>NC_090265.1:1176452030-1177094530 GCF_040414725.1 Anabrus simplex | reverse complement strand
ATTTCCTTTTATGTTGAGAAGATATTCAAAATAATCCCTCCACCTAACCAGTGATTTCCTGGGATCTACAATGAGTTCACCTTATTTACCCAAAACACAATTCATTTATTTTTCCTATCCCTTTCTAGGATTTTTTTATTACAGTCCTTTCCAGGTTATTACTGAAATTTCCCCATGGCTTTTTCTTGGATTCATGCATTATTTGTTTCATTCTGTTTCTTTCATCTACATAAAATTCCCTATCTGCATCAATCCTTGTTTAGAGCCATTTCTGATCTGCATTTAGGGCAGTCGCCCAGGTGGCAGATTCCCTATCTGTTGTTTTCCTAGCCTTTTCTTAAATGATTTCAAAGAAATTGGAAATTTATTGAACATCTCCCTTGGTAAGTTATTCCAATCCCTAACTCCTCTTCCTATAAATTAATATTTGCCCCAATTTGTCCTCTTGAATTCCAACTTTATCTTCATATTGTGATCTTTCCTACTGTTAAAGACGCCACTCAAACATTCATCTACTAATGTCTACTAATACTGTTTCTATTACAGCATCCCTACATGCCACCCATTCTCTTCTACATCCTGAAGCTGCTTAATGTCTTATCCATGTATTTCTCTCCTGGAAATTTTCCTCCTTTATTCATCTGTAGACAGATTTCACTTTTCTTCATCTTAGGCCTAGAGATACTTAGTTCACTACATATTAGATAGTGGCTGCATCATAAAAAATCCATGGAATACCTGCATATTCCTAACAGATTTCCTGAATTCAGTGTTGGTTATGATATATTCAGTCATGTGTAGTGGTGAATAGCCTTATGCTTGAAGAATGTATTTGTAACTGTTAATCACATACTTGCACAGAAGTCCATTAAATGCTTCCTGTTCTTATTAGCTTCCATATCTTTCCCACTTTTAAACATCACCTTCTCATATCCTTCAGTTCTATTTCCAACTCTTGCATTCAAATCACCCATCAGCACTATCCTATCCTTCCCGTTGACCTTGACTATGATGTCACTCAGTGTTTCATAAAACTTGTGAAATTCATCCTCATCTGCACCCTCACATCATGAATACACTGAGGCAATTCTCATTCTAATTCCCCCAACTGCTAAATGTACTCACATCATTTGCTCATTTACATACCTAACAGAAATTATGTTGCGTGCCCTGATCAACAGTCCTATCCCTTAGCTGTTTAACACCTGTTAACACTTTATAATCTCCTATTCCTTCTACATTATCTCCCCTTATCCAAATATCATTAACCCCTAACCCCTGACTCGGCCAGTTTTACTTTCTTTCTTCCATAAGCTCCATTAATATTGATAGCTCCCCATTGGATTCCATTTCGCTTGCCAAGTTTCTTCTATGGAGTCCCTCACCTGTCAAATGGAAGTGAGACTCCAATACTCCCATAGGTCCAAGGCTTGCTTAATATGTTCTGAGCATGCTCGGTGAAAATTCTGTGAAGCAGGATGCTACCCTACTTACACATACTCCAGTGAGAATCTCTCCTCTAACAGGTTAGGGACCACCAGTGGACCGTACAGCCCAAGCCACCTCAGTACATGGAGGGCCATGACTCAGAATATGTTTGTGATGCCCACTCCTATTCCAGAGCAAATATTATTCCAACTCTCAGGACCATTTTCTAGGCCACTCAGCTGTTGCCTATCATTCTTGAACTAAGATATAGAACAAGGAGTTTCAGTACATTTGATGCACCATCATTGTGATTGCTTTTGGTTCTACAATTGGTCTCTTCAGCCATGATGGTGAGGTATAATGACTGTCTTATGAGTGTATGAGTGTTTAGGATTAGAGGTTCTTTGATGGCTGAAGAATATTAAAATTCTGGAAGGTTGTGTTCAAAATCTTTGTGACTATGGTACTAGATGTGTATATATTATTTATTATTATTATTATTAATCGATACGGCCACCTGTGAGCCACGTTTACACAATCTTCCTTCTGTCACGCAGACTGATACCCTTCTCTTTACACTCTCGCAGGTATTCCATGGATTTTTTATGATGCAGCCACTATCTAATATGTAGTGAACTAAGTATCTCTAGGCCTAAGATGGAGAAAAGTGAAATCTGTCTACAGATGAATAAAGGAGGAAAATTTCCAGGAGAGAAATACATGGATAATTAACAAGGACAATACCGGGACAAACACCACAATCAATTAAAGAAACTATTTGAAATAATTTATGTTGGGTCCACCTAGTCAATACACTTTTCATGATTGAAATTATTTATTTTACCACATGATATTTTTCCTGAAACATGTACGATTAAATAATTTCAATCATTAAAAGTGTACTGACAAGGTGGATCCAACATAAACTACTTTAAATAGTTTCTTTAATAGATTCAGACAAGTCAATACAGGATCAAATAAATACCTATTATGGTTAAGTTTATCAACAACAAATACTACAATGTGTGACATTTTCCTCACATGGACTTTAAACACATAATCTTTGTTCCACAAAGATACAAGTTATAGTAAAATCTTTGAGTACAACGTAACGACAATGGGTCAAGATGACAATATATTTAAAAATGAAATAACTAATAAATAGAACTGGGGAAGATGAATAATATTTCATAATTTATAGCATTATTTATTACAACATTACCACATTGATATACAAGATAACGCCTATTGGAAACCCCAAACTCAAAGTATGATATGACTGGAGCAGTACAGATGCTGTAAGAGGAGACTGCCTGTTGTTGCTACCCCACACTCTTGTTTTGAAAGTTGAGAAGAGTGGACACGAAAGCTGAGCCTTGTTATTAACACTGATAATTGTTGTGCTCCGTACTTGCATCTCGTCACCACTTATACGACAAACGGGTTGCGACTGTCGTACGGTCGGTCTGCTGGAAATTCATGTTGTAAAATCTATTAACTGTGATTCTTCTAATTACTTTTAATAATAGTTTTATTGCAGCCAAAAGGCCATGTAATTAAGTACATTAATTTTAACATTTCCATTTTAACATTCTGAACAGAATTTAATCAGCGATTTCCCTCTATTAGGACATGTTAAGACGTGGTATCTATCACAATCACGATCACACAATTTACACATGCATCCAAAATCAGGTTCATGAAATGTTTTGGTTTTGCAAAGCTTAAAATGAAAGCCATGAACAGCCAATCTAATTACAATATGTCTTAATTCATAGTTTACTTCCATCCATCCCCGCGTCGTCATAGCATCTGTTGCATAGAAATCTTTTCTGCTTCAGTTCCGTAAGTAGTCGATCGTAATTTGTCGTGGATGGTAGTGACATCTTGAAGCGTAGCTCTTCGATCAGGAAAGATTCCCTCGTCAGAACATACACAAGTCGAGATAGCGTATACTTCGAAAGCCCCAGAGCTCTCTTTAAGTATGCGGCTTTGACTTTCTCTATCCGTCGTAGACTATTGATATTTAGGTATTCCCAGACGAGTTGTAGACCATAGGTGATTATAGGCACAACTTTAATATTGAAGAGCTGTACCGCTGCTTTAACTGACATCTTACGTAAATCTTTGATTTCGTTCACTGCTTTAAATGCCAAGATTGTCCTATTCTCCATGTGTTTTGTGAAAACATCACCTCTGGTTTGGAATATGACTCCCAGATATTTGAAGTGACTAACCCTTGTTAGTTCTTTGCCATTGTAATGGGCTCTGTCAGTCACTGCTGGCCTTCTCCCTTTTCTGAAAATCATGTAGACAGTCTTTTGGTCATTTATGCTGAGATCAATTTCATGTGCCCATGCTGCCAGAAGATCAAAGGACTCCTGCAGGTCCTCCAGCTGTTCTGCAGCGAGAACCATATCATCTGCATATACATACAACTTTACACCATCTTTGATGCATCGTGTAACATCCAAAGTGATTATTGAGAACAGAAAAGGGCTTAGAGGATCTCCTTGTAGTACACCATTAGTCTGTGTTATTGCATCTGATATTGATATGTTATCCTGTATATATACTGTATTGTTGGAGAGAATGTCTCTGATTATGACCATCAAGTAGTGACTCTTACCAATTAATTGCTCCAACTTTGTCAGGAGTATGTTCCTATTGAGCATATCGAAAGCTTTAGTGCTTCCTCGATATCTTGTTTTAAACACTCCACCGCTTGCAGGGTAGAATAACTTCACAACAGCATGTATCTTACATTACTTAAATTTAACTTGCACATGCTTGGCTCAGATAGTCATGTTCAATATTGTGTTTCCGTGTGCTGTAAATAAGAAAGTGTTTTCAATGTGTGTATTCAACATCAAGATGACGGACCAACCAGGATGGATTATAACTCATCTCCAGATCCCGGTGGCAACTGGTTCATCAAAAGATAAGTCCTTACCTCATTTTTACTAAACATTCATGCTTTCTTTCAGGTAGTGTATTTATATTTTTGTATTTATATATATATTTCATGACAATGAGCAGAACATGTAGAGATTTTGGGAATATGAAAGTGATATCGTGTCATCAAATAAACAGAGTCTAGGGATATGAATCTCAATTTTTAGAATTCCACGCGATCTTATAATTTTATTGCACCGTAATGTAGTCTTGAATTTCTAGAAGTCAGTCATCACATATATGAATTGTAATTATGTTACAGTGGTCAGACAAGTAGGATCTTCGAAATAATAGTTATTCATGATCAAATTTATTATTGTGTTTTTTATACAAGTTGCTTTGCGTCGCACCGATACAGATAGGTCTTATGGCGATGATGGGATAGGAAGGGGCTAGGAGCGGGAAGGAAGCGCCCGTGGCCTTACTTAAGTTACAGCCCCAACATTTGCCTGGTGTGAAAATGGGAAACAACGGAAAACCATTTTCAGGGCTGCTGACAGTGGAGTTCGAACCCACTATCTTCCGGATGCAAGCTCACAGCTGCGCGCCTCTAACCACACAGCCAACTCGCCCGGTGGTCCGTATTTAAATGTATGTTAAGACAAAGAACATTACAAGTGTGTATTCATTTCCACCTATTCAATACAAAGTGAGTTCTTGTGATTAAGAATTATATTTTGTCATTAAATACAGGGACATGATTCACCCATTATATGGGCATTATCAGCCTTAAACTCATACCTGTAGGATAAAAATAGGTGTGAATTTATACCAGCCACAAATTAAGAATGTGTCAGTTTTAACCATATCCTCATGTGCCATCTTGACGATGACCAACAGCATTTCAGCATGTTTTTAACAATCATTACGGGAACATTTCATTTGTTTTATGTTGGTCAATGTGAAAACACCATCTAGTAGTTCTGTGTCAGCTGGTGGTTATTTACAGTGGCATTCAGTGGCTTGCATACTGCTAACACCACTCAAGTAGATTTGGTGATTGATGATCTGACTACAGAATCAACATTTATCAGTTCCCGGTTTGCAATTGAAATTGTAATGATTGGCAGTGATGGAACTAACAACACTATGAATATCAATACAAGAAAGAGTCTGGATTAGAAGCATACTCCAGATGCTAAGAATTTAGAGCATAATTTATTTTTCAGATTTTACACTTAGTTCATCCCAGATTTTAATGTTAATTGTGTGTTTGTACATTACCTTGCATGTCAATTGTGTGTTTTTACATTCGTTTAGTTATTAGCTGTATTACATTAAGGCTGAAGATGGCCAGCCAAGGCCGAAACTAGTCCCTAGTTTAGTAATGTAATTCAATAATATTGCATAATATAGTATTGAAAAAGGTTGACCATACGGTATTAATTTAATAATTATTAACGTGGACTTGCCTTCGACCCATGCAAACAATCGATTGTACGGAAGTGGAGTGATTGTCGTATGTTCATGTTTTAAATTTTTGTCCGTGTAGTCGTAAAATGACACTGTCCATCCGTAAAACCGTAAAATGCTGCAATTTCCATAAATTTGATGGATAAACCGTAAAAGTTGGCAGGCATGCAAGCGAGTGGTAGATTATAAAATAAATAATCATTCCCTCAAAACAGTCTGACGTACGAACTGAGGACGTATTTTACAGGCTCAGCTGACAGTGGACTCTCCAAAATGTTGAACTTTGAATAATAACTTTCATTATAAAGCCGTAGTGAAACACGGGTAAAGTGTCGGCCTCTGGATTCCAAGATAGCGGGTTCAAATACGGCAGAGGTAGTCGGATTTTTGAAGGGCGGAAGAAAGTCCATTCAACACTCCATGTCGTACGATGTCAGCATGTAAACGATCTCTGGTGTCATATTTGGTGTTTACCTGACAAAATTCATTAAACCTCAGCCATAGACACCCAAGAGAGTGTCGGATTATTATTATTATTGTTATTACTATTATTATTATTATTATTATTATTATTATTATTATTATTATTATTATTATTATTATTATTATTATTATTATTATTATTATTGTACCAGGTGGTACACCTCCACGCCGCTAATTCAAACTTTGCGCCAGTTGAAACTCCTCTACTGGAGGAAGCCTGAACTTTATCTACAGTGTTAATTCTCAAGTTTCTCAGAAGATGTCCCTACTTGTAAATTTTGAAGTTTCTGAACTGGGTCGTTTTCGATGTATTTTTGTTTTGCCTGTAGTAAGAAGTGTGGACATTCTCTTCTAGATGGCACTACTGAAGGACTACAATTATGCACCCTAGTGCGAAGTGAAAGAACTGTGTTTTTGGAGAAATTTTGGGTTCATAAGTTTGTTCTTTGTTAAATTTCTTTCAGGCATTGTTTAAGTTGGCAATATTAACCCTTTCCTTCCGCCAGTTTTGAATTTGACCAATAAGGAATTTCTGTAATTAATTTTCCACCAATAAGGTGTTTCTTCTTCATCTGGTGTAGTAGTTTTTGCAATTAACCAATAAAATGATTGTGGGAGGGTGTTATCATTCACGAAACGCCTCGAACTTTCCACGAGGGTATATAAACTGCTGATTTTCGGGTCTCCGGGCCACTTCAGTAACATCTATCATTGTGTAAATTATGTAGCAGGGGGCGGGAAGCACCTCTTTCTTCGGGCAGTAGTTCAACCACCAAGTAATGGCCGTTTAATAACTTCTTTTCTTGCTAGCTCAGCAGTTTAACTCTCGGGGCAGGTCCGAAGCCTTTTACCATGTAACTTTCCTTTAAAATGTAAAAACACTTGGTATCTATTCTATCTTTTTAAACTACAAATTGGGATAGAGAGTGCTTAACCCTCTCGAGCTCCCACTCATATTGCTTTGAGGTGAACTTATTTTCATAACCGTTTCTTCCCTTCTAATGTAATGTAAATCGTTTTCTTATATAAGTCACCTCTTTAGTATGGGATTAGCCCTTGCATTAGCGGCCTAGTGCCAAGTAGGTTTTAGTAAAGTATATTAGGAGTGCAGTTTCGCCTCCTCTCAAGTTGGTATTTTGGAGGCCACGTAATGGTCCTGTTTCTTCACTGAATAGGCCTCAGTAGGTTGGGTATTTTTACCCCTGTGTTATTTGTGTTTGGAGGTCAACTTGAAAGTGGAGTTTGGTGTGGCCTTTGATAGGCTTGAACTTAAGAGCGGGTTGCTCTTTCTTAAAATTTGTTTCTGCGTGCCTCGAGGAGGCTTTACTGTGTAATTGGGAGCAAGAGCTCCTGGGCATGATTGGGGTCTTCTGCCCCTTTGTTGAATCTTGCATATCGTAAGGTTGGGCTTATAGCTCAAGAATTGTGTGTCTGGCTCTCGGAGCCCAAACCCTGTAACACTGTAATTGTACACTCTCGAATTGTTGCTAGGCTACTGAGTACCTGTTATAATTGTTATTTATTGATCTTGAAAAGAAAATATAACCTTGTTAAATTAACTTTAATTTCGTATTTTGAGACCTGTTCACCCCAGCACCTTCTTTCACCTCTGCTGTTCCACAGATACCTCGGAACAATTATTATTATTATTATTATTATTATTATTATTATTATTATTATTATTATTATTATTATTATTATTATTATTATTATTATTATTATTATTATTATTATTATTATTATTATTATTATTATTATTATTATTATTATTATCTGATAATGTTCTTTGAAGAACGAAATATGTCATTCTATTCTAATTAAATTGCTTCTTTTTCAGGTATAATTCTGTTACCATGTTTTCTTTTTCAGGTAGTTTTTAAATTTACAGTATTTATTCAAAATTAGTTTTAGCAGACTGAAGAACCCTGACAGTTATAAAATAACTGAGTCAAAAACTGAAAAGAAATGGCTTCACATATTACAACCCTAGGAAATACATCACATGATATGTAAGGTCAGTCCTTGTTGAACTCACCATTTGGTTCTACCACAAACTCAGGAACACTCCCTACATCAAGGGTTATGATGTCTTCAGCACTTCCTACTTTATTGACAGCAGTACATTTGAAGTCACCACCACTAGCCACAGCTGGAATTCTGAGGACGTTGTCTTCAAGCATCTACAAGGATTAATTGGTTATTGATGCCAGGTGGAATTCATCAAAGGATTCAACAAAATGATTATGAATATAAGATTTACTAAACAAACTGACAAATAATTGCAATTCTGACAAGCTTTCATGGCACTGCATTATTTGTACATTACATTCTAAATAAAATATTTTTGTCAATGAAAGTCCTCCAGTATATAAAAAGTGTGTGGGTTACACTAGAAAAAATCCTTTAATCTTAAAATGTAGACTTTCACGACCACTAAATAACATATTATTATTTTGTTGATCTTAGGTCATGCAATAATTACTATCATCATAATTTATAATTTTCATTTCCATACTGACGTTTGACTTATGTGATAGGAACCAGTCGAGAGATTTTCCACCATTCAATGCTTTATATAATGTGTATCATTTATACCCTTAATATATGAAGACTAGTTCAGATTCTCTTGGAATCATCATCAGTTCAAACAAATACATAAATCAGAAAAGGTGTCAGGACATTTTACAAGGAATATGCCTTTAAAATACACTTAAAGTAGTTAACATGAGTTGTATGTCATAAAAATACATTGAATTTTAAATTATTTGGTACCTTAGAGTCCAAGTCACAATAACTGAGCACGTATGCACAATTTTAAACAAAATTTTAAAACATTGTGTAAAAACTTGTGGTTAATCTTATAAAGTTTCTGTAGATGCTATGGATGTAACCATAGATATAAAGATATATGTTAAAAATATGAACGTTTGATTTGGTTTATTTATTTGTAATCAACCGTCAAATAGGTTAAAAACGTGTGTCACAACTGACACTTTAAATGTTGTGGAAAATCTTGTAAGAGTGCCGATGTTAAGGCTGTCAGTGATGCATTTCAAAGCTGCAATCAGGATTGTCTTCAGATAATAACAAAGATGAGTAAAAACTATAAATGGCAATTGTCACTCCATAGTAACTAGATTCAAGAGAGAAAAACCCTGGTAGAACTATACAGCATGTCTGGCTTGAATGTATAATAAAATAAAATATTAATATCTTGAGGAATAAGGGAGATAATCATTGATGGTTTGGTTCTACAAGTAGAAAAACTAAAAATGATTCTTTACATACCTAATACACCTCAATATGAACATCATTAGTGGTGCAACAGGAGCCGAATCTGTATTGCAACCCCCCTCTCCCTCTGTCAGCGTACTTGGTGAAGTGGGTCAATATCAAAAGTGATCTGCCGGTTTCTTGAAGGTGTCTGTGCCATTTCCTGATGGATATGTACATTGGGGAACATCGTCACTTAGTCGCAATTGATATGCCAGCCAAAAGCAATGCTGTACAAGCCCAACAGACAGCCATCTGAGGCTGCCTAACCTTCAGAGAAGAGAGACAGATGGGATACTTATATCTCAGGCCACCCGTATGTTGGGATGCTTACTTAAAAATTCACACATTAAATGCAGTTTTCAAATTTAAATGCAGCATTCAAACAGCTATTGCACATGCTACATCTGCAATGCAACAAAACACATGGAGAGGGGTGAAATACTGTTTCAACATCTGTCACGCCATTAATGGTGTGCATATTGAGGGGTATTAGATAAGTAAAAAAAATAATAATAATACTGAGTTTCTCTACTTGTATATCTATTACTTCTCAAGATATTTATTTTAGTACACATTCTAGCCAGACACCCTGTAGTTCATTCCAGGGCAGATTACCTATTAATTGTTTACCTAACTTTTTCTTAAACATTTTCAAAGAACTTGGAAATTTATTGAACAATTCCTTTGATAATTTATTCCAATACCTAACTCCTCATCCTATAAATGAATATATGCCCCAAGTGAAAACGCATTGAGGATTAACACTAGTTCTTCTTCAGACTGAGCTACAACTGCATTATCTTCAGCATACTGTAACTCGACTAACGCTGTAGAAAGCGTACAAGTCTTCACCCTTAGACAGCTCAAATTAAACAGTTTCCCATCCAGTCTATAATTTAACTGTATTCCTGGAGGAAGAACGTCCTTAACTAGCCGCATAACAGCCGCTATATATATAATGAGAACAAAGTGGGGGAAATTACACAGCCTTGCTTAACACCGATATTGATATGAAATGGCTCTCCAGCAGAGTTTGTACTGGTAACAGCTGCCATCATATCAGTGTAGAACAGTTTCAAAATGGAAATAAATTTCTGTGGGAAACCATACTGTTACAGAGATATTGTAGTGGACAGAGGTGAAAGAAGGTACGGAGATGAATGGGTCACTAGAAGGTAATCAGAAGATTAATTTAAAACTTTAAAATTAAGGTTATATTTCCTTCTCTTTTTTTCTTTTCTTTTTTTTTTTCTTTTTCAATTTTAGGTACCAAAATTTTGCTTACAAGTTAAGTGACAACATTTAGAAAATCAGAACAATCAACTAATGACAAATTAGCAAACTTGAGTTTGCAGCTCCCTAATTACCAATTTTACATGAGCACAGCTGCTCCCATTAACAAACAGTGAAGAAGACGGGTCTCCCAAGTTCTTTTACATCAAAATCAGAGCATCTTTGCTCTACAAGTTAATCTAGGAGACTACTCCCCGAACCTTACGACATTACAGCCTTCCAAAGGCACCATCCACCTCCCTAGGCCTTGCAAACCTAATATGACCGGCCCTGACTGCACAGCCACAAGCCTCTGCACACTCCGAATTCATGCTCCTATGTGCCACCCAGTGATGATTTTAACCACTCGCACTTACTCGGGCATGAGTATATCATATGTATGTTGTAATGTACTGCCGACCTCGGCTACGGATGAAATGGAGATGTGACTATGGATGGTGAACTGTCGGGTTTGGAAAGGTCCTTCTCGAAACGTTTTTTGATAACACAATTTTGGTAATGATCCTTCTGCAGGTTCACCTAAGGAAACCTTGTTACGACTTTTACTTCCTCTAAATAATCAAGTTTGGTCATCTTTCCAGACACACTGGAAACTGCGCGAAGCAGATTCCATGCACCGGTCCGAAGACCTCACTAAATCATTCAATCGGTAGTAGCGACGGGCGGTGTGTACAAAGGGCAGGGACGTTATTAACGCGAGCTTATGACTCGCGCTTACTGGGAATTCCTCGTTCATGGGGAACAATTGCAAGCCCCAATCCCTAGCACGAAGGAGTCCTTTCGGACTAGGAGGACACATTGATTCCTTCAGTGTAGCGTGCGTGCAGCCCAGAACATCTAAGGGCATCACAGACCTGTTATTGCTCAATCTCGTGCGGCTAGAAGCCGCCTGTCCCTCTAAGAAGATGTGTTGTTGCCGGTAGCACAAACGGATACCGGATGCGACTATTTAGCAGGCTAGAGTCTCGTTCGTTATCAGAATTAACCAGACAAATCGCTCCACCAACTAAGAACGGCCATGCACCACCACCCACTAAATCAAGAAAGAGCTCTCAATCTGTCAATCCTTCCGGTGTCCGGGCCTGGTGAAGTTTCCCGTGTTGAGTCAAATTAAGCTGCAGGCTCCACTCCTGGTGGTGCCCTTCCGTCAATTCCTTTAAGTTTCAGCTTTGCAACCATACTTCCCCCGGAACCCAAAAGCTTTGGTTTCCCGGGAGCTGCCCGCCGAGTCATCGGAGGAACTTCGGCGGATCGCTAGCTGGCATCGTTTATGGTTAGAACTAGAGCGGTATCTGATCGCCTTCGAACCTCTAACTTTCATTCTTGATTAATGAAAACATACTTGGCAAATGCTTTCGCTTCGGTCCGTCTTGCGACGATCCAAGAATTTCACCTCTAACATTGCAATACGAATGCTTTCGACTCGCCACCACCGGCAGGACGTCCCACAAACCATGCCAGTTAGACACCAACGAGCGATGAACAGACAGTGTGGGACACAAATCCAACTACGAGCTTTTTAACCGCAACAACTTTAATATACACTATTGGAGCTGGAATTACCATGGCTGCTGGCACCAAACTTGCCCTCCAATGGATACTCGTTAAAGGATTTAAAGAGTACTCATTCCGATTACGGGGCCTCGGATGTGTCACGTATCGTTATTTTTCGTCACCACCTCCCCGTGCCGGGAGTGGGTAATTTGCACGCCTGCTGCCTTCCTTGGATGTGGTAGCCATTTCTCAGGCTCCCTCTCCAGAATCGAACCCTGATTCCCTGTTACCCGTTACAACCATGGTAGGCGCAGAACCTACTATCGACAGTTGATAAGGCAGACATTTGAAAGATGCGTCGCCGGTACGAGGACCGTGCGATCAGCCCAAAACTAAAGGGACAAAGGGACGTTAGATAAGAAATATGAAAGGAAAGAGCCTTGTACAAGTCGAAGCAATGTTAAGCTCAGCTGAGGGTCCTGTGGCCACTAACTCACACTCCCAAGTTGAGATCCCCCGAGGATGCCTCTTATGGCAGGCAAGGAATACCATGGATGAATTCTACTGCCCCCAAACACAGGAGTCAATAAATTCCTTCGTTGACTTTCAAAGTCCGTGATTAAGACCTATATGTTGCTAGCCGCTGAAGTTGGCCGAATCTGACAAGTGAGACGTGCGTGTAGCGGGAGCCAGTTATATCTGACGCTGAGTGAAAGTAACAGTTTTATAGTAAGCAAGAATATTTTCCTGGTGGATCGTCATATCGTAGATACGCATGGAATGTGTATTGCCGGCAAATTTTCAACAAGTTCCCTTCAATATTATGATGCCAATTTTAAATGGTCAAACCCGCTGAAATAAAGAACAATTGTACAGCTGCAAAAAATACGGTATAACTAAAGCCAATGTTTGGCGTCTACAAATAGTCTAACAATGTGTACTGTATAAGAAAGACATTCATATGATTTTACAAAGCACTTTTTAAGCCTGATTAAAAATTTTTGAAAGAAAAAGTGGGGGTCGTCTTGGATTCGGAGAAATAAGGTAATATATATATATATTTAGAATGAAATTAAACACACACTTTCACGTAGTATCGGATTTCGAAAAACAAGACATAAGTAAGCCGTAGTGTGGATGTTCAACGCGAAAACGCAAGTTTTGAACATACTGATTGCCATTTCATACTGATTTTTACAAAAAGATCTGATATAACGACAATCCACTATAGCGAGTAAATATTTCGTCGTTATGAATTCTCGCTATAACGGACTTCTACTGTAACTTATCTGAATTGTCACCTGGAGACACAGATGACTTACTATGCAGCTTACAATCTGTTTCAACCACTCAGGTTCACCTTTCCTTTACACCTCCCCTTCCATTTCTTGCCCAGAGCAGACCTTTGTTCATAATTTAGTGTTTGTGCTGGAATTTACTTCAAACCAATAAGAGACCTACTCATCAAGGAGCCAGTGTGGCCAAGGAGGTCTCATAAAAATTTATAAGAGAAAACACTATCAGAAACTAGATGAATCAGCACAATTCTATTCCCCTGACTATATACTACAGTAATTAATATATTTACTTTTGATGTATTTTATTTTCGATTATTTTTTCAGTTGCACAGATAATTTGCAACTAGATAGTTAACTCATGAATAACTGAGAGTTTACTAATATTATTGTTATGACAACTTGTAGCTTACCTCAAACTCACTGCCTGTTGAGATATTTCTTCCATTTACTGACCAAAAAACATCTGGCTTTGGAACACCAGAAGTAGTACATGAGAGAAGTACAGTAGTGCCCCTCAACAGTTTCTTGTAACTCTCTTCCACAGTAGCAGTTGGGAACTCTTCATACACCAATTCAGCCACACCAACATCTAATGAAGATGTTACAAACTTTATTAATACATACCCCAATTTAATAATTAAATAAAATTTTTGAACAACTCGAAACTATAGCACAGGTATTACATTATATTTCATTAATTCTCCATGATTGCCATTGCCTTATAAGCAACCACAGCAGTCCTGAAACAATTTAACATTTGCTTGCATTGGTACAAGTCATTACAGTAGGGTGGCTTATTGTGTAAAAAACAAATCATGGTGAAGTATTAGCAAGAATTTCTTAATAATTTTATTTTTGATGGTGAAGTATTAGCAAGAAATTCTTAATAATATTTATAATAATATAATTGAAATAACTGTTGGATATCCCACTAATCACAAGAATTTTTTTTTTTTTTGCTATGGGCTTTACGTCGCACCAACACAGATAGGTCTTATGGCAACGAAAACAAGAAATATTTGAAGAGTGAAAAGTGAAGGTATCAGCTAAGAAAAGGAAGGGTCATGAAGGGTACAATAATGAAAGACTGCATACAGAAAGATTGGTTACAAACTGAATACCAGGAAGACACAGATTCTCTATCAACCAGCCCCTGGAGAAAGACATAGAGAGATCAATGTCTCTATCGATGGAGTGAGCTTTCAAGTAGTATACTCCTTCCCTTAACTTGGCAGCATCCTCTCATCAAGTGCAAATATAGATTTGGAAATCCAATTTAGAATCAACCATGCTGGAGCATCCTTTGCCAAACTACGATCCCGAGTATTTGATAATTATGATGTCAATGTTGCAACAAAGATCCTTGTATACAATTCAGTTGTAGTTCCCAGCTTACTATATGGATCTGAATCCTGGGCATGCTGCAGGTGGCATATTAAAAAGTTGAAATAATATCACAAGCAATGATTAAAGAGAATTTTGCATATAACCTGGCAAGATAGATGCACAAATGTCAGTGTACTTGAAGAGGCACAGACCACCAGTATAAAAGCCATGGTTTTAAGATGTCAGCTACAATGAACAGGGCATGTAATATGCATGCCCGACAATCGCATTCTTAACTCTCTTGGAGCCAGGCGGTACTGCGAGCGTCCGCCCTTTAAATTGCCAGAGCCGATGAGATCGGCCTTTAAATATCCGTGCGGAAGTTGCCAGAGCCGATTACATCGGCCGGCTGGAAATTCTGTGATATACATACTTTTTTGGCAGTCTATAGTGACGTGCATACTTTTGTGACAACCTGTAGTAAAGGGGCTACAAGTTATTGTGTGCCTGACCTTGCTTTGGAATTTCTAAGAGGGTGTTCTAGCTTTCACAAGAGTTGTTTCCTGTGTTTAGAAATACCGCTAACCGGTCAGTACGTGATTGCTCCTTGCAGTGAGTGGATTCTTGACAGCAGAATGGCAAGTAGTTCACGTGATATATTTTCAGCAGGTATTGATGACGATAAATTAATGGAATATTTGGAACAATGCGAAGTGAACGCGGATGATTTATCGGATAGCGATAGTGAATTTAGTTCAGAGAGTAGTGATGAAATTATACCAGACACGCCCCCGGGATCACCACAGCTAAAGAAGAGGCGTTTATTTGTTTCTAATGGCAGTAAGGCTACTGTGAATACTGTTGTTGATGAAACTAGTGATGACGAAGATGATGATGATGATGATGTCTCTGGAGTACATTTTGTGGAAATTTCTCCCAATGAACCTGACAACGTTCCTCAGTCTCCTGTTTCGTTCATGGAACTTCCTGGACCTAAACATGCCCCTGCGCCTGATTCTCCGCCCATATCATACTTCAATTTATTTTTCACTTTTTCTCTGCTAAACCTTATAGTCACCGAGACCAATCGCTACGCTGACCAACTCCTTACTTGTAATGAACTGTCACCTAATTCCCGCTCTCGATGTTGGAGACGCACTACAATTGACGAAATAAGGGCGTTCATAGCTGTCATCATGAATATGGGACTAATAAGAAAACCTACCATTGTTTCGTACTGGAGTACTGTAGACCATTTCATTACCCCTTGGTTTGGTGAAATGTTCTCAAGGAATAGGTTTCAGCTTATTTTGAAATTTTTTCATTTAGTTGACAACAGTAAGCTTTCTCCTCCTGGCTCTCCAAACTACGATCCCTGTGCTCGATTCCAGCCTCTTGTAGATCATGCTAATAGGCTGTTTAGACATCATTATACTCCTCATCAGCAACTTTCCATAGACGAAAGTTTAGTTGGAACTAAATGCCATACACAACTACTCCAATACATGCCGAATAAGCACCATCACAAGTGGGGGATAAAATTTTGGATGTTGTGTGATGCAGTTAGTAAGTATTGTGTTGGTTTTTATATCTACCGAGGAGCAAGATCCACTGAAGACAGAAACGAAATCAGAATTAATGGACTGGCCTACACTGTAATGACCAAACTCATGTCCCTAGGGAATTATTTTATGAAAGGTTTTTACGTTTACGCAGATAATTATTTTACGTCAATCCCCCTTGCAAAACATTTATACTCACTTGGAACATTTATTACCGGCACTATACGAAGAAACAGGAAGGGACTACCAGATGCTGTGAAAAAGCCATTTAAATTAGTTTGTAATAAATATTTCAGACAGGGGCCAATTTTACTAGTGGGATCCAAACAGAAAAAATCTCAGAAAAATCAGGTGGTGCTTATAAGTACACGCGGAGCTGCAATAGAAACAGAAGTGCCTGCAACTGCTAGAAACATTAATCAACCCAAGAGGAAACCTAACATGATCTTAGACTATAATCGTTATATGGGTGGCATTGATACAAATGACATGATGGTGTATTTTTATTTAGATGAACGTAGAACTTTGAAATTCTGGAAAAAAGTTGCATTCAATATAATTTCGAGAATGGTCTTAAATGCTTATTTGATGTATTTAGAAAACTGTAACGGAAAGAAAATGACTAGGCTCCAGTTCTACTCCAGTATAATTGAATCTCTGAGTACTGAATGGTTTGAGAATAGACAAAATATTATCACGAATATTCCCGTGTGTGGCGTAAAACTTTTGCCAGGTACATTAGAAAGACGGTGCGTTGTATGTAGCTCTCCGCAACAGAGAAAGAGGTCGCGAACTGTGTACATCAAGTGTGATAAAGGCCTGCATACTAAATGTGCAGCTCTTCATAAATGCCCTAAATAAACAAAATATATTTAAAGTTCTACTTGAACAAAAAACAGAGATTTTATATGACGTTGCGTTACGCTTTTTATTGTTCCTATTAGTGTTAGTGATAAGTGATTAGTGTTAGTGATTAGTGTTAGTGTAAATAACCTTAAGTGCTTCAACAGTGTTCTCAAACTTTGATCATTATATAGCGGTGACGAGTCTTCTTCTCAAAAAATTTCGGTGAGTAAATTTATTTTGTCATTTTCCTTCTTTTTTACTAGTGACATAGTAAATTTGTGTTTGCATTTTTTGTTTTTCTTTTTCTCGTTCAGAGCAATTATTCTGTTCATAAATGAATTCTCTATCATTACGTAAATGCCGGTCCCCACGGGTCAAGTGTAGTGTGCCTGCCTCTCACTCGGAGGTCATGGGTTCGATTCCCGGACAGGTGAACGATTTTTACCTGGGTCTGAGTGTTGGTTCGAGGTCCACTCAAACAAAGTGATGACAATCGAGGAGAGATCTTAGGCTAAGAGAGCTACCTTGGTCTAGAAAACCATGAATAATGAACGAGAGAATTCGTCACACTGACCATGCGTCACCTCGTAAACTGCAGGTCTTCGGACTGAGCAGCGGTCGCTTAGTAGACCAAGGCCCATCAGGGCTTTAGTGCCATAGATGTTTTAATTACACATATTGTATTGTATTGTATTGTAAGATGTTTTTAAAAATAGATACTGAAACAGAAAACTAGAAAAAGGGATTTCCGATAAAATAAAAACTATAATCTCAACTATTATTTTTTACTTTTTAATAACTATTTTTATACAATCTACACCACATATATAAAATTTATCTTAAGTGTTTGCCATACATCGATATATACATGAATTTTATCGGTGAGTAAAATTGTCTTATTTTCATTAGCGACATACGTTTGAATTTTATTTTTTTTAATTTTTATTTTTCGCGTTCAAAATAATTATCTTATAGAATTATATTTAGAAATAAATTCTGCATTTAGACGTATATTCTTTTGTATCGTAGATGATATTTTCAAAGTAGATATTGGGAGAGAAAGTGCAAAAATGTTTTTCTCTTCCTAAAAGTAAACATTATCGACAACCATAATATCAACAATAATATTTTTTAATTATTTATATCACTCTAAATCAGTTGTTTATTTTATGTAGTCGACGTGTAGAAAATTTCTTGCCGGTATTTTACATACATTCTACTAAAAACGGCCTGGCACTTTACAGTAGTAGACCGCAGGCGGAGCTCTGGCCTCATCCAGCTGCTAGTGAGCGGCCGACCAGATCGGCTCCTGGCTCCAAGAGGGTTAAGCAAGTGTTTTACTCTGAGTTAACAGTGTGTAAACATTGTTTGGGAGGTCATAGGAAGCGATTTAAGGATGTAATTAAGGCTAACATGAAGATGTGCCACATTGATGTCAACAACTGGGAGACCTTAGCCCTCAACCGTTCATCCTGGAGATCTTTAGATCATGCGGCACACTACTTTTCGAAGAAAACCGTAGGTGAATAGTGAACGGTAAGAGGCAATGGAGGGAGGATAAAGAACAAAAAAGGAGAACAATGGCTGCTCCACCTGGGACCATCTGCCATCTCTGCGGAAAATTCTGTGCATCCTGTACTGGGCTGATCAGTCACCTACGGACTCACAGATGAAGAGGAATTCTTTGGAAAATCAACCTTCTTGTTTTCGAGTGTTTGCTACTGTATTGTTTGTAAATATTACTAAACTGGCCACAGTAGGCTGCTTTCAATAGTGTTTATGAGTATTATTTAGTTTTAAGTGATCCACCTATTCAATACAAACACCTGTGAATACAACTATATCTTAGTATCAGTTATATCCTCATTTCTTTTATTTCAGGATTCGTTTCAACCTTTTTGGTCTTCACCAGCCATCATAATCATTGATATATAAGAACATTAAATACCTGAATTTGTCTAAAAACATGAACCCTAGAAAAAAGAAACACACACACATAGTAACACACCAAAAAAAAACCACTCCAAATAAGTCTGTGTAGTGTTCTTGAAAGTGACAATCAGATCGACAGTCACAATTACTATCCAAAACAGTGTTGATTTAATATTGGTGTGTAAAACACCTGTCCCTGATTGAAGCTTGTAATTTGTGGTAATCACTAAAACTGAGGTGTATGACCATGAATGATGGGGATATCCATAAAATAGATCCTTATAGACCAATAAAACTGTTGAGGTGGTTGTCAATGGGTCCCGTATTTGAAACCAGAAATTATGTCTGGAAAAGAAATGAAAAGAACCATATTAACTGATTAATGAACAAAAGTAAAGAAAGAACTGGTGGAGGAGAAAATATAATGTAAAATCGTACCGCCCTCACTGGTAGCTTTAAGGGAACTTGTCAACTGGTTCCCCTTCCTCACCCCTCCCATATCCAGCTCTGTCATCTACTCCAAGCTGGGCTCATGACACTAATTTATAAGCATGTGCGGAGTACGCACCTAGCGTGTCATGGGACGGGTACTAGGAAACATGAATTACAGGTTTTCTGCATGGTAAAAAAGGCTCTCTTTGTCATCTCGCACATTGTGTAAGTCTAGCAGTTCATCGATAGACAGATTTGCGCATGTGTATTCCTCTCTGCAGTTTTTGTCATATGTCATCATTCTTTTTGCAATCTTTGAGCAGCAAGACAACTTCAATGCGAGGTAAGACACTGAATTTTTTTTGTT
Source organism: Anabrus simplex (assembly GCF_040414725.1). Classification (NCBI taxonomy): domain Eukaryota; kingdom Metazoa; phylum Arthropoda; class Insecta; order Orthoptera; family Tettigoniidae; genus Anabrus; species Anabrus simplex. The sequence continues at coordinate 1,177,074,425 of NC_090265.1, read as the reverse complement.
TATTATTACTTCGAGAGAATTACAAGTGATCCCACATTTGAAATAAATTCCACTACTGCAATAAGTTCAGTGAAAGGACTAAATCTGTAATTGTCATATACTGTATTCTTGCATCATATTTATGAGTAATATGAAAGAACTTACAGTAATCATTTTTGACTGAGTCATGATGCTTACATGATCATTTTATTAATGTTTTGTTCATATGGCCGAAAATGCAGTAATTTCAACATCATGAGGTCCACCCAATAAATGGAGTGCTTTGACAGAAGAAACAATGCCTCAAACTTGGCAATTTTGAAAAGGAAAAAGACGTTGTGATGTGAAATTGTATAATAGAGAAGTGCAAAGATGAATGTATTTATGTTTGTAAACATACTTATGCATTTCTATGTTATCCACGGTAAATAATGCAGAGTAATCTACCGAAGCGCCTGGCATGTGATCTGCCCAATGACCAGTATTACCTCTCAATTTCAACCACTGTATGGGTCACATACCAGGTGTGTGAATGGGATAAGTCTACGAGTTCAATTTAAATCTTTCTACCAATGTTCAAAACTCTAATTATTGCAACTTTTAAAAAGTTCCACGCAAATATCTTCCTCAGGTTGGTGGGTATGTCATGCTCTACAAATATGCAGTGAATATGTTAATTAAAACACTTTTTGGGTACTGTGACAATATTTGGATACATGTCCCTGTTTACCACATTGTAGCAACTGTATCATTTTCCTCAGCCCACGTCTTCTTTCTTGGTGTACTGTTTCTGTTGCACAGCTATAGCTTGACCTTCATCCTCATCATGTTTTCCAGCATCATAAGCGTTTATGCCAGTTTTCTGAAGTTTCTTTCTGCCTTCTTCAGTTAGTAATTTCACCTCTACCTTCAAGATTGTCAGTTTCCCCATGTCAGTTTCTAAGGAAGGTATACACGCTGCATATTCCATGTAAAGTTTCCAATGATCATTCCTCCAACTTGCTGATCTGTGAACTCATATCCAGCTTTACTTATTCTCCTCCACAGCTGATTTTTATTTGCAAAATATTGTACATTCATGTCCTTGGGCTTAACAAGATGAGTTAACTGTTTGAAGGTCATAGTACCATATCCTAAATGTTTCATAAATGCACAACTCATCCAGTTTCTCCCAAGGCTTTTTCGTCTATTTGGTATCTGCAATGTCACATTCATAATTCTCTCCCATATACAGTACTTGTTGCCTGCTGCCATTTCTTGATGAATACAGTACTTTTGTATCCATCTCTTGGCACAGGCCAGAGTAAAGTGTAGCTTCCACCGAAGTCCCAGTCTCATCCATGGCTGTGGCAGTATGGAAGCTGCTGGGATATGAGTGGTGCTGAGTAATGACATTCAGAGTACGACTGGTGCATCTGACTGTTATGAAAGGTGCTGCTCATAGGGTCAGTCGTGCTGCAATAGCACTTTCTGACCCAGTGAGGAAAGCAATGGCAAACTACCTCACTCCTCGTCTTGCCTAGTACGCCTCATTTTGGTGCTGCCATTGGTTTTTGCGGTTTCCTGATAACCGCATAACCTTTGCTGGTGCTATTTGAGGATCCAACCAGCCTCTGGGCTGATGACCTAACAGACATACAGTACTTTAAGGTAACCGCTAATACAGTCACACTGTTTTTTGCTCATCACCTCATTTCTCTCTGAGCCAATTGACAACCTGGTGTACCCTCATAAGCTATCACTGACTCCCACAGGTTTTTCAACAACAACTTTTGTTCCAGCTTAAGTGCCCATGAAAAATAGTTACCTACTGTAAGATTAATCAAGTTCCTATTTATTGTTTTTTCTACGGTCCATGATATTGCCATTTTATTCGTCGTTATTAATGTCACAACTTGCTTCATTAATTAATTCTTATCACTCCATTCCTTCTTATATGCTCTGGAATGCACTGTGGTGCTCTGCACCCACCTTCACACATCTTTATTATGACTAAAACTACACTCTACCCAGTATAAAAAGTAATACAAGAAAAACAGTGCCCCATTTCTCCAAAGAATAATACACATGAAAAACACTTAGTGACATGAAAATTTGTCATAGGTTGCTTAAGACTATAATACACAAGACAAATTTATATATATTACATGTTTTAATGAGGGAATAAACATATTGCAATAAGATTTCAACCCAGAATTAACGTCCAGCTCATAGAGATGTGTAACTTACCTGATATCATCAAATGCAAATTCAATGAATGTCCCAAATTGGTCAGTTATTCAAAACATGGTTCACAAAATACATCAGAGCCAGAAAACAGACTTGTATTTGTCATTCACTTAATAGATACAAGACACAATTACATGGACAATGACACAAATATGTAAATATTCCACATCAGAACTAAAGAGAAAATAACAGAGAGTGTATAAAAAAATAAGTGCCTTTTTAAGTACAATGCTGGTAACAGAAATAAGGTGTCAACTTTTCTTGTCCTGACAGTCAGATGTTAAGAACGTTTGTTGCCTAAGAGTTGAGAGTACTCCAACAAGGTGATTTTCTCATCATAAAAACCTGTAGTGAAGTGGGTATAATTCCTTTAATTTCATTTTTAGCTCCACCATTTAAAATTTAAATGTTAACTCCTTAAGTTAAATTGTTTCCAAGTTTAAGCTATTCAGTTAATTCTTTTATTAACTTTCCTAGATATGGCAGTATCATAAACTTTTACTCGGAAACAAGTTTTTTTTCCATATACTATCATAGTCGCCCACAATAAATTTGAAAAAATAGTTAACGTATCTAAGATATCAGTTTCTGCTTAAGGGATATAAAATGGAAAGTAAAGTGAAAAGTTTATCAGAAAGTAGAGTATTTATATTGTTTAATAATTAGTGTTAGTGTTTTAGTTAATAATGGCTCAGGCTAAGAATCAGTCTTCAGTTAAATTTTTAATCCATTCTGTATAATATCTTTCCTAAAATAATATTGAAGAATATTTTCATATGAAAGATACAGACCTTTATCCACACCATTTTCTGCTTCACACTCATATCTACCCTCCTCACTGCTTTCCATATTCTCAAGGAGTAAATCTAGAGTATCCTTGGCAGGCATGTGAAGTCTTGGGTCAGATGCCTAGAAGAAAATATTAGTGGACTTTGAGCACAGACATAATACGGAATATTTCATATGATGGGTTAGCATCAGTTTAAATGAAAAGAAAAAAGAAAAATTTAGAACAAATTGACTACTATAGCCTTATCAGTAGCTACAGCATAAAAGATAGCAAGGAATGAAGAAAGAAATTGCCAGAATTGTCTAAAACTTGGTTGATCACCAAAAATGAAACACAAATAAACAGATTTATTATAAAATTACTGAGCAAGCCTCACTCGAGTTGCCAGTTATTCCCTGTGTGATGACTGGATGATACAATAGGTGCCTGACTCATACAGCTCTCCCAGTGACTTGGCTAGTCTTCATTAAACTTCTGTATGACATACAGCATGATTGCTTCTTAAACAGAAGTAATTGATTGGCTTAGTGTGTTTCATGGCTTCTGAATTAAGTGTTGAACAGCATATTTTTGTGTGCTGTAGATATTTAAAACATGAACCTTGTGAGAGAGTGAAAATTCCACAAAAAATTTCTTGGAGTGCAAGGCCAACATGTTATGGAATAAAAAAATTGTGAACTGTGGGTTCAGTGTTAAACAAAAAATGAGTTAAACAACCAACTGTCTTAATTGATGAAAAAATGCAGGATATTTGTGAAAAACTTGAGCAATCCCCCTGAAAATCTTAAACTGGCTCAGCAAAGTGCTGTTTCAGATTCTCCTGCATGGCAGGCAAGGAGAAAACTGAAATTTGTTCACAAAGTCACAGAAGTCCAAAGAAAACATTATAGCAATCTGTGACTTCAGTCTGTCAAAAACAGCAGTGAATTAAAACCTGAATTGGTGCTGTGTTCTGATGAGGCATAGTTTTAGTAGTATGGACGTTTAAATTTGAAAATTAACCAGTATCGATCACATGACAATCCAATAACCATAAAATAGGAGTTTGGTGGTTCCCTATGAGTGCTAAAAGTATACTAACATCAATTATTTTTTAACGACACCATTAATTCTGACCAATATCTAGAATTAATACTCTCTCTTTCTTAGCATTAGTCCCGACTTGCAGGGTCTGCTGCTTTGCTACATCTCCTCCATTTCTGTCTGTTGTTGACATCTTCTGGTGTTAAGCCAACACTGTGCATGTCTGCCCTGATGTTGTCAGTCCATCTCTTTGCCGGTCTTCCTTGTGGTCTTGTTCCCTCTGGGTTGATGTGGAGCGCTGTTTTGGCAACTGAGTCGTCCTGTTTTCTCATGACGTGGCCGTACCAGCGGAGACGGGCTTCCCTCACTTTGTCTATGATGGGCGCGACACCAAAACTTTGCCGGACGTCCGTGTTCCTTATGTGGTCACATCGGGTCAGCCCCATGGACCATCGAAGCATCTTCATCTTCATGGTTGTCAACATTTGCTCCTGTTGTTTCATCATGGGGCGACATTCAGTCCCATAGATCGCTGCTGGCCGTACCACACTCTTATAAACTTTTGCCTTTAGATATTGAGGCATCTTTTTATCACAGAGGACTCCAGTGACCTGTCTCCACTTGAGCCAAGCTGCATTTACCCTCATCCGAGTATCAGGAGTGGTGGCACAGTTTGAGGTGATGACGGATCCCAAGTACTTAAATTGCATGGTCTTCTGCAGGTATTCTTCACTGATACTTATGGTACCTCTGGTTTGGGGGCCACATTCCAGGTATTCTGTCTTCTGTATATTGAGGTGCAGTCCATTTTCAGCCAGTCTGTCCTTCCACGTTTGAACCTGATGCTGGAGTTCAGGACGGGTTTCTTGTGCAAGTACCACATCATTGGCATAAAGAAGGGTCCAGGGATGTGAAGTCTGTATGTCAGCTGTTGCCGTATCCATGCAGAGGATGAATAGCAATGGTGAAAGGGCAGAACCTTGATGAACACCCATAGTGATATCGAAAGGCGGAGAGATTCCAGCAGGACTCCGGACGACACTAGTGGAATTGCGATACAGAAGTTGCACCCAGCTTACATACTCTTCAGGGACACCATGACAACGAAGAGCTCGCCAAATAAGTTTGTGTGGGATACGGTCAAAAGCCTTTTCTAGGTCTAGAAATGCCATGTGTACACTCTTCTGTCTCTCTCTGTGTTTTTCCATCAAGAGGCATGTGGCATGGATAGCATCGATGGTACTGCATCCCTTAACAAATCCACACTGGTTTGGTGTTAAAATATCAATCAATCAATCAATACTGATCTGACTTTAGGGCAGTCGCCCAGGTGGCAGATTCCCTATCTGTTGCTTTCCTAGCCTTTTCCGAAATGATTTCAAAGAAATTGGAAATTTATTGAACATCTCCCTTGGTAAGTTATTCCAATCCCTAACTCCCCTTCCTATAAATGAATATTTGCCCCAGTTTGTCCTCTTGAATTCCAACTTTATCTTCATATTGTGATCTTTCCTACTTTTATAGACGCCATTCAAACCTATCCGTCTACTAATGTCATTCCACGCCATCTCTCCGCTGACAGCTCGGAACATACCACTTAGTCGAGCAGCTCTTCTTCTTTCTCTCAATTCTTCCCAACCCAAACATTGCAACATTTTTGTAACGCTACTCTTTTGTCGGAAATCACCCAGAACAAATCGAGCTGCTTTTCTTTGGATTTTTTCCAGTTCTTGAATCAGGTAATCCTGGTGAGGGTCCCATACACTGGAACCATACTCTAGTTGGGGTCTTACCAGAGACTTATATGCACTCTCCTTTACATCCTTACTACAACCCCTAAACACCCTCATAACCATGTGCAGAGATCGGTACCCTTTATTTACAATCCCATTTATGTGATTACCCCAGTGAAGATCTTTCCTTATATTAACACCTAGATACTTACAATGATCCCCAAAAGGAACTTTCACCCCATCAACGCAGTAATTAAAACTGAGAGGACTTTTCCTATTTGTGAAACTCACAACCTGACTTTTAGCCCCGTTTATCAACATACCATTGCCTGCTGTCCATCTCACAATATTTTCGAGGTCACGTTGCAGTTGCTCACAATCTTGTAACTTATTTTTCACTCTATAGAGAATAAAATAATCCGCAAAAAGCCTTACCTCCGATTCCACTCCTTTACTCATATCATTTATATATATAAGAAAACATAAAGGTCCGATAACACTGCCCTGAGGAACTCCCCTCTCAACTATTACAGGGTCAGATAAAGCTTCACCTACTCTAACTCTCTGAGATCTATTTTCTAGAAATATAGCAACCCATTCAGTCACTCTTTTGTCTAGTCCAATTGCACTCATTTTTGCCAGTAGTCTCCCATGATCCCCCCTATCAAATGCTTTAGACGTGTCAATCGCGATACAGTCCATTTGACCTCCAGAATCCAAGATATCTGCTATATCTTGCTGGAATCCTACAAGTTGAGCTTCAGTGGAAAAACCTTTCCTAAAACCGAATTGCCTTCTATCGAACCAGTTATTAATTTCACAAACATGTCTAATATAATCAGAAAGAATGCCTTCCCAAAGCTTACATACAATGCATGTCAAACTTACTGGCCTGTAATTTTCAGCTTTATGTCTATCACCCTTTCCTTTATACACAGGGGCTACTATAGCAACTCTCCATTCATCTGGTATAGCTCCTTCGGCCAAACAATAATCAAATAAGTACTTCAGATATGGTACTATATCCCAACCCATTGTCTTTAGTATATCCCCAGAAATCTGATCAATTCCAGCCGCTTTTCTAGTTTTCAACTTTTGTATCTTATTGTAAATGTCATTGTTATCATACGTAAATTTTATTACTTCTTTGGCCTTAGTCTCTTCCTCTATCTCGACATTATCCTTGTAACCAACAATCTTTACATACTGCTGACTGAATACTTCTGCCTTTTGAAGATCCTCACATACACACTCCCCTTGTTCATTAATTATTCCTGGAATGTCCTTCTTGGAACCTGTTTCTGCCTTAAAATACCTATACATACCCTTCCATTTTTCACTAAAATTTGTATGACTGCCAATTATGCTTGCCATCATGTTATCCTTAGCTGCCTTCTTTGCTAGATTCAATTTTCTAGTAAGTTCCTTCAATTTCTCCTTACTTCCACAGCCATTTCTAACTCTATTTCTTTCCAGTCTGCACCTCCTTCTTAGTCTCTTTATTTCTCTATTATAATAAAGTGGGTCTTTACCATTCCTTACCACCCTTAAAGGTACAAACCTGTTTTCGCATTCCTCAACAATTTCTTTAAACCCATCCCAGAGTCTGTTTACATTTTTATTTACCGTTTTCCACCGATCATAGTTACTTTTTAGAAACTGCCTCATACCTGCTTTATCAGCCATATGGTACTGCCTAACAGTCCTACTTTTAAGACCTTCCTTTTTATCACATTTATTTTTAACTACTACAAAAACAGCTTCATGATCACTAATACCATCTATTACTTCAGTTTCCCTATAGAGCTCATCTGGTTTTATCAGCACCACATCCAAAATATTTTTCCCTCTGGTTGGTTCCATCACTTTCTGAATCAGCTGTCCTTCCCATATTAACTTATTTGCCATTTGTTGGTCATGCTTCCTGTCGTTCGCATTTCCTTCCCAATTGACATCTGGCAAATTCAGATCTCCCGCTACAATCACATTTCTTTCCATGTCGTTTCCCACATAGCTGACTATCCTATCAAATAATTCCGAATCCGCATCAGTGCTACCCTTTCCCGATCTGTACACTCCAAATATATCAAGTTGCCTATTATCTTTAGAAATGAGCCTTACACCTAGAATTTCATGTGTCTCATCTTTAACTTTTTCGTAGCTTACAAATTCTTCTTTCACCAGAATGAAAACTCCCCCTCCCACCTTTCCTATCCTACCTCTACGATACACACTCCAGTGCCGTGAGAAAATTTCTGCATCCATTATATCATTTCTCAGCCATGATTCAACTCCTATTACAATATCTGGTAAATATATATCTATTAAATTACTTAATTCTATTCCTTTCTTTACAATACTTCTACAATTCAACACTAACAATTTTATGTCATCCCTACTTGATTTCCAGTTCCCTGTTCCCTTATCACCGCTCCCTAGGCCATCCCGTTTCCCTGAATGTACCTCCCTATTACCCTTCCAAACAAATTTCCTAACTTATACGTACCACTGCGGTTTAAATGAAGGCCATCCGAGCGCAGATCCCTTTCTCCTACCCACCCATTAGGATCTAGAAATTTCACTCCCAGTTTCCCACATACCCACTCCATAGTCTCATTTAAATCCCCAATCACCCTCCAGTCAGTATCCCTCCTACACAGTATTCCACTAATAACAATCTCCGCTTTCTTAAATTTCACCCGTGCTGCATTTACCAGATCCCACACATCTCCAACTATGTTGGTACTTATATCAGCTTGCCTTACGTTGTTGGTACCAACGTGAAACACTACCACCTTCTCCTTCCCCTCCTCCCTCTCTTCTACTTTCCTCAACATCTGCCTCAACCTAATTCCTGGATAACATTCTACCCTGGTTCCCTTTCCTCCACACACTTTCCCCACGTGTCTAACGATGGAATCCCCCATGACCAGATCCTCAACCCTACCCACCTCATTTGATCCCCTCCCCTCCTGGTCAGCCTTATCTTTCCTGATAGCTGCAGAAGCTACTTCCTCCTCCCTTTTCTTCTTCCCATGACCCTGTTCCACCTGTCTTTTCCTATCCTCTACTCTACATTTCCCTTTCCTACCTTTTCCCTTCCTCCTACTTCCACGCATCTCAGCAACAGTTCCCTGTCCCTCATCTTCCCTCTGTTGTTCTACCTGGAGTGACTCGTACCGATTTCACACAGACACCTGTTCTGAATTCTGATCCTGAATAGAGCCCTTGGCCTGCAATCTCCTTCCCCTTAGAACATTAGACCACCTGTCTTCTACAACTCCTCCCTTTCCTTCCCCTCCCTCTTGTACACCTACTGTAACCTGTACATTGTTTGAGGGAGTCCTATCTTCCTTCCCGTCTTCTGTGAGAATCCTAATTATCTCCCTCAAACTTTCCAACTCCTCCCTCATACCTCTCAATGCCTCACCACACCCACAATAAGTACACTCGCGCTCCTTAGCCATTCTTTACGGGGGGAAAATTTTAAATTAAAAAATAAAATAACTTATTTGCAAAAAAATAAATGAACGGAGGGATATATTGTCTGGGATAGTACACAACAATAAGGTAATTAATATACGACTACACTACAATACTACTTAGTCGTGCTCTATTATTTTTTTTTATCCTACATCCCCTAACAGGATAAAAGCTGCTGTTAATTACTGAATATCGAAAGTAATACACAAGAACTACACAATTCCAAACTGCAATTAAGCCTATCCTAATTTCAACAATATTTTAGTAAGAGTTTCTACGGATACCTCTACCACACCAGTACTACACAAATATTTTACAATAATAAAATAAGCACACTAAATTCTAATAGGATATTACTCGTATACTACTGTACAGTTCACTACAGTAATTTTTAAACTACTTTCAGACGTATCCTAATTACGATACCGGTACCGTACCGTATGTCACTACTAAGCACAACAGAAATGAAATTTGCAAGAACTACTGTACTCAAAGATTACCAACGAAGCTAAATGCTTAGACAAATTATTATTAGTATTACGGTCTAATAGATCACGAAAGATAACATACGAATATAGCACGCAAGATACGGCACTATCTAAATGTACTGTATCTATACTACAATGTATCTACACTACACTACACTGCGTTTGGTTAAATGCTTAAGTATCAAAAGGATTGCCGTACACGAAGAAAAACACGAATATAACTGGCAAGATACTATCTAATATATTATACCTTATCTTCACTACAGTTCTACTGAAATGTGGTTATGTGATTATTACAGCTGGTGGATTACTATTATTTTCCCTACTCCACGGGACAGAGAAGAAAAAAAAAGTGTCCTTAATTAGGCCTACTGAAAAATACGAGGTTGTCTACAATAATTTCTCAAATATTTCTATCAAAACTACTACTACTACTAATCCAGGGACTTGAACTGCAATTACTGGGATATATGAACTTTATTATTATTAGGTAACCGCTCATAAATACTGAAAGATCAAGGGAGCGAAATATAGAGACAATACATCTGAGTCTGCTGTCAAGTACACATTCAAAGATCTTGAAAGTATGACAGAGGAGTCGTATAGGGCGATAGGTCGAGCAATCACTCACATCTCCTTTTCCCTTCCAGATTGGAACTGTTGTGCTAGTTGTCCATGAGTGTGGAAGCTGTTTCTCGGCGATGATTTGGTTGAAGAGTGAGACAAGGAACTCTGAAGCAGGCTTTCCGAGCATTTTCCAGATTTCCGCTGGTAAGTCATCTGGACCAGTTGCTTTTCCATTTTTCATTTTGCTAACGGCAAGCATTACTTCCTTGGATGTAATTGAGGGAATAGGGCCTACTATAGGATCAGGACTAGAAATTGGTGGATGCGTAAATTCTTTGTTGCTGATGTTATTAAAGTAATCTGCCCAACGCTGGAGAATGGATTGTTGATCTCGTAGCAGTTTGGCGTCGGCTCCCTTGATGTGCATGACGTGTCCAATGTCCTGAGTTGAACGGTGGCGGGACTTAGCAAGACGATATATATTGTTTTCTCCTGATGGTGTGTCGAGCTGGTCGTATAGTGACTGGTAATAATGGTCCTTTGCTGCAGCTACAGCTCTTTTTGCTGCAGATTTCAGGTCGCGATATTGCTGAAGATCAGTATCAAGACGTGAGTTCCACCAAATCTTGTAGGCTATCTTTTTCTCCTTGATTGCTTGCTTGACTTCGTCTGTCCGCCACCAGGTTTGTTTATCAATATATTTTCGTCCGGGTATGTTTTTTCCCAACGTTTTTGTCGACGCCTGATGTATCTGTTCCACAGCATCTTTCCACATGCCTTGAACTGATTGATCAGACTTCACGGAGAAGTTTGCCAAGGCTGTCACCAACTCGTTTCGTTGGGCATTCATCCGCCACCACTTAGTTCGGTCAGGCCCAGTCTTAGGTTTAGGTTTGGATTGTGTAACACTGCTACGAATATCGAGGACAAGCAATCGGTGTTGAGGGGCAATGCTGTCATACGGAATTACTTTAGTGTCCGTTACGAGCTTAAAATCTTGTTGACGGATTAGCCAATAATCATTCTAAGCAGCATGACCACCGCTTGTATAAGTAGCCAGATGTGTTGGCCTCTTTTTAAAATATGTGTTGGTAACAATCAGGTCATGAGCCTCTGCGCAATCGAGTATCCGAGATCCGTCATCGTTTTGCACACCAAACCCATGTCCTCCACGGCATCGCATATATACTTCTTTGTGAGACCCGACATATCCATTTAAATCTCCTCCAAGAATAATGGACTCATCCTGGGGAATTGCTCGAAGGAGGGCATCCAGACTGTTCCAAAATTCATCCTTCTCACCCTCAGTGCATCCAGTTTGAGGTGCATAGCAAGATACAGTGTGGGCAGTGATGGAAGTTGAGTCAATCTTGATAGACATAAGCCTATCTGACACCCTGTTGACACTGGTGACATTGTTGCGGTAGTTCTGGTCGACGACTATTGCTACACCATTTCGTGTACTGGTACCATGATAGATGAGTTTGTAGCCATCTCCGATTTCTTTTGCCTTTGAACCTTTCCACTTGGTTTCCTGGATGCAGGCAATATTGACACGTTCCGAAGATGACGCAGTGTGGCAGGGAGACGAAGAATCTGATACTGGTATTAACAGAGGCGAGGACGGCGCATCAGATAGCGAAACCTGCGATAGCGACACCGAAGATTTGTTTTAGACTATTTTAATTATTTTGATGTATAAACGCGAGTATTACGTGCATCTTAAATTTGTATCAAATACAATTTAGTTATAAATACATTTTTTGAGTAATACAAATACTGGTATTAAATATTCATCGTATAATGGTCGCACCCTACAATTTTTTTCGAAAATTTTGGTATAAAAAGTGCGACAATTATGCCGTGAAATACGGTATTGAGAGTAGCAAATCTCAGTAGTTGTTTGGGTTGAACTAGCTTCTTTAGCCTACCCCATCCATGAGTAGGTAACCCTTGCTCATTTATCATGTCACTCGGGCGTAAGTGGCATGCGTCGCTTTGCGGGGAAGCCCTAGTATGTTCCAAATTTAGAAGAGACGTAGCCATAGATGCGACAAATGATTCCTCAACCGACGGGTCGCTTCGTCTGTTGTTGAGGGCATTTTATAGCTGCTGCCAGCATATAATTAGGCCGCCCCTGACCTGGAGAACAGACGCCTTTTGCAGCCGCTCCTCTGGGGTACAGACGCTGCAGCTCAATGGTATTTCAGCAGCATTTCCTCTGCTGAGGGCCCATTACCCTCCCACAAGAGCTCATCCGCCCGAAGCCGTTGTCTCTTGTGGGGAGTCAGGTTATTTTCCGCCGCCCAACACTTGGCATCGAGTCCCTGGCTGTACAGTCTACTCGGTTACCGTAGCATGGCAAGCATGGCCAGACAAAAATTAATACTGAATAAGCTTTTTCCTCCACTGATTGAACAGGAAATTCTCATTCTCTTCTACTATTAAATTCCCATCATCTTCTGTTATAGGATTCCTTATTACTCTTGCTGGGTGAGTTGCCATGCGGCTAGGGGTATGCAGCTGTGAGCTTGCATCTGGGAGGTAGTGGGTTTGAATCCCACTATCAGCAGCCCTGTAGATGGTTTTCTGTGGTTTCCCATTTTCACACCAGGCAAATGCTGGGGCTGTACCTTAATTAAGGCCATGGCCGCTTCCTTCTGACTTCTAGGACTTTCCTATCCAGTCATCACCATAAGACCTATCTGTGCCGGTGCGATGTAAAGCAAATATCCCTCCTTATTACTCTCCTAAAATTCATTTAAAAAAAAAAAAAAGAAGTAATAAAATATGCTTTGAAAGATATATAAAGGAATATCATCTTCTAGAATTTATATTAAGTAGGAATTTGTTAGTTTAACATGTGATAAAATATTACATTTTCACCTTAATTCTGAGTGGGAAGTATGATGAGCAAAGAGGTTAGCAAGAAGTACTTAATACAGTATGGATATATGAGATAATAAAACTCTCAACACAGTAACAGACTTGAAGAGTGTAGAGAAACTGAATCAGACAAGAAAATAATTGAAAAATTCTTGGTAAACAATTATGAATTAATCATTTTAGGCTAAATGTAATGTTAAAAAATATCTACCTCAATTAGTCGACCATCTTTCTTCCATGTTAGGTGAAGTTCTGGATCTCCAGTAGCAGAGCATGACAAGGAGACAAATTCACCCATCAAAAAGGTCTTATTTCTTGGAGTTACTTTCACAGCGACTGGTTCCCTTACTTGAATGTACACTTGATCTTCACCTTTACCAACTAGATCAACAAAAAGTTTTCAACAAGGTATTAAATACATGCTTGGGCCAAAGAAAAGAGTAAGGTATCTTAGAAATCATATATATACAGTATACAAAAAGATCCAATGAACTATGAACAGGCCAGCAATGTTTCTTTCTAATGATCACACGTACGTTGAGCTCATAGCAGACATATGGTCGTGCTAGCTGTTCGCTGTTAGTCTGGATCTGAAAGTGACTGAGTTCAGTTTAGTTATTTTGCATGGTGTGTTTTGTTCTGTATTTATTTGTGAAGTAAATATGGGTCAGTATAATAATGTTTTCACTGCACAACATATATTTATGATTCATATGGGTTAACTCAGTCTGCTCATCAAGTTTAAAGATGATTTGCATTAAAATTCCTGATATAAAAATTCTAGGCCATACAAGAAGCCAAGATAAATTTCAGGCCATATGTAGTGCTCAGTCTAAGAGACATAACAAAAAGTGTACGGTTCTTATCAAAGAAATATCAGATGACATCAGTCATTGTTTGAAGAATTCTCCCCTCCAAAAAATTACGTACCCATCTTTCACAACAAATAGGCATTTCTTATGGCTCTGTGCAAAGAGCTACTAAACTTTTAACAACTTACACTCCAGTCGACTGCTCTAGCAGTCCAGAGGGAGCTGTGCCGCACGCCCGGTGGACTGCTGTAGAAGTCGCGTGTCTTTCGGTTGTTTTACATTCCACTACGATAGACTGCTGTAAAAGTTTGTCCTTGAAAGTCTCTCGTGGCTGTCTTAGAAGTCTATAGTTATGGGTATGATCACCGGATGACAGGAGTAACCAGTTCGAAGGTGAAAGCAATGTGTCCGGTATGCTACTCACTTCGCGCCTAATTGCTCCTGTGTGCTGACGTGCTTGTGCTTCTTGACTTAGCTTTCAATCGCTTTGAAATTGTGAAAGACGTGATGACGGAGGAAAGATATACTGTGGAGGAAACTCTTGCCCTCATATTCGGTAACTCTTCTCTGTGAAGAGACAAATAGATACTTTTCACAGTAGGTGGCTGCAGGTGGAGTTCTGGAGAGGGTCCAGAAAAAATGGATGGATGTGAGTGTGAGTGATATTTACATTTTTATTGCCACAATGTTTATTATGACCAGAGTAAAAAAACTAAGCATGTCAGAATATTGGACTGAGAACCCAATTCTTCAAACACCTATTTTCTCTATGTTGCTACCTCAAGACCGTTTTCAGAATATCTTGTGATTTCTCCATTTTTCCAATAACGAGGAGCCTCATAACAATGACTGTTTGTACAAAGTACGCTCTTTAATCAAACATTTTAGAGAGAAATACAAGGAGCATTTTTATCCCTATGAAAAGTTGTGCATCGATAAAAGTCTTCTTTTATTCAAGGGCAGACTAAAAATGAAGCAATATATTCCCGCTAATTCATTGTTTATTAGGCTGAGCTATGGATATAAACAAACATGATATGGGCATCTCAGGCGACACTGTTGCTACACTGATGGAGCCGTATTTGCGGAAAGGACACAACCTCTATTACGACAACTGGTACTCAAGCCCTGCCTTGTTTTGTTGGCTGTACAACAGGGCAACGAATGCTTGAGGCACAGTGAGGAACAGTGGAAAAGCTATGCCTGCAATGACAGAAAAGCTGAAGAAAGGCAAGCTCACTTCCTGTTCTGCATCAGGACTACTGTTAGCACTAAAATGGTGTGACAAGAAAGAAGTTTGTATGTTCTCGACATTTCGCAGTGTGGTAATGGTGGAAACCTCAAAGGTAGATATCGTAAAACTGCCAAGAAACAAATGAAACCTTTGTGTGTCCAAAATCCAAGTCATCTGCCCCTCATAATAGTACTTATCACTAGGAAAGTAGAACCATGGTATCTGTTATGTTGCGTTACTAATCAAAAGTAGCATGGACTTGCGGTATTCCACACATTATGATACTACTTACAGTTAATGAAATTCGCACATGTAATACAGACCTATGGTGTTTCGCACATTGCAGTGTCATTTACAGGCAATGCAAACCTATGGTATTCATCACAGAAGTGTGCTACCCACAGGGACTTGTATTATTCCGTGGTGTTCCTCATAGAGTGGTTACTAATCATAGGCAAGCCAGAACCATGGTGTCGCTCATATAGTGGTACTAATCACATGTACTGTAAAAGCCGGAAGCACACTCTGTTGCTACTAATCACAAACCTATTTTGTAGTACGTGCAAGTAAAAGTGACCTACGGTGTTCCCCGCGTGATGGGTGATGGTACTAATTACAAGTAGTCTCATGGTTCTAATTCGATCATCCCTTGGTTGCCCCTTTTAGTCACCTCTTATGACAGGCAGGGGATACCGTGGGTGTATTCTTCATCTGCGTCCCCCACCCACAGGGGGTAGACATACAGAAAAAAGAAAAAAAGAAGGGAGCAGTCACTTTGAAAAATGAAGTAACGGACGAAGAAAGGGAAGGGCCACGAAGGGCGTGAAAATGAAAGACTCCCTAGCCCTCGGAAACCTAATAGCGTTGGGGTCGGAAAACAACAAGATTTGACCAAGGGAGGTCGGATAGGATAGATGAAAGTGAGGAGCCTGGCACAAGTAAGTGGAAGCAATGGCAGGACTCAGCTAAGTGCCCCATATTCGCCAAACCACGCTCCCAAGTTGAGAGCCCCTGGGGCCCCTTTTAGTCGTCTCTTACAACTGGCAGGGAATACTGTTGGTGTATTCTTCATCTGCGTTCCCCACCCACAGGGGGTCCCCCAAAATATTTCTTACAATTTTTAAAAAATCTCCCTGAAATGGTTAAAAGTTTCTCAATAACTTGCACCATTTCTAAAATCCATACTAATGAAATAAACTTGGCCATATTCTCCTCCTAAACTAAAGATTAGTTTTGTACTCATAGTCATTTTATGAAATGAAATTAAATCATACAAGCTATTCCTAGCAGTTTAAGTTTTATGTGCAGAGATAGGAACATGAAAAGGTAAACATAATACAGTAGAATTCCATTAGTCCGGCATCCAACAGTCCGGAATGCCCGATGGTCCGGCACCATTCCAGGATTTTTTAAAATGTTGTTATCTCATAATAATGATCTCTTGTGAACAATTTGATGCATTATTTGTCGAAACCAATCGAAGTGTATTTTTTTTTGTTATTTCAAAGTAAATAGTGCAAATGTATCTGATACAATCCATTTATTATGTATTGACTTACTTAAATATCTCTACAGTATCTCTGGAAATATTCAGCCTAGAAGGCTGTTTGCTATACTGAGTACTGGAAAGCCTACCATATGATAAAAAAACATTTCAAAAACTGAATGTGTGAGCCACGTTCAAAAATGGATAGGAACATGCCTTCAAAAATTGAAGCGGACAGAAGGAAAAGAGAAGTTGTAGACGGAAAGACTCTAAATGTTAAAGGAAGAATTACAGATAAAAACATCGATGAACTTCGGCATTATTATGAAATGGCAATAAGAAACAACACCTTTGAAAAGAGGAGTGTGTTATTAAACTAATGATTCTGCTGATCAACATTTTACTGCAAAACGCCGTGTTACAGCTGTTTTCGCTGTACGCCTTAACCTATATTATCATTTTCGGTAATCCGGCACGGGGCCGGTCCCGAACGTGCCGGACTATCGGACTTCTACTGTAGGATAAAACCATCAGCTGTTTACTTTGTTGATCTTATTATGTGTGTTTCTTTTCATGTCCCTGGCCTGTCATTATGTTTATCTAATTAAGTGCTCTTTTTATGATCCTGTCTCCTCTTACATAACTTGATTTGAGACTTTCCAAAGAGTTTACAAACCAGATATAAAATAGATCTACTGAAATATAAAGAAAGTACCATGGTTATATTATTTTTAATATCTCATATATAGTAGAACAAGCAGTTGGATTAACATCAACAGTCAATATGATATGGAAGTGTCCAGTGAAACCAAAGTTTCCAGAAATCAGTTGTCTCACCCATATTGAGTTCAATGAAATTATTATCTGTCTCAAATGAGACATGAATATGAGCACAATGGTGAGAACTCGCATCAAACATCCTGCCTTTCACTGAACGATCTCAACAATTACATTAAATATTTAAAAATACAGAATAAAAGCAACAGTTGGAAATAACTGTGCTTTACTCGTCTATTTCTTACAAACCAAGAACTTACAAAATCTCTCTTACCTTTGCTTTCAGCTGTGCACTGATAAGTACCTTCATCACCAATTTGGACTGGGTCAATTACAAGATTTCCTGTTGCTTTGATTTCAAATCTGGGATCACTAATAAGATGAGGAGATCCTGAAAATACAGGACTAGTATAATATTTTTTACAATCATAGATTTTAATTAAATTCTATTTTATACAACAATTTAAAAAAAAAAACTGTTTACTAAATTTTAATAGAAGCCTCACCATTGCTCAGATGATTTCTATCCACTGAACATGACAAAAAATTACAAGGAGTTTGATGATACATTTATAGTATAGTATAGTATAGTATAGTATAGTATAGTACAGTACATAGATTGTTAAGTACATTTTATATTCTATTCTTATAAGTACAGCATTTAATCAACTTTATGATCTGTTTAGATATCCCTCCACAAAATAAAAACAATGGTATGCTAGATATGCCTTAAATAATCTTTCAAACATTTTTATTTTGGAGGCAAATTTGATGTCCTGTTATAGTTTATTATATAATTTGATCCCTATGTGAAATGTTCCTTTTTGATATATACTTGCATTTGTGTATAAGATATTAATGTTTTGCTTGTGCCTTGTGTTATGGTCATTCATTTTTAGGGAACTGTCCCTCTTCCTTATTTTTAAAAGACAGAATACTTTCAAAGATACAGATACAGCATAATGGAAGGATGTTTAAAGTCTTGAATAGTGGTCTGCAAGATTCTATAGTCTTAACATTCATCATAATTCTGATTGGTCTCCTTTGAATTCTGAAAGTACTTAAAACATCTGGTAACATACCCCAGAATATTATTCCATATTTTAAGTGTGCATAGAAATAAACAAAGTATGAATTTCTTGATGTAAGCATGCTTGTGTAAGATTTCAAAATATGTTGTCATAATTGTTGTCACAGGTGAAAAGAATATGTTACACTTTAAGACATTATTAACTAAACTAGTAACACAATAATTTTCAGGATTATTATTTAAATAAGCCAGTCAATGTAATAATGTAAATTATGTGCTATTTCTAAATATTCAGACACATTGCAGGAGCCATATTGTGGAAGAGTGAATCATATGGGCTGTATCAAAGAGGACGGTTGGTGTGTGTCAAAGGAATTCTGGGAAAAAGGAACAGACAGTCAATTGTCATTTGTTGATAAGCTTACAGTTCAGCTAAGACTTGTGTGTTGTGTTCATCTCCTATTTGTTTGTAATTCATTGAGTGTTTCTACGTTCAAGTAACATTAGTTGTGTAATAAATCTCTCTCAAATCATACAACTTTGGGGGCTCATCTGAGATCAGAAAGGATTGAGAACTTGCCGAAATAATGATACGATGGTAAGATGCAATAAGAACAGTGGATACTGGCTAATGTAAGTAGACTTGAAATTATGGCTTTTGGAGCATTATAATCGAAGTGAAACAACGTTATGGAAGAATGAAGACGTACAGTGTTCAAATTGATAATGTCAATATTCTATAACAGAAATTGACTGCTATGTGTGGGTTAACAGCATGGGATTTGAGTCAATACACCAGCAGTAATCCAGAACAAAAATGCTAGGAGACATTCCGAGAATAAACAAGAATACTTCTACTTCATCTGTGTCTGCTATTAAAACCCTGCATAAATTCATATATAGTAAGGAAGGTGACAAACAGAACCATAAAAGGTTACAAGAGTTTACAGGATTTCAGTTTTCAGAAGGTTCCGCCGTGTATGACAATAAGGTTAAGTACGTTATTGATAATTTTGCTGAATGTTACAGTGTGCAATGTGTTGTGCTTGGGATTTGAGGGAGATACAGATGAGGGAAAAAGGCGCATTTTACAGCACTTCATCAATTTAGAATTTCTGTCAAAACTTGAGGACAACAGGGATGACAAAGACGACGATGACAAAGAAGATGAATCTATTACAGAACTATTTAAAACAGTTTACTTGTGTCTGCCTTGTCAATACACCTTTAATGAAAGAAAACTATTTATTTTACTATTCATGTTTTGGGAAGTCATCCATTCCCTTCATCAGTGGTCAGTTCAAAGATATTGATATGGTGAATTAGGGCACAATACTATTTTAAATTGTAAAAACAAAAGATAGTGTTATATTGCTTTATTCTTTGAACTGACCACTGATGAAGGGAATGGATGACTTCCCGAAACATGTATGGTAAAATAAATCGTCTTCTTTCATTGTTGTTGTTGCTATTTTGCTTTACGTCGCACCAACACAGATATGTCGTACGGCGATGATGGGAGAGGAAAGGCCTAGGAATTGGAAGGAAGCGGCCGTGGCCTTAATTAAGGTATAGCCCCAGCATTTGCCTGGTGTGAAAATGGGAAACCACGGAAAACCATCTTCAGGGCCGCTGACAGTGGGGCTCGAACCCACTATCTCCCGATTACTGGATACTGGCCACACTTAAGCAACTGCAACTATCAAGCTCGGTCGTTTTCTTTCATTACAAGGCGGAATCAAGTAAACTATTTTAAACAGTTCTGTAATAGATTCAGACAAGTCAATACGGATCAAACAACCGTTTAGCATATCATGGGTAAGTTTATCAACAGAATGAAGGTGAAGGCGACGACGATGAAGAAAAAAATGAATATGCTCTACAAAGCAGTTTGCACTTGAAGACTAAAGGGAATTCAAGAATGCACAGCCAAATTAAGAAGAAAGTAACCTGCAAATTAGAAGCATCTACAGAAGAAATTGAAGATGGCTTGCTTACAGAGCATACTTCATCAAGAAAATGAGGGAATTCAGGCTGCAGATTCGCACTGGCGGTTGGAGACGCCGAAAATTCAATACGCACCTTTGATGGTAAAAGAGATTGTCCGGTCAGAACAGGATTATGAAATTTGAAGAAATAGCTGTTCTGATGGGATGGATCAACATGCAGAAATTAGTATTTACTAAGCAATCATTGTCTGGCTTAGCAAAACTATTCCTCCAAAGTGAAACTGGTTTATCAACATGGAAGAAATTAAAGAAAGCTTTTTATAGAAGAGTTTGATTGTCAAGATGAGTAGTGCACAAATCCATACACTGCTAAGTAGATGGAAGAATATGAAAGAAGAAACATTACAAGAGTACCTGCTTGTAATGAAGGAGATTGCACATCGAGGTGAGATTGATGATGAATCTCTTATACAGTACATTATTGATAGTACAGAAGATGAATCCAGCAGTAAACTGACTTTGTATAGGACCAGAAACTTTAAGAAGTTTAAGGAAAAGCTACATGACTATGAAGGCATTGTTGAGAGAAGGCACTCAAAAGCTTTGAAGAAGGATGGAATACAGAAACATACTTCAAGAGACAAGAGTGCAGTGGCTGTTGAAGGAAAACATAGAACACAGAGATGTTTTAACTGTGGTGAAGTAGGCCATAAATCCTCCAGTTGCCATCACAAAGACAACGGTCTGAAATGTTTCAGATGTAATAAATTTGGTCAAAAGTCAGTGGAGTTCAAGACAATGAATAGTAAGGCAGGTAGTGGCAATGCAGTTAACTCTTTAACAATAACTGCAGCTCTTTTTTTACCACTAAATTAAGAATTGCTAGTACTGTAATTAATGCCTTAGTAGATACAGGAAACAGTATTTCTTTGATCCATGAAGACATTTATACAAATTTAGGAGCTCTTCCTCTGAGTAGAACTGATCCTGACAAGTTTAGGGAAGAATTATGTCATACCTAAAGACTAATTCCATACTGAGGTCTTCATTGATGATGAAGCATTTGAGGCTGATGTTTATGTTGTGACTAGTGATACAATGAAGACGCCTGCAATAATTGGAAGTGATATTCTACAGCAAGGTGAATTGCTGATAAATCATAGTGACATGTGAATAATGAAGCCTAAATCAGACATATTTCTCATGCAGAGTAATGTTGATGTAGAGCAGCATCTGGATGTAGGTGAACCTACAAATGATGACTACAAGCAACAGTTTGAAGAACTGATTTCTTCCTACGAACCTGCCAAGATGAAAAGTTCAGAAGTGGAATTAACCATTATACTGAAGGACGAACAGCTGGTATTCAGCAGACCACGGTGTCTTGCATCTGCAGAAGAGGAAGCTGTTGATGAGCAAGTAAATAAATGGCTAGAGGAAGTCATCAGCAAACCAAGCTCTTCTGAATATGCTAGCCCTGCGGTGGTAGTGCAGAAGTGTGTATCAACTATCACAAGATAAACAAAATCATCCTAAAGGATCGACACCTGTTCTTGCTCATAGAAGATACACTTAAGAAAATGGAAATTGCAACACCATGAAGGCATTGGTCATTTGTGTTGATTTTCAAAATATGGAACGATGCTATGTAGGTATGTAAACGATCAAAGTTTCATACCCATTGAATTGTTGCTACAGGTCTCCCCACGCGATTGGTCGCGGAGGAATCAACTCCAGGATACAGACTCTGGTGTAGCGTAGTTGACTTGCAGTCTGTGCAGTGAAGTGTTCCCTGTCAAACATGCCTCGACGACAGAGAAGAGCATACTATCAACAATTGTCGCCGTTTGAGAGGGCTCGAATAATTGGGCTGTGTGAGGCTGGATTATCGCTAAGGACTGTCGCTGCACGTATTGGCCGACAGGCATCTACGGTATAGCGTGAATGGCAGCAGTGGTTAAATTAAGGTACCCACACTCGTAGACCTGGCACAGGCCCAGCGCAACAGAGATCGCCGCATCATTCGGATGGCCCGGATGGAACCCCATGCAACAGCAGTGCAAATTCGAGCAGCTGTGGCACCCCACGTTACACAGCAAACAGTCGGTAATTGCCTGCGTGCAGCTGGCTTACGAGCCCGTGTCCCTGCAGGTGTTCCATTGACCCCACAACTGTGACGTGTAAGGCTGGCCTGGTGTCGAGAAAGATCGACGTGGGTCAACGAATGGCATAGGGTCGTCTTCAGTGATGAATTGCTTCTGTCTTGCCCGCAGTGATCGCCGGAACCGTGTGTGCTGATGTACCGGGGAGGGGGGCCGCCCAGATCTTATTGTCGAGAGGCACACAGGGCCAACACCAAGCATTATGGACTGGGGAGCTATTGGCTTTAATGTGAAATCACAATTAGTGCTTGTTGAGGGCACTATGACTGCTCGACAGTACGTTGATAGGGTACTCAATCCAGTGGTTGTCCCTATGATGGCAAACATTGCTGAACATTGCTAATGGGATGTTTCAGCAGGACAATGCCCGGATTCACACTGCACGCATCTCCAGAGAAACTCTCCACAACATCACAACCTTAGAATGGCCCGCCAGATCCCCGGAACTCAGTCCTATTGAGCATATGTGGGACATGATGGGTCGACAACTGGCCAACCGTCCTCACCCACCCAAAACTATGGAACAACTGACCCGTGCAGTGCAGAAAGCATGGGTCACAATTCCTCAGGAAGTGATCCAGGGCCTTATTGACTCCATGCCTCGACGAATTCATCAATGTACTGCAGCTCATGGTGGGCACATCCTGTGTTGATTTTTGTCCAAACTTGCAATCAGAGAGAACTTAAAGTATAATCATCAAATCACAACCAAACACTCGTCCTGTATGTTCAATTGCAGCAATGTAGCACCACTCCTTCTGGGTGTTGCAATTTCCATTTTCTTCAGTGTGTCTTGGATAAATTACAAAGAGTAAGAGTATTCTGTACACTCAACTTAAAAAATGGACCTTTTCATGTGCTGGTGGAATCTCAAAGTAGAAAATACACTGATTTAATCACTAATTCGGTTCAGTTTCAGTTCTATGCAACTCACCAGCAGTGTTCCAACGATTCATTAACTGTGTTTTTCGACCATTAAAGATGGTACTGGATGTAGCTTAAGACTATGGCACTGAACTTTACAAAGGGTAGTGTCACCTACTGAAGAGGAAGGTTGAGTTCTTGGGACATGTAGTGGAAGATGGACAACTCTATCTCGCCAGAGAAAACTAAAGCTGTAATGAAATTTCCAGAGCCAAGAAATGTGAAACAAATGCCGTCTTTCCTTGGTTTAACTGGATACTTTAGGAAGTTCATGCCAGAATTCTCTGTTATTGTGAGTCCATTAAGTGACCACCTGAAGAAAGACAATGAATTTCAATTTTCTAAAGAACATAGGATTTCCTTTGAAAAGTTGAAGGAAGCTTTATCAAGAAATTCTGTTTTATAAATTTATAATTCTTCATACAAGACCAAACTTCATACTGAAGCAAGTAAGTTTAGATATGGAGCTGTGCTGATGCAGAGATCACCTGAGGATTGTCAAATACATCCTGTATATTATATGAGCAAAAAGACAACACCACAAGAGCAAAACTATCACAGTTATGAGCTTGAAGTACTAGCCATCTTTGTTGCATTGAAAAAGTCTTGGTTGTATCTTCTGGAAGTAGACTTCAAAATGATCACAAATTGTGCTGCCTCCCAAAGGACAATGCATAAGAAAGATCTAACACCTAAGGTTGCAAGATGGGCCCTGATGTTGGAAGAGTTCTGATTTACTATCAAACACAGAAGTGGAACGAGAATGAGTCATGTCGATGCTCTGAGTTGTTATTCGGTATTGTATGCCGTTCCTGACTCTCTGGTTGCCAGAGTGAGGAAAGCACAACAAGAAGATGAAGGTCTTAGCGCCATGAAAAAATTATGCCAGGAACGGTCTTACAAAGACTTTGTGATTTGTGATGACATACTTTTCAAATTCTGTGAAGGTCAGGAAGTTTCGGTTGTACCTAAAGTCATGCAACATGAAATTTTCGAAAGTTTTCATGAGGGAGGTCATTAATTTCTCTGTCAAGAGAACTGAAGAACTCGTTAAACAGTAATATTATATTCCTCGCATGAAAAAGGAAATCAAAAGTGTTGTATTGAATTGTGTAAATTGTCTCTTAATTAACAGAAAAACTGGAAAACAGGAAGGATTGCTGTATCCTCTGTCCAAGGAAAGTGACCCATTGTATACATATCATGTAGATCATATGGGACCCTTAGAATAGAGTTATAAAGGATATCATCACATATTTTCAGTAGTTGATGATTTTACAAAATTTGTTTGGCTGTACCCAACAAAGTCTACTATGACAAAAAAAGTCATTGCCAGACTGGAGGCACAGAGAGCAATATTCGGAAACCCTGTACAAATAATATCTGACTGAGGACCAGCCTTCACGTCTCATGAATTTAAAGATTACTGCAAGACTGAAAACATCAAACACCTGTTTGTTACAATGGGACTGCCATGAGCGAATGGTCAGGTAGAGGGAATCAATTCTGTGGTTGCCTCAGTACTTGCAGAACTTTCAATATCAGATTCAACAAAATGGTACAACCACGTCGAGGCTGTGCAGCAGGCCATCAACTCCACGTACCATTGTAGTATTGGAAGGGCACCGTTAACAGGAGTCATAATGAGACACATGCCTTTGCTGGTGGAACCTAGTGTTTACACCGCACTAAGTCTTCTGGTATGGGCTAGAGTAATTTTGTTACTTTCATTGATCTGTCTCTGTCTTATCCTTGGCTTTGACAATATGAAAGTGACTAAGGTACGAGCGATGCTAGTAATGCCATTCCTTATGCAGCCAGTCCCTGCTATGAATGGTGTAAAACTGTTGCTCATAGGGTCGGTTGGTGCATGCATTTCAGTGGGCTTGGCAGACTGATATGTAATAGCAACTTCTGGCTCGGTGAGGAAAGCAATGGGAAACTACCTCACTCCTCATTTGCCTAGTATGCCTCTTCAGTGATGCCTAGGCCATCTATGACAGCCCATGGTGGAACTGTTGAGGATCCAACCAGCCTTCGGGCTGTTGACTAACATACATAATGAGACACAAGACCAATCTAAGGATTGCTGACCTCAATCAGGAAGAACTAGTACAAGAATTTCAAGAGATAAGAGAAAATCTAAGGAAAGATTCAAAACAGCAAATCCTCAAAGTTGAGCAAGAAAATAAATCTTTCAACCGACATAGCTGCTTTGCTAGACAGTATCAGCTGGGAGACCTCGTTGCAATGAAGCATACCCAGGCAGGACCAGGACTCAAAATAAGGAAGAAGTTTCTTGGACCATATCATGTTATTAAAGTGAAACCCCACGACACTTATGACGTGTGTCATGAAGGTGAACATGAGGGTCCCGGACAAACTACAAGATGTGCTGAGTATATGAAGCCATGGTTATGAGTCTTCTGGGACAGATGACCAGTAGGATGGCCGAATGTGGGAGAGTGAATCATAAGAAACAGACAGTCATGTGTTGAAATGCTCAGAGTTCAGCTAAGACTTGTGTGTTGTGTTCATCTCCTGCTTGTTTGTAATTCATTGAGTGTTTCTATGTTCAAGTAATATTAGTTGTGTAATAAATCTCTCTCAAATCGTACCATAATGAATCTCAGGGTTTCATTTGTTAGCCACTCTGGCATATATACTGTATGTTTTCAGCAGTGCAGAGATGGGAAAGGGCTAGGATTGGGAAGAAAGTAGCTGTCACCTAAAGGTACAGCACCAGCATTTGCCTGGTGTGAAAATGAGAAACCTCTGAAACCCATTTCCAGTCTCCCAAGAGTGGGATTTGAACTTGGTATCCCAAAATGAAAACTTAGAGCTACATGATCCACACCAAGCAGCCAACTCACATGGTATCTGAGTTTTTAACAACTGTTAAAGCAATTTATTTGCATGTACACCAACTTTAGGTCTTTCAGACAACACAGCATAATGTTACATAATGTTACGGGGCACTGTGAAAGAAAAAGAACCATAAGTGCAAGAAATGATATTTATATTTATTTCAAAGAAATATCAATGTAAGGATATACAGTTTTGACCTGCAGAAGGACCTTGCTGCAGCTGGTATTGAAATACATGATTTCTCTATGAGACACAGGCTTTTAGAGACAGGCCAGAAATCCAGAAGATCTGTAAATAAACAACTTTTGAGATAAAAAATGTTGGAAAAACAATTGGAGTGGGCAAAATGTACAGAAAATGGACTGTTCAGGACTGGCAAAAGGTTGCTCTTTCTGATGAATCTCACTTTTCTGTGCATGGTATCAAAGTATAGCACATACGAAGGTCCGATGATTAAAAGCTCTATCCAGGCCACATAGCACACCAGTGAAACATCCACACAAGAAAATGCTCTTGGAGTGTTTTTGTTGTACCTTGACAAGGTATGATTAATAATGACAGATATTGGTATATAGAAATGCTGTGGAGGAAAGCAATGCCAGAGCTGCTGAAATTATGTCCTGAAGAAGGGGGTGTTTTACAACAGGACCATGCCAGCTGTCATGTTTCTGGGAAGGTGATGAAATTCATCAAGTCATCTGGGATTCAGGAACTGGATTGGCTGGGGAACTCCCCCAACATGAATCCAATTGATCACGTGCAAAGACAGGCTGAGAAAAATGGACTACTCAACCAAAGAAAAACATTTTTGCAACTTAGTTAATGTGTGGTACAGTGACAAAGAAACTGAAGACAAGTGCAAAGTGTAGGTGGACTCAATGTCTGAAAAGGTACAAATGCTTTTTAAGGTTAAAGTGGGACATACAAAGTATTGAGAAGGGTTGGTTTAATTAAAATCATAGCAGTTTCCTTAAAGAAATAATTCTGTTCACATTAATTTTCATAAGGGTATACCCGATCATCATCATCAAAAATTTAATCAGATCTTAAGATATTCATTTTGACACCAATATGTGTTTGTGAAAGGACACAGAATAACTCACAAGTTGTGGGAAAAAATTAAATAGTGAAAACATATCAATGAACTTAAAAATATGAACATTGTTAATGACTCTTTTTAATGTTTCCAGAAAGAACATAAAATTAATTTGTATAATAGTTACCAGTGGGAGGGGTCACTGACCAGCTCACAGTATAAGGAAGCTCACTCTCTATCAGACATTTAATTTCTTCCTTCTTGCCAGGTTGCACAACTATTTTGTCAGGAGTCTCTACTTTAGGTGGAGGTGCTAGAAAAAATGAACAATTGAAGAAATATCAAAAACAAAGTCTAAATTACCAACCATACAAATGAGGTTCAGAAATAGATGACAGTGATGAATACTCTGCTAATGAGCCAGAAAACCTATCAAGTTATAGTTCGGGCAAAAGTTTTATTTGTTTTGTCACTTTTGATTCTTTTTTTAGCTGCACTATTTTACTCTGAATACAGATGATAGAAATAATTCACCTTTCCTGAAATTTGGGCTTTTTTTTTGTTAAGATGAAGAGATACAGGCTGATGATTCACCAGTACTGTGAAAAGAAAGTACTGTAGATAGTGGTGCAGGTGCAAGGAGTGAAAGGTTGAACTTTGCATAGCCCAATGTTTTCAGACTACTATACCAAAACAAACTATTCCTAAATAGGTCAATTTTGTATTTCAAATGTACTTGTATTTATTTGTGGCTTAAGTAGCCACATTAACTGATTCATTTTTATTGTTAGAGCAAGGTTACTGGTAAAACTTGAATGTAAAAGTTTTTCTCATATATTTTTTATGTATTTTGTAAGACTAATATAATTAAATACTTTAGATATGTACTTCCTGATTAACATCTTCATTTTGGATGGCCAACACCTTCATATGATACAAAAATAAGGTATGTGCTATGTTTAGCTGTTGTATTATACTGTATTGAGGAAAAAGACCTAGTTCACTGCCAGGGTCCATGTTGAAATATGGTAGTGTGGAAAGTGTTAAGTTAATTTAGGTTAGAGAGCATGAACATTTCCTTTTTTTAAAAACTTTTTTGTAATTTTCAACATTCAGAAAATTAGGTGGGAGGAGATGGGCCAAGTTATAGTCAGATAGCCCGTGTCATGGTGTCTTAGTAATTGTAAAACCATTGGTGGATGGTAATGAAATGAATCATTCAGTAACTTTTTACTCTAAGAAGGAGAAGTGATGGCAACTTTTTGCTTATGTTTGGATAATAACAATGCTAAGCCTCCATGGCTTATGTGGTAGCATGTCGGCCTCTCACCACTGGGTTCTGTGGTTCAAATCCCGGTCAGTCCGTATGAGATTTATGCTGGACAAAGCAGAGGAGGGACAGGTATTTTCTGTGTACTCTGGTTTTCCCTGTGATCTTTCATTCCAGCAACACTCTCCAATATCATTTCATTTCATCTGTCAGTCATTAATCATTGCCCCAGAGGAGAGCAAAAGGCTTCAGAAATATTCATTCTTTTGTATGCCTCAGGCTGAACCACTCAGCGTTGACGCCATCTGTTCATCAATTGTTTGTGACAAAATACATTTGCATGCTCAATGTGGAGTTCGCTCATGTGTTAGTAATAAACCTCATTATTAAAATATTCACATCTCTATCACTATTTTTTTATAATCTCGCTCCTTCAGTAAGAGGCTGCACCAATATAATATTTCTTACTTATATATCATGTTTAATTTAATAGTATTTTACAAGATAGTTTCGAAAAGAAAGGTAACAAGACCATGCATGGAAAACTTTATTTTACAGGCAGATACAGGAGAAGTCCGTTATAGTGAGAATGCATAACGGCGAAAAAATTACCCTTTATAACGGATTGTCATTATATCCGACATTTCATAATAAAAGTCGGGAAAAACCCCATACATATTCAAATCAGTATGAAACGGCAATCAGTTTGTTCAAAACTTATGGCTTGTTCGTTTGTTATTTTTCGAAATCCAATACTATGTGAAAGTGTATGTTTGATTTCATTCTGAAAAAAATTATAGTACCACTCTAGAGGCCTCTGTGGCAAACGTTCCAATTTTTTCTTCAAACAGCGTCACCCAACCTAACCGTATATATATCATAAAAACGTATTTCAAGTGCACATAACATTAAAAATTAAGCGATTTTTTACTTCAGCCTTTATTTCTAATGAGTTAACAACTGCTATCGCCATGTTATTTACGTATTTGTTACGAAAACATTTTCTCCTCTTTCATTTCTAATTTTCTTTATAGAACAGCAGTTGCTGGGTATTACTAATCGACTCCGACATACTTCGAATGACGACGCGAGAGCTTGCAAGTGCACATAGCGAGAAAACGATACCGAAGGTCGCATTTTGTGGCAAACGCTTCAGTTTTCTTATCATAAGTTATGAATTTCATTATGGTACGTAGTGACAATTGATCACTATCAAAGGGTAGGAAGGGTCCACCTATTCAATACTTATTCAAACAGCGTCACCTAACCTAACTTAACCACATACATAGGCCTATCATGAAAATATATATCAAGTGTCAATAGAGAAATGATAACTTTCTAGCTATAAATTTACATAACAGCCTTTCAGAAATTTAAAAAACTAACCTCAAATATCAATGATGCCCTCTGACATATCTTGAGGTGTACCTGATTCTTACTTAATTGTAGTATTTATCATTAAAATGAAGTGACCGTTCACTTCAGGTTTTATATTTAAGAGTTAACAACTGCTATCGGACACGTTATTTACATATTTATTACGAACACATGTTCTCCTCTTTCATTTCCATTTTTCTTTACAGAACAGCAGTCGACGGGTATTACTAATCGGCTCCGATATCACCTTTGAATATCAGTGAGAGAGCCCACTAGTGGACATAGTGAGGAAACGATACCAAAGATGATCGATCACATGCAATATAATCGCTGAGTGCATAAATGTCAGTAATGGAAAAAGTCGCACATGCTTAATTGCTCGTAATAAGAGATGTGTCAGTGATAGGGCTCTAGCTGTAACCAAAGGACAATACATAGTTTAATATAGGAATTTTGAAGGGACAGACAAAAACTGCCGTTATAACGGGGCTCTTATTATACGCTGTACTCATTATAGCGGAATTCTACTGTATAAGGATACACAGTACATGCTCTGTGCTTGGTGAGGAATTCAGTAGTCACCATCCTTGTCCAAGCACTTGTTCCAATGATACACCGGAGCTTTGATGCTGGAACGGAAGAAGTTTACATCCAGTCCTTGAAGCAACGTCATGATGGCATGCTAAACAGCTGTATTGTTGTTCAATCACTTACCACCCAGGTGCTCCTTCAATGGTCTGAAAAGATGGAAATCACTGAGTGCCAGGTCAGGGCCATAGGGGGTATAGTCCAGTACCACACCACCAGAAGCACTGTAACAATTCACATGTGCTGTAGGCTGCCTGCGCTGTTGTGCAGCAACATAATGCATCTTGAGAGAAGTCCAACTTCTTTTTCTGTGAATTGCCCTCGTAAACGCTCCAGTGTGCTACAGTAACTAGCAGCATTCACTGTTGCTCCCCTGTTGAGGAAATCAACCATCTGGACCATCCTTTCTACAGCCTCAACCTGGCACCCAGTGATTTCTATCTCTTCAGACCATTGAAGAAGTATTAACATACAATGGTATGGCTATTAGGCATGTCATCATGACATGACTTTAGGGACAAGACAGATTTCTTTCATGCTAGCATCAATGCCTTGTGTACCATTGGAGCAAGTGCTTGCACAAGAATGGTGATTATGTTGAATAGTGTTCTACTATTTTGTATACTTGTATCTACCTGTAAAATAAAGTTTCTCTGTGCAAGCACTTGTTACTTTACTTTATAAAGTACCATTATGTTATTCTTAATATGATTACCTGCCCAAGGCAGTTTTCTATCACAATCAACATGTTAACTGATTGAGAAGAATACTAGACATGTTAATCTTTGAGAGTTTATACTGTTTGAAATGAGAAAATGATTCTA
Organism: Anabrus simplex; assembly: GCF_040414725.1. Taxonomy (NCBI): domain Eukaryota; kingdom Metazoa; phylum Arthropoda; class Insecta; order Orthoptera; family Tettigoniidae; genus Anabrus; species Anabrus simplex. Next base: position 1,177,042,910 of record NC_090265.1, on the reverse strand, counting down.
AAAAACAGACATTATGGAAGAACTTGTTCTAATTCCTGTATATCTTGAAATAAGTTATTGAAATGAAACTGCAAGTCACAACAGAGCTTAGTTCATCAAAAAATATTTGCAGACAGAAAGTATGAATAAAGATGTATGTTTAAGTGAGAATTACATGAAGTACCTTGACTATGGTAGCAATTTTTCCAAAATAAAATAGTTTTCACCTGTGACAGTAAGTTGTGTGCTTTCAGATGAAGTTCCAGCAACATTCTTGGCATTGCAAGTATATTTTCCTTCAGAATCTCCAGTAACATTTGGAAGATGGAGTAGTACTTCAGATGATTGCCTGTACAGAAAAAAAATCATTTAAAAAAAATACAAAATTCATCCAATGGTAGGCCGAAATTGTGTGTGCTATCATGTGCCCATAATTCCACGATAGTATTGCTAGTACTTCAAAGTTAAATATTTTTAAATGACAAAATTTAGGCAAGGTACTAACTCATCAATGAATCCTGAATACTCCTTCACCTCTGAAATAAATTTGTAAGTATGCGCCCTGTTGCAAGCTACTTCACAATGCTGAACCAAACTAAACCACATGGCACTACAGCCATGAAGGACCTTGGCCTACCAAAGAACCCCTGCTCGGCCCGAAGGCCTGCAGATCATAAGGTATCATGTGACTGGCCATTATTCTTGCCTTTCTAGATAAGACAATGCTGGACTTTAATAAAAGCACTAATAGTAAACTAATTTCAGACTGCAAGATTAAGGGCAGTTTAAATCTTAACCAGATATTTCAAGTTCCTCCTGCATACATATTTATCATGTTTATTCTACAATTCATAGATTATTAGAGGAGGAAACAGACATGGACAGAGCCTATGAACATCTGAATATTCTTTTAATGGTATGCTGCGAATCAACCTTGTAGCATCTTAAACTAAGGAAAGTACTCCGTGAGGATTAGACTTAATTGTTATTGTTGAAAATGAAAATGAAAACCTACAACCTATTTTCCAGTCATTGACTGGATCAGGGATGGAATGAATGAAGCAGATATAGGCTATTAGTACGATGGGGTCACCACTCCCAAAGTGATTTATTAATGACTGATAGATGCATGGGCGCCTGCAAGGGGGGGCAAGGGGGGGCGCTTGCCCCCCCCCCTGGAATTATAAAAAGTTGATGTTCAATTGTTTAATATCATACCAGATTATTTCATAAACTGAACTTACTGACAGTCATCTAGCATCTGTTATATTCGCAAATTTCTGTAAAAAATTTAATGTTGCTGACGTTATATTGGTATTTATATTCAAGAAAATTGTTAATGTGCCCCCCCTTGGAAAAGATCCTGCGGGCGCCCATGGATAGATGCTATGAAATGAGAATGGACAGTGTTGCTGGAATGAAAGATGACAGGGAAAACTGGAGTACCTGGAGAAAAACCTGTCCTGCCTCCGCTTTGTCCAGCACAATTCTCACATGGAGTGACCAGGATTTGAACCACGGTATCCAGCGGTCAGAGGCTGACACACTGCCGTCTGAGCCATGGAGGCTTTGTAATTGTTATTGTTATTGCTGAGATATTAATAAATATCTATCAAACTAGCTGTCATACCCATCGTTGATGGGTTACTGGTTGTAAAATAGAGGCAGTAAAGTGGCAGAACACCTCAACTAACAACATTGAGTCAATGTAATGTTACAGCTGATAAGTTTACAGACTAAGGATATTGTAGGCCATTACATTTTGTTTTCTTTGATCTCAGTGATATTATAGCAACCACTTTCCAAATGACTCTCTTTTCCCTCATTCTTCAAGTGATTGTATTTTCCTTCTCATTTCATAGTCATCTTCATTTTCTTTCTAATTAATAGTGACAAGTAACTGAGCAGATTTGGAGCTTATTTAAACAATCACAACAAAAATCGCCATCATTATTAGCTAGATAATTACCATAACAACTCAACAATAGAGGCTATCCCTGTCTGCAAATCTTGCAATTGATGGACTTGCAAATTAAGTCTTAAATTCATGAATATCCCCTTTATTATACCTTGTAAGGTATAACTGTGTGAGGCATAAAATATGATAAAATAGATCTATAATTGTCATTATTCTCATTGTTTAGAAACTGTAGAATTAATATTTTCAGAAATACTTAGAAGTTTGTAAAGAATGTAATCAGAATGGCTATGTTGATAGTTGAAGTAAACAGAGAGAATAAATCTGATTCACAGCAAGAGTGAAAGTATGAATATGGGATGAATCAGTGTGACATATTTCAGTAGTTATCAGAATATGTATGAGCCAGAGGAATGGCAAGCTACTTCTTGCCAATATTCAGGCAGATTTGTTCTACTCACTTGGAGTGCAGCAATAATGCCATCTATCAGAGATGAGTGACAACAGAAGAGACAAAGCATATCACAACTAATGTAATGTTATTGTTGATGAATTTGATGGGTTTTTGAATTGTAGTCCTTCACTTTTATTTTTCTTCCGACTCATGTGATATCAGAGCATCCAATGTAAAGTGGGTCCTCCTTCCTCCTTTCATGACTCCCTCTTGTCTTATTTTTCAAGCAATTGTTCCTTCATGAATTACTGTTTTTTCATTTTGATAGCCATCTTCACAATTTTCCTTTTTGATATGGGGTGATGACCATGTTTTTTTCTTTTACCTTAAGACAATCACGGCAAAAATTACCACCATCACCAGTTAACACTACTGAACAACATTTAGCAATGCTCGGTGTTTATATGGATGAAGCAACGAAAGACTAAATTCATTAATATCTTTGTTGTCATGGCCAGTGCAATTCTGCATAAAACATAAACAATTAGAAATAATGTTTTCTATTGTATTGATATGTATTTTTTATCAATAGGACCACTAATAACATAGATACTTGAGAATTAATTTTGATGCCTTCCCCTAAACTACCATTTCTCCCAGGGTAAATAAAATGATTTATAGCCTATACTGTTGTGCCTTACCCTGCGACATACCAATTGTCATTAAATTCTGTTCTCCTATTTCCTTGTGGCTCAGCATTGATATGGACTAAGCAACATAAGTCTAAATTCATGAATAACTGTTATCATAGCTGATACAGGAAAAACTGTATAAGATGTAAATGATCAGAAATTATATTCTCTATAACATTTGTTAAGTAGTATTTATCTACAGGTCCATTAGTAACACAGATATTTTGGAATAAAATTTTAGGCCTTCCCCTAACTACATTTTCATTCAGCATGATTAAAATTATTTATAATAATAATAATAATAATAATAATAATAATAATAATAATAATAATAATAATAATAATAATAATAATGCTACTTGCTTTACGTCCCACTAACTACTTTTACGGTCTTCGGAGATGCCGAGGGTGCCGGAATTTTGTCCCGCAGGAGTTCTTTTACGTGCCAGTAAATCTACCGACACAAGGCTGACATAGATTAAAATTATTTATAGCCTCAAGTGTAATGCCTCATTCCTTGACTTTACATACTGATTTTCATTAAATTATATTCATCCTTTTTCTTGTGATGTGCATATATATATAGACAGACAGACAGACAGACAGACAGACAGACAGACAGACAGACAGACAATTAAAAGTTGCACTTCCTTTTTACTCTGGACATGATCTATACTGAAATACTATTCTTTTTTTATTCTGAGCAATGTACAGACAAAACTTTTATTTTATATATACAGTATATAAATAAAGAAAAACTTTGATTAAAAGTCCATAAAGTGGAGTTTAAAATAGTACCTTATGTCCTTGCTTTTGTTTCACTTACTTGAATGATTCCTCAGAGCCAAAAGCCCGTCCATCCTTTAACCAAGTAGCAGTGAAAGGTATAAGAGATTCCACATGACATTTGATATCGAAAGGTCCATTTTTTGCTGCTGTGATTGCTATAGGTATTGTAATAGTGGGTGGGGCTGAAATCAGAAACATTGTGCAACACTAAAATAAAATTCATCAGATGTAGTGTTGCATATAATACAGAAGAATTCTCACAGACCTGACCTTAATTATTTAGCAGTTAAGAACCAAGGAAATGAAATATAAATATCAAAAAGAAATATCTTTGATTATAATAACAAAGTAAGATTTTTCAAAATACAGTCAAGTGACAGTCCTATAATGGCCCTGATATTTCCCAGGATATCCCAAGGAAACCAAAGTAGAATTGATTGCCTTTAAAGAATCAGTCAGAGCTGAAAAGCATTAAGTCAAACTTGTACATTTTTTAGTATTCAATATTCTGATGTATTGAACCAAGTTCCTTTGAACGGCATAAGAAGGAAATAAGTCAATCTTCTGTTTATGGCAGAAACCACTGCTATGTGTAGCACGATTGGAGGAGTAAAGCATTAAGTCACTGACTTGTTTCCTTTCTGCGCCGTACTTAAGGTTGGCTGCTCTGCAGGATTCCTGTGCTATATTATTTTGCGACATTTCCTGCTTGCTCATTACAGGTAGCGTGTGTTACTTGTGCGTTACTTCTCCTAAAAGAAACAGACAAGACACTCTACATAAGAAAATGATCATAAAAGATGCTACCCGAAAAGGTTTATCTTACATAAACTACAGTGGGAAGAACATCAATGAGAAGAAAACAAGTGCTGGATTAGTTGTATCCTTATCATAATAGCTAGAAGGAGGCCTGAGTTCTATTTCTGGTTAGTTAAGATCGAATTTGTGGCCAAGGAATCAGGTTTAGATAGGTTTTCTGTAGATACTTCGGTTGTGATACAAATCCATCTGTTTTATTCCCTTTCATTTTCACCAATACTGTTGTCTACAGCGAGCTGACAAGGAATAAAATAGCTGGCTATGTATGGGGCAGTGATGTAGAACTGCTTGTTTTTTAAAATAACGATCACGCAAGTAATCTCATTCAGATTACTTTTTTATGTTTGGAGGTGCCGCATTGGATTGGTGACAATGATTGCTAAACAGGGTCTTGTCCGACATCAAATTTGAATATCTTTATCATTATCTCGACAATGTTGTTGTGTTTTTGGAGACCTTTGAAGAACACTTAGGTCACCTGAAGGAGATCCTAAATCACCTTCCTGAGCTGACCGTCAAATTATCTAAGGTAGCTTCAAGCCTCCTCAGGACATCAAAGGAATTGCTAGGTTCATAGGCATGGTGAATTTCTTTAAGAAATTTATTGCTAACTTCGTTAACAGGGCGGCGCCCCTGAATCTACTTCATAAGAAAGATGTCAAATTCAAATGGAGGCCGTCGCAGCAAGCTGCTTTTGAAAACCTTAAGTTAGCTCTTGGTAACACCCCAGTATTAAACATGCCTGATTTCTCTAAGAAATTCATAGTCCAAACAGATGCCTCTTCATCTGCTGTTGCTGCTGTCCTTTATCAGGAAATGGAACTCGGAAAGTGGCCTATCATCTATGCGTCTAGGACTTTGTCGGCTCAAGAAGCCAAGTACTCCATCTACAAATTAGAAGTTTTGGCAGTCCTGTTTGTCCTGGAGAAGTTCCGCCTTTACCTGGAGCATGTCCAATTTGAATTAGAGACAGGCAATCTTTAAGTTAGGTCTTAGCCAGGCCTCATCATACTGAGCATATTGCCCGTTGGGCTATCAGAATTTCTGCCTTTCAATTTGATGTGCGACACATTAGAGGATCAGAAAATGTAATCGCAGATGGACTAAGCTGCATGTTTCCTAATGATGTTGAGACCAGTGAACAGGAAGATAGGTCGACTCTTCCCATGCCCATACCTTCTAGTATTAGTGCTATTTTGACTGATGCCCCTATGTTATTTCGTGATATCGAGAAATATCAACAAGAAGATCCCAGTGCTGGCTCCTATAATGGAAACCCTTTCTTCTGGGGAACACATTGTACCTTACGTGTTGAGGAATGGGGTTTTGTGTTGCCCTTTGAGGTATGGTCAGAAGATGAAAGTAGTTGTTCCAGCTGTTCTTTGCTTATGATCTTCAAATACTATCATGGGACCCCATTAGGGGGGCATTTAGGCATCTTCAAAACAAGAGAGAAAATCAGAAAAATGTTTATCTGGAAGAGTATGGATGGCAAAATCAGAGAAATGTTTAAAGCATATGAATCTTGCTGGCTTAGTAAGCCCACCTTGTCTACTAAGCTACGGCTATTGTCATTTCATCAAGCATCTCGCCCCATGGAGCGTTTGTACATAGACTACGTCGGACCCTTCCCTCAATCGAAGGGGAATGGGAATAAGTTCATCCTTGTATGTGTAGATGGTTTCACTGGGTTTTCATGGTTATTTCCGACTAAGCTGGCTATCGCTCAGTCTACCATTTCTTGTCTTAGTATTGTCTTTGCTTCTTTTGGTCCCTGTCAATATATAGTTTCTGATAATGCAAAAGCTTTCACATCTAACTTATTCTGAAAATTCTGTTTTGATTTGTCCATATCCCACGTAACTACTTCCGCTTAATACCCTCAACCATCTCTGGCTGAGCAGGTCAATCGTAATCTTCCATCTGTTTTGATAGCTTTTCATGATGATCATTCCAGGTGGGATACTACTCTGCACTGGTTATCCTTTGCTCTAAATTTGGTGGTTCATGAGTCCCACAAGTTCACTCCGGCCTCTCTCATGTTTAAGATTGTTCCCAACACGCCGCTATATAATCTTTGGTCCCTCAATGAGATATTGTCAAAGACAATAGATCCCAATAATATTAGGGACCTGTGGAAGAAGGCTAAAAGTAACCTTAAGGCTTCTCATGAGAAGGTTAGAGAGAGATATGATCTTGGACGGAGGCCCACCAATTTGAAAGTCGGAGATCTGGCCATGGTTAAGAATTTCATACCTTCAGGCAAGATTGCCCCTAGATTTCATGGGCCATGTATTATTTTAGATTTCTTAACACCGGTCACACTTTTGGTGAGCAACCCCACCACTGAGAGGATATTTAAGGTTCATATCTCCCAGATAAAACCTGTATAAATCTCTGTTTTTGCAATATAGGCCACTAAGTTATGGCAGTAAGAAATCAGCTATATTTCCTTCCTCAAAAGCTCAGTAACTTGAAATTCATATGTATATAATCCTGTACAACCTTCCCCTCTAGTAAGGTTTATTTTCTCCCATTACCTGGCTGCCATTACCTTTCCCTCACCTCCAAAACCAAGCCTGAAATTCACACACTCATCCTCAATGCCACCCACCTCATCTGAACCTGCAGCTTAGAGAAATAAACAAACTCTCGCTCTCCATAAAAACAATCTCTGTCACCAAGCAAATGACTGTTCCAGTGCACTCTCTGTCATCTGCGGCTGTGTCTCAACATCTGGCGAGTGATGCTGGCATGGGGTAAGCGCCCACCCTGCTCTGGCCCAGTCTCCTTCATAATGGCATGCTGGAGCACCGTCCTTTTTGGCAAGGGCTGAGGTGCAGGAACACTACCGCCTACTCCACCTTGAAGCAGTGCCTCAGTATCTGATCTGTGGCAATCATCAACATGGCTACCCCTCTCATGGTAGCAGAAGAGGTGTATCTGACGGTACTGGGGGTGGGGGGGGTCCGAGGCACCCCGCCCAGGTAACGGCAGCGGCGGACGCTCTTGCCGTTAAACTTGAACTGTACATCCTGGACTTCTACGATTTCAAGAAGACTCAAGATTTGTTTTTGACATACTTTCTTATTAATGAACTTTTACAAAGAAAATTTCTGTCTGTAAAATCCAATTTCAAATTTTTCTAACAAGCAAAACGTCAAAGTGTCGCCACAAGGAAAGACTTTTGAGGGGGCAGTTCTGTACCGGGAGTTACACCCACCCCGTTCATTTAAGTGCCTTGGAGAATGCTATCTACCATCTAAAAGTCGCAACAACTAACACAAGAAGTTTGGACATTTCCCTACAGATGTCTCTACTATAAATTTATGTTATGCCCCCTGGTGTGAAGATTGACTACTAAAATTGTAAAGTAATTTTGTATTCCTAGGTTTCCTAAACTGAATTGATTATTCTTTGTTTTTGGTATGTTAAAGTTTACAACACTTCTATCTCTTCCCGCCAACTTAAGACATTGGCCTATAGAAAATTTTGTATTCTTTTTTTTTTTTTTTTTTTTGCTATTTTGCTTTACATTGCACCAACACAGATAAGTCTTATGGCGACGATGAGACAGGAAAGGCCTAGGAATGGGAAGGAAGCGGCTATGGCCTTAATTAATGTACAGCCCCAGCATTTGCCTGGTGTGAAAATGGGAAACCATGGAAAACCACCTTCAGGGCTGCCGACAGTGGGATTCAAACCCACTGTCTCCCAGATGTGAACTCACAGCTGCGTGCTACTAACCACACGGCCAACTCGCCCGGTATTTTTTTTTTACCAATCAAACTGTGTCTAGTATTTAATTACCCAATCAAAATTGGGGGTGTGTCAGACCGTAGCCCAGAGCCTTCTAGAACCTTCCTCTCGGGTATAAAAGCTGGCACATTTTCGGACAAGATGGTCTTATTCATCGCACCAGTTTAGTGTGTGCTTTTTTGAAGGGAGGAGGGTGTCTCGTCCATCATCGAGTAGTCCATCAGCTCAAGGTAATGGCAGTCCTGCTTTAACTAAGTGATAGTCTGACAGCTAGCTCAAGGGGAAGGTTTCTAATATTTAATAATGTAACTTTAATTTTCTAAAAGGTAAAGTTCAAACTTCTAATGCAAATTTTAAGCAAGTCAAAGGAACTTAACCGTAATCATGGAATAGAGAGTGAGCTACCCTCTTGTGTTCCCTATCAACTTGATTTTGAGATGACTATGACTTTGTAAATGTTTTCCGTTTGTAACCTTTGTTACTTAAATATTTTCTCCATCTGGTCACCTCAGTAGCATAGGATTAGCCTCTGTAACTTTGGGCCACAAGCCCAAATAGGATTTTAAGCTTTTCATTGCAAATTTTAAGCAGTGCAAGTGTCTGCCTCCACACAATTTTGATTTTTGAGTCAGTAACTTTAACCTATTGTTTTTCACAAAGGCCCAGTAGAATGGGTATTCGATACCCCTGTGAAATTCTATTTCATTCCATTTATGTTAAGATGTTAGACTGTTAAGCATATAAGACAGTGAATACTGCTCAATTTTGTAAAAAGTAGGTTGTGCCTTTGATAGGCCTGGACGTTAAGTGTAAATTTTATACGCACAGATGCTCTTTCTGTTATGATAATGGTGTTAATGTAAATACTGAATGTTGCCTTTGGAAGGTTGAAATGGTGTAATGTTTGGAGAGTAGTCTCCTAGATAATTTTCATGGTGCATTAGTGCTCAAGTCACATTTGTAAATTGGAAGCTTCAAGCTCAGATTGTGGATTGGCACTTCGTTGATTTTTCTGATTTTTCCTACATTGTACCTAAACTAACGAGCTAGTTTTGTATATGAAATCTGGTTTTTCACTTAGCAAATTGTTTGTTAAAATTTAACATCTGAAAAGAAGCAAAAAAATAGCAGAGGATGAAATATAGCTCAAATTTTAATGTTTTAAATTAATCGTCTGATTACCTTACATCGATCCATTCACGCCCGCACCTTCTTTCACCTCTCTGTCCACCAAAACACGGTAACAATTGTCGTTGTTGTTGTTGTTATTATTATTATTATTAACAAGTGAACATTGTGATTTGGCACTCATGAAACTACAGGGAAATTGCTGAGACTCTCCAGTTCATAGGTTAAAACATTGTAAATAGACTCCGCCTTCTGACCTAAATGTTCTCTGCACTTGGCGTGGCTGTTCTCTTCTCTCTCTGTGAAAAGAGAGCGCGATTCCGAGGTTCCGCTGTACTGAGCTCTCTTTCTCTCTGTACGCGTAACTAGACCTTCGCCCTCCGAGATGGCGCAACACCACTTATATCCCGGACTGGGCGAAAAATGCTCATTACGACCAAACATGTCATAGAATGATGCAGAAAATGGCATAAATTATTTGCTGGGCCTCATGACATGCATATTAGCACGGTGGTGAATGGTTACAATATAATGGACTCGGTCTATAGTTAATGATCGGGCGAATGGGGATGCCGGTTTTGTGTATCTTGGGGAGGGCTTTGGTGGTGGGTAGACCTGTGTTCATACTAAGTTTATTCTTGATCTGTCAATAAATATGAAGTACTCTTGAGGGTCTGCTTAAGCTGACATTGGATTCTTGGGGTAGGGTCCTTCTTTACTTTAGAGAATGAGCTATCTCTAAAAAATTGATATGTTTTGCTTATATATTCATTTTTATCCATTATGACTGTAGTGTTACCCTTTTCTGCTTTCACAATGATATGATTATTACCATTGATGTCTTTTTGAGACGAATTCATTTATGTATAAGAATCGAATCCTTGTAACTATTGTTGTTATGAGCAGTAAGGGGTGAATTAGGGGAGTTAATATTGAATTTTTTGGTTAAGAATGTTACTTAATTTTCTTTTTACTTCAGTTGTTACTTCATCTTATTATTCTTCTGACAATTTGCTAATGGTTAATTCTGCTTCTACTGTTTTTTTTTTTTTTTTTTTTTACAACTTGTTTTATGTCGCACCGACACAGATGGGTCTTATGACGATGATGGGATAGAAAAGGGCTTGGAGTGGGAAGGAGGCAACCATGGCATTAATTAAGGTACAGTCCCAGTATTTGCCTGGTGTGAAAATGGGAAACCACGGAAAACTATCTTCAGGGCTGCCGACAGTGGGATTCGAACCCACTATCTCCCGATACTGGCTGCACTTAAGCGACTGCACCTATCGAGCTTGGTGTTCCTACTGTTGTAGTGATGGGTGTATTCAGAGTGTTAAAGTTAACCCATGGAACTTTCATCATCGTTCAGTAATACCTTGGACAAATTTATGATCGGAGAGTGAAATTGGTTGGGCATGTTAGTGTTTTTGCTGGTTTCTTTAGCATTGAGTTTAGAGTTCATTAACATATGCAGCTTTTCCTCCAGGGTTTGCTGTTTCTTCAATAATACAATAAATAATCTATTGTCAACTTGAGCTTGAAACAGGTTCCAGTGAGCATCTGAAAGTAAACTTGTAGTTTCGAGGTGAGTCTCATTTATAATCTATGGTTAAAAAATTACTTTTTCTTGTACAAAAATCTCTCTCAGCCAAATCTTATTTGTTCTATTTTGGATTTTTGGAAAGAAGAACGATGTCTTAAAATTGCCTTTAAGAAAATTGGGTGTCAAAATTGTGAGCGATACACTGTTTGAGAAATTCAATGTCCTTGCCAAATTTGGCTATTTTAACTTTAAGACTTAAATATAAACAGGCTTTTGTTTTGCCTGTTTTGTCTGTACTAAAATGATTTGATACTGTGAATGGTCATTGATTTGGAGGTGAAGTGTGTGATAGAGAAGAAGAAGGTCTGACCCATAATGTCTAGTCTGAAGGAACAAGAAAAAGAGTATAACCACCAGATTGACACAAAACTACAACTAACTGGAGAACTTCAGAGACTGGTACTGAACACACTGATAAGGAAAATCACCAGGAGTGTCTAGACTGCCATGAATAAAGCTTATTAAGAAGACCAAGAAACCCAAAATTTAGCTCAAACAAAGATGCTCATTGAGGAAAGAAGAAGAGCTAATAGAGACTTGCCCAGATATGAAGATCTGATAAAGGAAATGAAGAAGACTTTAGAAAAGACCAACAGAGCCAAAAACACACAAATTATCAAGGAAACTTTTGGAAACAAGAACATGCAAGCACTACATTCCAATAAATTGAAAGGGAAGATAGTAGTTGACCAGATGAAAAATGATCGAGAAGAAGTTTTAGTAGAGAAGGAGAAGATTGGGGAAAGCATCGAAACCTTCAATTGAAAGTTTTACAGCCAGTCAATTCCACCTGCATAACAACTAGGAAGGTCACAGGAAGCAGTCTTAAATGTGAGATACAAAGAATTGCAGTATGTTGATGTTACAGAACTGAGAGCAGCATTAACCCAGTTGAAGAACTGGAAGACACCGGGGGTGACACCTGATCATATGCAAAATGCTGAAGGTCAGAGGTGAAACTCTAGAAACAGCACTTCTGGTACTCCTCAAAAAGCGTCTTTATGAAGGAAGGATTCCTAATTCATAGCAGAATACAGAAGTGATGTTAACACCCACTCTACAAGGAATACATTAATTAAGCCTTGGCTGATTAGAAAGCCGATGAATTTCTGTTCAGCAATACTCTATACACTCACATGAAATATAGTGCAATTGCACTCACCACACACCATGACTGTTTCAAGCTTCATGCTTTTCTTATTTTTAACAAATGTGGTAACCCTGTAGCCACACATCATACGAACTCTATCAGAGACAATATGAACATTGCCTTGATCATAGCTGATCACAGCTGGCCAATAGCAACAGTGGCATTTTCCAGTTTTAGGCTTTTTCACTCTTAATTCTTCTACATAAGTAATAATCCTTTTTGGGGCGGGCTGGTGGCTCCAAGTGTGAGAAACTGACTTTGGCCACCATCTTGAACGATACACCGACAACACTTCTGCAATACCCAGCATTGGTTTGGACCAACTTGCCACTTGTGATAACATTCTCATGTTTGGTTGAACCATTTTAACTGCATTTTTCTAATCCACAAACACTTCTTTGTGCACTAATTTTCTTTTTCTGTTTCTGCTTTCCTGCTAGACAGTATCAATTTTGTCGCAATTGTTCACTGAAGTGTTTAGCATTGAAGGTGTGAGTTTTAACATTCACGCCAACTCAATGCATTTAAAATGCCAATGCCTATCTACTTCCTGAAGGATTTTAATTTAGTCTTCATTAGCAAGCAATTTCACAACATTTTCTTTTTGTAACTAGGCCATCATAAGATATATATACATCACATGACAAATAATCACTGTCCTTCCCTGTACTACTCAACACACAATATATTTCTAACTTTTAAGTGGAATGCAAAATACAAACACAAACAAGCTCTCTGAATTACTTAGTATCCTCACATATAACCAGCAAGAAAAATTGAACTTTCCGGAAGCTAACAGTTTTCTCCCTGAAGCTGCAATTTATCCTGTGAAGTTCAGAAACTCAAGGTCTTTTTCCTGTTAGCATGTAACTTTCCCTGGCCTATCTTTGATGGTGAAGATCACATTCCTTACACATGGGATAACAAAGAGCACATTCAGACCTGGAAAAAAATTGTGATCATACTAAGCAGGAATAGCAAAAATTCTAACATGATAAGTGAGGTATTTTAACATAGATTTAATACAATGGGAATCAGGACTTTGAATTTGCAATGTGCTAAGTGAGAAACATCTTAATGAGGTTTCTCTGAGATATATTCCATAACTACTTGTGCTTATTTTGAATACTTAGACAAACTTAGACTTTTGAGCTATTTCCCAGATCTTAACTAAGTTATTGAGTCTAAATACATCTTCTTTGGATTTCCCCCCTAATACCTCTTATTATATTACATAGTTTGGCTGTTCTTCCAAGTTTCTTCCTTTCCCTTTTTAATATCTTAATAAATGTGTAAAGTCCAGGTGCACTTTCAATTTTACCTCTATATTCTTTTCTGAGGGCCGATGACCTTGATGTTAGGCCCCTTTAAACAACAAGCATCATCATCATCATCATCATTCTTTTCTGATTTTTCTTGTTTCTTTACAATCTTTCAGTAAGTTTGCCACTCCCACATCTTTGCTGAATTTCCTTGTGTAAAGAACCACGTTGAGATTACAGCATTTAAAAAAAAAATTAGGGTATGTTCTCACCTGGAGGTTGTGGGCTGACAGCAGTAGGTGATGTCCTGATAAGTTCCTTTCCCACTTTATCCTCACCATGCACCTATAAGAAATACCATTTGAAGATTAATTTGTATCTGCGTACTGGGTCTGCATTCATTCATTGATGACAGGCTTTGCAAACCTGCATATTTGTGAATGTCAGAGGGAATTAAGCTTCATCCCTTGTTGTGATGCTTGGAATTAGGTAGTGTACATTAATTTGTATAACAGAGCAGAATAAAGTCCCTTCAACACTCCCTGTCATACAAGTTGGCATATAAAAGATCTCTGGTGACACCTTTGTTATTTACACAATAAATTTAATTAAAACTCAGCCTGACAGAACTCTAAATATAAGTGATAAAGTGTCAAACCTTACCCTTATAGGTTCCTTCTTCCCTCTCCATGTACATTCTTACAGTACCAAAATTAAGACCCTCTTCCATACTCCCTACTCCTGCCTTTCTCTTATTCCTGATCTCATGTTCTCTACCCCCTCTGTTATATTTACATGAATTTTCCTTTGTTTTAATATTTATGTAAATATGTAAAATATACAGTTTTAGTTGCATTAGTGTTGTACAGATTATTCTGTTTATATTTGGGCCCATAATAATAATAATAATAATAATAATAATAATAATAATAATAATAATAATAATAATGGCGTATGGCCTCCGGAGAGGCCTGGTGTAGGTCTTTTTCTAGCAGACGGCCTATTAGGCAACCTGCATGTCTGTGAAGATGACGGCCCTACCTAGAATGATTTCTAATGTTGAATATGCCACACACACCCAGCTCCCGAGCCATTGGAATTAACCAATTAAGGTTCAAATCCCCGACCCGGCCAGGAATCGAACCCAGGACCCTCTGAACCGAAGGCCAGTACGCTGACCATTCAGCCAACGAGTCGGACATTTGGGTCCATAAAAATGTTTGTATATTTCCCATTTTGGATTAATTGTGGTAACAGAGATTTATTAAGGAATTTTCTTTAATTTGGTATTATGCTGTTTGTAAACAAACAAACAAACAAACAAACAAACAAACAAACAAACAAACAAACAAAAAACAAACAAACAAACAAATAAACAAACAAACAAACCAATCAATCATTAATATATTATTGTTATTACTTATGCAATGAATTCCAATGTATTTTACTTAATCAGTGAATATTTACAACACTTACAAATGTAATTTCCAGAAATGAGTATGTCCAGTGGTATCATTTTAGCTGGAGTTCACTTGGATAAGTTCATAGGATGCATGATTATTGATAACTAGGTGATAATGTGAAAATCAAGTTTAAAATTATCAGCAACTTATGACCCAAAACACAATGGCTTGATGATGTGTATAAAAAGATTTTTTTTTTGCCAAGTAAGAATATGGAGAGTATATTTAAAAAAATGATCACCAACTCACAACTATATATGTGCATTATTTTTATATGCATGACTAGAGACTGGATTTTAAAGGGAAAATTTTGCATCAAAAAGGTTTTTGAAAAAAAGGAAAAGTCAATGGCACTGGAAAATGACTTAAAAATTACTATGTGACTTACTCGAAACAGTGCTATTTTAACTTAAAACACACTTCGGCACATTCATGGATAAACATAGCACACACAATCTTACATTTATCATTTCACAAAATAAGGAAAGTGTTGTATTTGATTACACTCAATGTTTCAATATGTTTTATAATTCAGATTCTGCCCCTTTGAATGCAGAATCTCTATAAACAGAAAATGACTGCTCAGCATCAACTGAATCAGTCGTGAAGATTTAGTTTTTATCCTAAACTCTAAATCAGCATACTTGATAAATTTTTCAATGTCTGGATATGGATTGTTTGATAAACTTTGCTTCAATTTGTCTTCAGCAAAGCCATACAACAGGCTGTTCACTTCTTCTATTACAATCCATTGGGTCTTGCTTGGACAATGTCACCTCATGATGACACCAAGCAGACATCTGACAGTTCAGTTCAGTTCAGTAACAAACTTGGATTCCTCAATAAAGCCTTTGCTTGTGCTACAATTGCAGATTCTTCATCATATAAGCACAACCAAAACTCATTAATCTAGTTAAAATCCCCAACTGGTTATAAAGGGAGACTTGGGCAACAGCAAGCATGTGATCACACTGTAATGGTGTATTCTATTGGGATCCTTAATGAGCGTCTCCTTGAGTTTGGATATGAAGCAATCTGATGTCTGGTATTAGGTTCCAACTGTGCCACATACCCTATGTAAAGCATGAGTAAAGACTGAGATATAGAGGTTTCAACTGTCCATGTGTGATGCATAGTCAGTAACCATATTTTCTTTTATGGTATTCATGAGGGCCAGAGCTTGCAGCAGCAGTCATTAAAACTCTGCATGATGGCTGAAGAGTTGACTGTTTTTAAGCTCTGAAGATATAATTGGGTGTTCCAAAAAAAAAGAAGCTTTCCTATTATCTTTTTAATATTTATCTCCTCACTCTGAGTACCCTCCTACTATTGTTCATGTTCGTATCAGCAATCATTTTTGCTACTTTTATTGCTGTTTCTTACAAGTCCACCAAGCTTTCACCTCAGTATAGCAAAGTTGGTCTAAACAAACATTTATATAAAGATAATATTATCCAAGCGACAACCTCTTTCTTAGAGAATACCACTGGTTGCAACTTAGCTTTGCAGTGCGTTGATTCAGTTTCCATTAATATACTACCATCCTGGGAGTATACAAATCCAAGTACTTGAAATGATCCACTAGTTCCAGTATCGTATTTCCTACCTGGCAATCAGAAAATGTGAAGTAACTCAGAGAGAAATGTGCAGCTGAGTAATTTAAATGTGAATACGCTGCCTACACAGTTAGTCCTATTAAAAAATGTAGCATACCGAAGGTACTTGGAATTCGGTTTCCTAGAAAGAAAAGGATATATGCATTTTTCTTTCTTACTCTAACAATTTTTCAGGGAGAAAAAAGCATTTATGTGTATTGGTGAATGCTTTAATGATGAAACCCAAAACAACAAGTAAACAGGTAGTCTTACAAACATATGGAGTTTAAATGCAGGATTCAGAAAAAAAAATCCTATACAAATGTTCATACGCATATTCATCCACGAAACTCGGTACATGTGTATAAGGGCTCAATGCATACACGACAAGCTATACTAAATTCTGTTTCATATATAAATAAAACTGCAGTGAAAATACAGTACGAGCATCTTTTAGTTATGTCATAGGTTCAAAAATATATACTGATTACACACAAGATTTTAATTACTGTTATGTTTTGTAGTAGTTTTTGGTGTAGTCAGGATGTGGCATGCAGGCACGGGGCAAGTGGCGCTTTGGTAGAAGATTGTACAAATAGCAGAGCAAGTAGCAGTGCTCTTCCTATAGCACACCGACGATTTGTGAAGGATATCTTCAGGTTGCATGGTACAGGCTGTAGCTCATTCTTTACTTTCCTGATTAATCCATTTACTTTCATTCATACATTACTAAAGTTATAGATTTTATTTTAGTTTAATTAATCATATTGTTTACACATGAGTGTTGACATAGAAAATCAGTTTCATACATATCCAGGATTTCATCATTTTAACTGATGGGGAAACCTTTAAAGGGGCTGCCTGACTGAGGCAGTAAAGGCATGCTCGGTTTGCCCAGAAGGTCATGGGTTTGAATCCCCGTCAGGAAGAAACAAGATTTCCACTTCCGGAGGTGCACATGGCCCTGAGGTTCACTCAGCCTACACCAAAAATGAGTACTAGGTTAATTCCTGGGGGCAAAGGCGGCCGGGCGTAGAGCTAACTGCTACACCCCATCAAGTGCCGAGGTTACGGATAGTGGAAGCCATTAGCTTCCACCCCTCCAAGGGCCTTCATAACCTGTACGGAGATGACTTTGCTTTTGCTTTCGGGAAACCTTTAAGTCTATACAGTCTTTCAACAGCAAAGAACTCAAATAATGTTGTTTTGAATTAAGAGTATGTAGCTGAAACGAGCTACAGTGTTTCAGAAATATGTAATTTTGTCCAAATAAATGAACTTAAACTAATTACAGACAGAAAAGCATATACTCTCAGGTTGTATACATACATACATACATACATACATACATACATACATACATACATACATACATACATACATACTGTACCAGGAAAAGTTCGGGGCGTAAGGCATGAGAAGGATCTCAGGTAGTGGAAGTTGGTTTTTGGAGCTGGTACAGAGCAGGATAGACTCACAGGGCAAATAATAGATGGTTATACCCTTTTTCAAACAATTTATTATTAATGTTAATCATTTCACCCCCCTGCAATATCGATATAGAATGCAAATAATTTGTTGAAATCAAAAGAGTTAACGTAAATCTTCTTGAATGAAATTTGTGAAAACAAATAAATCTCACAGATCCAATAGTCTTTTGCGAAAACATAAAGTGTCAGTCTTTCACCTAAAGTCTTTCTAAGTATTATGACATGACATGAACACACTTATAATTGAAAATAAGAATTTGAACTTCTGTTGAGAGTTTCTCAGTTTGTGAGCCTTGAAACATAGAACACTTGAAATTCCTAGAGTCTTTCTTATGTGAAATAGATTTTGAAAATAGATTTATCATTAAAAGATGAATTTTGAGTAATGGTGGAAAACTACGAAGTATCGTCACACGCAGCACTGGGTAAACCACTGTTCACGATTGGTAAGAAAAAAAAAAGAAAGTCAGTTTGTGACTACTCACTTGTTAAAAAACTTGGCTTACGAATACTGATGAGAATCTGGAACATTCCACGGGTGCGGATGATGACTCGAACTTGAAGTTCCATGAAGAAACCACGTTGACGTCATAGATGAAATGATGTTGAAGGTAGTTGGATCTTGTAGAATTTTCTGAAGATTTCTGCTGCTCGTGGAAATGATCTTAACACACGGAACATGCAAGTAGTATTTACAGATACTATGTTAATTTTAGGACGTCCAATGAGTGATCACAGTCCTTGTTGCAAAATAAAACACTATTTTAAACTGTCACTGAGAATGTCCAACACAGTGCAAACACGTAATATTTCTCATTACCGTCTCTAACCACAGACTTTGAATCGTTATCCTGACAGATAACACTAATTCTCTAATGTTGAGAGAACTATATTCTTTTAGAAAAAGTTCTTAACTTTCACTAAGTTTATCACTGTAACACGTCATGTCCTAATATAGCACACAAATAAAAAGACACAGTCCAAGGATGTGCTATGTTAGAAAATAAGTTCTAGAGTAGTTAAAGTTACTGTACACGACAGTTTCTGTTGGTAATTTAATATTGTGTGCAATTAATTAAGTCCACACGTCATGTTGTGAATGTCCAATATATAACTTCGAACTTCACTGATTTCGTACGTGTTATATTTCGAAATGTCTGTAAGTTATATCATAGTCGCAGCACAATAGACTACTTACAGTGCGAGGTCTTTTTTTTTTCAAGTACGATGGCGATTTACTAGCCCGTAATTTCGTCTCCGCGAAACACGACGAAAAGTACTGTCTTCGAGACTGCACGAACATACTATGTGAGGGCGAGTCTCCCCTCTCTCTTACTCATACACATACTGCACTGCTAGACTGGACTGCTCGCAATGAACTGAACTCAACTCAACACACAACTACCTGTTAGCCTTGACCCAGTGGCATATATAGCTGGCGCTGGGAGGGGTAGTTCCTCTCCGCCATGTGACCGTGAGTGCGTAATTTCTGTTAGATTTTAAATCATTGTAACTCAGCAACCATAGGATGGATTAATTTGGAATTTATAGAGGTTAATTTTCATGACGTCCTCTACAATTTAGCGTTTGTTCCATTAAAATTGGTACAGGCATTGAAAACTTGCAAAAAGAAAGATATTTTCAAGAAATATCTCTAGGGGAGGTGAGCTTTGAACGACAGGTGACGTCACTTGACTCCGCCTAGCGCACTCGTGGAGTCTGGTACATACTGGAACATTCTTTTACTTAGATGTTCGTACGTCGGACGGACCTTATATGCTGGAACAACATTTCTTTTGATAACTATGGACCAGGCCCTAGGCTTTACTGGTACAATACATACATACATACGTACATACATGCATACATACATACATACATACATACATACATCTTCATTATAAACTGTTATGTCTTTCAGCGTTCAATCTGAATGCCTCTGTGAATTAAGTAACCACTGCCACAATCCTCTATTTGTAACTAGTTCTGTGGTCTCATTTACTTCTATACATCTTATCTTTAAATTGGTAGAATCTAACTCTAACCATTGTAGCCTTGGTCTCCCTCTACTTCTCTTACTCTCCATAACAGAGTCCAATATTCTCCTAGGTAACCTATCATCCTCCATGCACCTCACATGATTCCACAATCAAAACCAGTTGATGCTTACAGCTTCATCCATTAAGTTCATTTTTAACTTGGCCTTTATCTCCTCATTCGAAGTATCCTCCTGTCATTGTTCCCACTTGTTTGTACCAGCAATCATTCCCACTATTTTCTGTCTGTTACATCTAACTTATGAAAAAGATATCCCGAATCCACTCAGCTTTCACTCCCATTAAGCAAAGTTGGTCTGAAAACAGACGGATAAAAAGATAGTTCTGTCTGAGAGCTGTCCTCCTTCTTACAGAATAGCCTACTGTTGATCACAACTGCAAGCTCACTGCATTACCTTTAGTGCACCTTGATTCAATCTCACTTACTATACTATCACCCTGGGAGAATATACATCCTTAAATACTTTAAATTATCTACCTGTTCCAGTTTTGTATCCCCAATCTGATATCCAGTTCCCTTGGATTTCTTACCTACTGACATCAATTTAGTCGTGGAAAGGCTAATTTTCATACCACACTCATTGCAAATATTTTCAAGTTCCAAGATGTTAGAGTGCAGGCTTTTGGGACAATCCGCCATTAAGACTAAGTAGCTAGAATAAGCCAAACTGCTTACTATATTTTCACCTAACTGAATCCCTCCCTGTCACTTATTACCTTTCTTCAGATGATCCATGTAAACTATGAACAACAAAGGTGAAAGAGTACACCCTTATCTAACCCCTGTAAGTAATCTGAACCAAGAAGTCATTCTACCATCATTTCTCACTGCAGCCCAATTATCAACATAAATATCTTTGTTTGATTTTTGTGGCCATTGTTGAACAGCAATGAACAGAAATCAGTGAAGCAACAGAAGTCCTTTTGATATAAATTTTGTCTTGTTATAATTTAATTTTGTCTTGTCATCATGTTGGGTAAGCAAAAACATTTAAAGAACTGAAGTGTTTATGCAAAGCAAATTATTGTATGTAGCTTTCTTATTTAAAAATTATTAAATATTTAGGCCTATGAAGAAATGGACTATGAAGAAGATTTATGTTCTTTTACATTTCCTGATTTAAATTGTATTATTCTGTAAAGTATAGAAAGGAATGTGGAATTGTTTTACATGACTTGTGAGGCAGGGTGTGGCACGTGTAAGTGGCCCTTTCCTGTCTTTTGTAATATCCGCTAAGATGCAAAATCAGCAGAAAGGATTATTCTAGATCATTGTCAATGACATAGATGTTGATTCCCATGGGGAATCTGAAATATTTGTCCTGAATGAGACAAAGTCTCTTGGTGCATTGGCACTGCCGGTGGCTCCAGTTAGCCTACGCAGTGGCCTCCACGGTATGCACTAGCCAGCGTATTGGTAGGTGTGCTAGGTACCAACTGATGAGCCCACCCTAGCACACGAGGGCGAAACGCTGGCAACCAAGAATGAGTTAGCTGGAAAATTTATAATGTCCAATGACGGACCATTTATATTGGTATCATTGTCAATGGCCAAAGTACAAGTAGGTGTTTTTATTGGCCAGTATATTAGGATTTTTAATTGGTGAATGTGGCAAACTGGAGTGTTGCTAATGGTTATTTGTAAATCACTCTTTTTTCTGTTTGTGGCTCCTCGCGTGTGCGAGTTATTTTGTCCGTGTCTTTGAATTTGGATCACTACAGCGGGCGGACGCATTTTGCGTCCGTCCCGCAATGGGTCTTCAGCCGGCAAAGGTAAGCGCTATGTTATTGCCTTATGTTATTTAAATGCATTCTTGTGCTTTGGACTATTCCCACTTAATGTAACTTCAGTTATTATGTAGAATTGCATCTTATGTGCCGGAGTTTCCTCTAGTTTTCCACATTTTCCAAAATAGAGCATTTGTATGACTTAGCTATTATGCTAGTCCGCAACGTGTTGTTTTTGGAGGCAGACCTTCTTTTCTAACTCTAGTTGTGGTTGTAAGTCTGTAACACTCTTTCTTGAATGAAAATGAAAACCTACGACCTGTTTTCCAGTCATTCTTTCTTGAATAGCGTATTTAAATTTTTAATTCTTTCGAGGTTGCCTCCTTTCATTCCGTAAATTTAACTTTAATGTGAACCTCTATGTCAAAGTTTGTTCGTGACTGAAGAGCTTAATTGTTTCCCTTACACATCTTTTATTTTGTATCTCAAGTATCAGTTAATCCGCAGTTCATTTATTTATTCATTTATAATTGTATGTTCATTTTCTCAATATTATTTGTCTGTTGTGTGTATTATTGTAAGTCTTTTCTCCCCCATAACATCGTACATTCCCATGGACCTCATAGGGCTTCCAGCACCTTCCACTCTCCTCTCTTAGTTGTCACTTTTAGGCCTGTAAATGTTCCCTTGTATTTGATTTAATATTGCGTATCGAAAGATACTCGTCACGTTTCCATGTTCTGATGTGAATTCACCACCACAGCATCATTTTAATATTTCCTTATTCATATTATTAAGTGTCTATATTATTTACAACTATTCCTTTATTCACATTTTAATGTCAACATTTATTATTATTATTACTATATTTATTTTATTTATTTGTGTTCACGCTCAAAACAATGCTACAATTTTAATAATCTACCCTTAATTCCATAATCCCCCCAGTATGGCAAACACATTTTCAATTGGTGCTCTGTCACATGCCTTCTCTAGATCTATGAAACATAACTATCTATTCCTCTTGTAGCATTTTTCAATTACCTGGCGATTACTGAAATCTGATACTGTCAGCCCCTCTGTGGTCTGAAACCACACTGGTTTTCATCCAACTTCTCAACCACTGATTGCACTCTCCATTCCGAAATCTCAGAGAACACTTTGCCTGGTATACTGATCAATATGTTGTTGCAATCCTTCCTGTTCTCTTGCTTGTAGATAGGTGCAATTACTGCTTTTTATCCAATTAGAAAGTACCTTTTTTAATGCTATTTGTTCGGGGCGTCGACCTATAAAGATCTTTTGCCCTTTAGAAGGCACCTTACTACCATACCAATCCATTCTAATCTTATTAACCTATGAAACCATTTCATCCATACCTTCACACTATATTTCAACATTTCAGGTCTACTTTCAACTATCTCTGCTGCTTTATGACAGTGGAGTTCAATTACCAAACTTTCTACTTCCTCAAGAATAATTTTGCCATCATCACTGTCCTCCTACCCTTAAGGTTGGTTGTTGGCAACATCACCAGAAATATTACCTTTTATGTTGAAAAGATTTTCAAAATATTCCTTCCACCTGTCCGGTGATTCCCTTGGATCTATTATGAGTTTACCTCATTTATTCAAAATATTACTTATTTTCTTTTCCCCCTCCCTTCTAAGATTCTTTATCACTGTCCAGGAAGGTTTCCCTGCTGTTAGACCTAGTCTTTCCAGGTTATTACCATAATCTTCCCCTGACTTCATAGATTCAACAACAACTTTTTGGCTCTATTTCTTTCAACTATGTGCAATTCCCTGTCTGCTTCAATCCTTGTTTGGAGCCACTTCTGATACGCCTTCTTTTTACGTTCACAAGCTGCTCCTGCTCTCACTTGATCAATCCTCCTAAATGTTAACTTTTTTCCCCAAATTTACACACAGTTGTTCCTAGGCATTCCCTTGCTGTTTTTACTACAGCATCCCTGCATGCCAACTATTTTCTTTCTATATCCTGAACCCACTTACTGTCTATTGTTTGGAACTTTTCACTGATCATATCCATATATTTATGTTTTATTTCCTAATCCTGGAGATTTTCTACCCTTATTTGTTTGCAGACAGATTTAACTTTCTCTATCCTAGACCTAGAGATACTTAGTTAACTACAGATCAGATAGTAGTCCGTATCATCAATAAATCCCCAGGATATCCTCAAATTCCTAACAGATTTCTTGAATTCAAAGTCATTTAAGATATAGTCTATTTTGGATATGGTATCCCTATCCTCCCATGTGTAGCAGTGAATAACCTTATGCTTGAAGAATGTATTCATAACTGCTAGTCCCATACCAGTACAGAAGTCCAGCAATTGCTTCCCATTCCTATTAGCTTCCATATCTGCCCACATTTACCAACCACCCTTTTGCATCCTTCAGTACTATTTCCAACTCTCACATTTAAACTGTCCATTAGCACTATCCCATCCTTGCTGTTGACCCTGACTACAATGTCACTCAATGCTTCATAAAACATATCAACTTCATCCTCATCTGCATTCTCACATGGACGATTCTTGTCCTAATTCGCCCAACTGCCAAATCTACCATCATCGTTCACTCATTTACGTGCCTAACAGAAACTATGTTGCATGCAATAGTACTCCTGATGAGCAGTCCTGCTCCAGACTCTGCCCTTCCCTTTTTAACACCTGTCAAGTATACTTTATAATCTATCTCTTCTTCGTTATCTCCCCTTACCTGAACAACATTAGCTCCTAACACATCCAGATGCATACTCTTTGCTGACTCAGACAGTTCTAGTTTCCTCCATAAGCCCCACTGATACATATAGCTCCTCTACTGAATTCCATTTTGTTAGCCAAGTTGTTTCCAAGGAGTCCCTCGCCTGCCGGATGGGAGTAGGACTCCATTACTCCCATAGGTCTGAGCCTTGCTTCAAATGTTCCGAGTATGCTCAGTGAAAATTCTGTGAAACAGGATGCTACCCTTACTTACACATACATAGTCATAGTGAGGATCTCTCTTCTAACGGGTTAGGGACCACCAGTAAATTGTATAGTCCTAGCCGCCTGAGCATTAAGGAAGGCCATGACTCTGAATATGTTCGAGATGCCCACTCCCATTCGGTAGCAACTGATATCCCGACTCTCAGGACCACTTACTAAACCACTCAGCCATTGCCCATGGTTCATGAAGTAGAACTACAGTAACCCAAACCACGAACCACCAAACAGCACTGCATTAAAGTCTGGTGAAATGGTGTTCATTGATGTCATGGGAGGCACCACAAAGACTTCCTTATTATATCTGATTTTTGCTAAGTTTCGAGGTGATGGCAACTTAGCTTTCGCAGTAGCAACCTCATGATTAGTGACAACGTTGTTGCCTAAGGACAAGATGGCTCATTCCATGTTCAAAATAAATCTGGAACACACTGAGTGCCCTGTGTGCAGTATCTCAAAAACAGTGACATAGCAAATGTGCTGTGAGATTGCATTTCCATCATGTGGGATGAGTGCTCTATGGTAAACATAAAAGCAGTTAACTGCATGCTATAAGACATAAGAAACAATGCCAGATTAATGGGTGGTGTATTTCAGCAACTCCTCAAAGTCACAAGAGGCATGTGTGTTGCTCAGGTAAACGCCAGCCTGAAATGGCCCCTCTGATCTCACATAAAAAAAAGAGTTCTCGTTTACCACAAATATGAGACCTCGAATGGGGTGTGATTTGCTTGCACAAGAGATCTCCAACCGAGGAAGACTGGAGAGGGTACACTAACTGAGTTTAATAGTGAAGTTGAGCTCCTACGTCAATGAGCTAATTGCCCAAGCGTACCCCGACACAGACCATCTGCCAAGCAAAGGAAATTGTTAGCTTTGCGAATGAGCTATCCTCATGTCTAAAAATGACTAGATGACCACTAATAATAACACCATTTTTGGTAAGATTGAGGACATCAAGATGGTGTTCACATCCCTCAATAACTGAGCACATAGCTGTGCGGTTTGGATCACGTAGCTGTTAGGTTCATCTGGGAGATGGTACATTGGAACTCCCACTGTCAGTAGCTCTGAAGACGGTCCTCCAGGGTTTCCTATTTTCACATCTTAATTAAGGCCATGGCTGCTTCCTTTCCACTCCTAGCTCTTTCCTTTCCCATTATCATCATAAGACCTATCTGTGTTGGTGGAACGTAAATCAAATAGTAAGAAAAAAGAAAAACCCTCCTCAATACAGTCATCAATCACGACAAAATGAGCAATTACCCAATTGAGTTTTTAAATTCTCTGAATACTTCCAAGACTTCCGACACACTCCACTATTTTGAAAGTCAGTGCTCCTATCATGTTGTTGCACAACCTCAGCACTTCCAAGCTATGCAATGGGATGAGGCTGCTTGTGAAGTCACTACAAAGAAATGTTATATGCATGACCATCCTAATGAGCAGCAGCCGAGGAGAAAGCATGTTCATTGCACACATCCCTCTCATCCCCAATAACTATCTATTCCAGTTCAAGAATCTATTTCACTATGACTATCAACAAGTTACAGGGTCAAACACTTCACACTGCAGGCATCGTTGATCTATGAATGAGCTGCTTCTCCCACAGAGAGCTTTATGTGCTTGCTCTAGGGTAAGCTGCAGAAGCAATCTGTATGTCATGTTTAGGTGAACAAGACACACAATGTTGAGTACAAAGAAGCTATACAGTAAAAGTAGGGGGCTTGAGAGTCACCACAGCTAGGTAGAATAATATAAAGTAAGTAATAGGCAAACAGAAGTGTCATACTGCTGAAGGCTGGGAGGATTGGAGAGGCATATGGCCTGCAGTGGGTATCTTTCCTTTTGTTTTACAAGTTGCTTAACATCGCACCAACACAGATAGGTCTTATGGAGACAATGGGACAGGAAGGGGCTATGAGTGGGAAGCAAGTGGCCATGGCCTTAATTAAGGTACAGCCCCAGCATTTGCCTTGTGAGAAAATGGGAAACCACGGAAAACCATCTTCAGGGCTGCCGACAGTGGGGTTCAAACTCACAATCTCCCGAATACTGGATACTGGTCGCATTAAGCGACTGCAGCTATTGAGCTCGGATATCAAAAGACTCAAAGGAAGGAGGTGTTGTGTACACAGTTGTGCATTTTTTTTCCTAAAATGTTCTTCTATCACTCTAAGTATTCCAAGATTACATTCAACTAATATAAAAATATAATTTGTAAAAAATTAATTTCATGCAGTCATAAAATGAAGCAAAAAGTTTAACATTTTAATTATGGTAGTTTAACATTTTAATTATGATACTCTAATATTAATATTAATTTTTATTGCAGCCAATGACCATTCTAATGATAAATATGTAATTAATATTATTCACTGCACAGTTTATTAATCAAAATTGTCCTCTTTGCACATGCTAGGGAGTGATATCTATCATATGATTTCCCACACCACTCACATTTGCATTCTGACATCAGCTTGTTTGTGCATACTCTACAGTGAAATCCATGCATTGTAAAACGTGTAACTGCTTGTCAGCTCGTAATTCATGCATTTCCATAGCCCCTGTGGTGTAGAAATCAAAAGATATTTCTTTCTTCTTTTCCCATAGCTCCTGCAGCAATGCTTGGCTTTGATTTGTAAATAGCAGCAACATCTGGTACCGGTATCTCAAATCTTCTATGAAAAAAAGAGTTCTCTTGCCATCTTATATATTAATCATGACAGCAAATATTTTGATATACATAGAACTCTTCTCAAACTGATGGACTTTACTTGTTCTAGCTTCTGTAGATCACAATACTCCCATGTGAGCTCTAAATCAGGGGTCTTCAATTACTTTTCCCTGGGGTCCAGAGTGATGGAAATATTGCAATGAAGGAGGCTCTAGGGTCCAAATATTTGGTTGAATAAGACAGGTGCTGGCTTTTCTTATGGTGTGGTGATTGGTTACTCTGGATAATAATTACACAAAAATGTAAATACAGTGTATATTAGGATCAATTAGCACTGTATTACCCTGAATTTTTAAATTTTAACCAGTTAAGTGTTTAGTTATAATATATTCATTTAACAAATGATATTTTAAATTCAGTGTTCATATGAACACTTGAAATATGTAATTCACCCACCCAACCTCATTAGTGAGAGAAGTGTTTTTTTGAAATCCTTCAAAGTTTGGAATGCGCCAAGTTCCAGCAATGGTTAAGCAGTCCTGAAGTATTTATTAATAATTCCGGACCTGAAATTATTTTTGATGGTTATATTCCTTGTATTATTAACTATTACCATAACATCTCATTTCACTTGTTATTCTTTAAAATAATATTGCCTTAGGATTTCGCCACAAATGATCTTTGCTCCAATACGGCTGATGATGACCCCTAGATGGGTCGAAACTAGTACCGTATAATTTTGTAATTTTGTGAATATATTGTATTGAAAAGGTGGAAACATTTACGTTATTATTATTATTACTTATATACTGAAATTATTTCTCGCAAAATTCATAATGGAAACATACTTTCAAACCCAAACATTGTCAGCATATACAAAATTTCAAAAACTTGCACAAGAATCTCTATCAAGAGAGATCCAAAATGACACATTAACTTTCCCTGCCCTTTCTTCTGTCATGTGCAGCTGTAGCATTTCTATCCGTGATTCTGCCATGTCAAAGTTCCACAATTCAGTTGCTTTGTTGTACTGTATTATTCTCCTCAAGAATCGATGGAAGATTGTTTTTCCACAGCCTGACAAATGTCTTCCAATTTGTTGAATTGCATGAATAGTTCATCAAATTCTCTCTTCAGTTGGTACAAAAAATCTGAAAACTTTCATTACAAGATACCGAGATACAACTGGGAAAATTAATTCTTTCCTCCTTCAAGTCTTGAATAAAGAGATCTAAGTTAGCTGTTGCTTGCTTTGCACACAAACTCGAAAGTAATGTTAACTACTAACTGAAACAGGAAAGAGACTGCAGGCTAGAGAAAAACCAAATAAGCACGCACTGCCATCTTTGGAGCAAACAGAAAACCTTTTCACTCTCATTACGTTCAAAATACGGTAGTATCATCTATGAAGTAAATATTGTTCTAAGCCAGTGGACGTATAAGTCACGAGTTACACTCTTAAAATACTTTTACTGTTTTAATCTCTTTCTTAATTATGCTTGACATCGTATAAACCGTGCAGTTCTGGGAAAAAAGGCATCAGGATCCAGACCCAGACTGGATTCCGTTATTTAAAGACACCTGCTCTAGACCATATGTCACTTGATCTGAATAGTTTACTTGCTGTCTTTATGGATAATAGATTTATATGGGGAATGTCGTTTATTGCCCGTATTGTTGTTATGGTCCTTTCTCAGGTGCGTGCCGCAAAACATTCTCCTCTGGTCTGTAAAGTGATTCCAAGATATTTAAATTGGTTTACCAATGATATTTTTCCTTTCATGCAGATACCCTCATCACCTTAAACGGCCTTCCTCCTCTCCTGAACACTATAGCTACAGTTTTCTACAGTTAATTATTAGGTCATCATGTACACTAATATTGAAATTTCATTTTTATTGCCTCCCTCCATTTATACCACAAAATATTATGGAATACACGATAACACTGTAATGAAGATTGACTGTATATAAGCAAAGAGATAATGCAAGTCATATACACAGTATATCAAAAGGATTACATGCTCATAAGTGCCCTCCAATGCTCTTCAAATCAGTTCCAGACCAACTTGTGCTGCCGGATCATGTAAGAGGTTATTCTACTGAAATACTATATTGTTGTAGAGTTACATGAATTCCATAAAGAATGAGGCAGAGCAGTGATATGCTCAGGAACACCTTCAGACATAACTCATCCCATGTTACCTCACATTTCACTAGTTTACACCACTGCCAAGCTACATGATAATTCAATTATAATTAGGATCCACAGAATCATGAGGCATGTGTCACTTTAGAACCCAGCTATCAACCCAAAATGAGTGGCTTTGTAACTAACAGTAGGGTTGCCAGGTTTTTAAGAGTTCAGTACAGGACATGTCTTCAAACCTGCCTTTTCTGTGTTTATCCTCACCAGTTTGCCTCCGGGCGATAGCAGGTTCGAGCCCCACTGTTGGCAGCCCTGAAGATGGTTTTCCGTGATTCCTAAGTCTTTCCTATCCCATTGTTGTCATAAGACCTATCTGTGTCGGTGCATCATAAAACAAATTTTTTAAAAAGATCCTGATTTTCAATATGGTATTTATTAGGATGTGGAGAGGAAGTGCTTGAATCAAAATTATTCTCCTTCATGTAATACAAAGAGACCATGAGTGTATTTAGAGATGTGTAGACCTACTTTGTGGGATATAATTCCTATAAGGCAGAATGTTCAGTTTGTAGCAGAGCATTTCCTATTCTTCACAGAAAACATTTGTCAATGGTTCTATATAAAAATGGTACTTTGCACATTGATAACAACATCAAAATGTTCACTTTCATAGGACTATTGCTTTCAAGTTATATCAATCTATTACACTTGCGTCAATTGTCATTCGATGCACTGTTCTAATGCACCAAACCCACTTAGCGAACACAGTTTAAAAACCTTGAGTCTATTGACACTAACACACACTCTCATGAAAATAAATTCTGTTATTAAAGCACAGACTTTTTGAAATAAATTCTTTCACTAAGGCATAGTCTTGTGAGCCTAAAAGGCATGATTATAACATGATCAGCATAGTTCGAAGGAAGGAAATTAACATTGTCCAATAAATAAACATCACAGTCTTTAGAAATTATTATGACACAGTTCATTGCAAAAGACTGACATGAGTCAAATGGTCTTGTTTGTAACTGAACTATCACTTCCCTGAATATGTACAATAACACAACGATAAACTATCATGTGGCGAGTCCACCCAGTTTATGCAAGTTGAAAATAATTTACGATTATTCACTTGGAGAATTTAGTCACATTCTCAAGAATGTTAAGTACTCAAAGTGTTCAAGTTTTAATATACAAGTCTATCAGCTGTTGATGACTCTAAATATTACATCACTTCCTATCTCACACAAAAATAGAGTTCAAAGTTTCCACCTTCGATACTTCGAAATTTGTACGTCCACGGACACGAACACTTGTACTTTCCTTAAACACAACTACCATCGGCAGTCTGCTGAACAGAGCAATGATCTCTGACCGATATCTTCCACAGCTGACCCGCACACTAGGCAGCTGAGAAAACACACAGATACGGATTTAAGCTATCTCAACTAACTTCTTTTATACCCATAGTACGGGCATCTTGGCTTCTGATTTGTGAATCTTCTATCTTCAATTTATCGTTATCCCACTGCTCATTTTAATTAAATTTGGTATTCTACCCTCTGTTGTTATGGGCTACATGACGATGTAATTGAAATTTTTATATCACATTCGGTTCTGGAAATCATGAGATGGAAGGAATCGAATGTTCGATGGCTACATCATATGTCCTTGGCTGGCTTTCCATTAGCGAGCCGGTCGCATGCATAGCTGCTACGTCTGTCATTTGCATGCACAGCGGTCTTTTTTAATCTTTCGTACAGCTGTTGTTACAAGTTGCACTCATATGTACCAGAAATACTTTGATAATGAATTGCGCTGTGATATTCTCATTTCATTCCCCCCACCTGCTCAGGAAAAAGAAAATTGGTACAAGAGTTTCTTTTTGACTAGGTCCTTTCAAAGTATTTCCTGAGGTTTGTGGCATTAAATATTCCCTTGACATCGTCATTCATTCTTTCCACCTAGTAGGCTCCATTGTTCTGTGCAGTAGCAATCCTATATGATCCTCTAAATAGGGGATAGAATTTTGCATACATGACATTGTCAAAAATGAACCCTGTAAACTTTTGACTGGCTTTATCTAACAAGATGTGGAAATAGGATGAAGCCATATCTATCGCAGAAACAAGTTTCATGTTGTGTGAAACTTTCTTATCACATCCTAGAGCAAAGAAGGATGAGAGTCTCATTTAAGGCCATATTATCAAGGCATATGCGTAGGCTACCGTTTGGTTTCCCTACGATGGCCAAAGAATTGGTGTAAGGTGTGACACATTTCAAAATAATACCATCATTCTAGATTTGTTTGATTACAACTTGAAGCTCTTCTAGGTAATTTTCAGGTATGTGGTAAAGCTGTTTCTTGTAAGGTGAAGTGTCTATCACATTTAGATGGTGTTCAAAATACTTAATGACACCGGGTTTGTCATCAAATACATCTGAAAATCTCCTGAAAATCTCTTGGGTTGTCTCTGCTGCTTCTTTATTAAATTCTGGGCTTTCAGCCACACTAGAATATATGGTGAAGTCGTAGTGACCCTCATTAAATTCATAATCAATTATGGATGCTTCCTCATCCTCAATGGGTTCCACTTCCTTGGGTTCTCCCTCTTCATGAATATTTTCTTCGTCAGGCGGAGCCTTCAAGGGAAAGCTATATCAGGAACTCCTAGTGTAAGTGGAACTAATCAATTTCCGAAACCCCCAATTATAATAGGCATTACCATGAAGAAAATTATTACAAATGTGTGGGCGGTGACAATTACATTATAAATTTGTCTATTGCCATCTTTCTTATCCTTCCTTTCACTCCAAATAATAAATTCCATGGAATTCAATTTTATCCAATCAACCAACAAAGCACAAACGCCGTGCTGTAAAAACTAGGGAAAAGAAGTGGAAATAAAGACACTACTATGGAATATAGAAGACCTAAGAAATGCAATCAACATGATACCGGAAGACATGAATACGACTTAGTAACACTCACAGAAACTTTCCTAACAACCCAATGGAGCACAGAAAACTTCTATGCAGCACACTCGTACGCAAGTTGGGGGGGGGGGGGGGGGGGAGATGTAGGCCAAAAGGAGGAATAACAATGAAAAAATAAAACCAAGGTTAGCGTCACTCAAGATATTGCAAAGCACAAAAAACATACTACTAGTAATGATCAATGCATGCACAGTACTAAATGCCTAATTCCAGCCAGAATACAAGGCAAAAGAATATACTATAAATATACTATCTATGCTATGAACTTAAAATGAACTAAATAACTTACCTCAAGGTAAAATAACTTTGTTGGTGGTGTAAATTTATCGACTCTGTAGAAATCAGAATGTCCTGGAACAGGAATTAATGGCAAATCATGAAGAATTGTGCCACTAAGATCCTTTATTCGCATTTTAGTCAGGTGAGAGAGGAGAGTTTGATTTGTTACTTTCACCAGCACAGCAGTCTCTGCACCTGTGAACAATGAATCAGAATTACTGAGAATGTATAAACATGTGGCTGTGTCAATGTTTGTGGTTATGAGACTAAACATCTTCAAAATAGATTCCCATGGCTTTCAGTGTTCAGTCTGTAAGCCACTGCATATCAGATATGCACCTCAACAACTAGGTCCAGCTAGGCTTATATACATAAGCATTATTGAAGTTGAACTCTTTGATTTCAGTCTGTAAAATGGATAATACAAATTGAATCAAGAGTTGAAAAATGGTGACTAACAGGAAAACATTTAAAGTAAGTTATGAAGAATGAAAATTAACTTACAGATACTAACAGGAAAACATTAAGTCACCATTTTTCAACTCTTAATTCGATTTTTATTATCCATTTCACAGGATAAAAATCAGACAGTTCAACTTCAATAATGCTTATGTATATAAGCCCATGTTGGAATATAACAACTAAGCCAACAATTTACAGATACTAGTTGAACTACACCAAGGGACAACAAAAACATTGAAATGAAAAGACCTCCAGCTCAAGACTGTCTTAACAATCACCATCTCACAGTTTTTAACTTTCATCATGCTTTTTAAGAAAAAACTTATTAGCTAACATTTTATTTTGTGTGCCCGATGTTCTTACTTCATTATTTATGTCTTACTGCGAATGACCCAATGCCGGGTCGAAACATGTCTATGTCTGTGTAAAGTTTCGTCTTAATTGGACGTAAAATATTATAGTACTGACTAGGAGGATATCAAAATAATTTTGTACAATTTTGTAAGAATCAACCGTCAATATGCATCTAACATGAGATTCATAGCCTGTAATTGAATTTAATGGCATTTCATGAATTTTGTACATGTAGATGAGCAATAACAGCTGCCTACAAATTCGTAAATCTGGAACTACCACTTCAGCAAGTAGGCTGGGAATGGGGCTAGTACGGAAATCTACTGTCACCAGCTTGACTCCACTATGGTGAACACTATCTAAAAGGTTCAGCATAGATCTTGATGCTGAACTGTAAGCTCCACTACCATAGTATATTCAGGAGAGGACCGTTGCCATATAAAAACACAGCAGCATTGCACAGTCAGCCCCCATTAAGTGCCACTGAGAGACTTGAGTAAATAAAGTTTTTTCATGCAGACGACCTTCAACTGATGGGTGTGGGGCTGTCACAGTAGTCTCTTACCAAAATGGAGACCTAGGAACCTGCAGGTGTCTATCACTGGTAAGACACTGTTTGCAAGTGGATCTCTGGTTCAGGATGCAAAAGCTGACATTGACAGAAGTGTATAACTGAGGTTTTTCACCACTGAAAATTGAAAACCATGTTGCAGGGCCCATCGTCAACTCGGTTAATGGTTTGCTGTAACTGTCTCTCAGTAACCGTCATCCTTCCGGAGCTGTAATGTAGTGCTGAATCGTCTACCCACAGCGATGGTACAACTGCAGGTCCAGAAGTGGCAACTATGCCATTGTTGGTGATTGTGAACAACATGACACTCAGTACAGATCCCTACGGTACTCTGTTATTTTTTAGTGTAATACTGAGAAAATGCATTCCCTACTCGGGCTCAAAAGAGCTAGAGGGACATGACATTCTCAATAAATGTTGTCAAATTTCCCTGAAATCTTCACTGGTGAAGTGTGGAGATAATCCCATATCGCCAGGTAGCGTCAGAAACTTTCTCCAGGTCAGTGACTAGGTGTTCATTCCAGAGAAAGACCTCCTGATTGGTGCTCACCAGTCTGACCAGATAGTTGGTGGCAAACTGATGAGAGTGAAAACCACTCTGGTAGTTAGTCAAGAGAACTCTTTCTTCCATGACCCAAACAAGTTATTGGTTCACCATCTTTTCAAATAGCTTACACAGGCCATTTTTAAGGCATACCAGTACTGGCTTATAACTATCCAGAAGTTTTGAATCTTCATCTGGCTTGGGAACTGGTATTACAATTCTCTCATGCCACTGAGATGAAAACAACCCCTCACTCCATATTCTGTTGAATAGGGTGAGGATATTATTAAGACATCTGTCACTCAAATGCTTAAGCATTTGACTATGGATTTTGTCTGGTCCAGGAGTCATGTCCCTGCATAGCACGAGTGCACTCTGCAATTGCCACACCGTGAAAGGCATATTATAGGAATGTCAAGCACCAGAGGTGAAGGAGATATGGTGTTTCCCTGCTTCATGCTCAATAGACAGAAATGCAGAGTCATATCTCCCAGAGCTGTATGTATCTGTGAAATGCCACACGATGTGATCTGCAGTGACTGAAGGAATTGTAACTACATCTCCATTAATGGAGATGCGGGGACTGAGTGGGCAACCCTGTGTGGAGGGATGTATTCACTATTGCGTGTTCCTGTGATGACTCGCAGTGTGGTGTGGTGTGTGAATATGAAAAGGAGATTGTTGGGGCAAAGACAAGCACCCAGTCCCTGAGCCAGAAGAATTAATCAGATGCAATTAAAATCCCCAACCCAGCTGAGAATCAAATTCAGGACCCTCTGATCCAAAGGCCTCAATACTGACCATTCAGCCAGGTAGTCGGATGAATCATTTTCTTTATTGGGCTACCGAAATTTAGACAATGAAATGTATTTTCAAGTTCAGTTTGTATGTTAGCCTTGCTATAAACTTTTAAGAGCTCTCTATTAGTGAATTGAAAACTTCCAAAACAATCTTCTGGCCATATTTTGAATAGTGCCACTTAACTTAAAAATTCTTTATTCAGAAATGGTTACATGAACATTGACCGACATAATAGAGATGCACCTATGCCAGATATGCAAAGAAGGGAAGCAGTGGTCAGAAGTAAGGGATATGATCACAGCTATGTATGCTTGCATTGTCTCTCCATAGTTTGAACAAGGTCATTTAGTAGTTCTTGTGATAAAATAGACTATTTCTCTTTCAATAATGTCTTCAGCTGTTGCAAATTTTCCAGTGAGTTTTCATATGTCACTAAGCATCTTCCCACAACATATACGATTTCATTTGGCAGGCCAATCCATCTGTAAATTATCTTCGCAATCCAACAGCTCATCAATAGCTGCATTATAGCGTGGTCTAACATTATTTTTCATGAACAAAAATTCAAGAGCCAATAGCACCTCTGAATAGATGCGCCCGAGGAAGAATGAATTCATTGCAGAAGAATTCACCAGTTACAGTACCACATCACGCTATCTGAAGCTCTGTACACCCGTCCAATATAATCCCTTGCCAGATGAGAAGACCTACATTGTCACATCTATCCCTTCCAGTAATGTTTGTGAGGTGATACCATGTTCCAGTCTCTTGCTAGATTAACTGTGTCCAGAGACACTGCAAAGGCTGAATCTGCTCTCATTGGTAAAGAAAACTTAACTCCAATACTTTTCTGTCCAGTCCTTGTTTTCTTTGCATCATGCAAATGGCATTTTCAATAAGCTGTTGTTACTGGGACATGTTGAAATGGTCGTTGTCCAAACATTCCACTTCTGTGCAGTCTTTTGATTATGGAAAACCACAGCAGTCCAAGCCTTATGTCCCTTTTCACTTCTACAATATTAATTGCTGTTTGATACCTGTTCCTATTGGCTGTTAGGAGTATTAATGGTCATCATCAGTGGTTTTTCATGGACAACTCCCACTGGTCCATTGCATAGCTGTACCTGTTGTTCTGAAGGCTTTCCATGCTCGTAATACTTTGCTATAAGTAATACCAAACTCCTGTCACACACTGCATTTTCTTAAGCTTCCCATTAGTTCTACCTTGAGTAAAGTCATCTATATGGGCTATTTAGCCATTTTAACATTCAGTAAAATGAAGTAAGACACTTTAAACAAAGTTTTCCCTCCATATTCAAACATAGAGCTCTCAGACCATGCACATCACAAGGTCAAGCTTATGTGCCATGGTCATTCCTTTGATAATGCCAGCTTGGTTGTAGCAGTCATCAACAATGTTATGTGTTTTAACACTTATCAACAATGTTACATGTTGTTTTACACTTTGTCATTAACATTTGCACATTAGTGCACATTAGGCAATCTTAATGGACAGACACAAGTCAAATCCCATGCATTATACAACCTCATCATATGCAAAAGTTTTTCTAACGGCAAAGTAGGCAAAGAAATATCAAGGGTTTCTGACCCAACAGTCAGTTGATACAGATAGTTGTTTACAAACAATTGAAGCAGTGTAAAGAAGTAATTCATTAACTCTAAAAATAAAATTAAAAAACAGTAATGAAAGTCAGTATAATTTCTTTAATCTCAAATTTTCAATTCTGATGTCAATTTTTTATAGTAACAACATAATAATTTCCCCATGGTTATTATAGTTAAACAGAAACCTCATTAGAGTACTTTTTCCTGACTATTTTCAGCTATGAGAGTTTTTGTGAAAGGGAAAACCATTTTTCTGAACCTCTGTGTTCACTGGCATTATAAAATTTCTACAGAGGACTTATACTCAAAAAGTCATTTTGCTAGTGGCTTTACATCACACCGACACAGATAGGTCTTATGGCGACGATGTGATAGGAAAAGCCTAGGAATTTGAAGGAAGTGACCATGGCCTTAATTAAGGTACAGCCCCAGCATTTGCCTGGTGTGAAAATGAGAAACCATGGAAAACCATCTTCAGGGCTGCCGACAGTGGGGTTTGAATCCACTATCTCCCGGATGCAAGCTAACAGCTGCGAGGCCCTAACCGCATAGCCAACTCGCCCGGTACTCAAAAAATCTAGAAATAAGAAAGAATGTAACTGACTTCAAGGTATGGATACCATATCAGCAACCTAAGGAAAGAGGACCACCAGCCTGAAAAAAGAGAACACAGACTACTGTTGGAATCACTGCACCTTAATCACTTTTATCGGCCTCACTTTCATCACAGTCCATCAGCCGATCACCTTTCTCATTAATTTTTTCTTTTCCCTGTGCCATTCTTAATTTTTTGAAGATGAAATATTCTGTAAATGTATTTTGTTCTCCTCCAAATAGTGGTGAAACTGGATGCAACTGAAATGTTTGAAGTTACACTGCAAACACACTACACCTTTTACAGTCTCTGTCCTTAGTCCACTGTGGATCAAGCAATGAAAATATTTGCTCTGTGTCTGCATTATGACTTGGAATAGAAAAGAAAAATTCGGCTAACTTCAAGATTTCTGAATGGCATGATGATTTTGGTGGCATTAAAATATTTGCACCACAACTGACCTGCTAATTCAGTTTTATTTCTTTTCATTGCTTTCATAAAATTCAGAAAATTACCAAACTGTTCAAAACACAGTACATCATCAATTATGATATCTGTATTTTACAGGCATAATATATTTTTTCTGAATTTTCCCATGGTTCCCTACTTTCATCCATTTAAATAGTTGAAATTGTTCATATTGAGGCAGCCACTTTTTCAAGTTCTCTATTACTGAGTCATAAACAGTTCTGACTTCCTTCTCAAAATTATCACACTCTGCACTGTAACCTTCCTTCCTCTTTTCAAGAATCTCTTTCACTTTAAGAAACTTAAATTTATGACTATGTCTCTCCTGTAGTTTTCCACTGTAGATTCTACCACAGAGACAGTTACAGCAACACATTTTTATTTCTTCTCAATTCAGGAATGTTGGCATTAAATATGGACATCAGAGAATGCACAAATAATAACCTCACTTCACTCATCCCATCTTCAAAAAATCTCTTGGTATGAATGAGGATAGAGTTCTGAGAACTGTTGTAACTTTTCAGTATGAACAGTATATATAGCAAAGTAATTTAAAATGTTCAAAATAATGGAATCTTTATCAGTAAGCAAACCTACACTGAGGGCGTGTTGAACAGAATTATGAAGCACATGTTCAGACAAACCATTCCAACCAACTTTATATTTAGGTCACTTTTTAGGTCATTAAAATCATTACTTCTTGAACCTCTTTTAATCCCACCAAAATTTGTGTTGACATTGTCTCCCGCAAAAGCTACCACTTTCTTTTCTAACCCAAGTTTCTGTAGAGTGTCTTACATAACTAGCTATTGTCTTTTAACCTCAAGAACTTTAGTATTAATCCCATCATGTTTATAATCAAAGTACTGTACAAGAATTGGGAATATCTTCAATGAACCATGATTGCTTCCATTAGTTGCAACACTGTACCATCTATAACTTGCATAGTTATGCCAACTGAATGTGCAGATAAAACAAAATTGATGATCGCTTCAGTTTTAGTTCTGCCACATAAAACTTCCTTTGCTACAGCAGACTCTTTATAATGAACTTTTTGCAGGTTATTGGTGTAGTTCATGGATTTAAAACTACGGTGATGTCTCAGTGCATGAAAAGCAAGGGCACTTTACTGGATGGGCTAAGTCACTCACTTTACTACCTTTAGGAGCAAAAAACGTGTTAATTTTTGAAGAGAAGCAAGCAGATTGGAGATTGTTTGTATGTTTACAACTTTTTTCATTTGTTTCCAAGTCCAAACCACCTGGATTAGTTTGAAAATCACAAAACTTTTTGTAAGCATTAATTTTGAAATTTAGCTCAATATTATTATTGTTATGGCAGTTTATAGTTTGATATTTAAAAAATAAATATTGATTTCATGCCTTTGCAACTGAGATGTACGTTCCAGGAGGGCAGATTCAACATTTAGCTTCTGAGTCATTTTGACGATTCTTGAAGTCTGTACTTTTCAATCAACAGATCATTGTATAAGCACTTTCATTTCAGCATGTTCTTTTGTATTTATGGCAAAATAATACTTAATAAAACTTTCAGAACTCAATTTATACACAATTTATGCACAGACACAACCTCTAAATAACGCTAAGCTAAAAAGAAAACGGAAGCAAACAATGGTTGTAAACAAAAATTGCTGCCTATTTAAATGTGGTGGTGAAGTTTAAATCATCTTTTCTCAACCGCCCCCCCCAAAAGGATATTTTCAAGTTATTCAAAAATCCAGCCAGATGCATTTCATGCTGTTATAAAGAGGACATGTCCAGGAAAAAGAAAACATATGGCATCCCTACTTCAAGGTATCAGTACTTGATTTTATGGAGAAACTTAGACTTCATTTGTATGGGTCAGGATGCAAAGAGATGATAACAAGATAGCAACAAAATACTTAAGCAAAATGAAAGGAAAGAGATCACTGTAGAGGCCCAGAAAATTATGAATTGAAAAGATCAAGTTGGAAAACAGAGAGATGACTGAAGTAGAAAAATATTGAACAGCAAGCTTTATATCTTAAGGAAAAGGACTGACACCAAGGTAGCAGATTCCCTATCACTTTTCTTTACAATAATAGTGTAGAAAGGAAAAGGCAATAAACATCAAGTGGATAATTACAGGCCAATTAGCTTGATGTGTGTTGCATGTAAGCTCTGGGAAAATATTATTTCTGATTATATTAGGTACATTTGCAAAATTACTAACTGACACACATGCTCGTTCAGAGGAAGAAAAATTGGGGATTGGAATAATTTACCAGTTCTATACATTTCCAGGTTCTTTGAAACTGTTTAAGAAATGACTAGGAAAACAACCGATAGGGAATGTGCCACCTGGGCGGCAGCAGCGGACGGACGGACGGATGGATGGAGTAAACAGGAGTGACAAAACGGGGTGAATTTTTAGAAAGATTATATCTGAAAATTATCTCAGACACGTAACATATTACAGACTAGCAATTACCCGCTGCTTCGTTTGCATGGATTTTGTAATTTGTTCAAAGTAATCGTTTCTCGGCATTGTACTAAGACATTATTTGAAAATTCCTAAAGTATAAAAACTCGCCCAAAAACTGAGTTACATTTACCCCAGAAATTCCTTTATGTTTGTGGTATTACCTTTTGAGGCTAAGACGACCATGCAACATAGAACTGTACACGTGAGAAACAGTCTTCTCTCAAGTCGAAAAAATAATAACATGTTTCATTATTTTTATAGGAGATTCCAAATACCCATTCCCGCATCTGTAACATCTTCAGTTTCAGGGATATACATAAGTATCCCCATAAAAAGAATTCAACCCCTTGATCAGTCCTTCCCCCACCTGATCAAAGTGTATTTTCCGAAAACAAAAATGTGTGTTTCTTTATTTTTAAAGGAGATTCCAAATACCAATTTTCTCGTCTGTAACATCTTCAATTTTTAAGATATAAGTATCCTCATAAAAAATTCTAATATTTTTCACTTCTTTTCACCACCTGTTAAGTGCCTTCTCCGAAAACAAAAATGTACAGGCTCCTGTTCTTTTTTTTGCTATTTGCTTTACATCGCACCAACACAGATAGGCCTTATGGCAACGATGGGATAGGAAAGGCCTAGGTATGGGAAGGAAGCGGTCGTGGCCTTAATTAAGGTACAGCCCCAGCATTTGCCTGATGTGCAAATGGGAAACCACAGAAAACCATCTTCAGGTCTGCCGACAGTGGGGTTCGAAACCACTATCTCCAGGATGCGAGCTCACAGCTGCGCGCTCCTAACCGCACGGCCAACTCGCCCGGTCCTGTATTTTTGAAGGACCTTCCAA
Organism: Anabrus simplex; assembly: GCF_040414725.1. Taxonomy (NCBI): domain Eukaryota; kingdom Metazoa; phylum Arthropoda; class Insecta; order Orthoptera; family Tettigoniidae; genus Anabrus; species Anabrus simplex. The sequence continues at coordinate 1,177,001,237 of NC_090265.1, read as the reverse complement.
ATACCAAGTTTCTTGTCTCTATCATGTGAAGTTTTTGGCATATAATGTAGATAAGAATATACCGGTACTCATTTTTAAAATTCACCTGCTTTTCCAATTCTTTTCAGCCCCATAATTGGATTTTCCGAAAACCAAAAATTTAGTGTTTCATTATTTTTAAAGGAGATTCCAAATACCAGTTTTCATGTCTATACGTTTGTAACACCTTCAGTTTTTGAGATAAAGTATACTCATAAGAATAATTCAACTTCTTCTTCTTCACTTCTTTCCATACCCCTCCCGCCTTAAGTGGACTTTACGAAAACAGAAAATACGTGTTTCTTTATTTATTTATTTTTTTGCTAGGGGCTTTACGTCGCACCGACACAGATAGGTCTTATGGCTATGATAGGATAGGAAAGGCTTAGGAGTTGGAAGGAAGCGGCCGTGGCCTTAATTAAGGTACAGCCTGGTGTGAAAATGGGAAACCATGGAAAACCATTTTCAGGGCTGCCGATAGTGGGATACTTTCTTTATTTTGAAAGGAAATCCAAAATACCAACTTTCACGTCTGTAACAGCTTCAGTTTTTAAGATAAAGTATCCTCATAAACATATTTCAACTCCTTACTTACATACTTATTTTCAACCACACACCCCTTACATCAATTTTCCGAAAAAAACAAATGCTTGTTTCTTCAATTTTAAAGGAGATTCCAAATATCAATTTCCACATCTGTAACATCTTCAGTTTTTGATATATAAATATACTGATAAAAGTAATTGAACTCCATTTTCACCCCCCTTCCTACCCGTTAAGTTGATCCACCCTCCCCAAAAGTACGCGTTTCTTCATTTTTAAAAGAGATTCCAAATACAAATTTTCACGTCTTTAACATTTTTAGTTTTTTAGGTATAACTATCCTCACACAAAGAATTCAACTAATTTTTCAATTCATTCACCCCCCCCCTTAAGTGGATTTTCCGAAGACAAAAGAACACGTGTTACTTTGAAAGAAGATTCAAAATACAAATGTTCAAGCCTCTAACATGTTTAGTTTTTGAGATATAAGTATCCTCATAAAAATAATTCAACTCCTTTTTCACCCAAGCCCATTAAGTTGATTTCCCCCACCCCCTCCAAGAAAGCATGTTTCTTTAGTTTTTTAAGGTGATTCAAAATACGAATTTTCCCGTGTGTAACCTTAAGTTTATGAGATATAAGTTTCTTCATAAAAATAATTAAATTTTTCACTTCCTTTCACCCTCCCCCTTAATTGAATTTTCCAAAAACAAAAAACTTGTTTCTTTATTTATAAAGGATCTTGCAAATGCCAATTATCACGAATGTAACATCTTCAGTTTTGAGATATATGTATCCTCATAAACAGGAATTAAACTCCTTTTTCACCGCCCCCGCCCCAAGTTGATTTCTCACCCCCTCAAAATTTGTGTTTTTTATTTTTAAAGGAGATTCTTAATACTAATTTTCATGTCAGTAACATATTTAGTTTTTGAGATATAAGGATCCTCATACAAAGAATTCAACTAAATTTTCAATTAATTCACCCCCTTTAAGTGGATTTTCCAAAGATGAAAGATTACGCGTTTCTTTACTTCGAAAGAAAATTACAGATACAAATTTTCATGTCCGTAACATCTTCAGTTTTTGAGATATAAGTATCCTCATAAAAGGTGTTCAACCAGTTTCCCTCCTTTTTCACCCTCCCTTAATGGGATTTTCTGAAAATAAAAATATGTGTTTCTTTATTTTTAAAGGAGATTCCAAATACCTATTTCTACGCCTATAAACTTTTAGGTTTTTGAGATATAGATATCCTCATTTTAAAAATTAACCCCCCTTTTCATCCCCTCAGCGATGGAAAATCCAAAAATCCTCTCTTAGCGAGCACTTACATGTTAATATGAATGTATCCCCAAAATTTTATTTCTTTATGTCCAGTAGTTTTGGCTCGGCGATGATGAATCAGTAAATCAGGACAAGTCATTTTATATTTATACAGATTTGAAGACTAGTATTTGGAATTTCCTGTAAAAGTAAATAATTATAATACTTTTTTTTTTCTGAAAATCCACTTAAGGGGAACTCAAAAAGGGGGTGAATTTTTAAAATTAGCATATTTACAGCATATCTCAAAAACGTAACATGTTGCAGACGTGAAAATTGGTATTTGGAATCTCCTTTAAAAATAAGGTAACACATATTCTTTTGTTTTCAGAATAAACCCTTAACAGGGGAGGGGGGAGAAAGAAGTGAAAAGTTAGTTGAATTATTTGTATGAATATATATATATATATATATATATACCAAAAAAATGTAAAGATATTACAAACGTGAAAACTGGTATTTGGAATCTCCTTTTAAAAATAAAGAAACACGCATTTTGGGGGAATCAACTTGGGGAAACGGGGATGAATTCCTTTTACGAGGATACATATATCTCAAAAACTGAAGGTGTTACAGTCGTGATAATTCATATTTGGAAGCTCTTGAGGATGCTTATAATCCACTTATGGGGTAAATTAATTGAAAAGTTAGTTGAATTCTTTGTACAAGGATACTTGTATCTCAAAAACTGAAGATGTTACAGATGTGAAAATTAGTATTTGGAGTCTCCTTTAAAAATAAAGAAACACGTATTTTGGGGTGGAAATCAACTTCGGGGTGGGAGCGGTGAAAAAGGAATTTAATTCCTTTTTACGAGGAAACATATATCTCAAAACCGAAGATGTTACAGTCATGATGTCATCTGGAAGCTCCTTTATAAATAAGGAAACAAGTATTTTTGGTTTTCAGAAAATTTGCTTAAAAGGAGAGGGTGAAAGGAAGTGAAAAAATTTAATTATGTTTATGGAGAAAATTATATCTTACAAACTTAGTATTACACATGTGATAATTTGTATTTGGAATCTCCTTTAAAAATAAGGAAACACGCATTTCTTGGAATGGGGGAATTGACTTACCAGGCTGGGGTGAAAAAGAAGTTGAATTCTTTTTATGAGGATACTTATATCTCAAAAACTGAAAATGTTAGAGACATGAACATTTTTATTTGGAATCTTCTTTCAAAGTAAAGAAACACGTGTCCTTTACTCTTAGGAAAGTCCACTTAAGGGGAGTGAATGAATTGAAAAATTAGTTGAATTCTTTGCATGAGGATACTTATATCTCAAAAAACTAAATATGTTAAAGACGTGAAAATTTGTATTTGGAATCTCCTTTAAAAATAAAGAAACACACACTTTTTGGAGAGGGGGAGTGGAAATCAACTTAACGGGCTGGGGTGAAAAATGAGTTGAATTACTTTTATGAGGATACTTATATCTCAAAAACTGAAGATGTTACAGAGGTGAAAATTAGTATTTGGAATCTTCTTTGAAAATAAAGAAACAAGCATTAGTTTTTCTTGGAAAATGGATGTAAGGGGTGTGGGGTTGAAAATAAGTAAATAAGGAGTTGAAATATGTTTATGAGGATACTTTATCTTAAAAACTGAAGCTGTTACAGACGTGAAAGTTGGTATTTTGAATTTCTTTTCAAAATAAAGAAACACGTATTATTTGTTTTCCGGAAGTCCACTTGAGGCGAGAGAGATGTGGAAAGAAGTGAAGAAGAAGAATTTGAATTATTTTTATGAGTGTACATTTATCTCAAAAACTGAAGGTGTTACAGATGTACAGACCTGAAAACTGGTATTTGGAATCTCCTTTAAAAATAATGAAACATGTATTTTTTTTTTTTGAAAATTCCAATTAAGGGGCTGAAAAGAATTGGAAAAGCAGATGAATTTTTAAAATGACTACCAGTATATCTACATTATATGTCAAAAACTTAACATGTTAGAGGCAAGAAACTTGGTATTTAGAAAGTCCTTTAAAAATACAGGAACATGTACCTTTTTGTTTTCGAAGACGGCACTTAACGGGAGGTGAAAAGAAGTGAAAAATAATTGAATTATTTTTTATGAGGATACTTATATCTTAAAAACTGAAAATGTTACAGACGTGAAAAGTGGTATTTGGAATCTCCTTTAAAAATAAAGAAACATGTATTTTTGTTTTCGGAAAATACACTTAGATGGGGGTGGGGGAAGGACTGTTCAAGGGGTTGAATTCTTTTATAGGGATACTTATGTATATCTCAAAAACTGAAGATGTTACAGATGTGGGGATAGGTATTTGGAATCTCCTTTAAAAATAAAGAAACGTGTATTTATTTTTCGACTTGAGAGAAGACTGTATTTCACGTGTACAATTCTATGTAGCATGGATGTCTTAGCCCCAAAAGGTAATACCACAAACATGTTTTACAAAGAATTTCTGGGGTAAATGTAACTCAATTTTTGTGTGAGATTTTATACTTTAGGAATTTTCAGATAATGTCTTAGTACAATGCCGAGGAATGATTACTTTGATCAAATTACGAGATCCATGCGAGCGAAGCCGCAGATAATTGCTTGTAGGTTATAAATTGTTTACAGAAGAGGAATAGTTATTTATGCCACAAGGGCCAATAGTTAAGTTTTACACACTATATGAGTTTAGACATTCAAAGTTACTTTATTGCACATGTGCAGTAAAATAACTTTATTTCACAGTATCCAGTAAAGACCTACTTTCAAATACAAAATATTTTAGAAAATGCCTAGTTTTTGCTTGTGTGGTGGACACAAGATCAATTGGGTAACAATGATTTAAAGACATCAGATTCTTAACTTATGAAAATATCAAAATGAATAATGTAGATAAATAGTTTGTGGTAGAATGTATGACTTTCTCATTAATACTGATATTTCTAAAAGAAACTGAGACTTGTTAGCACTTTTAAAACAGGCACTCAGGGACAGCGTAGATGGTGATTCTTGGCACATATTTAAAGAACATTTCAGCAGGCGTCTGATGTGTAACTAAATGAGGAATATTCCTTAGCATGAAAAAGAACTCACTTAGATGTTCCAGCTATAGGATGTGGGAAATAGTGATGAGATCACATCCCTATAGCTTGAGTCAAATAGGAAAGTATTTCATTACTGAAGTGAATGAACCCGTAATATCACTTTTATAAGGTTTTATTAAACTTAAGATGACCAATTGGTACATTAACAAATTCAACTCAGTGGCAACAGTAACATCTGACTAAAAAGTGTCAGGGAAAATATACAAATAAGGCAACTTTAAAAGCGAACTAAGAAGTGCTAAAGAGATCATACAAATAAGAATATATCATTCACCCCCACCTAAATAATCGTCTTTAAGGTACGTAGGACAATGACGGGTTCTTGCGCTCCATCTCAGTAGCTGGTCAAGTGTGGGAGAGGCGGTTGGACCCCTTTCTTCTGACCTTGATAATTCTGGAGATTCCATCTCACATGGAGCTGGAACTGAAGATCTGTGTGATGAGGCAAGGGCGTGGCAATGTTGTGGACTTCCACAGAATGTTGTCTATCTATTGCTCCTCCGGCATCTTCTTCCCTCCTAATTTTCAGAAATGCCTATTGGAGAAGGCTATTGTGCTAGGTCTCTAGTCAAAACAGTAGTCTCCCTTCCATCTTGATGTTGTAAATGAGCATACTTGGGATTTGCTTCAAGAAGAGAAATGTCTTCCACGAGTGACCCATACTTCGATTGCCTGACATGCTTCCTTAGGAGTATTGGACCTAGAGTCAGAAGCCATGAGGGGACTGAGTGTCCATAACTGGATTTTCTCTGCTGCTTAAACATCCGCTCATGGGGAGTTTCATTCGTAGTAACAGATAGCAGTGATCTGACTGCATGGAGGGCATCACGTACAACTTCTTCCCACTGTAGGATATCCATTACCTTTGACTTCAAGGCGAGTTATATTGTTTTCCACACAACTCCAATATATTTCTCTGCTTGGCCATTGCCTCTTGGATTGTATGGAGTCGACCTGCTCATCGCAACACCAACATTCATGAAGAAATGTTTTCAATTCTTGAGACATGAATGCTGAGCCTCAAACGGAGTGAACATAGGAAGGAGAAAAGTTGCTTAAGTTTATAAATAACAGTGGAAAAGATGACATCTTGGCAAGGAAAGGCAAAAGGAAATCTGAAATATTCATCAACTAATATGAGGAGATAATGGTTTCTAGATTAGGATGGTTTAAGTCCCTTAAAGTCCATGTTGATGCACTCAAAGTGATGGGTAGCTTTGATGAGATTACCTTCATGCCTGATGAATCTTGGTTTCAAATCAGCTCAAATTTTAGAAGCTGATATGATCTTCTTTACATCTTCCAGTGAATAAGGCAAATTCTTTGACTTAATGAAGTTTTAATAACTTTTTACCTGTTACACCAAGCTTCATGAAGGATCTTCAGTTTAGATCCGCAACAATGAACAGCCAAATAAACTCTGGAGAAGGCATCTGCAGCTTTGTTAAGTTGTCCTGGTCTGTGAACTACTTCATAATCAAAACATGAGAGTTCCAGCCTCCAGCGGAGTATCTTCTCATTCTACACCTTATCAAGATGTCCAGCATCAAACATAAAGCTGACTTCTGGTCAGCGATGAGTTGAAAATGTCTTCCTAGCAGGTAATGTCTCCATTTTTTCATAAATTCAATGATAGCTTGAGCTTCTTTCTCCACAGATGAATGTCATTGTTCAGATTGGTGGAGTGTGTGAGAGAAGAAAGCAGTGGGGCGTCCATTTTGTGTTAGTGTTGTTCTTTTTTTTTGCTATTTGTTTTACGTTGCACCGACACAGATAGGTCTTATGGCGATGATGGGATAGGAAAGCCTAGGAATAGGAATGAAGCGGCCATGGCCTTAATTAAGGTACAGCCCCAGCATTTGGCTTGTGTGAAAATGGGAAACCATGGAAAACCATCTTCAGGGCTGCCGACAGTGGGGTTCGAACCCACTATCTCCTGAATACTGGATACTGGCCGCACGTAAGCGACTGCAGCTATCGAGCTCGGTAGTGTTGTTCTAATGGTGTGTTCTGAAGCATCAGTCTCTACAGTGAACATAGTTTTATCATCTATAGCTGAAACCAGTACATTTTTTCACATCATCTTTCAGGGCTTTAAATGCTTCAATAGCTTTGTCATTTACCGGAAAACTACCACTTAATTTTCTGGGAGTATCTTGGGATGAAATTGGCAAAATGAGCGAACATGCCCATCGCTCTTGAAAGAGAAGCAGTGTCAGCTTGTAATGGGAGCTCTTGTAAAGGTGTCAATCGATCAGGTTCTGGGTGAATTTCATGATTGGAGATAATATAACCCAATAGCTTTATTGTTTTGAACGAATAGATACTCTTCTTCTCGTTTATCGTGAGTTCATACTTTTTGACATCCTTCAAGTTCTTCAAATTTAAGTTGTGTTCTTCCTTGTTTCTTGCCACCCACAATGACATCATCTAGATAAGCTGCAACTCCAGTAAGTCATTAATTTTTGATGATCGTATATATTATCCTTTGGAAACAAGGTACTCCATTTGTGGGGCCAAACGGAATCCATTTGTACTACCAAAGTTTACCGCATGCTTTGAATGCTGTGTAAGGGTGATCCTCCTAACAGATGGGGATCTAATGATAGGCGTTTTTCAAATAAACTGAACTGAATACTTCATAATTTGCTACCTTGTTGACTATATCCTCGATACGTGGGAATTGGAGCTCGGTATACTGATTTATTGTTCGTGAATAGTCAACTACCATACGGCGCTTGTGGCTTTCTGATTGGGTGACAAGAACCTGAGCACGCCATGGAGAAAAGCTATCTTCTATAACATCCTCATTCAAAGTCGCTGAAATTCTTGTTCAATGAATTTGGTACCAGTTGCTGTGTTGTGTTGGGACTTGATGGCGACTGGCTTGCAACCTGGAGGTATATTTTGAAAAAGTCGAACAGGTTCGATTTTAGCTACTGTTAATCCGCAGATACTCAGAGGTTCTCTGTGACGCTCAAAATGTTAAGTTCAACATCTTTGTATATATGGTCTTCAATTTTTATCTCTACAGAGCAGGCTCCTTTCACTAAAGAGCTAAGCGACATTGAAGCCAGAGTGACAGTAAGACCACTAGCAGAAATAGGTACTTTGAGCTTTTGGACCAGCTTCTCAGAAATAAATCTTGTTGAACTGCCTGTATCAACAAGAGCATTGGTCTTCATTCCATTCAAATGGATGTGTATTATAGCTTTAGATAAACATCCCTGTGGAGAAAGAGAAGTTAGAAATATAGTATGACAATGGCAAGATTTGGTGGAGCTTGAAGATTTTGAATTCTTGCACACCTTTGCGTAGTGGCCGATTTTTGAGCAGACATGGCAAGTGGCCTCCCTTGTTATACAAGAGTTCCTGCTGTGATAATTAAGTCCACAGAAGTAGCATTTCTTTTTTGTTTCAGGGACAACCTCACATGATATTTCACTACCCACCAAGCTACATTCACGCCTATCACTGATTGGATGATATGAACTTGCTTCATCGATATTTCACTTATGTTGCAGCATACACTCACTGCACATATAAAACAAAATATAAATCTCCTTCAGTGCACACCATGAGAGTTTCCCATTAGAGGTGGTGTGAAACAAGGGCATCCCATGGAGAATGGTGTCTTTCAGTAAGATCATACAACAAGTCACACACCCATAAAGGTGAACAAATTATTTGATGACAGTAAAGTATTCCCTTGGCCACTTGACTCATCCAGTATCAGCCCATTTGAAAATTTATGGGCTATTTATAACAAGAAAATGTCAAAACTGGATAATTCAATAAAAGTGAACAGGATTTGTTCCCTTATCAGGACGTTGTTCCACAATGAAGAAATGATTAATATTTCAGCAAAATCCTTTCTGTGAGATTAAAAATTGTTTGCAGCAGCAGATGATCCATAACTAGTGTGAAATAGTGACCATCAAGATATATGTGAAGAATGTGGCCAGAATTTCTCGGTCAAGGAGACTCATTGTATTCTCATCTTCAGATATTACCCTTTAATTGATTTTGTACAAGTTCCATAACTGAAGTGAATCTGATGATTTGATCAAACTTCATGCTTTTTTCTGACAAACTATATTTGTAACATAGTCTCGTAGTCTAAAAATAAATTTATCCCTGAGAGAATCTGATAAAAATATCACCATAATTACATGTTGTTGGTAGCCATTTCAGAGCAACTACAAAATCAGGTACAGTTTCCTTCTTTTTCTTTTTTTCTATTTGTTTTACGTCGCACCGACACAGATAGGTCTTATGGCGACGATGGGATAGGAAAGGGCTAGGAATGAGAAGGAAGCGGCCGTGGCCTTAATTGAGGTACAGGCCCAGCATTTGCCTAGTATGAATATGGGAAACCACGGAAAACCATTTTCAGTGCTGCTAACAGTGGGGTTCGAACCCACTATCTCCCGATTACTGGATACTGGCCGCACTTAAGCGACTGCAGCTATCGAGCTCGGTTGGTACAGTTTCATTCAGTTTACAGTTTCAGCAACTTTCAGGTCTCCAGTCATGAAGTGTTCACGCAGAATTTCATGGAGTTTCTCAAAAGGCAAGTTTTTAGGCTTCTCTGATGACACATGGTTCTGAGGAGCCGTACATGTCCGGTCTGATCAACATGATTAATGACACACATCCTTCCTAACCTCCCTGAAGTTTTCATTGCACTTAAAAAATGCTTCAAGATGATCTAAATAATTCTGAAATGGTTCAAATGCAGGGATAAATGGGTCTACATGACAGATTACAGCATTTTTCCAAAAATTCTCATCCATTGTAGCCACTGCTGAGTCATTACTGTTTTGTAAGAATAACAAACACTCATCACCAATAAATCTGTAATGCTTCTGGAACACTATAAAGCAAGGAGGAAATACTTAAGTTGCTCATGAAGTCACAAAAAATTCATTGCATAAAAATATTAATTTAGTCTCAAGAACCAGACTAAAATCACTCAACATTCAGACTGCATCTTATACACACAAGCCATGAGACAACAATGTATACTGGACGATCAGTGATGGACTTATTTATAAAACGATATGAAATATTCGACTGACTGTTTGATATATAAATTGACACACTGCATCTACGAATAAATAAGTTTAAAATCACTGCCTTAGTCAAAAGTAATACTTACCTCCTAATGGTCTTTTAGCAGTTTCAGCCATATTGGTAGTTGGAATTGTTGAAAAACCATAAATAAAACTAAATTCACTGACTGTTGTAATTCGAACAGAATATGCAGAAGAACTTGAAGTATCTACCAGCCATGTTCCTGGTTCAGGATTCAAGACTTTCACCACAAGACCTCCAGGTACATCCAAGACCTTAACTCCTTCCTTCTTAACTCCATGATTATCTATGACTGTTATTTTTGGGTCCCTGCCTGAAAGTGCTACATTAAGAACAACCATGGTGGCATCTACAGGAACTGAAAATGCACTGCTACCAGCTGAAGGCTTATCCACAGACACAACCACTACCTTATTTCTCTCTTGGACTGACTCCTTCACGTAATTCAGGACCTGAAACAAATAAAGAGATAGCTGAAGATGGTAACCTTAAAATTTATCTTCAAAAAATTAGGATACAATTCCCAACCTGTTGCTATTCTGGTCTAATTGACATTGTGCCTGTCTAGAGGCTCAAAAGAACAACAACTGTGCCCATAGGGTCAATTTATTTTTGGTCATATTATACAGGGTTTGATAGTTTTTTGAACATTAAGATCAAGCTCCTGAGAAAGATTCAGCTTAAATTAGAAATTCAAATTAGAACCACGGTTGACTAGCTTCATCGATATTTCACTTATGTTCCAGCATAGACTCACTGTACATATAAAACAAAATATAAATCTCCTTCAGTGCACACCATGAGAGTTTCCCATTAGAGGTGGTGTGAAACAAGGGCATCCCATAGAGAATGGTGTCTTCAGTAAGATCATACAACAAGTCACACACCCATAAAGGTGAACAAATTATTTGATGACAGTAACATCTAAAGTATTCACTTGGCCACTTGACTCATCCAATATCAGCCCATTTGAAAATTTATGGGCTATTTATAACAAGAAAATGTCAAAACTGGATAATTCAATAAAAGTGAACAGGATTTGTTCCCTTATCAGGACGTTGTTCCACAATGAAGAAATGATTAATATTTCAGCAAAATTGGTGGAATCCATCCCTAAACATATTAGTACTGTTCTATATAGTTCTATATAGATCCTAAAAAATGAGATAACATAAATATCCTTAGAGACATTCAATTATAAGATAAAGAAAACTTTGAAATTTCGTATCCTAATCAACCTCCTAACACTCTTACCACTAGACCTGGTAATTACGATGAGGAATTATTTTATTTTATTGTCTCTAAAGTATCCTTCTTTATCTCCTATATATTTAAAAGAGAGAAAATGTTAGAACAAGTATTAAAGTATGATTCTTCTGTAGTTGCAGAACTAATTTTCTGTAGTTCTTTTAGACTATTACGACAAGATCTCTTTTCTGAATCCTGCTCAGATTAATTTGTGCACAACTATATGTTTGTCAGCCAGATATTCTTTTCAGTGTTTTGTTATTTGTTCTGTATGCTCTAGTAACCTAATTTTTTTAAACTATAGCAAGTTGTTCTGTGAGTGTAGTGGAAGACACTAACATCACATACATCTCCTTGATTTGATTTCCAAAGGTATTATTTTTTGTTCTTTGTGTAGGAGGCTGTCAGTAAGTTTGTGTACAATTATCTAGTACCTTACTGTCTACAGGTCATCATTTAATCTGCTGTAGGGTTCCTTACCTGCTAATAGTTCTTATTTTGACTTTTTAAATGGTGACTATAATGGACTAAATTATTACCTGTCACAGTTCAGCTGGAAGGTGATGTTTCAAAATGTATCAGTTGATAAAGTAGTAGAAATCTTCTATTCAGTACTACACTATGGCATAGAATTGTACATCCCTATACAGAATTTTAAGACTCCCAAATTCCCAAAGTGGTATAATCATAAACTGAAGTCACTGATTATTGAAAAGAAGGCACACAAGAGGTACAAAATATCAGGTCACAATAGTGATTATCAACATTTCTCAAAATTAAGAAACGAATGCAAGTCTGAATCCAAATCTTGCTATAAAAACTATGTCTCCTACTGTGAATAAATGATTGCTTCCAATCCACAGAAATTCTGGCAATATCTAAGTTCTAAAAGGCCATGTAAATATTCCTTCAACAATGCATCTTAATGAAGTTACAGCAGATACTGGAGAAAATATTGTCAAACTTTTTGCTAAACACTTTTTGTCTATTTATTCTTCTTATCAGAACAGTAATAGTATGTCATATGATTATCCTTATCATTAAACCAAGGTGTTCTTCCAGTGGAATGGAAGAAAGGATTTCTTAGTCCAGTTTTCAAAAATGGTGATAAAACTGACATAAAACAATATAGTCCAGCTACAATTCCTTCTCATATTTCCAAAATTTTTGACTCAACAATTCTTGATAAGATCACACCTCACTTTAGAAACATCATCATTGATGAGCAACATGGATTCTTTTCAGGACGGTCAACCTATAGCAATCTTCTTTTATTCTATCAGTTCCTCTTGGATACAATAGAGAATCACTCTCAGGTGGACTGCATTTATACAGATTTCTCAAAAGCTTTTGACACTGTTGCAAAAACTAACAGGTTACAGAATTAATGGGCCTCTTCTCTCCTGGTTTGAATCATATCTTAAAAATTGTCTGCAGATTGTTAAAATAAAGAATCATTTTCCTGCACTTACTATTGTTACCAGTGGAGTTCCTCAAGAGTCTCACCTTGTGCCTTTACTTTTTACTCTCTACATAAATGACATTAAAAATATACTTAAGAATTCTTAACTGCTTTTGTTTGCTGATGATGCAAAAAAATTATGCAAATTAATTGTCAACTTGATTGTTTAAAACTTCAAGAAGATTTACATCATCTGGAAAAGTACTGTATTTGAAATGGGTTAAAACTTAATCATGAGAAATGTAAAATAATATAGTTTTTTTTAAACAAGAAGAAAATATAATTTCAGTACCATACTAATTTAGTAATAACAACATTCTAACTCCTGTTTCACAAGTTAATGACCTTGGTGTGTTATTCACTTATAATCTATCATTTAATGAACATATTGAAAATATTTGTAAGAAATCATTACAAAGATTGCATTGCATTACTAGATATTCCAGAGAATTTTCAAACTTAGCTACCTAGCGATTGCTGTATGTATCTATGGTACGTCCTATACTAGAATACTGTACACCTGTATGGAACCTTTCTCATCAGACCTCTATCCATAGACTGGATTCAGTACAACATAAATTTCTTTGTTTATATTCATTTAGAGCAGGATTTTCATATGAAAATGTTGATTATATAGCCTTACAACAGTCTTTAAATCTGCATAGTCTGTCACAACACCGTGAATTCATGGATACACTCTTCATTTTTAAATTGCTTCATTCCTTGGTGAATTGTCCACAACTCCTTGAAAAAAATTAACGTACATGTACCAGACAGACGCACAAAGTTCAAGAATACATTGTCTAAAAATTGGCATAGAACTAACTATGCATTCAATGGACCAACTGAATGAATGTCAAGATCTCTAAACAAAATGGATTTTGATATATTTAACTGCTCAATGTCAAAATTTAGAAATCACTTACATAATCTCCAGAACTGACTATTGCTTTCCTGTGTTTACTTGTAATATAACCTGTGTATATATCTGTACATATTTTCCTACATATACTTTTAATTACTAGACTATAATTACTATTCAAACTATTACTTTTAGACTATATCTTCATTAGATTTACATATAATAACTAGGCAAGATAGCGTACAGATTGGCAACTCAAAGCGAGAGTGCTGAACATGCTTCTATTTTCGGCAAGGTTACTGGTGGTCAGCTGAGCGGAATCTCCGCTCCCATACCTACACAGCCCCCTAGTACTAATCCGCTTACAAATGCTTTTAACAACTTTCCAAATTCCTTGCAGGTAGTACATGCTAACGTTCAAAGTCTAATTCCTCACTTCCACGAACTCCGTAACATTATTGCTAATGTCAACCCTCACATCGTCATGAACGGAGAAACCTGGATGAAACCGTGGTTGTCAGATTCTCTTGTCCACCTCGAAAATTATACCTTGATCCGAAATGATCGCACAGGTAAAGCCGGCGGCGGAGTAGCTATGTATATTAGGAACGACTTAAAATATAAAATAATTTACAAAACAACTAGTGAATACTGCGCAAGGCCCGAGTTCATGTTCATTGAAATTGAGGCTTTAGGTGTAAAGTGCTTACTGAGTGTTGTGTATCGCCCACCAAAGATTGGATACATCACCGACCTTGAAGACATCTTACTTGACCTCCTACCCAGGTATGAGCATGTTTTATTACTAGGAGACCTCAATACTGACATCCTTAACGACAAAATGACTGAGACTAAACAACTAATCAACATATTTAAATCTTGTAACATGACAATTTTGCCACTTAAACCAACACATCACACAGCCACGTCACATACATTACTGGACTTAATTGTGACGAATAACCCTGACAGAGTACTGACCCACGGGCAAATGTCTGCTTGCGGACTATCCAACCACGACTTAATTTATTTAGCTTATTCACTTAAATGCCCCAAGTACAGACCTAAATTAATTACATTCAGAGATCTAAAACGTATAAATAACGAAGCCCTATTAGAAGATGCTGCAAACATACCTTGGCATAATATCCATATTTTAGATAATATAGATGATAAAGTGGAGTTCTTAAACACACAACTGCTAGCTCTCCTTAATAAACACGCGCCAAAACGCACTGCTCGTGTAACACACCCTGCGGCTCCATGGATGACGCAGGAAATATGAGACTTAATGACAGAGAGAGACAAAGCTTTCAGAAAATTTAAAACTAGCCAAATACCAAACGATTTTGACCTGTACAAGACCCTTCGTAACAGAACCACACAGGCCGTAAGGAATGCTAAAATAAGACACTCACAGAACATTTTGCTAACCCGAAACACGACAACAATCTGGAAAACCGTTAAAAAAATGGGCATAGGCGGAAATAAAATACATACTGCTGACGTTAAAATATCACTGGATGATTTAAACCAATACTTTACTACAAGACCCATTAACATTGACGAGACAACAAAAGAACAGACGATTAGCAAAATTCTACACAATGGCAATACTAACAATGGAGGAGAACAGTTATATTTTTCCCTCGTAACTCCTGCAGAAGTAAGACAAATTGCACGATCAATAAAGACAACTGCGACAGGATGTGACGAGATTGTTCCACAGTTACTGTTAAAAACTCTAGATGTAATCCTACCAACTCTAACCCACATCATAAATACCTCATTGATAACCGGCATATTCCCTTCCCTTTGGAAATATGCAATTGTTCGCCCCCTCCCCAAGACCAACAATCCCGTGGAACCCAAAGACTATCGATCCATTTGCATTTTACCATTTCTGTCCAAAATTTTGGAGAAAATAGTTCACAGACAAATAACCGCATATTTAAATAACAATATGCTTCTTGACAAATACCAGTCTGGTTTTAGAAGCAATCATAGCACAACTACTGCACTGCTTAAAGTTACAAACGACATAGGAGTAGCTATGGATAAGGGAGAAGTTACTGTTTTAACTCTTCTAGACCTTAGTAAGGCCTTTGACTGCGTTGACACGGACATACTAATAGCAAAATTACGTGCTCTTAATTTCTCACAAAGCACACTATCCTGGATGTATTCCTATCTCTCTGATCGCCGGCAGTGTGTATCTACAGGTGAAAATTTCTCTTCATGGCAATCTGTAGAGACTGGAATACAACAGGGGTCAGTGCTAGCGCCACTCCTATTTTCGATCTTCATTTCAGGACTAACACAAGTAATTAAACATTGTCAATATCATGTGTACGCAGACGACATACAGATATATACACATGCACACCCTCGTGACTTACCGACTGCAATAAATAATATGAACGACGACCTAGAAAGAATATGTAGGTGGACCGATGACCATGCACTAAAGATCAATGCCCAAAAATCACAGTGTATTCTTTTAGCTACCCAAAAAACCCACGCACGACTTACAGACATCCATACCCACTCAGTAACATTAAGAGGCACTCAGTTACAATTCAAAGACACAGTTAAAAACTTAAGGATGATAATGGATAAAAACCTTAGTTGGAACGATTATGTAACAGGTATATGTCAGCGAGTGTTTTATTCCTTACATTCCCTTAAAAAACTCAGAGATTTACTCCTCCAAAATGTAAGAAAACTGCTTATCCAAAGTATGGTAATGCCAATATTCGACTACTGTGACGTAGTATACAGTAACCTGAATGCCTCACTTTCCATCAAGCTCCAAAAGGCACATAACGCATGCGTTCGATTTATTTCAGATATACCAAGGTTTGGCCATATTTCTCCCGCATTTGCTAGGCTTTCATGGCTACGCTTAAGAGAGCGACGAAATTTACACACTCTTTCCCTGTTACATCGTATACTGAACCTTAACACACCTGAATACCTTGCCACACAATTCCATTACCTAGCATCACCTTCTAGTATTCCTACCAGATCATCATCCACCGCAGTACTAAGCATTCCCATTCACCGCTCAACTGGCTACAGTAGATCATTTATAGTCGCCGCCAGCCAAATTTGGAATTCCCTACCTGCTGAAATTAGGAGCGTGTCAAACCACCTCCGCTTTAAGAAACTCTGTCAAACCTGGTTAATAAATAATAATGATTTCTTATAACATAGTAGGATTAGATCATAGTTAAGTTTTAGATTAATTAAAACATTTAATTGCTACCTTAAGATATTAAACTGTAGATAATTTAGTGTATATTTAACTCTTCATGTAGGTGTATGTATGGTCGGACAGAATAGCAGGCTTCATAGCCTGAGTCCCGCCATATAAAACAAGACAATAAATAAATAAATAAATAAATAAATATACTCCACTGAACTGTTTATTTTTCTCTATTGTTATGTAAAATGGTATTACCATTAATAAAGTATTATTATTATTATTATTATTATTATTATTATTATTATTATTATTATTATTATTATTATTATTATTATTATTATTATTATTATTATTATTATTATTATTATTATTATTATTATTATTATTATTATTATTTATTTATTTTTACCAATAATTACTGTTTTCTGCAAGTGGATCATATTTTGAACATGCTCATTTCCTTCCAAGAACAAATATTTAAGGAAATAATATCAAATAAACAAAAACAAGTAGACTTGAATTTTAAAATATAATTGAACATACGTCTTTCACTTCTTGTTTCTTTATGTTAAACACCTGTCCAGCAGAAGCTGAGGCTATCTTCTCAAAAACCAGGTATCCAGGATCTGAATATCCACTGCATTCTCCAGTCATCACAATTACTATCTAGAAGAACATATAATGTACAAATTAACAACACACTTTCTGCATTAAGAATAATCAGGCTAAGTATTTATTTGGTTTCAGCAACAGATGTTTGATATGTACAGTCACTCAAAAAGAGAATGAATGTGTGGTATTGTATCAATACATCATAGGTACACTTTTCTCAATAATAATTAAACCAACAGATATAGTGTTTGTTGTGGGTATCCACAGATTTTGTATCTACATGGAAAGTGAACTGATTTTTATAATAATTAAAATTCTGATAAGATATTGAATGAGAAATATACAATACCATGTGCTCATTCTTTTTTTGTTGAGATACATACTATTAACAACTAACAAAAAATGGGGAAATCATACAAGAAAATAAATCCTTATGATTGGCTAGGGACCATGGGTGTGAGCAGGCATTAAGGAAAATAAGGGAAGAGGTAGCAAGTTTGAGGGCGATAAATAGGCTTTTACCGGAGGACAGGAATAAGGATAGGTCTCCTTCAATCAATGTAAGGGATATGGTAGGTAGACAAGGAAGAAGGGGAAAGAAGGGGAGAAGTTGTGGAAGACAGATGGGCTAATATTTTAAGGGGAAGGAAAATGAGGATTAAGTGTTCTCCTCAGAGAGTGAGTTTAGGAGAAGTATCAGTGAGGTATGAGTCACTGCAGATAGAACAGCAGAGGGAAGCTGTAGAACAGGGAAGTGTTACAGAAGAGGGCGAGACAAGAGGAAAGGGAAAAGTAGAGTACAAGATAAGAAAAGGGACGTGGATGGAACAGAGTCATGAGAGGCAGAGAAGCAAGGAGGAAGTAGGTTCTCTAGCTGCTGGGGAAGTTAAGTAAGATCAGGAGAGGAGGGGATCTAATGAGATGGTTGGGGTTGAGGCTCTGATCATGGGTGACTCTATTATTAGATATTTTGGACAATTTTTGGAAGAAAGGGAACCAGGGTAGTGTGTTATCCAGGAATTAAAGCAGATGTTGAGGTAAGTAGAAGGTAAGGAGAAGGTGGTCATTTTCTTTGATGGTGTCAACAATGTTAGGCAGGCAGAAATAATTTGTTAAGAAGAAAGCCATACCTTCCAGTGTTGACTTAGTAAATGTAACTTAAAAGCTTTTCAGTCTGTTGAATACACTACTTGAGCCGCATCTCATAGATGAGTCTGTTATGGCTGCTGAGTGATGCCTGACTTTGACGCAAGTGTATAACGGATATAACTTGAAAACAATATTCCCTCACCCATGGGTAAGTAATGCAATTATCGAGCTTGAATTATTATTATTTTACGATTATGATTATTACTATTATTAATTGCTTGTAATGTATGGCTATGAAGTATTTACATCCAATTAGTATTAATATTATTGTTATTATTACTATTTACGTAGTCGAATGATCGCATTATGTGTGAGGTTAGGTCATGAAACATGTACCTAGACATTTATATGTAAGAACCTGTAATTCATTTATTATTACCTGTATTAATGATTTGTAATCGACTACAGAATTGTGCAACACACTATAATATCCAGAATGGTACTGGGTAGATGCAAACTTGGTAGAATATTCTATACATTATATCTGGGCCTTAAACACTCTAGAATTTATGAGAAAATGTATCTTTCTAGAAGCCTGGCCAGGCATATATATAAAGAGGTGGTCTTAGTGGTAGAGACGAGTTATTGTTTAGTAAGATCATGGTTTAACAGAAGTTGTTCTGACCAGACGTGCATCGTATTAACGAGTGTTTGAAGTATGTGAATTGGCTTAGTAAAGTTGGTAGTTGACATGCAGTGGTTGCAGTCTCAATGTTAAAGTGATAGGCAGTTGTTAAAATGATGGCTTTGTTGATGTTCTCGAGTGAAGTGTTTTGTTTGTGATACAGTGATTAAGGTTATGTGCATTCAGTTTGTAAATAATTGTAAATAAATCCATGTACACAAGTTGACAATATTTTGTGTGCATCATTGTGGTTACATCATTGCATGTTTCATCTATCTTGTAGACATCATCAGCCGAAAAGTTTAAAGGTTAAGCACAAAGGACAAGGACAAAAACACATTACAAATAATTCGGACTGCCATTGTGCCAGTTAAAATGTTGAATATGCTAGTGATCTGAGCACAATCAATCAATCAATCAATCAATCAATCAATCAATCAATCAATCAATCAATCAATCAATCAATCAATCAATCAATCAATCAATCAATCAATCAATCAATCAATCAATCAATCAATCAATCAATACTGATCTGCATTTAGGGCAGTCGCCCAGGTGGCAGATTCCCTATCTGTTGTTTTCCTAGCCTTTTCCTAAATGATTTCAAAGAAATTGGAAATTTATTAAATGTCTCGGTAAGTTATTCCAATCCCTAACTCCCCTTCCTATAAATGAATATTTGCCCCAGTTTTTCCTCTTGAATTCCAACTTTATCTTCATATTGTGATCTTTCCTACTTTTATAAACGCCACTCCAACTTATTCGTCTACTAATGTCATTCCACGCCAACTCTCCGCTGAGAGCTCGGAACATACCAATGTCCAATGACGGACCATTTGTATTGGTATTACATACCACTTAGTCGAGCAGCTCTTCTTCTTTCTCTCAATTCTTCGCAACCCAAACTTTGCAACATTTTTGTAACACTACTCTTTTGTCGGAAATCGCCCAGAACAAATCGAGCTGCTTTTCTTTGGATTTTTTCCAATTCTTGAATCAGGTAATTCTGGTGAGGGTCCCATACACTGGAACCATACTCTAGTTGGGGTCTTACCAGAGACTTATATGACCTCTCCTTTACATCCTTACTACAACCCCTAAACACCCTCATAACCATGTGCAGAGATCTGTACCCTTTATTTACAATCCCATTTATGCGATTACCCCAATGAAGGTCTTTCCTTATATTAACACCTAAATACTTACAATGATCCCCAACAGGAACTTTCACCCCATCAATGCAGTAATTAAAACTGAGAGGACTTTTTCTATTTGTGAAACTCACAACCTGACTTTTAACCCCGTTTATCAACATACCATTGCCTGCTGCCCATCTCACAACATTATCGAGGTCACGTTGCAGTTGCTCACAATCTTGTAAATTATTTATTACTCTATACAGAATAACATCATCCGCAAAAAGCCTTACCTCCGATTCCACTCCTTTACTCATATCATTTATATATATAAGAAAACATAAAGGTCCAATAATACTGCCTTGAGGAATTCCCCTCTTAATTATTACAGGGTCAGATAAAACTTCACCTACTCTAATAATCTGAGATCTATTTTCTAGAAATATAGCAACCCATTCAGTCACTCTTTTGTCTAGTCCAATTGCACTCATTTTTGCCAGTAGTCTCCCATGATCCACCCTATCAAATGCTTTAGACAGGTCCATCGCGATACAGTCCATTTGACCTCCAGAATCCAAGATATCTGCTATATCTTGCTGGAATCCTACAAGTTGAGCTTCAGTGGAATAACCTTTCCTAAAACCGAACTGCCTTCTATCGAACCAGTTATTAATTTCACAAACATGTCTAATATAATCAGAAACACTTGAATTCTGTTAAAAGTGAAAATTAAAATATTGAACACATGAGATGATTCAATAAAATTGGTAATAGAGTCTTCTTAACGTGATGATGCTGTGTTAACATACAGTTTGCCGATGCGTCGGTAGAAACTTGGTGATATGGAGCATAAAGTTTAGTTCCAGTAGAATGAAGACGATTGTTAAACGTATATTAGACATGAGTGAGGGTTCCAGTAAAATGGTATTGAGTTCATCTTGTTAGTGTGATGTTAACAATTCTTGATAAAACAGTAGGCAGAATATCTGATTGTAATTTCATAAGTGGAATGTGCAGTGGAGTGCCCTATAACGAGAATGACAGCTATTATTAGCATTAAAAGTAGGCGAGTTTTTGAAGCATCTTGTAATA
Organism: Anabrus simplex; assembly: GCF_040414725.1. NCBI lineage: Eukaryota > Metazoa > Arthropoda > Insecta > Orthoptera > Tettigoniidae > Anabrus > Anabrus simplex. The sequence continues at coordinate 1,176,979,790 of NC_090265.1, read as the reverse complement.
CAAAAGAATGAATGAAAAATAAAATGTGGCACATTTGATTACTTACGTTCCCGCCAACCCAAGAAAGTCTAGCTCGGCGTGTGTAAATGTTTATGGTTGACTGGAGGCAAACTGTGGAGGCCATGTGTGATGGAAGCTGGTATGAGGAGGGAGTAGGGGAAGGCTGGAACTAATAGGCAGGGAGCAACTGCATGGAGGCTTGTTACGAGGCTTGACAAAATAGGAACTGTTGAGTAATGCCTTGAAAATTATGTTCACAGTTTCTGAAATTTCATTTAAATTGTAAGCAGGATTGCATTTTTGGTCTATATTAATAAAGATGTTTTCTAAAACGTTGAGTAAATTGCCCTTGTTATAAAAATAAAGAATTTTTATGTCCTGCTCTATGGAGGTGAAGGAATGATTGGACTCTGTTATATGAGTGCTCATGGTGGAATATTTTTTGTGCTTGGTGGCCTTGACGTGTTCTTTATATCTAATTAAAAAGCTTCTTCCGGTCTGCTCAATGTAGCTCACGAAACATTGGTTGCAATTTAACTTATCTTTAATTTTTGGCGTGCCTCAACTTACTGAAAGGCATTTTCCGGAGAGAATTCCACCTATCAAGGGAATGAGTAGGCCAAATAAATGACGTGTCATGTACTACACTAATAAGTTAAAAGGAAGTATAAAATGGTTCAACCTTTCAATACTATTAATTTATTAGTGAACTCACTTCAGTACGGAACAATATGAAATTCTTCTCTCTTAATCATGTACTACATGCAGAAAATTTGAAGAGAGACAGTGTTTTGGTGCCCAGACTGTGAAGTGGGTCTCTGTGTAGAAGAATGTTTCAAGACATTCCACACCAAACTCAACTGTTAAAGTAAAATAGCATCATATACTGCCTGATAAAAGAAATTGAAGCACTCAGGAGAGGGGAAACAAAATGAAACTTCATGTATTGAGAGGGTATGTGATATTTAAGGGGCAGATTTTAATGACATAAAAATCTTTGAAATATGCAAGCAAATATGACCCAAAAATCTTTAATATATGACGGAAAAGGAAAAAAAATATGACCTCACATTATAAATAATTTAGGCATATAAATGAACATTTGTCAGTTTTGTTTCTTACATTCATTGTCTGTTAATCACTAAGTTTTAGGCATGTTGAAACTACACTGAAGAAGTGGTCTCAAAACAAGCCTGACAGTCCTCTATTTCCTAGGAAACAGAAATATCAGTTCATTAGCTATGTGTGCACCCCAGGATGTCTTTCTCCTGAATATTGTCAATCACTTTGTGCTCCTCATTAGGAAATTCCGAGAAATCCCTTATTCATAATTCCAGTTACCTACTACCTGCCCATTTCCGCATACAGAGTAATATTCAGTCCACAAATAGATCCATAACTATTACAGCAAAATTCTGTTGCTGAATAGCTTGCCACAAGAATTCACTCAGTATGAAAGCCCTTAGAATATGACAGGAAATATGACTTTATTGCTCATCAAGCAGAAATATGACCAATATCTTAAATTTGTCCAAAAATATGACTTTTCAAGCAAAAATATGACATGAATTTACATCCACCCCTTAGTGATATTATTTCAGCGATTACAAAATCAGTCAAATATACACAAAACTTGGCAGTACAGGCCCACTTATCAGTAAGATGTTGCACCCAGTCTGGGCTGGGTCTCATAAAGCCGGTGTATCCTCTCCTGAGGGAAACTAGCCCACAACTGTTGTAACTGGTCTTGATATCCTGGATACTGGCACTACGATGGAGTTGACGTCTGAGTTGTTCCTACACACGTTCTATTGGGGACAAATCTGGGTATCTTGCTGGCCATGGAGAACCTCAAAATCACACAGATAGTTCATAGAGACGTGTGCTATGTGTGGACAAACATTGTCCTGTTGAAAAATGGTACCATGATACTGTCACATGAGAGGTAACACATGAGGATGCAAGATTTATTACATAATCTGTAAGATTATAATGTGTAATATTAAATAGGTGGACATTTTATACAGTACTTTAATTTAGATCCCACACCATGACGCCTGGAGTAACACTGCTGTGCATCTCCAAAACAGTGGAAGAATGGGACCTCTCCACAGGTCGCCACCACACTCACAGACATTGTCATCAAGGGTAGTGCAGAACCACGATTCATCACTGAACAAGGTGCAACGTCATTCATCAGCGGTCCATGCTTTGCGGTCATGGTACCACTCCAAACACAGACATTTTCTCTGCAGCGTTAACAGCAGCCTACACATGGGAGGATTATTTCCTAGTCCGGCTGCTGCTGGTCTCCGACCAATGGTGCAGGATGCCACAGAATGTTGCAGGGAGTTCATTAATTGTTCTTGGATGGCAGGCACAGATGTGAAGGTGTTACGATGTGTGTTTGGTACACAATACAGCTATCCTCATTTATGGTGGTCAGAAAGGTTTGACTGGAACCTTGACGATGAGTATGCGTGCCCTTACATTCCCATACAGTTCAACATTAGGTCAAAGTCACATCTGAATGCCTCACAAATCTGGATGTTGAATGATTCGATCAGCCAGCCAAATGGAGACCCACAACTCTGTTAGGTGTTGATAATGGTGTCTCACACAAGTACGTAGCATCTCCATGTCCTTCACAGTGGTCACAATATCTGATGCTGTTCACACCCCTTATATACCCTACAAGGCCTGGTAAGAACACTAAACACGAACAACAATAATGCACTCTGGTAGCTGTTCTACCTATCAGAGAGAATTACAACTCTAATCATTTACATACCTGCCATTGGTGTGTACATGTAAAAAGTAACATTGACATCAACGATTTCTTCTGGGTGTTTCAATTTTTCTGTCAGGGAGTGTATTTTCTAAAAGAAGAGAGTTTTTAAATATGTATGTGAAAGTATTATTGAAATCAGTACAATATAACCAATGTTATGCTGCTTTGAAAAAAGTCTTCCACAAATCTGAGAAAATTTGAATACCATTCTTAGAATTCCTCCCACAATACAGAGATGGCCAGGCTTTTATATCCACCATGCTGGGGGATTAAGAGCTATAATTACTTGAACTTGGTGGGACTTACTTGAGAGTATTTACGCTGAATAAGGTTTTCCACCTCTGGTTCCAAGTAATGGTCCTTGGCACTAGCATCAGTGAACACATAGATGTAAGACCCAGGACGACTAATTTCAACTCCCAACTTAATGCCTGACATTGCTAGTTCTGGACAATCTCCTCCACCATCTATTGTGATGGCCTTCAGGCTGTTGTTGAAATATACAGGGTCTGTTGTCACAATGGGTGGCCCCACATCTGAAATAGATAAGTGTTATTACTTTATATATAAACATATTAATTGCTGTTTTATATGGTGATTGATAGTTTAAGGAACAAAACAACAAGATTATCAGCATAATATTCTATTAGATTTTACTCATTAAGTTAAGGATCATTTCTTTAGGACACCATAATTAGCTGTATAGTATGATATGTATAATAATAATAAATGAAATTTCTACCTGTCTATGCACGATTCCCAGCCAAATCTATGACACACAGAGATCTGAAATTTTTAACATATGTAGATGGACAGGGGTCCAAATGTACCTCAAAGCCGGATTTTTAATTTTCACTTTCGTTGGTGAGTTATGAATGGAAAGCCATTGGAAAATGTGTGTTGGGATATGACAATCCAATATCCTGCCATCAGTATTAAATGCATAGATTCACTGTCGCTAGCAATGTACATAAGATAGGAAATACAAGCAAGGAGACACTTTAAGTCCACGGCATAGGAATCCATTTTTGGTCCCAGACACGAGAAGTCATATTCAGTCCGCAATATCCGGAAGTGTTTACCTGTGATCCCCAGCCAAATCTACGGCATGCAGAGATCTGAAGTTCTGAACGTAAGTGTATTTGTAGATGAATCTTTATGACCTGCTTTCATTAATTTGCTTCTAATCATTTTTTAAATTTATTTATTTACTGTAGTTATTTCATATTTACCCGATATTCATTTCATTCACTTAATATTTTAGGTAATATGAAGATTTTCTTATACCAGCAATAAAATATGAAGAGTATTTTCTTTCAACTAACTCAATTTTATATTTTCTTTAGAAGAAACTGCAACACATAAAGATAATAAACAAGGAATAGTAATATATATCAGTCAAGGTACCATTTTAAGTCCATGGCAAAGGAAGCCATTTTTGTTCAGTCCATGATATCCGGAGGAGAGACAGAGAGAGATGCGATGCCCAGCCAAATCTGTGGCATGCTGAGATCTGAAATTTTTTGTCATAGGTGGGCACAGCATTTCACTGATCACGTACAGCTGTGTCAAAGAGCAATTCTTGCTCCAAGAAATAAACCTGTCAATGTCATCAACAAATAACTTTTACAAGAATTACCCAGTTTTCTACAAATTTACAAGCCTATCAACATGATTGTAATAGAGATGAACCTATCAACTACACGACAGAGCCTTTGAACAACTTGGAGTCACCTGAACTTCCCTCAAAGATCTTTGAGTGGATGATTTTGGCACCAATCATCCCTCTCAGGAATAAGAATCGTCCTTCCTTCTGCAATGGAACACAGTAGTGCAGATTGGCAGTCAGTTGTTGCAGAAGAGTTGAGTTGTACAGATATGCAAGTCAGTTGGTGTTATTATTGCAGTTCAGCTTTTGTGATACCATGACAGTAATGAGGATCATCAGCCAGTTGTCGAAGATAAGTTGTACCATATTGATACTGCTTTGCAGATTGATTGCAAATGATTATGTATATACAGTAGTTCAAATGTTATTGTACTTTTGTTGAGTGTAAATATATATATATATATATAGTAAGTGCCCGACTTGTTGGCTGAATATTCATCGTACTGGTCTTCGGTTCAGAGGGTCCTGGATTCGATTCCAGGCCAGGTAGGGGATTTTAATCGTTTCTGATTAATTCTACTGGCTCCAGGTCTGGGTATATGTGTCCGTCCCAACACTCTCCTCATCATATTCTGACAACATACCACACTACCAACCACCACAGAAATACACATTAGTGCTTACATCTCTCCATACAGGGTTGGCATCAGGAAGAGTATCCAGCTGTAAAACAGGGCCAAATCCACATGTGCGACGCAGTTCGCACCCGCAACCCCACAGGTGTGGAAAAAAGCGGTACGAAAATAAGAACTATATTTATATAGTAAGTGTAATCAATAATAGTGGTGTTTATTGTTTTTTAACTCTATCACTGCATGCTACTTCAAATTGGTGACCATAACAGGATTATTGTGTACAAACATAAAGTGTGCTACTCGTGTTGAGGTTAATAGCAGTTTTGAGTACTGTGTGTGATGACTTTTAAGGTGACTGGAGGATCTTCAATGCCCACAGGATTAAAGCTATTGTTGCTAACATGTCTGTGATCAAGGAGTCATATTCACAACTCTAACACCAAATGTCACAAGTGAATACTAACTTTATGAAAATGATTATTGTTGTTGTTTAAAGAGGCCTGACATCTAGGTCATAGTCCCATACTAACTTGACAGAACTGTTATATGATAACAGAATGAAGTTGGGCAGGTTGGACATATTGAAGGAAATGTTTCTACTTCAGAGCAGAATGTAGTTGTCCTTAATAATACGGGAGAATCTACCTTACATATAGTTGAAGACAGCTCAGATCATGTTAGTGATAAAGTTTCATCTTCAAGTCTACCAGCCAGTAAGGGACAATTAGACCTGGAGGTCATGAAGGAAAGTTTCCCACAAAATATACAAGAACAAGCTGAATGGAAATCTATTTCTAAAACTTTTCTCATGTGCATTTTTCGTTAGGAGGATTAATAAGAGAGATATCATGTCTCAGTGGACATACCCCAGTAGGTGTTGCACATGGAGCAAATTTGTTATCTATATAAATAAAATCGTAACGGCCGTGTGTCTGTACATTGAATACTTTTGTGACATTTTCGTACAGTTATCCGTTTCACGTGTAATAATGACCATCTGCATAATTTCTTAGTTTTGGTGTGCGTTTGTCTGTCAGTTTGTCTGTTGGTCTGTATGTTTGTCCAAGTTCTTATAACTGGAAAACTACTGGATATATTTCTACCAAATTTCATATTTAGAATCTACCTGTCCTTGGGTAGGTTTTAGGGCCAATATTATTTTTAAATCCCCGAAATGGGGCGATGGCCTTAGATGATAGGCCCCTTTAAACAACAAGAATCTTCAACATCATCAATCCCTGAAAGGGCTGCTTTTTTTGGAATATCGAAACAGTGATTTTGCACGCCCGCAAAATATGCATGACCAACCTTAATGGAAATATACCAGCCTTATAGAAAATAATTTTTTTAAACCTTTTCCTCATCTGCTCCATTTCGATAGGAGGATTAACACAGGAGATACAGTTAATGAATGGTTTTGAAGTTTAATTCCCAGCAGACTTATCCCAAAACAGGTGCATGTATAGCGTATCTCTTTTAACTGTAAAACCACTGAAAATATTTTTACCAAACTTCACATTTAGCACCCACTTTTCCGAAGGTAGCTTTGCAAGGTCCATACCATTTTAGATTTTCAGAATTGACCGGGGTTTATAGGAAACTGAAACAGTGAATTCACTCTCCCACAAAATATATAAGACCAGGAATAAAACAAAAACAAAAAAGATTTACTTTTAACTACATTTCTGTTGTCTCAATTATATTATTATTATTATTATTATTATTATTATTATTGTTATTATTATTATTATTATTATTATTATTATTATTATTATTATTATTATTATTATTATTATTATTATTATTATTATTATTATTATTATCCCAACAACATCTTCCCCAAACATTGGATAGGATGTGGAGGCCCTGTTGCATGGCCTGCTCGATCACTGGACTTAAACCCCCTTTGGGGGGCATCTGAAAGATATTCTGAATAATGAGCCTGTTCCTGACATTGAGACCCTCGAACAGCATGTCCATATAGCCTGTGATGCTATTTGGTCACATGACGGAACATTGGAACAAGTGAGGCAATCCATGATGCGACGTGTGAACGCGTGCATTGCATACCATGGAGGACACTTTGAACATCTGTTGTGACATGGATGGGATTCAGGCCATGTACTGTGTGCCAGGGCTCTTTGTCTGATGTCATTCTTCAGTGCCATCTACCGTGGAAACTATGCATTTCTGAACACAAGGTGATATGAACTTTTGTGCTCCATTTTCAGTCAGAAATCACACCATGAATTTTGTCGGTGGACTTAAAACTCCCCCTGTATAGTTTATTTTAAAATGGGCAATAAGTGGAGAATATGACAGAGGAAAGGTCGTTGTTCTAAAATAAATGCTCTCCATTAGATCAAACTTATGATGAATGATGATCACCACAACACACTTATACATACATTCCATTCACAAGTCAATGGTATTTACTTAGATCTGTTGATAATAATCTGTGCTAATTAAGATAGTAGGAGCAATAACACGACAGTTTGATGCCCAAATTTAATAACAGAGAAATTTAAGTGAATATTTAGAGCACAATTTTTGCTATGTTTGGTTACTTTTGAGTTAGAGTTCAATGATTCCACCTATCACGAAGGTAATAATTTCTTCAAATAATGTGATACTGTTGTAAATTTTGTTTAAAGAAAGAATGGCAACAGAATATACAGTATTTCCCTGGAAAAATGGTTAGCAGTCATTGTATTGTCCTCAATTATTGCCGCTCTTCGTATTCAAATATTGCATTGTTGGCTACAGTCATGAACAAAGGGTATAGGGTAGTCAAGAAAATATAAACAAAAATTAGCTGATTCAAGTACTATATTCCGATAATTTGTAGTTATGAGTAGGTAGTTCAAGTCTCCGAGGTGGAACAGGGTAGTGAGAGGGAGAACAGGGAGGAGGAAGTGAGTTCTGCAGGCGTCATGGAAGATAAGGAAGACCAGGAGGGGAGGGGATCTAATGAAGGTGGTGTTGAGGTTCTCGTCATGGGTGGCTCAGGCATCGGGCTGAGTGGCTCAAACGGTTGAGGTGCTGGTCTTCTGACTTCAACTTGGCAGGTTCGATTCTGGCTCAATCCGGTGGTCAAGAAGGTGCTCAAACATGTCAGCCTCGTGTCAGTAGATTTAATGGCACATACAAGAACTTATGTGGGACAAAATTCCGTCACCTTGGCATCTCCAAAAACTGTCAAAAATAGTTAGTGGGACGTAAAACAATATCAGTACGGTATATAAAAATTGTGAGGAATGTGGGGAAAGGATGTGGAGGAAAGAAAACTAGGGTAGAGTGTTATGCAGAAATTAGGTTAAGTCAGATGTTGAGGAAAATAGAAGGGAGGAGTAGGGTAAGGGGAAGGTGGTAATTTTCCATGTTAGTACGAATATTTGGAGATGTTTGGGATCTGGTTATGGCAGCACAAAAGAAGTTTAAGGAAGTAGAGATTGTTATCAGTGGGATACTCTGTAGGAGGGATACTGAATGGAGGGTAATTGGGATTTAAATGACTATGGAATGGGTACATGGGATATTGGGAGTGAAATTTGTAAATCCTAATGGGTGGGAAGGAGATAGGGATCTACACTCAGATGGCCTTCACTTGAACCGTAATGCTACATATAAGTTAGATTTGTTTGGAAGAGTTATAGGGAGGTACATTAAGGGAAAAGGGTTGGATCAGCGAGAGGTGATGACAGTATAGGTAGCATGAATGTCAAATAAGGATGACATAAAATTGTTAGTGTTAAACTGTAGAAGTATTTCAAAAAAGTTACAGAATTATGTAATTTGTTACACATATATATAGTACGGTATTTACCAGATATTGTAATAGGAATTGTATCATGGCTGATATTATGGGTGCGGAAATTTTCTCATGAACTGTATTGTTTATCGTACAACAGATTAGGAATAGGAGCGGAAGTATTTATACTGGAGAAAGAAGAATTTCTAAGCTACGAAAAATGTAAGGATGAGGAACATGAAATTCTTGGTGTAAGACTATTTCTATTTACGAGGTCGAAGGCCTTTGTGTAGTTTATAAAGACAGCATGTAGTTTGCCTCGGTGGAATTTTAATGCATCGTCCATATCCACTTGTAAACATTTTACTGCTTGGAGACTGGATTTACCCTTCATAGATCCAAATTGCTCTTCTGGTATTGATCCTTCAACCAAGCTGTATAGAAGTTTTGTTATAAGGTTTGTCGATATTTTTAGGAAAGTACATTCGAGAGCTATTCCACGATATGCGTTTGGATCTCTAATGTCTCCTTTCCCTTTGTGCAAAATTTTAAGAGTAGAAAGTCTCTAGTTTTGAGGTATTTTTCCTTGCTTTATGCATTCATTGTATAGGTCTATCCATATTTTCTTGAGGTTTATTGATGTACCATTAAGATTTTCATAGTTAATTTCGTCTGGACCACAAGCCATTTTGTCTTTCGTTGTGTTTATTACATGTTCTACTTCTTCTACTGTAAAAGAATTGAAATTAATCGTGGGATACTCGTCTTCAGTTAGCTCTTCAGGTCGAGTTTCTTTTGTCTCCAAGACTTTGGTAAAATGTTCTTTCCATATTTTAACCGGGATGTTGCTCAGAAAATCTGATTGTTTTGGCAGTACTGCTTTACACCATTATTCTTCTGCCTCTTCTATTTGTTTCTGCTCTTCTTTGTCTTGAAACATGTCTTTTACTTTTCTGATTGTGGTTTTTCATTCCTTTCTTGCGTCATTATATTTTCGTAGAGATGTTTCTGTTGGCGTTATTCTCACACATCTCAGTGCCTTCAGCGTGTCTTTCCTTACTTCATAGCAGTTGTGATTAAACCAGGGTTTTGCTTGTCGATTTTGTTGATTGTTATATAACGATATCTTTGATACACCTTTCTAAATTGGCAATGACCTTATCTATATTTCCTTCACGAATTTTTTCTGTTATTGCATCTGTGTCCATTTCAGCTAATATAGTTTGGTCAACTCTTCTCCCCTCTTGGGTTTTTCTTTTTCGTTTTCGGTCTTTTGAAACTCTTCCATTTTTATGATTGTGTGCACTGGTAAGTGCTTCCTTGCAAATATATTTGGTAGTATTATCTTCTGTTGCGTTGACCTTACATTGCTGAAGACTAGATCAAGTGTGCTGCAACCATTTACAAATATATATGTATTAGAGTCTCTTTTACTTAACATTATCAAGCCTTCGCTTTCAAAATACTCGACTACGTTCTCCAATTTATTTTACTAATGTCGGCTATGCAGTTTAAATATCCCATTAATATGTTTCTTTCGTTCCGATGTATCATATTTATTGCTGTGGCTAGCTCATCAGTGATATTTATATTCGGGCTGAAAGTAGACAGCGGTTATTATGCATAGTTTTTTTTTTTTACCATTAGAATGGCATCGGGTTTCATCATGACAATGAATGGGAACAGTCTGGCTGTTAATAGCAAGGTGATACCGCCTTTAGTTTTGCCACGTAGACCTTGTGTTGCATGAGAATGTATGGAGTAAAAGTTTTTGTGTTCCATTCTTTGGTGGGGAATGTTTCAGTTAAGATCACTGCATCATATGGTTGGAATAAGAATTCTGGTATAAAATTCAGAGTGTTTTTTAATCCTTCAATGTTCCAAAGTAGTGTCTTTTATAAGTATGGGGTGCAACTTTTATTAATTTTTACGATATTAATTTTTGCATTTTTGTGGACATTTCATTTTTGTTTGCATTTGTTTTATCTTCACATGTAATTTTCCAGGTTGATTCCCTGAGTTGGCCTGTTTCTGTGTCGACGTTGTATACGAAAAGGCCTCAAATCACTCCTTAGGGCCAAAATCCAGGGTCTTCTGTTGCCTTTAGTTGCCTATATGGTAATCCTATTTTGAACGATTTAAAAGTACCCAGTGAATTTAACTCCTCTCATATTAAAATTTCTTCTATTCCCTTCTGTTGAAGGAAGTTTTTGAAGGTTTCTGTTGTGGTGCTTTTGGATAGTTTTCCCAAGTACAACCATGCATTCCTTTCTGCTGCTTGAATCTTGTCTATAGAGGTTCCTATGGTGACCTGTTGGTAGCGCCTACTTCTTCTTCTGTTAATTACTTCTTTATGACTGTTACGTTCATCTTCTAAACCATTTTATTGCAATAGTGTTCGAAGTTTTGCCCTACACATTCTATGTTCGAGTCGTGGATGGTAGCTTTTGTTTCGCTGATGATAAGTTGCTTTAATGATTTTGGTCTTTCCTCTGTCATTTGGTTTGTCATTGCCTTCCGAGGGCTGTAATCAAGATCTATATTGATTTTGTCTAGTTGTCCGCTTTTCTTTTTTTAGGCATTCTACAGTTAGCTTGGAAAGTGCTTCGGCCATTTCATTTATTTTCATATTTCCGCACGCATGTCTTCCAGTGCTCTCTTCATGTTCTTCCATGCTTTATAAAGAGTGAAATCTTGTTCACAGCTAATATATAAGCATATAAGTTTTGACTTATTTTTATTAGTTGATTCAAGAGCGTTAAATTGACCTTGTTGTAGCTCTGCACATGAGAGGTAGTGCCATCGCTGGCATAACCCATAAAAGCTGCATCATTTTCTTCAACTCTTTAGTCGCATATTGAACAGATTCCATGCTTATCAATTTCCTCGCTAGGTGTCCCAGTGTGCTGGTGGCTTTCTTTCGGCATGCCTGGTTGGTATACCTGTCTTTTCTGTGTTCTTTGTAAAGCAGCCACCAAGATCGCAGATCCTGTAAAAATCTTGCCTAGTGTTCTTTTGATATAGGTATTGTCTATTCTACACTAGGATTATCAAAGATTACACTTCCTAACACAAATATCATTAATGGCACTTCACTTAGACAGATATCACTTACTTTTGTAAATTGTATCACTGTTTTATTTCGTATTTGAAAGACACGATTATAATTGCATGCTCATCAAGCAATAATCCATTAGACTCTCCCTTACAAGGAAATTGAATTTAGCAAAAACATCAGCTAAAGATAACATTCTGGCAAATATAATTGACTGCCTTATGAATTTTAGAGAGCAATAGAAGGATGAGTACCGTATACATACTTTAAGGTAAGAACAAGTTCTAGTAACAACAATCCAGAGATCATTATGGTAAAGGGAATCTATATTGTACCAGGAACGCTGGTCCAGCAATAGAGTCTATGTATTTCAAACTGACAATAAATGACGCGCGCCAACGGAAGGGCCGGCTGCAGCAAGAATTCTGTGTGTGACGTGAAGTGGGTAACGTAGGAACCGGCCTCTGCTAATGAAGGCTAGGTTGCATCATCCATCGAACATTCCAAATATTCAATCATCAGTAACCCTTAAAGGAATTACTATACAAATATTATAATAACGTCACCGCATGGGCCTCTTTAATATCTTCAGTACCAGCAAGTTTTGTTAAAATACGCTTATGATTCAGGAAGATATTAAATGAAATAGTTGCAATCACCGCGATCTGGGTATAAAAGAGGAGGAGTCTTTCAACACGACACAGGGAGGAGCAGCTCGACAGCCGAAGTGAAAGGACGTACGTGCCTCTCACTCCGCTCTCTCTCTCTCTCTCTCTCTCTCCTCTCAACGGCTGCGGGTAGAGACCATCGAGAACTTCAAGAACATCCAGATGGACACACACTCGTCCCAACCGGTTACCGCTTCTCCATACATAGGGGTTGCCGTGAGTCAGGGCCCGTTCAAGTCGGACCACCCCGCGCTCAATAGTTCGTTTTAGCTCATCCCCGCAGCTACAAACGCAGGACCAGGCTCATTATTCCCAAAAGAGCAATCTTTCGAAAGAGCAACTTGTCAATGAGCCTGGTACCTCACAGACAAACACCGAACAACAAGAACTTCAAGAACTGATGGAGAGTGAGGAGTTGCCGTTATTACGGCACCCTGACCACTCAACGGCCGTCAACCCGTCAGCGGAGGGCACATCGCAGTTCTCACTGCGCTCCCCCGCCCACCAACCCCTCCCAGGAAGACATTCTGTAATATCCTTGTGGACAACATATTTGAGATATCCCAAAGCACACAGGCAACAAGAGCGCTTAGCATGTCGCTATCGGCCCTCACCCCAGTCAATGACCCGGCCGAGCGGGGACCGGTGGTGACACACTGTCGCACGTGCTCCGTGAGCTGCGAATGGAATGCGTCAGAGGAGCAGGGAACAGATTACACACCTGATTCCCTGCAAGCAAACCTGACGCAGGACGTCTGCATAACGGGACGCGCTAAGCGGCACTTTGCGCTCACAAATACTACTAACACAACCTCCACCACGACAACAAGAACTACTCCAACAACCACCCCATCAATAACCACTGGGAAGCACATACCAGTGCAGCCGCTGCCCACTCGGCCGGCCGGCTCTCGAGCCGAGCCCCGAAGCAGGAGCACGCCGCACTGGAAAAGCGGACCAAAGAGCTTGACGTTATGTGCGAGTGAACGGGAACAGGGGCTAAGCCCCGAAGCGTCGGAACTCGCACATGGGAAGGAGCAGTCACATGACTCTTCCGAGCCAGTGACTGAAATGGAGAAACACAAACAGGAAACTACCTCTCCCCCCAATACAAACCACGCCCTCAAACCCAACCTAGTGGCCAGCCTGCCGGACGCCGGGAAAGCGGGACCTAGTTCCACCAACCTGAGCCAAGAGGCGGCACACAAGGGAAGGAAAGAGGGAAAAAAGAGACGGACTCGGTGGATGGCGCCAAATAAAATCCACCCCCCCTCCCGTGCAAGCCTGCAAATCAGTCTCTGACCCAGATGAGGCTAAACTGGTGATTGACCTGTCAAGTACATCCCAGGACGCCGATTGTGAAAGTTCAGAGGTAGAGGAGCTGTGTGAGCACAGGGCGACCGAAACCTCGGACCCAGCCACCCAGCCGGGAAACCAGGATGACGGTTTCAGGAAGGCTAAGAGGGTGAGGAGGAGGAATGGAAAGTGAAACGGAAAGACTCCAAGCCCCATGCCGCAAGGCGGGGATCGAAAACCGAGTATCCGAACCGAAGGTTCCACAGACACATCATCAATAAACACACTTATGCCACCACCAACAAAGCCACAAAACACAAACACGAGGCAGACACACCAAAAACTACCTCAACCACTACAACTAACGAAACTAAACACCTGTAAGTGGTCGACCCCCCACCCCTTACGGTATACACCAACAAAATAAAGCTTATTGAAACGGAGCTTCTCAAAAAGCTGATACATCAGCAGATAAATTATTACTTCTCCAAGCTGAGAATAAACGCACACAAAGCAGTCCGGCTACATATGTCCAGCTACGAAAGCTATGAAATCCCCATGAAAGTGCTGAACGGGCTTAATATCAAATTCGTAAGGATATTGCCCAACGCCACAGTAAAGATATTCGTGGTGAGAACGCCCAACAACACTTACGAGCAGAAGGATATCGGGTTTGCGATGCAAACCCAGGGTATCCATGCTCTTACCGTGTAACGGATGCGAACAGGAAATAGGCCAGCCAAAGGCTGCCTCTGCCTGGTTGCCGTGGCGGACACCCCATGAGCTGACAACCTGCGAAGAATGCAGTTGCTCTCGAATATGCCGGTGACAGTGGAGCCGTACCGCCCCCCAGGCACTGACCCCCAATGTGGAGTGTGTCAAAGGTGCGGGCATCCAGGGGCGGCCTGCCGACTGCATACCAGATGCCGCAGATGCGCCGCCTCGCTTTTGTCTCGCGATTGCCCCCATGGCAGCGACCCCGCGTACTCTAAGTGCGCTAACTGCGGTGGGAAGCACGCGGCTAACTATAAGGAATGCCCCAGCCGCACGGAATTCGAAGCCGCTTATCAAGGCAAAGGGCCAAAAGGTGACAAGCGTTACGACCAAAAAACCCAAACAGGCCCCTCAGGCACAGACCCCCACGCAAGAGGAACCTAGGCCCCTCAGGCAAAATAGACCCCTCAGGTCCCGCACGCTCCTCGGGCGATAGGTCAAAAAGAAGGCCCATCAGGCAAACAAGGCCCCTCAAGCGGAGGCAAACTCTATTTGCAACCTCCAAGGACGGAGGGTGAACACAACCCAGGGCCCTCAGCCCAACCTTCCCCCCACCACCGTCGAAGGTAAGACCTCGAACAATAATAGAAAGAAGAATGCCCAGCCCCGTACAAGAAACAAAAGGCAGGTTAAGCCCATGCAAGCTGCCCCCGAACTGCCTCAGGGCCCGCCCCAGGCCAGGTCCACCCCCAGCAGGGAACCCGCCGCTAGCAAACCTGCATCCGCGGTACCGCCCCCAACGCCCACCCCCGCACCACATCAGTCCCACTCATCTCATCGCTTACACCTAAAACACTAAAACAGGTGCAGCAGCTGGAGGGGAACATGGCAGGAAGGGCGTTCAAGGAAAGGATAGACGAAATTCTGCAAAACGTCTTCCCGAACTGGAACTTAACCGTAATCATAAGCACTGGAGTTATGATGGCCAATGTGCTGGCCGCGGCTCTGTCATTACCATGGCTAGGGGACTTGGCGAATGTGATCTCTGACCTCCTAACCCAAGATGCCTGAACACCCCAGCGATAATAATAATAATAATAATAATAATAATAATAATAATAATAATAATAATAATAATAATAATAATAATAATAATAATAAAAACATGCAAGCGCTTCGAATACTAATATGGAACTGCCAGGGCGTCAGGTCCGGAAAATATGAACTTGAAACCTTCCTAGCCGCGAACACCATACATGTAGCACTCCTAACAGAAACCTTCCTCTCACCGGGGAAGAAGTTCACCATACGAGGCTACAAAGTGCACAGAAGCTACAAGGCTAATCTAGTCGGAGGGGTGACAGTTCTGGTAAGGAAAGACATCAAATAAATGGAGCTAGACTTACCAGAGCTGATCGAACTAGAGGCATGCGGAATTGCCTTGCCAGTACGAGGAACACCATTTAATGTCATATCGGTATACGCCAGATCGAGAAGCCTAAAGACGCAAGATTTCGAAACTGTATTAAGGTTCCACAGAAACACAATACTCGCAGGAGACTTCAACTCGAAGCATGATAGCTGGGGGTGCCCGGTGCCTAACGCTGAAGGTACTAAACTGTATAACCATATGATAACCCAAGAATACATTGTAACAGCCCCAGATAAACCCATGTTCCTAGCACCCGCCGGACAGGTCTCAGACATTCTTGAAATAGCCCTAATACAACACATTCCTCAGAGGTATACTATCACCAAAAAAAAAAACGACCTAGTGTCGAGGCATCAACCTGTGCTATATACATTGGATGATGAACCCGAGGAATACGAGCACAACCTCAAGCGAAAGCTTAACTACAAGGCCGCAAAGTGGGGTAAATTCGAACACAAACTAGACACACTTCTACAGGGAAACGAGGGCATGCTATTAGACAGCACAGCCCAAATAGACGAAGCAGTCAAAATTCTAGTAGAAGCAATTCAGGCAGTTGCAGCAGCGAGCATACCAGTACACAAACACAAGGAATACACTCATTTCGAGATTCCAGCCCACATAAAGAAGCTAAAACGTAGGCGCAACAGCCACAGACGTAACTGGGTACGACACCATCGAGAAACGACTGCGAAATGGAAAACGAACTTAACATAGAAATACAAACACAACTACAGGAATGCAGGTCGCGCGAATGGAGCAATAAACCGCGTCTATTCGACACGAAAACCAGGCCTGTGTGGAACTTAGCGAGACACTTCACACAAGAACCACACATTATCCCTACTATTAAGGGACCTAACGGCCCGGTATACGAGAACCGTGACAAAGCGGAAGTCATAGCGGACTCGCTTGAGGCGGCATTCATCCCGAACGAAATACCATCTGACCCCGCCTTCACCAGGCAAACCGAGGCAAAGGTAGCAGAGTTCCTCGAAACCGCACCTAAGCCGGAGGTTAAGAGGACAAATCTGCACGAAATCAAGTGGATAGATCATGTTAACTCCAAGAAGGCGCCTGGCCCAGACGAGATCCAGAACATTATAATTAAGAATTAACCCTCAAAGCCCTTGCCCTACTCAACAGCATCTTCAATGCAATGTTCGGGCTCCAGTACTACACTGAACAGTGAAAAAGGGCTAGGATACTCGTATTTGGAAAACCAGGCAAAGACACGTCAGACCCAAACAATTACAGACACATCAGCCTTCTGGACGTCCTCAGTCAAGTATTCGAGAAAATACTACTGAAAAGTTTAATAGGGCATATCAAGGAAAAAGGAATAATTCTCGATGAGCAATTTGGCTTCAGGAACGGGCATTCTTCCCCATAGCTACTCATGCGGTTCTTAGAACAAGCTACCATCGGTTTCAATAAAGGAAGGGACATGGGTTCGGTTTTCCTTGATATCCTGAAAGCATTCGACAAAGTCTGGCACGAAGGTCTACTAGCAAAACTAATAGACCTCAAATTCCACCCAGGCTACATCAGACAAATAAAATCCTATCTGAGGGCCGAGAGTTCCAAGTAGACGTACACAACACGCTGTCAAGCACGTGAAGGATTGGAGCGGGCGTAGCCCAAGGGTCCCTTATTGGCCCAATCCTCTTCGTCCTATATACAAATGACGTTCCAACTGCGGAACTTATTACCACATACCACTACGCTGACAACACTGCCATCACTGTCCAACGCCCACGGCTAGCGTGCACTCGGAAGGGGTTACAAGTAGCACTACGAACTCTCGAGCCTTGGCTAACAAAATGGCGCATCAAAGTCACTGTCGACAAGTGCCAAGCTGTGCTGTTCACAAGGAAGGACAGACGCACACACAGAACAGTCAACATTAAACCACTAAAGCTGTTTAATCAGGATATAGCATGGCATGACAAAGGCAAATACCTAGGAGTAGTCCTAGATAGAAACCTTACCATGCTATACCACATTAAAGCCACCCAGAGAAAAGTACACATAAGACTAGCCAGCTATATCCAATACTGAACCAAAAGTCCAGTATAAACACGAACGTAGCTTTAAACATATATAAGGCCTTAATTAGACCAATAATCATGTATGCAGCCCCTGCGTGGGGGTTCACTGCAATGACGAACTTGGATAAGCTGGAACTAATATAAAATAAATGCATTCGAGCAGCGGCTAGACTCCCATTCGACACACCAATACGCCACCTACTCGCAATTGCGAAAGTCACCTTGATAAGGCATCGGCATCACATACGTAAACAAACACTCAGAATGTACACCAAGTCATGGGGTAACAAGATCAACCCACTTGTAAGTGGGATAGGACGCTACGACATTGATCTTTAGACTAAGTACCCCACACCTAAACACATTTTGTTCAGCCACAGGGTTAGGAGGCGAGAGGCCGATAGCCGGCCACCTCCTAAGCTGACACCTACACATCACATAAGCACACACTACACTGCATGTACCTAAGTAAATATGTTCCTATGATTACAGCTGTCTTCATCCCCCGGGACCAAGGCGAGGAAAGATTGATAAGAAACACAACACAGGAAGACGATGGCAGCGCAGCCAGACGGCCAAGGACGAATCAATCCACCTCCCGACACAGACACGGGAGCGCAAAACCAGCCCGCGCCCTATAACGATGATAGCATTACTAATCTAGATAGTTATTTGTGTTATTTTACTCTTTGCTTAGGTAGAATCCTGAACACGAGAGCAGGCAAGGAAGCCGGCACTCTAACGAACATCTGTATATACGTAAATATATTGTAACTCATAATCTTAGCATAGTTGCAGATCTGCAGTGACAAGTGTGTTCCAGTAACACCGCACGAGAGGGACATTGCTAGGCGGAGGAAGACAGCCCCTTACACCACGTAAGGCATGGTTCTTAATCCCTTGCTCCAAAAGGAGATTTGGCACAAGGGACCACCGGATGCTGGACAATGGGACGAACCTGCGGCCCAAACCCAGATGCTAGTGGACCCCATCCGATCCGGCAGTGACAAGAAGGACTTATCCCCATAATAATTGACAATGGCAAGGAAATGGTTATGATTGCATGACACATATTCCTAACTAACACAATCACGGAACTTTTACAGCGCACATCCTTGCATGTGCTATCAAAATTTGTCAGGTTTTACATGTAGGCCCTTTCCCTTTTCTGTCTATGTGGTTTTCCCTTACCCTTAATACCACACCTTAACATCACCTTACCAACACAAGCTCTCGCCGTGGTAGCGAGTCTAACTCGGAAACTGGCAGATACTCCTTGTATCACTTCCCACTCTTCCCTGCTAACTCTTTTCTTCTTAGAAATTAATAGCACGTCGGAGGCAATGTAGATTGAGCTGATTGCCACGCGGGGAGCAGAGGACGAGTTTGGCAGTCACAGCGAGTGGACGCTGAGTCACTCTCCTCGCCAGGCGATCTGTACTTTCCAAGTACTAGCTAGGCAACTGTACTTGATAGTACCTCTTACAAAAGAGCATTGTCTACTGTTTGTACTTTTAAGTACGCAGTACGAGCATTGTCAGAAAGCACTTCTCTTTTCGTTGTCCATTCCAGAGAGACCGTAGTACTACGACTTCAGGGTGGCGACGGAGGATCTCCAAGTGAGGCTGATCTCGGAGCTCCCCCCCCCCACTGCCTTAGATTCCCGGCGCTCATGTTGTACAACCGGTGGGGAAAGCACACCTACAAGGAGACGATTGTCATAACCAATCTCCTTAGAGTGATTGCGGAGCACTTCGGAGAGGAGACGATCACCCAGCTCGTCCATAAAGTGATCCCTGGCTTGACGTTCATCATCCACCCTAAGGACCCAAGCCGTATCCTCAACTACGAGATCCTGGTGTCCTAACACTTCCTGGTTGTCCGGCTACCATGACTCAGAGAGCAGCCGCACTACAAAGGCAGCCAGGAGGCCGCCACCCAGACGTCACAGGGGACGTCTACCGTCGAGGCGCAGACTGCCAGGAGGCAGAGGAACAAGCAGGTGGGAATGGACCCATGCTTCTTGGCTCCACAGAGCCGAGGACCGATAATGACGGCGGCGCTTCCTAGCAACGCGACGGCGCGACCCAAGTCGTTTTGCTGTACTTCACGAAGTACACGCAGACCGACAATGCCGCCAACCAGGAACGTTGACCACCTGCTTGGGCCACTCAGGGAAGGTCCACCACCCAGGCACAGACCAGGAAGGCGGCACAGACGCGGACGTCACCGGGCGTTTAGAGGCTGCCACGCAGACTCGGCCTTCTAGCGCCCCGTTCATGATGCAGATATCGATGTGCGCCCCTCAGGACCGGAAATGCAACAAGATGCCAGCAACGCCCAACGCCGCCACCGACAACCAGGAGGATGGAGAAGCCGTCGCTGCAACGGGACCACCCGCTGCCCTAAGGTCACCAGGCCAGGAGGAGGGCCACCAGGACGAAGCCTCCTCCCCCGCCGAGCAGAGACCACCGCCAGGAAGCAGACGCCGCCCCCAGACAAGAAAGAAGTCGATGGCGCTGGCCCACCAGGAGAGGGCTGCCCAGCTGAAACCCAGGCTGCTCCCGAGACAGCAGTCGACCAAGGAGCCAATCAGGAGAGGACCTCAGCGGGTAGCGGCAACCAGGTGAGAACGAAACGTCCCCCTTCGGTAGCTCTTGCAGTGTTTCCGCTGTTTGAGGTGGGGCCACCGGCAGGAGAGGTGTGAGCTCTTAGTGACGTGCAACAGTTGTGGGGGTGATCACCACTACACGGCCTGCGCACCACTTAAAGAGGCGCCGGTGTGCGCTAACTGCGCGGGGTGCCACCCGGCCTCTCATCGAAGTTGCCCTGTGTACCGGGCCATGGTGTGGGCGGAGAGGAAGGAGGCCCAGCGTCATGACCCACCCCAATCCAGGAGGCCCCGCCCCGGCGGGCTTGGCCTCATTCTCCGGGATCGGATACTGGGTACGAGGGACCGCAAGGAGGTGGAGCAGTGCGGCGGGCCCTAGTGGTATTTGACGCATGGCTCCGCAGCCGAAAAAATCCCGCGCTAATCAAGGCAGTGCCCAGAAGGACTGATCCTTGACAACTAGAATGGCGAGAATATGGATCATAGTTGGTGCATGTTACCTTTCTCTACTAACACAAACACCTGGATTTAGCCAGGAACCACATCCTTGCATGTGCTATCGCAATTTGTAAGGTTTTACATGTAGGCTCTTTCTCTTTCCGCCTATGTGGTTTTCTCCTGACCCTTAATACCACACCTTAACACCACCTTACCAACACAAACCTTGCCTGGTAACGCATCTGACGTGCAAACAGGCAGGTACTGCTGCAGTACCATTCCCACTCGTCCCTGCTCTCTCTTTCCTTCTTAGAAATAATAGCATGTCAGGGGCAATGTAGATTGAGTCGATTGCCATGCGAGAGGAGCAGGCTTCAGGGGCCCTCCGAAAAAGAAAAAATATACGACGAAGTCGACAAGCCAGATGGTAGCGTTGAGGGAATTTAGAATTCAGCAAATTTAAGGTAGTTTAAGAGGGAAAACCGCACAGAAAGTTTCCCGAAGGAAGGGCGTGATGTTTTATAGGAGTGCCGGTCCAGCAAAAGAGTCTATGTATTTCAAACTTAAAATACGCGCCGCGCACAACGGAGCAGCCAGCTGCAGCGAGAATACTGTGTGTGAAGTGGAACGGGTGACGTAGGAACCGGCCTTGGCTCGCCAAGGTGAGGTTGCATCATCCATCGAACATTCCAAACCTTCTATCTTCAATAACTCATAAAGGAAAAACAATACAATATGAAATGAAATAGTTGCAATAACCGCGATCTGGGTATAAAAGAGGAGCAGAATTTCAACACGACGCAGTCTAGCCCCACAGTCGAATCCAGACGGTCGGCTGGTGGAAGTCCGCGTCGTCTTCGAAATTACGAGAAGTGATTGGAATATTTCTGCAGTTATTAAACTTAGAACAGTGCGGTAAGACTTCTATTTTCTTCGGCGTTAGACACTTCAAAATGATTGAAATATTTCTATAGCTAATAAACTGAAACTCTGTGACAGCGCATTAGGACTGGTATTTTCTCGAGTATTAAACACTTCAAGGTGATTGAAATATTTCTACAGAACAGTGCAGTAGGAATTGTATATTCTCAAGTGTTAAGTACTTCCAAGGTGATTGAAATATCTTGACAGAACAGTGCAGTAAGACTTGTATTTTCTCGAGTGTTAAATACTTCGAAGTGATTGAATATTTCCGCAGCTAGGGAACTTAGGCTATGGAACAAGTGCAGTAGAACTTGTGATTTTCCCAAGTGTTAAATACTTCAAAATGATTGAAACATTTCTGCAGTTTGTGAACTCAGAACAGTGCATTAAGGCCTGTGTTTATTCAAGTGAAATCTGAATGTTAGGAAAGCTTCACGTGTGAATTCACTTATAAACCTAGGACTGTTTGTGAACAGAATTAATTTCATTATCAGAGTATTTACCGGCATTATTATTCATGACAGTGGATGTAAACGAGACTAATTTCACAAGCAAAGGATTTAGTTCTTCTAACATTACCATTCAGTGTTAAAAAAAAGTATGTAAATACTTGTCAAAAATAATCGCTAAGCGGTAGAACTCTATAAATAATTGTGCTGTATTATTCATCCTAAAACTTGAGTGAACTATTTTTCGTGCCAAGTGTCGCGTACTTTAAATATATTTGCGAGTTCGATTCCATTAACATTCGACCGCATTAAAGCTAATTGCTTTATTTTTTCAAGTGACCAGTTTATTTGCAAGCTCGACTGTTTTATTTTTCCAAGTGACCAGTCTAGTTGCGAGTTCGATTCCATTGACATTCGACCGCATGAAATTTAATTTCTCTACTCTCCCAAGTGAACAGTTTACTGGTCTTAAAGAAACAGTTGTTTTCAATTTCATCATTGCATTTATTTTTCTATGTTCAGAAATTACACCTCAGATTAAAACGTCCAAGGGCTTAAATACGTGTGTTTACGCTACTCTTCCGAGTAAGTGATCTCGATAAACCGAACTCCTAGATCTCCTAGACCTTCAAGGCCTTCAAGAACTTCCAGAATTTCTAGAACTTCTAGAACTTCTAGAGCTTCATTTGCTGGAGGACACGTGGTTCCATGGTGCCCAGAGCTGATCCATGGTGAGGACGAGAATTAGTGGATCAACGCGGGACATTGCCAGCCCCAGGACGAAGAAAGGTCACGCCCAATTCATCTTCCTCTGTACTGAGGTGATATGAACTTGAATATTCACAATAAAACAGTTTTTAAAAATTCGAACTTCATTTGAAGCAAATGCTCTTGCTCTCTGTACCACTCCAATTAATGTACCGTACACGCCCTGTGTAACGTGTCGTGCTATTCAAGCCTAAAGTACGGGCATTTCCTGTTACAATATGTAAGGACATCTAGAAGACAGAAGTATTCAGTCGGCAATATCTAAAGGTAGTTGGATATAAGGATAATGTCCGGATAGAGGAGGCAACTAATACTGTCAAAATACTGAAATTTAGCTATGTTATTAAACTCAGAACAGTGCAATAAGGCTTCTGTTTTCTTCGGCGTTAAAATCTTCAAAGTGATTGAAATATTTCTATAGCTAATAAACTGAAACTCTGTAACAGCACATTAGGACTGGTATTTTCTCGAGTGTTAAACACTTCAAGGTGATTGAAATATTTCTACAGAACAGTGCAGTAGGACTTGTATCCTTCTAGGACGTACAGCTATGGCAAAATTAAAGAAGATCTGGCAAGATAGAGCAATATCTATGAATACGAAAGAAAGATTAGTCCATTCGCGTGTGTTTTCGATCTTCCTGTATGGATGCGAAACTTGGACCATAAAAGCTAAAGACAGAAACCGAATCAACGCCTTTGAAATGTGGTGTTGGAGAAGGATGTTGCGAATACCGTGGACAGCCAGGCGAACAAATGATTCTGTCATCCGGGAAAATGGAATACAAGAAAGTTTATGCCAAGTTTTGTACCAGAGAATCCTGCAATTCTTTGGTCACATTATGAGAAGAGAGGATGACAACCTGGAAAAATTAATTGTCCAAGGAAAAGTTTCTGGCACAAGGACACGAGGACGGGTCGCAAAAGGATGGGTTGATCAAGTAAGAGAGATCATGGATTTACCATGGGGAATTGCTATCCGGAAAACGCAAGTACGTACAGAATGGTATCAGCTTATAAAAGGAACATCAAAGTCCTTGGGTCACGATACTCAGTCATGAGTGGAACGACTGGAGAGAGAGAATAAAGGCATTTATAAACAGATACAAAAGTCAAAAGCTAGAAAAGCAGCTGGGAACGATAAGATTTCTGGGGACATATTAAAGGTTAGAGAAACTGGGAAATTCCCTTTTGGTCCCAGTTTCAATGACAGCGAAATTCTGACATTCACCTCCCCGTGGTAGAGAGGGGGCAACGGTTATATATTATATATATTATATACAGGCGGATAATGAATGCAGGGACCGAGTATCTCTCAGTATAAGGAGACCACCTTCTACCAAATGCCAACGGCCTACTAGGAGGGCAGATGAGCGGGTAGAAGGAAGGCCACTCTCTTGCCCTTGGAGTGAGAAACTGCTCCTAAAGACGGAAGAGCTACTAGATGGCCAACGGCACCGGATGGGGAAGGGAACGGGAAACCACTCCATTAAAAACCAGAATGGGTATCCCAAGCATCGGCTGGTTGAGAACCTTGGGGGCTTCACCCACGTCGAGTGAGTATACCTGCTAAACCTCAAGAAATATTTGGCTGACGTACCACCTGCTGTACATTATAACCAGAAAATCCTTTTCTAATAGAAGGGGTTAGGGCAAGTACCTGGCGTCTTAAAACTGGGACTACTCGGCTAAGGTATCGCAACCCGATAGAAAAATCTCTAACCCCCCAGGTTGGGGGTTGAACATAGAGTTAACGGGTCTATTGCATAAAAAATTTGTTACGAATATCTCACATTTGCCTGGGATGAATAAGAATGGATATCAAAATGTGACGACCTTGTAATGGAAATCGGCTTTACGAATAAGAACTTGGAATGTAAGAACCCTGTATAAACCCGGATCCTTCAAAATCCTCAGTCAACAGTTGGAGAAGTATAGAGTGGGACTTGCTGCAATTCAAGAGACTATATTATTAGGTGATGGTATGCAGGACATGGAGAAATATACACTTTTTAAAAGTGGTAAATAAACTGGGTGTCAGGAATTTGGTACTACATTCTGTGTCCAAAATTCACTAGTATCGTCAGTGCTGTCCTTTGAACATGTGAATGGAAAGACTATGCTATTGGAGGGTACATTCTAAATGGTTTAACATACCACTGGTGAAATGCCATGCCCCCACAAAAATTACAAGTATGATCACGTTAAAGACTCTTTTTATGAGGATTTGTTAGAACTGTGGCATAAATTACCCAAACATGATGTCAAAATGATTTAGGGTGATTTCAATGTAAAAGATGGAAAGGAAGAAATTTTTGTACCAACAATTGGAATGGAAATCTGTATGACGAAAACAATGATAATGCCATAAGGTTAATCAATTTCGCTACATCCACAAACATGAATTGTACCACCTTCCCACATAAACAAATACATAAGGAAACATGGTATTCGTGTGATGGTAAGATTGCGAATCATATAGATCATGTACTAATTGATAACAGGCATAGAAGCTTCATAACTGATATCAGAGCTTACAGAGGAGTTGAGATAGGATCTGATCACAATATGATAATTGCTTCAGTTAAAATTAAATTGAAAGCCTCTTGTACGTCACAGACTGAGAAAAGATGCAAAATTGATACTGAGAAACTGAAGCAGGAGGATGAAAGATTAAAGTATAATGTAGGAATTACAAACAGATTTGATATTCTGGGAGAAGATCCTACAGGAGGCATTGATGAAACAAATGACTAAGTTTGTGAACGAATGTGTAATAACGCGAAACAAATCATGACAACAGTAGCAATGAAAGTGATACCAAAAGGTGTTAGTAAGAAAAAGAAATGTTTTGATGAGGCATGTCAAGATGCAGTTAATGAAGTGGCAATAAGGCGTAATAAGTGGCTGCAGTCTAATAGGAATATAGATGATGAGGAACTATACAGAAAGAAACAGAAATAATGTAGTAAATTAATTCGTAAAAAGAAAAAATCTACCTGAGACAACAAATAGAATCAATCCAAGATGACTACAGAAACAGGAACATCCGCAAGATGTATCAAACTGTCAACACAAAAATGGATTTCAACCAAGATCGAGTATTATGAGAGATAAGTTTGGAAATTTAATTGCTGATTAAATTACTGTAAGCAATACTTTGACTCCTTTCTGAATTGTAATGATCAAGAAAACTGTACTGGCAAACCATCTAGTTCCCCATCAGAAGAACAAATACCAGAGCCATCATATCAAGAGGTATTACAAAGTATTATACGTTTAAAAAACAATAAGGCTTCAGGTAGTGACAACATACCTGCTGAGCTTATTAAATACGGTGGAGAAAGATTACATAAATACATATACGAGATCATTCTAAGGATATGGCACGATGAAGTTGTTCCTAAAGAATGGCAGGAATCACTTATTGTCCCAATTCATAAAGGAGGGGATAAGAGAGAACCTAAATATTATTGTGATATATCTCTTGTAAACACGGCCTACAAAAGTCTGTCTTTTATTCTCTTACACCGTTCAAAACCATTTGCTGAAAATGTTATTGGGGACTATCAGAACGGTTTTTGTAGTAACAGATCCTCTACAGACAACATGTTTGCAATTAAGACTATTAATGATAACGGGTGGGAACACAAAGAGTCGGCTCATTATCTCTTCATAGATTTCTTCAAGGCATATGATTCAGTCCATAGAGAAGGGCTGTGGAACATCATGATGGAGTTTGGCTTTCCCACAAATTTAAATAACGTGTGAAACATGTGTATGGATGGTAATGTTAGGTGTATTTTTCTCAAAGGCAGAAAATCAAGTTCCTTCCAGAATAAAACTGGTCTGAGACAAGGGGATGCACTATCTTCTCTCTCTATTCAACATTGCACTGGAGAAGATTATCAGGAAATTAACTCTTGTACCTGCTGGCATCATATTGGAGAGACAACATAAAGTCCTTGCATATGCGGATGGTATTGTTTTTATTGGGTGCAATGAATTAGAAATCAGGCAGATATTTGTGGAACTAGAGGAAATGGCAGCAAAAATTGGCTTACGGGTAAATGACAAACCGAATCATGAGGAGGTTGACAGATTGCCTTTGGAGATTGGGAAATATATATTTAAAGGCGTAGAGGAGTTAAAATTCCTTGGTGTATTAATCGATGAGCAAAACCGAAGGCAACAGGAACACCAAGCTAGAATTAAGAATGCAAATAAGGCATTTTACTCTATGAGCCCTATAATAGGCTCCAAGTTTTTAACGAGGAATGCAAAAATTATTACCTACAATACAATCATTTGACCAGCTCTTCTGTACGGTTCCGAGACATGGAGTAGGCCTACCGTATAACCAAGAAAGAGCAGCAGCATTTGCAAGTCTTTGAGAATACAGTTTATAGAAAGAGATTTGGCCCATGATTCGTTCCTATCTCTCAAAACAGGCAGAAAAGGTCTAATTATGAGATATACACCCTCTCTCAACAACACACTATAATGGGTGTGACAGAATCCAACAGACTGCGCTGGATAACAGA
Organism: Anabrus simplex; assembly: GCF_040414725.1. NCBI lineage: Eukaryota > Metazoa > Arthropoda > Insecta > Orthoptera > Tettigoniidae > Anabrus > Anabrus simplex. The sequence goes on along the minus strand of NC_090265.1, from coordinate 1,176,952,055 downwards.
GTGATTCCAAATGAATGGGGACTTGTTAGAGTAGCTCCAGCCTACAAGGAAAAGGCTGATACAAAGGATCTTTTAATGGGAAAAGACCTTCAAGAAAAACCCGAAGCACCTGGTAGAAGATCAACAAGGTATGCCGGACCCTCCAAATTGAAATTGCGTATGGCTATTAGTGCCGGGGGTGTCTGAAGACAAGTTCGGCTCGCCAGGTGCAGGTCTTTTGAATTGACACCCGTAGGCGACCTGCGAGTCGTGATGAGGATGAAATGATGATGAAGGCGACACATTCACCCAGCCCCAGTGCCAGCGAAATTAACCAATTATGGTTAAAATTCCAGACCCTGCCGGGAATCGAACCTGGGACCGCAGTTACCAAAGGCCAGCACGCTAACCATTTAGCCATGGAGCCGGACATCCTCCAAATTGATAACTGGGAATAGCAGGCTCAAGATCGAAAAGGGTGGAAGAGGATTGTGAGATCGGCACGGGAACTCCACGTCCCTCAGAAGCCTATGGAGTGAGTGAGTATGGGTGGAATACTGAAATATTTGATTACTTTTTGCATGAAAGAGTAATACCAAATGAATGGAGACTTGTTAGAGTAGCTCCAGTATACAAGGAAAAGGGTGATAAATACAAAGCAGATAATTCAGGCCAGTCAGCTTGACATGTGTAGTTTGTTAGCTCTGGGAAAGCAGTCTTTTTGACTATATTAGACATGTTTGCAAAATTTCTAACTGGTTTGATAGAAGGCAATTCCGGTTTAGGAAAGGTAATTCCATTGAATCTCAACTTGTAATATTCCAGCAAATTATAGCAAATATTTTAGATTCAGGAGGTCAAATGGACTGTATCACTATTGACTTATCCAAGGCTTTTGATAGGGTAGATTATGGAAGATTACTGACAAAAATTAGGAAGAAGGGGTTAGAATCACCATTGTCCATTGAAACTCTGCTCACAATACGTTAATATTGGCGCACAATACCACTCTCACTGGCAGAATCGAGTACCGTACTACATAACAAAAGTTATATTTCCGATCATTTAGGCCTATGTCTTATTCAGTTTACTGTACCGACTATGATAAGATTGGTGCTGGTGGTGATTATTATTGTTTTAAGAGGAATTCATGAATTTAGACTTTTGTTGCTTAGTCTACATCAATCCCGAGCATTGATGACTAGTGTTTTTAAAAGTAGGGGAGATCATAATATGAAGGTAAAGTTAGAATTCAAGAGGACAAATTGTGGAAAATATTCATTTATAGGATGAGGCGTAAGGGATTGGAATAATTTATCAAGGGAAATATTCAATAAATGTCCAAGTTCTTTGAAAACATTTAAGAAAAGGCTAGGGAAACAAGTGATAGGGTATCTGCCACCTGGGCAACAACCCTAAATGCAGATCATTGATGAATTATTGATTGAGATTGATTTAACCATTGAAATTTTTATTATCTTCGTGATCATTTCCCATACATTTGTGTACTCTATGCCAACTCACTTTAAGTTATAGAGTCACCCTTTACTTCTACTGACACTGAATTGCTATTGGAAGTGTGAAGTATTCCTATATCAATCAGTGGGTAACTTCATAGAATGTGAGTTGGCCTCCTGTTAGCTGGACTAGTAGAATAGGGCTTCATTCCTGGTATTCCCCACATGTCATAAGAGGTTACTACAAGGGGCAACCTCCATGGGCTCTCAATTTGAGAGGGCGAATTTGTGATCAGTGGGCCCCAGTCCGGCATTGCTTATAACTTGTGCAGGGCTCCTCACTTTCATCTTTCTTATCTAACCTCCCTTGGTCAATTCTTGATCTTTCCTATGCTGACTGAATTCGTTTTCACATCCATTGTTGCCAACGAGTTGAGAAAAAATCCACCAAAAATTTGTTAAATGCCTTTCTAGAAACTGCTAGAAAATCTACCAAAATATAAAATTATATCTGTAGCTGTCCAACTGAAACAAAGTGTGATGGGAGGAAGATAAATATTTAGAGAAATATTTCATTACACATCAACTTTATATGTGAAACAATTTTTTTTCTTTTTTTGCTAGTTGTTTTACGTCGCACCGATACAGATAGGTCTTACGGCGACAATGGGACAGGAAAGGGCTAGGAGTGGGAAGGAAGCGGCCGTGGCCTTAATTAAGGTATAGCCCCAGCATTTGCCTGGTGTGAAAAGAAACAAATTGTAGCAAATGCATGATATAGTAATGCATACCGGTACTGAATTACTATACATTTAATAGAAGATGGAAATTTCCTCTTTCTTGCCCTCATCATATTCAACCGAGATGAAGTTACATAGCATATGTATGACATCACGTCTTTTCTCCTCCCTCATCTGTGCCTAACCATTCCTACTCGATGACTGGTGCAATATCTCATGCACAGAATACCTTGTCTCACACAATTAAATTATAGTCTCAGAACAGAACTCATTCTACCATCAGTTCTCAACACAGCACAGCACTATTCAATTGTCAATATAGGCCTATATGCCTTTGATTTCTGTTTTTGTTTTTAACAATTTGCTTTATGGTAAACAAGCAGCCGTGGCCTTAATTAAAGTACAGACCCACCATTTGCCTGATGTGAAAATGGGAAATCATTGAAAACCATCTTCAGGACTGCTGACAGTGGGGTTCAGATCTACTATCTTCCGAACGACAGCTGCGTGACCCTAACCACACGGCCAACTCACTCGGTGGAGTAGCAAAAGCATGACACATGAATGCAGAATTCAAGAAGGGATATGATCATTAGAAGTGTTCAAATCAGGAACATGTTCTATCATAAGAGTACAAAGTCGAAGAAAAATATACCAAAACCTTTTTTTACTAGTAGTTTAACTCCATACTAACCTATAAAAGATGTTTAGTGATGTGAGGATGGGAAAGGTCTGGAATTTAGAAGGTAGCAGGCTTGCACTCAAATAATGTATAGCTCCAGCATTTGCCTGGTGTGAAAATGAGAAACCATGGTGGGGCCTAAAGAAATGATACACAATATAGGCCTACCTATTAGACATATGCAGTCATGTCCTGATCAGTGACAAGGAAAGGGTGAAAATCAAAGACAGGCAACAAAAACGCAATTTCTGAGAAGTGTGTTACATAGGATGAGGCGAATTATGCTATAATGAGACATGAAAAGAATGAAAGGTCGAATGAATGAATGACAAATAAAAAATAAATAGATTGAGATGGTTAGGAGATATTGAATGGAAGATCAATGAATGCCAAAAAAAATGGAACAAGAAGCTGAGAAAATTAATCAAATTTTGATGGTTGGACTAGATTAAAGACAGTATAAAGGAACAATGAACCAGGGTAACTGATGAGAAGTGATGGATCGAGTTAAATGGAAAAGAAACCTTACTTGTCTTGATTTAGCTGCGTCTATGGTTGTGAAGAGGAGATGATGATGATGATGTTAAAGATAAAATTAATCAGCAAATTACAATACTTTCTTCACTAAATAAAATATCCCATTTTTAGGATATAAGAACTTACTTACCAGGGTCATTAAAAGGTACTAGAGCATAGTTATATATTGGCTTATCAGGATGTTCATACATAGTCTTAAATATAGCCTGAGTACCATCTTTCACTTGCTGCAACTCATCTGCCATAGACCCCGTGGAATCAAACACGAATGTGAGGGTTACTCCTTTCTCTACCTTCAAAACTTCACTCTGTACAGGTGTGACTGAAACAGACAGAAATCAAGGGCAACATAAGAAAGGTTATCAATACTTGAAGTATCTCCTTTGTAACTAAAAGATTAGAATAACAACATATAAATTCATTTTAATTTGCAAGAAATGCTATTCACAAGTCATGCAAACCAAAATAAATTAGCACATACACGCAGACTTTGTTATTATTGTTTATTTATTAAATTATTTCTCAAAAACACTTTCTTCGCCTTCTGCTTGATATTTCTGTGGTTACTGGAGCCAACGGGGCTCCTTATTTTTGTTTTAACGCAAAGAGTCAGAAATATTGCCCCACAGGTGTTTATTTAAGTGCTGGTAAATCTATCAGCATGAGACTGACATAGGCTATCTGAACACCTTCAAATACTACATGACTGAACCAGGATCAAACTCGTCACCTTACAATAATAATGTTATTGTTCTTACATCCCGCTAACTACTTTTACAGTTTTCGGAGATGCTGAGGTGCTGATTTTTTTCCCACAGGAGTTTTTTTGCATGCCGGTAAATCTATCAATACGGGGCTGACGTATTTGAGCACCTTCAAATACCACCGGACTGAGCCAGGACCAAACCTGCGAACTTCGGCTCAGAAAGCCAGTGTCTTAACTGCCTGAGCCACTCAGTCCGGCAAACTCGTCACCTTTAACCCAGAAAGCCAGTTTTCCACCATGTAAATCACTTAGTCTGTCTTAATGTGTTAGTGTCTGTGTGTACAAGTGCTACAAACAAGATAAACAGTATGGTAAATTTCTGCATGATAACTGTTGTGCAAACTCATCACCTAAACTCTTTCCCAGTAAGTGATCAGGATTACTACATCATCACATCATTGAGAACCCATGCAAGTGCCCAGATGTTTTTTTCTTCCCAGACGGCAGTGGAGGATGCTAAATCGAATTAGGACCGGCCAAGGTAGATGTGGAGCCACTCTCTTCAAATGGGGATGGAAGACATCACCGCAATGTGACTGCGGACAATGGGAGCAGACAGTGGATCACATTGCATTTGAGTGTCCTTTGCGTGGTTACAGAGGCTCTATAGAGGACTTAAACTGTGTCTCAAACGAAGCTCTTCTCTGGCTATTAAATTTTGACATGGAACTTTAGTTATGAACTTGAGATGGTAGTTTTATATATTGTATATAATATTGTATTCACCATACGCTAAATAAATAAATAAATCAGGATCAATTAGAATACGTATAAAGGAGCCATATATGTGGTGAGGGATTTGCAATGTGTTGTTAAGTCTTCAACATGGGAATCACCAACCAACACTGGTATGAAATAAAATGAAAATTATAACTCAATTGATAGAATTTGGATTAAATATGTGCATCATTATTACAGCATTGTACAGTATTATCATTGTCGTCACTACCAATCAAATTGTCACCAGCTGCCACTGGTGTATATAAACAATCTGATCATAAGTATCAGGACATCCCTCTGTACATGTAAACTAGAGCCTAGATGTCATTATGACTGCCGTACTGCTACAGAAGGCAGTCATGGACTTGATGTTGTTCAGGTCTATGAAACACCTGCAGATTGAGGGGAGCAAAGGAGCTCAGAAGTGGCAGTGAAATAAGTCTTAATGAAAGGGAAGTTCAGGGAAGACTGAATGAAAAGGGGATGAAGCAATAGCCAGTACCAGTGCATTTAGTATGTTGGACTACTATTGTTTGACTTACTAAATAGACATTGCATTTTTTCAGACAAAAGTGAAATTGTAAATTTCATACCATGCATGAATTTCCCATAATGGTACATTATTGGCTAAGAGATGAATATAAAACTATAATACTGTTATCAACTGGCACATTTTCCGAATAGTTAACTGTGTGTACAATAGTGAATTGTGTCGTCTTCGGATTAGCCACGGTATACTAACGCACTCCCATCTGTTGAAAGGAGAGCCCCCTCCGGTGTGTACTTACGGCGATCATCTTACCGTGGTACACATCCTTACGGAGTGCGTGGACCTGGTCGATCTGCGTCGTAGGCTAACACTCGCGAGTATCATCTCCCTTCATCCTGCAAGATGACGAGCAGTCAGCAGACTTCGTCATCCGTTTTATGAGGGATAGTGGCCTTTTCTATCGTGTGTAATAATGTACTTTGTCTTAGTGTATTTGTGTTAACTGCGCTTTTATCTCAATGACTCAATTTTATTTCGTGTTTGCGTATTTTAATGGGTTATTTTAACTTCTGACATTAATATACATATCCGTATTTCCAGGCAATGCCTTATTCCATTATCGCCTCTATTTCTATGCTTTTATTAGAAAATAAGGCATTGCGAATTAGATCCACTGATTGTTTTAATCTCATATCATTTTTCATCACCATGTATTTTAAACTCTAGTCAGCGGATACATTTTAATATTTTAATTATTGACTCATGTCGTTCATTTCGTACCATTAGTGGCCGATGATCTTAGATGTTAGGTCCCTTTAAACAACAAGCATCATCATCATCCTCATCAACCTTTCAACTTTGGTATATTTATTTAAATGTCTTTATTATCATCGGTAAATTTCAGTACTTCATCAGTATTAACACTTCCTCTACGTTGATGGTATCTTTATATCCAACTATCTTTACATACTGCTGACTGAACACTTCTGCCTTCTGTAAATCTTCACATATACACACACACCCCTTGCTCATTAATGATCCATGGAATGAGCTTCCCATTTCTGCCTCAAAGTACCTATACATATCCGTCCGTTTGTTTTTATGTGCATTCCACCTAGAAACGTTTTTTTTTTTTATTTGCTTTACGTCGCATCGACACAGATAGGTCTTATGGCGACGATGGGATAGGAAAGGCCTAGAAATTGGAAGGAAGCGGCCGTGGCCTTAATTAAGGTACAGTCCCGGCATTTCCCTGGTGTGAAAACGGGAAACCACGGTACACCATCTTCAGGTTTGCCGACAGTGGGGCTCGAACCCACTATCTCCCGATTACTAGACAATCTACAGAGCTATCTTTCCGGTTTCTGGAAGAACAAGTTCATCCAAGTCATGAATTTGATTGGAAAACGCTAAACAGACTTCGAACTGGAGTGGGAAGATGCAGAGGAAAATTGCAGATAACGGGGTATCTTGGAGATAATGATACTGCACTATGTGCATGTGGAGAAACCCAGACTATGAGCTATCTCATTCAAGGCTCTTTGGCTCCTGTGACCTTCACCCAGGAAGATTCAATGTACAGTACAGACGTCGCTCTGCAAGTAAAACAGTACCGGACCGACGAAGTGTCTCTCTCTCTCTGCTAGTTGTTTTACGTCGCACCGACACAGATAGGTCTTACGGCGACGATGGGACAGGAAAGGGCTAGGAGTGGGAAGGAAGTGGCCGTGGCCTTAATTAAGGTACAGCCCCAGCATTTGCCTGGTGTGAAAATGGGAAACCACGGAAAACCATTTTCAGGGCTGCCGACAGTGGGGTTCGAACCTACTATCTCCCGAATACTGGATACTGGCCACACTTAAGCGACTGCAGCTATCGAGCTCGGTCCGACGAAGTGTAACTTAGTGTTTTATTGTTAGGTTGTATTATACTGTATATTTTAGTGTTGTACAAAAAAAGTTCATATTTTATGCTTCCATACTACAACGTTCTCATGGCAATGAAGAAAAGATGGGAAAAATTATTCTGAACGTTCCAGGGTATCATATTGAGTCTAACTCAATTATAGGCACTTAACGTCGCCATACTGAAAAAGAAAAAATAATAATAATACGAGTAATATACCTTTCCTGGTACATTGTATAATTCCAGACCCATGTGAAAAAAGTCAGCGATTTCCTTAGGACTGATGTTCTTTGAGGTAATTGTAATTTGACTGATTACATTTCTAAAATAGTATTTGTAATTGTAACTGAGTAATAATGGCGTATGGCCTCCAGAGAGGTCTGGTGCGGGTCTTTTTCTCTTAGACGGCATATTAGGCGACCTGGATGTCTGTGAGGATCAGTGCCCTACCTAGGATGATTTCTAATGCTGAATACGCCACACACACACCCGGCCCCCGAGCCATTAGAATTAACCAATTAAGGATAAAATCCCCGACTCGGCCTGGAATCGAACCCGGGACCCTCTGGACCAACGGCCAGCACGCCGATCATTGTACCTGAGTAATATGTTTCTTGTGTGTGTCTTATTCTAACCCTTCGTAAGGCATCATATAGTCAGCCTCTTGACGACCTGTCTCCATAAGTCTCTGTCCTGGGCATGGTGAATTGCTTGCTGGAGGTTCACTCCAGTCAGACTCTTGAGCTGATATATCCATCTCAATGGAGCATACCCTCTGGGCCTTCATCCAGCAGCGTTCTCTTCAATGATCGTTTTCTCTAGTCCACTGGATCTTCTAACAATGTGACCGAAGTATAGGTATCTCAGTTTTCTCTTAAAGACCGGCGACTCAAACGTTAAGCGGTACCAACCCCACATGATCGAGATTTATGACCGCCTACAGTCGCCTCTGTGGTGACCAATGGCATGCTTGCTTTGTCAGTGATAGTGTAACCGTACAACAGGGTTACAGATTCCATTCAGTATTTATTATTATTATTATTATTATTATTATTATTATTATTATTATTAACCCGATTCATTAGATTTTATATTCTGTTTCTCATCATTTAGACTGTAATAATTAGGTATCACGCATATTATTGTATTGAATCATAGGTTAAGTGAATATGTTTGTAATTATGCTGTATATTAGTAAGTGAGATTTGTTGGTTTGATATAGTCATTCTGTGGCTTGTAACTCTAGCCAGATGTGTTGGCAGAGTATTTTGCAATCGAGGCTATGTTTAACTGAGAATGTTATGTGCAAGTAGGTTTTCCGATGACTCATGCAGCATAGTCAACTGTAATCCGCTTGGGTACGCTTATACGACACATGACTGATGACATCAGTGCGAGGGCACGTGATTGCGACCAAGTGTCAGTATTCGCCAGCTACTGAATGTTGAGGTTGAAGGGATGAACAGAGAGTAGGGAGATGAGTCGTCATCGCGAGGTTATAAAAGTCGATGCAACGGTGGTGAGAGGTATCAGATCATATGTATCAGTCAGATGTATCAAATGGAAGAAGTGGTCTTAGAGTGATGGTCAGAGCTAAGAGTTGTGTTTGAAGAAGTCTTGTAATAATCGAGGTCTACAAGTGGTGGTTGTATCCGAGCAGAGACGGGTACTATGCTGATAAAGAAACATCATCTTCTTGTGAGGATGGACTTCACAAGATGTTTCAATAATATTTTCCTATTTCTTATAATATATTGAGTGGACGTAATTACATTGGAGCTCCCTACACGCGTACATGGTATGTAGGCCAACTCCTTGTTATATAAGGAGATAACAGCAGACGGCTCCCGACTTCAGCTCATAGGTTTTCCCAAGAATTTCAAGTTCAACAGCGGTGTATGCAGACATCAGGTAATTAAAGCATCAGACATGTTATGCATTCATAACATGAAGAAGAATGTAATCAGCGGCAATATCATATCTCACTTCAAGTACATGCCAATAGCTTTTTTGTTTAGATTACATTTTCTTTTTAATATTACCGCAAATCTCACTATATATATTTTTTTGTTAAATTAAAAGACGTCAATGCTTGTTCATTGACGTAAATTATAGTCATAAACTCAGTTTTATTTTAATTATAATAAGTGATTCCAGTTCCATGTACAATCCTCAATTGTGGAAATGCAACAGTAATTTAATATTGTGCTGATCCATATCCCTGTATATTGCCAGATATGTGAGTTTATCACCTCACGCCTTGAGATAATTGATATAAGAGGTATGCTCTACCAAATTTTGTTGTTTTTATTTAAAAAGCAACTGGCGCTCAAACAAATGTTATGTATATTGTGTGAAGGAGATGAAGGTAAAAGAGTAGTGGTTAGAGTAGCCACAATAGTCCACGTGTAACACTTCAAAAGCGGGCCAGTCTTGGAACCAGTTCACTTGTCAGGTCTCCAGTGTTGCACATCTGCACGCAGTTCTGTCCAATCTCGCCGCTCGCTCTCAGTGGTTATATACCGGTACTGTAGTTAAAACGTCGAGTTGACAACGCAGTGTCTCGAGTTGTGGAAATCTTAGCTCTCCGCGGATAAGGAAGGCAAACACAGCCGGCCAGCTATACTTCAAAAGCGTGCCGGTCGTTAAGGAAATTGCATGAACTATACCTGAGCTGTTGATGTTTGATAGTCTTATTTTGCTGCCAAGCGGTTTCAGGAATGACTCACTCATGTGGAGTGCCGTCCAACGTATTTCTTATGTAACTATAATTCAACCCAAAAAGAAACAAAAAACAGTGCTGTTCGAACCACGAACGCATGTGAAAGTTATCATGCCATGTTTAACAGTTGCCTTTACTCTTTACACCTAAACATTTTAGGATCTTTTTTATGTTTCACATAAAACATACCGTATGCCTTTGCTGGTGGGATGTAGTGTTTACAGTGCACTATGTCTTCTGGTTTGCTAGAATAAATTTGTTACTTTCATTGACCTGTCTCAGTCTTGTCCTTGGCTTTGACAATATGAAAGTGACTGAGGTATGAGCGATGCTAGGGATATCATTCCTTATACAGCCAGTCCCTGTTATGAATGGTGTGAAAATATCGCTCATAGGGTCAGTTGGTGCATGCATTTCAGTGGGCTTGGCAGACTGATATTCATAAGCAACTTACGGTTCAGTGAGGAAAGTAACGAGAAACTACCTCACTCCCCAATTTCCCTAGTATGCCTCTTCAGTGACACCTAGGCTATTTATGACAGCTGTTGGTCGAGCTGTAGAGGATCAAACCAGCCTTCGGGCTGTATACCCAACATACATACACATAAAACATAAGCAGATACCAAAGTAAAAATAGATTCCACCGTTTGATCTGATGATAACGATGATGATGATGATGATGATGATGCTTGTTGTTTAAAGGGACCTAATATTTAGGTCACCGGCCCGCACCGTTTGATCTATCAACCCAGCTGCGACTAGAAAGACTTCCAAACAAAAAATCAGTTATTTAATGAATAAGGAAAATGGAGGTCACTAATCCATTTTTCTTCTTTTAAAAAAAATGGTTTTACGTCACATCGACACTGTATGGTGACGATGGGATGGGCCTAGGAGTATGAAGCAAGCGACCGTAGCCTTAATTAAGGTACAGACCCAGCATTTGCCTGCTGTAAAAATGGGAAACCACGGAAAACCATCTACAGAACTGCCGACAGTGGGGTTCGAACCCACTATCTCCGGAATGAAAGCTCAAAGCTGGGCGCCCCTAACCGCATGGCCAACTCGTCCGGTGGCCACTAATTCATAATACTGCAGTGTAATGGCTTGCCTTTCCCAATATTCTTATCTCAAAGAAACAAAAAAATTATGCTTTAGAACAAGTTTAAAAACTTAAACGCTTTTAATTTATGGTTAGCGTGATTATCTGCCACCCACGGAGGCCCGGGTTCGATTCCCGGCTCTGCCACGAAATTTGAAAAGTGATACGAGGGCTGGAACGGGGTCCACTCAGCCTCGGTAGGTCAACTGAGTAGAGGAGGGTTCGATTCCCACCTCAGCCATCCTCGAAGTGGTTTTCCGTGGTTTTCACTTCTCCTACAGGCAAATGCCGGGATGGTACCCAACTTAAGGCCAAGGCCGCTTCCTTCCCTCTTCCTCGTCTATCCGTTCCAATCTTCCCATCCCACCCCCCCACAGGGACCCTGTTCAGCATAGCAGGTGAGGCCCCCTGGGCGAGTATCTGGTCCTCCTCTCCGGTTGTATCCCCTACCCCAAAGTCTCACGCTCCAGGACACTGCCCTTAAGGCAGTAGAGGTGGGATCCCTCGCTGAGTCCGGGGGAAAAACCAACCTTGGAGGGTAAACAGATAAAGAAAGAAAGAAAGAAAGAAAGAAAGAAAGAAAGAAAGAAAGAAAGAAAGAAGATTTTAATTAACTGGCATGACTTGCAGGGGAAATATAACCCTAGTCAACAAATACAGAAACGGAAAATTCTGTGCCTGCACTAAAAGATAAATGAAATCAAAATATGAAGGGAAAAGAACTTGATCCGTTCTGGAGAGGGAATGCGAAATCTGATTTTTGGGAGGTAATCAGAGTTACCCGTATCTGCAATATACGTAGCTACGTTACCTACACAAGTCATAACGGTACAGTGCAGCTAAATCGCTCGATTGTCACCTAGGTTGCTTGTATAATTTAGTGTGTTGGACGCTTGTCAAAACTGAAGATCACTTGGTATATATTTTGAATTTAGTAATATAGAGCACATTTTTGTACGTCTAATCCTTAGTCCCGTTTCTTGATACGGGGTCGGGTATAAGGTGAAATGAAATTTTATGACCTAATTTTACGGCCGGATGTCCTTCCCGACGTCAACCTCAGGTGAGAAACTAATGAAGATGAAATGACTGCTAGTGAATGAAACAGGGTAAATATGTGGAAGGAATCGGCTGTGGCCTTTGAATAGGAACACTCTCAGCATTTGCCTGGAAGTGAAAATGGGAAAAAACAGAACATTCTCAGGACAGCCGACCACTCATCTCCCGAATGCAGAGCTTGATTCCATTACTCCATAGCCGTAGGAGTTAACACGCGCGGCCACATAAAAATGGGTCAATTGTAAGAATGAAATGACATTTCAACGTTATCTATTACATGTTAACATTTTCACAGGGCATTTCCTGTGCGAACATGTATCTTATCTGAACATAAGAAGAAGAAAAGGAAGAAGAAGAAGTATAAATTACGTGTAAAACGATATTTAATATGATGGAGAGACTCCGTAGAGCCTCCGTGGCTCAGGCGGCAGCGCGCCGGCCTCTCACCGCTGGGTTCCGTGGTTCAAATCCCGGTCACTCCATGTGAGATTTGTGCTGGACAAAGCGGAGGTAGACAGGTTTTTCTCCGGGTACTCCGGTTTTCCCTGTCATATATATCATTCCAGCAACACTCTCCATATCATTTCATTTAATCTGTCATTCATTAATCATTGCCCCAGAGGAGTGCGACAGGCATCGGCAGCCGGCACAATTCCTATCCTCGCCGCTAGATGGAGCTTCATTCATTCCATTCCTGACCCGGTCGAATGACTGGAAACAGACTGTGGATTTTCATTTTCATTTGTGTGGAGGGACTCCGTATTAATGTAACAATGGAACAAAATGCTTGATACAGAGTTTATTAACGCAGGAAAAACCACTCCATTAAGGCATTTTCTCCACAGTTCTCTGCACTGAAGCTTGCTTATATATGAAAATGAAATGTCGTATGGCTTTTAGTGCCGGGATATCCCAGGTCGGGTTCGGTTCGCCAGGTGCAGGTCTTTCTATTTGACTCCCGTAGGCGACCTGCGCGGCGTGGTGAGGATGAAATGATGATGAAGACAGCACATACACCCAGCCCCCGTGCCATTGGAATTAACCAATTAAGGTTAAAAACCCCACCCGGCCGGGAATCGAACCCGGGACCCTCTGAACCGAAGGCCAGTACGCTGACCGTTCAGCCAACGAATCGGAGTGCTTATATATGAAAATGAATGTCTAAAACGATGGTGTACGTGGAATATTTTTAAGAGAGTAATTATTAAAATTATGTAAATTAAGATTATCGGTCCTTTCAATGTTGTGTATTATTATTATTATTATTATTATTATTATTATTATTATTATTATTATTAACAGTATCTACCCGGGAAACTGAAATTGTTAAATGATGATGACAATTATTATTGTTATTATTATTACTACCGGGTTTTCCGTGGCTTAGGCCTACAGAGGGAAGGAAAGAAGTACGGGGGTTGAACGAGTTGACAAACCATAACATTAGACTAAGTTCACGAAAGCAAGCTGAAATTTGGAAAGTGTATATTTTCTATCTTTTTTCACTTGATAACGATTTAACATAATTACAATACCATATAACTATATACAATACCACCGGTACAAAGATCCGAGGTGTGAAATACCTTGTAGTTAACAGGGGTGAAGCCACGAGCAGAACAAAGCATAGAAGCTTAGGAACATGTTACTAACAATAATCAGCTCATCTTGACCATTACAAGATCATACTCAGTTACGTTTAGGCTGGCCTGTACTGTGCCCAAACTATTCTAATAACATTAAGTAAAGAAGCCGTAGCTCCTCGCATCATTACAAGGGTTGGAACACAACCCAACTGTCCCTTTGACCAAGAAGGTCATCTCGCAATAAAGGGGTAATAACCCGTTTCCTAAAAGGAAGTACACTCCTTATCTCATGAAAAGATACAAGAAAACGGATCGAGAGATACAAGAAAACAGGAGGAGAAGACCTACACTAAATGGCCATGAAATGGAACAGAGTAAATAAGCTGTTAAATTTCGGCCGAGAAAAAATGCACGGTGGATAACACAAGCACACCTGGCAAGAATACATTAAATTTCTAACCGGGCTAAAGCCCCACCAAGCAGTGGCACTCAGTCTAGAGTATATGTTCGGACCGGAATCTCTACCCGTCGACAGTCTCACGCCTATATCTATCGAAGTTTCTGGAAGTTACGCGATGAGTCCTTCACCGTCGCCGTCGCCTACGCCACCACGATAATCGACCAGGTCGTCATCAAAGGACATGGAAACTACCTAACAGAAGCAACCCCGTCGTTTATCGGAGCCTGGCTCGGGAAGTCCTGATGGAGAAAGGAAACGAATCTGTCCTACGCAATCACCGGCTCTACATTCTCCAGGTTCTGTGCAAACATCACCGGGCTCTCTCGCCTGTCTGGAATCTTCTGGAACGGACCTTGGGATTATTTTGCTGGGCCCTGGAGCTTCGACCGCCCATCAACTACCCAACTTGTTGTATCAACCTACCCCGTACATGCCTGTACATGTACGCAGTTACGCTCAGGCGGCGCAAAACCCAGCCATAACATCCAATATTCGTCAGCGCAGTATTGTCACTCCATCGCTCCAGCCTACTGTTCAACCGCCATTCTATTTAATCAAGCTTACTAATATTGGCGTCACCAAGGCCAACGTCAGGTACATCTATCAATTAATTGCCAAATTTACGCCAAATCTTCAGGATGGAATGAAATGGCGTATGGCTTTTAGTGCCAGGAGTGTCCGAGGACAAGTTTGGCTCGCCAGGTGCAGGTCTTTTGATTTGACTCCCGTAGGCGACCTGCGCGTCGTGATGAGGATGAAATGATGATGAAGACGACACATATACCAAATCCTGTGTCAGCGAAATTAACCAATTATGGTTAAAATTCCCGACCCCGCCGGGAATCGAACCTGGGACTCCTGTGGCCAAAGGCCAGCACGCTAACCATTTAGCCATGGAGCCGGATATCTTCAGGATTACAAACTGGAAATACAACGGACGAGGGATGGTTATAAAATTAAAACCTGCCAAACATTTTACCATCACTTCACGAGTAACATCGGAGCTCATCAACTCGGGCCTCATGCACGGGCCACTACTAATGTCACCACGCAGCGTCCAGCACAGCGTCATGCGCTGCCCACCCGACCAGGACCAATTCAATCTGTGGTTGCTTACGGCGTCGACCGAGACTACACTGATGATGAGGTAGCCGCTCAACTCCAGCTCGAGGGCCACCACATCTACAGAGTCATCTGTATTTGGAATGCTCAAGGACCCACGTCATTGGTTCGCATCCTGTCACGCGACGTCTCGACGCTCGACGCCTTGCTCCGGGACGGCACCATGATTTACGCCCGGCGCCATCGAGTGGAACCCTCCAGGACATCACCACCCCAGAATATCCGCTGCGGGACGTGCCAGAGGTTCGACCACGCTCCAGAGACACCGTGTGTTCATCCGGAGGTATGTGCCATCTGTTCACGTGAGGAGCATCCTGCTTTCAGTTACAAATGCCTTTCCAAACCTGCTCCTGAACCTGATCACCCCGAAACCGTTGTCCCTGTTCAATCCGAAGACCTCCCTACCCCTGTCTCCTCCTCCTCCTCCCTCACCTCCCCGAGTTCTGAGAACATCATTCGTTTTATTACAATGGTGTTACAGAACGTCCTCCCTTTCCACCGCCCACACATCCTCAATCAGATTCAGTTAGCGGCTCGATTGGTATTGAACACCAATGTAGACGTGACGTACTCGGGGAATAAAATGCACTTCGCATTTCTCCCCCTAAGTACTGTTCACTTTATGCGTCAGTGTATTGAAGCTTTACTATGCTAACATAAGATGTCTTAAGTCCAATCGGTCGCTGCTGGATACCTCCTATAACGTGCTCCAAATTTTTCAACTATTCTACGTGATTTTACGTCTGCTACGCTTGACATGCTGCTACTAACCTGTGTGTGTGTGCTCTCTTCGCCCGTCCAGTTTGTACTGTTCGTGCTGCTTACCCTCCCTCCTTTCTTCCCCTACCGCCTCGCTGTGCAATGTGTACCGTCTGCTCTCGTCTTTTCTGGACGTTTCCATCGGAATATAAATAAGGCCTGCTCTGGGCTTGATCGGCGAGTTGGATGAAGACGACGGCTTGTGTGGAGGGAGGACTTTATTTTACGTACGCTAGCGGCTGGTCCGTGTGCAATGTTTCTTTTTAAATGGTGTTTAATGTTCATGATTGAAGCTCAAGGACTGCTGGACGGGTGAGCGAACTTTAAATTTATTTTCCCTTGCCATACCTCACTTTCTTTTTAATGCTGCACTTCCTGATTTCATCATGCCGTACTGGCTACTAATGACTGTTCACGCTAATAATATTGCTAGTCTGAGCTGTTGACAGTGGTGTTTTTCTTGCAACTGCATTACGATCTCTTTTCAAAATTTGACTTTCAATTACGTCAAGTGATTACTGTGATATGAACCACTGGATTCCAATAGACTTGGTGAACAAACGCAAGAATAGGACTAATTGTAATTTTATTAACGCCTAGCTTCTGTTTGAAAATTTGAATTCCATCCATGCTTGTAGGTTCTACTTTTCCTAATCCCTGTTGCCAGCCTTAGGTACTGTTCTCTTTCACGTCCTTCCCTTTTTTCCCCACGTTCCTGTCCCGGGTTTATCTTTTCTTCTACTTTTGCTATTGTACAGTGGCCTAATGCCTTTCAAAACTTTCTTAAAATTTTCGTATTAATGGGTAATATCTGTTTACCGTTTTGTAGGATACTCCCAATGTAAACTATTGTAAAATTCATCTTGCCTCGAGTCTGTTTTCTTTAAATTGAAATTAGTGTTGTTAAATGGTCGTCCCATATGTTTTTTGGAAATCAGAAGTATCTAATCTTTAAAATATTCTTGGATTCTTTATTATCTGTTTCACTTTCTTTGGCTTGTAAAAATCCTTCTTGGTGTTTGTGCTAATATATTATTGTTAAAAAAACTGTTCCCTCTTTTTCCCTGATATTTATCACGCGCATTTCCATGTCCTTTAATTATCTGTACTTACCTCGGGTTCCTCTGAAAAAATGGACACAGTAAAATGCTTCCCTATGCGCTCTGCTGAAATCCTTCACTTTGAAAATTGAAATCTGAGTACTTGTGCATGTATGGATTTTTCTGGAGAGTTGTAAATCTTTTTCGTGGCATGCCATCACTTGCATAGATTGGTGTTTATGTTACTGCGTTAGTCGGACTAGTGTCCAAGTTCATGACTTAGTTATATTCCTCTATGATCGTGTTTGTTTTGTTCGTATTTTGACTTACCATTTCCACTCTGGTGTATTGCGAGATTATTCTATTCTGAGTGTACATACTTACCCAAATACGACATACACACCCATACCCAAGCATACCCCCCCCAAAAAAATACATAACGTCACACTCCCTTTCCTTGTATGCCCCGGATATTTTTGTTCTGAATGAGACATTTCTGACGCCGACCCAACAGCCTCAATTTCCACTGTTTATTTTCTATCGCGCTGATCGCCCGACTCAAGGCCGTGGTGGAGTGGCTATCGGCGTCAGACGGGATCTTACTGTCATTCAGCATTATTTTCACTTCCTTAATAACGTCTATGCCTTTGCTGGCAGGACCTAGTGTTTACAGTGCACTATGTCTTCTAGTATAGGCTAGAGTAATTTTGTTACTTTCATAGATCTGTCTCTGCCTTATCCTTGGCTTTGACAATATGAAAGTGACTGAGGTATGAGCGATGCTAGTAATGCCAATCCTTATGCAGCCAGTCCCTGCTATGAATGGTGTGAAAATGTTGCTCATAGGGTCGGTTGGTGTATGCATTTCAGTGGGCTTGGCAGACTGATATGTAATAGCAACTCTGGCTCGGTGAGGAAAGCAACGGGAAACTACCTCACTCCTCATTTCCCTAGTACGCCTCTTCAGTGATGCCTAGGCCATCTATGACAGCTGATGGCAGAGCTGTTGAGGATCCCACCAGTGGCATCGCTGACGGACTGAACATACATAAAATAACTTCTCCGAATATCTTATACTTTAAGTAATTACTCTTCAGAAAACTTTCACTGTTGCTACTATTTACATTCCGTCGAAACTCTCAGTTCCCTCTAATTTTATTAAATATATAGACGCTAAATTCTCCGAATACATTATAGTTGCAGATCTCAATGTTACTTCCTATTCTCCCACTCAACTCCTCGAGTTCAATAATCTATGTAGGTCTCTCCGGGGCATGCGCTTCCATTTCCCTTTCCAGACCCTCCCAGCCAATAATACCCCCCTAACGCCCTCCTTCTCTCTCCCTCCCTTGCCTCATCAATCACCATCCAGAAGCTCGTCTCTATAGGTAGCGACAACGCCCCTGCCCTCATCACCCTTCCCGATATTCTTCCCCGCAAGACCCAACCCCCTCCTCGCCCTCCCCCTACTCACCGTTTCGCCCACACTAATTGGACTGATTATCGCACTACCCTCACTAACTTACACAGTGATGCTGAACCGCCTACTAATATTCCCACCCTCTTCTCATTAATTTCTAAAATAGAGCGAGCTATCCTAATCGTTGGTTCCCTTCATATTCCTCGTCATTCTTACCACCCCTTCAAACCTTCTCTACCCCCCAAAGCTCTCCGTTTACTACAGCTAGCTCATGACTACTTTACTGCATATACTCGAACTAAGGACCCTACTACGCTTCTACAACACCGCCGAACTTTACGTCACGCGCGTTCATATATTAAAGCTATTAAACGAAAATTGTGAATGGACAAGTGTACTGAGCTAGCTGACTATCATGGCCATAGATGTTTTTGGACAACATTTCGTCAACTAACCAAAAATACCAACCTTCTTCCTCGATACCCTATCACAAATCCCCTCAATCATCCACTAACTGATCAAGACAAGGCTTATCTTTTCGCTGACTACTATCAAACTGTTTACCCCCTCCCACGCCCCTAACTTCCATCATCCTCATGAACCTACCATCACTGCTTACTCTGACCCTAACCTCCCTGAACTCCAACCTTCTTTCCTCCACTTTCCTCATGTTGATTATACTCATCCCTTAAAAGCTCCCATTACACCCAAAGACATACGGCTTTTCCTGAAACATCGGAAAAACACATCCCCTGGCTCATATACCATCTCTTATCGTCATCTCCAAAAATCCCCTCCCATTCTCTTTGATCTCCTTAGTATTATTTACACATACATTCTCTATACTGGCGCGTACCCCGATCACTGGGGTAACGCCAACTTCCTCTTGTTTCTAAAACCCTATAAACTCCCATCTGACATTCGGTCTTATCGGCCAATTTCCTTGCTCCCTGTCCTTAGCAAGATTCTAGAAGGGATTTTGAGTAGGAGACTTCCCTCCTATCTCTACTCTCAATGTCTTATTCCATCATCTCAAGCCGGCTTTCGTTCCCATCATTCCACCCACGATCATCTCTTTCACATCTCCTCTTCTCTTAACGCTTATCTTCGCCCCCGTAAAACTGCCTCTCTAGTCTGCCTTGACGTGAATAAAGCTTTTGATTCAGTCTGACATTCTGGGTTGCTTTTTAAGTTGCGTCTTCTTCCCATTCCTATCACCATTATTCGTTTTATTTACAACTATCTCCAACATCGATCAGCACAGACCCTCATCCGTGGTACCCGTTCCTAATCCTTTCGTATGACTGCGGGCGTAGCCCGAGGTTCCCCCCTTTCACCACTATTATATATCAGTTTAAGATATTACCAAAATTTATTAGGATCAACCTATTCCTAATAAATTTTGGTAATATCTTAAACTGATGTACATTTCAATACGGACCAAACACGAAATTTGTAACATGTAATACTATTATATATCTTATACACTCATGACATTCCAGATCCCGACCCCCCTTTAAGACTATATCAATATGCCGATGATCTGGATATTCTTGCACTTACACCTACTACTGTTACTCTTACCCGTTGTTTACAGACCTACCTGACCCGCCTTGAAACCTGATTCGACGCCTGGTATATTGCTGTTAACCCAACCAAAACCAAATTCATTGTGTTCCGGAAAATATCCCGCCTCTGTAGACCCCGCCACAGAGTTCCTTTAACGATGTATAATACCCCACTAACAGAAACTAATACCCTAATCTACCTTGACATTCAATTTCAGAATAACTTTCATTGGATACACCACTTAACACAAGTCTATAAACGTGCCCTTCAACGCTTCTGAGCCCTACGTATTCTCACCGGTAATACGTGGGGCCTCCGTCCTTCCAAATCCTCACAGTTTATAAATCCTTTATCCGACCTGTCGTAACATACAGTTCATTGACCTGGCTCACAGCTGACAGACAACAATATGTGACCTTGCTTAAACCTGTTCGACATGCTATGCGTATTGCATTCCATCTCCCCTTTGATACACCTGCTGACTTCCAACCTCTTTATTCCTTTCCCACCATTCTTACACATCTC
This sequence comes from Anabrus simplex, assembly GCF_040414725.1. Taxonomy (NCBI): domain Eukaryota; kingdom Metazoa; phylum Arthropoda; class Insecta; order Orthoptera; family Tettigoniidae; genus Anabrus; species Anabrus simplex. Next base: position 1,176,931,415 of record NC_090265.1, on the reverse strand, counting down.
CATGACCTTCGTCTCAACTATTTACAATCTGCCCTTTCCAATAATCATCCTGCAATTAAAGAAGCCCTTAATCTCTCTCCTCTTGCCACCGCTATCCTTCATAATTACCGCACTCCTGCTATCTCTTATCTTTACCCTACCCCTATCACGTAACTTCCCCTCTTGTCCCACTGCCTTTTTTAATTCTACTGGTTCTTTTACTGGATATATGATGCTCCTCGCGGCAGTGGTACCGGCCTCCAATAACTGTGTCTGAGTGATTTACGACACTACCAGTGTCATCTCTATACGTGTTCATTTTCAATCATTCAGTGCTTTTCGCGACCTCATTGTTTCTATAGTGTTCGTTCATTTCCTTACTTTGTACTTCTGACACGATAAATAAATAAATTTCCTTCCATATTCACCATAGTGTTTTTCATATTGTACTTCAAGATGGACCGAAGACATTTCTATCTATGTATACTGTGTTGTGTGTTTATTATTATTATTATTATTATTATTATTATTATTCCTATTCTTCTTATTATTATCATCATTCTTACAATTATTATTATTCCTATTCTTGCTACTTGTCATTTCTCTTTTGTCTTATACACAAGTTGGTTGTGACTAACGAGCTTTGATCAAGTGTCGCAGTTTTTGGCACGAGACTGTTTATTTTATGTGCCCACCGAAGCACTATAGACTGCCATGGAAGAAATCCCATGATATTTATTTGTTATATACTCGTGTATGTTTCATATTTTCTGTGTCCCGCTCTGTCCCTGATTTTGTTTTGCCAATAAACGGGGGATAGCGGGGGCCGACTATGGCGGGTGTACGTATTGCGGGCGTTCCCTGGAGTCCGTCTTGTTTGTTTGCGGTTGCCTCTGTGCCACATCATCACCTGCCCTCTCCTTTTCAGTATGTACGAGACATACTACTATGTGTTTGCTCCAAATTTCTACGTTTTGTTTACTCAATCACCGGCCTAAGAGCTACATGTTTAGCTGGTGGCCCGCCTGCCCCTTACCGGGCAGGAATGAAATACCTACAGTATTAGAAGAAGAAGAAAGCAGTGGCTAATCCACTCTACTAGGTGACCAAAAAATATAAACTTAAAAGGCCGAAAGGCAGATTTTACATTTTAAATGTTAACCGAAAACTTAGTCACCAAATACAAAGTTGAGAGGAAGGTAACGAGGGTACCGGTACCTTACTCGCACTTTCTGATATTTCACAAAGGCCCAGTTGACCTCCCGAGGCTGAGTGGACCCCGTTCCAGCCCTCGTACCACTTTTTCAAATTTCGCGGCAGAGCCGGGAATCGAACCCAGCCCTCCGGGGGTGGCAGCTAATCACACTAACCACTACACTACAGAGGCGGACACAGATAATTTATACTAATTATTATTCTTGTATTAAAAAAAAAAAGAGGCATGTTCCGATAGGAAATGATGTGAGATAATGTTTAGACGTAATTTCTGCCTTACAATTTATCAAATGACACTTCCAGGTTATCTAACACCTGGAAAGAGTTCAAAGTTTTTCTTCAATAATTCGAGATAGAAAGAACTCCGAAACAAATTACTTCACGGATGTTACTTTTACTTCAAAGTACGCGTTATTACCAAGTTTCTTTAAAATCAGAAACGGGAAAGTCGCGGGGTTTCCTTGTGAGTGGTTACCACTGTACCTGTACATCTTGATCATAAACTGTGCATAACTTTTATACGAGATTTATACACCATTTATGTGCAATTTATTATTTTATAAACCGTGTATAAGCCTCCTGTGTATGTATCTGTTATAGTTATTCACTGAATTGCTTATACAGACCAAGACCCTTGTAGCGTTGTATAGCAGCGAGTGACGAAAAAAGAAACACGTGATGAGAAGAGGGGCGGATGTTGTTGAAATGACATATTATTTCCCTTTGCATTAAAACGTTCTTCAGTAGAATGGAAATTCATTCTACGATATAACAAACTATAAAAACACGTTCTTGTTTTGCATTATTATACATTTTTTGCCCATTTGAGATGATCGGTCATTATTTCAATTTCCTAGAAGATTTTACGTCAATATATAACATTTTGAAGAATGTTTAGACCATTTTAATGCCTTTTAATTTATGCGTTTATGATAAATGTCCACAAGTGACATAATAAATTTTCTTTACATACGGTATGATTAAATTTGCTAAATACCTTGCATGACCAAGTAAACTGATAGCAATTGTTGGTGACTAAGAAAAGGTAAGGAAAGGATTTATACCTGTGAGTCTTATGTTTCCAAGATATGTGCAGGATCACAATACAGAACTCTGATAATTAGGAGAAAGTATTTCCTAACGTGTCTTAAGCACAAGGAATGCATCAGCCTTCGCCCCCACCTCTACAGCCAGCCATTCACCCTCACGTACCTCAACGCCAGGAACAAATGGAAACAAGAGGGAATTGGAAACAACAGTATAACTTTCCGGTTCAGTGCAGAATATTATCCTCCCAGGTAGTTCTTTGCAAGAAAAATGCAAAAAGTGAAACATCACAAAGTGTCTTTTTTACAGTTTGCTTTACGTCGTTCGTTCGTTCGTAATCTGTTTACCCTCCAGGGTCGGACTCAGCGAGGGATCCCACCTCTACCGCCTCAAGGGCAGTGTCCTGGAGCTTCAGACTCTGGGTCGGGGATACAACTGGGGAGGATGACCAGTACCTCACCCAGGCGGCCTCACCTGCTATGCTGAACAGGGGCCTTGTGGGAGGATGGGAAGATTGGAAGGAATAGTCAAGGAAGAGGGAAGGAAGCGGCCGTGGCCTTAAGTTAGGTACCATCCCGGCATTTGCCTGGAGGAGAAGTGGGAAACCACGGCCAGGATGGCTGAGGTGGGAATCGAACCCACCTCTACTCATTTGACGTCCCGAGGCTGAGTGGAACCCGTTCCAGCCCTCGTACCACTTTTTCAAATTTCGTGGCAGAGCCGGAAATTGAACCCGGCCCTCTGGGGATGGCGGCTAATCACACTAACCACTACACCACAGAGGCGGACTGCTTTACGTCGTACCGACACAAATAGATCTTATGGCGACGATAGAATAAGAAAGGGATAAGAGTGAGAAGGAAGCAACCGTGACCTTCATTAAGACACGGCCCCAGCATTTGCCTAATGTGAAAATGGGAAATTTCCCATTTCCTACCCTGCCGAATGGAAGCTGATGGCTCCGTGACCTAAACCGCGCAGTATCATTTTTAATTCAGCTAGTGAATAAATTTGAGAAAGACGTGTTTACAACAGATGTGCGTGTTTTATTTTTTAAATGTGCAGAGCTAAGGTGAGTACAGAAGAAAGGAAGTTTGTTGTACAACAGCACATTAAGCGAAAAAACATCTCAAAGCTGTAACGAGTGCGAAGAACAAAAAGTGTTCCCAGGTTCTTTGGCGGAGGGAGGGGCAAAGTGCTACATGCAGTAAATCATTATGCCCATGTTACATACACTTCCAAGTAAATCACGAGATAATTTTTTAGCAAAAACAAGAGCTGAGTGGTGAATAGAATAGGGATACTGTACATTACTTCTAAAACTTTGTTACACAGTCACCGGAATTGAGTTTGGTCAAATATGAAGTCATATTTTACTTATTTTATAGCATTTCTCCACATACTTAAGGGCATTTTGTTGATCATTTTCAGTGATTTTTTTTTATGTCAACAACATCAGCCTCCTAGTGATCACTTTATTTTAGTGGTACTTACTGTCTGCAGTAATATACAGTACCGGTCAAAAGTTTAGGACCACATGAAAAATCACGAAATGTCATCTAGAAACTAAAACTGTGCCACTAGACCTCTTTCTGAGCTCTCACATCTAATAGGATATATACCGCCTGATTCATTTCATTGAGTTAGTCTAAATACTGTAGAAGTTATGAATTTTTAACTCTTGGAAGGTCACACCAAAAAATAAAAATTTTTGGTAATATAGACTAATGAACGGTATACTCTAATTAGTTGCAAGTATCACCACCAAGATTTGTTTTTGTAGACTTAGCAATAGGTGGGGGCCATTTTAGTATAAATATAAACATTCCGAAAATATGCGGCGTGGTTTTTTTTTTTTTTCGAAGTAGGGCCAAAATGGTTGATTTTTCTTTGCCTTTATCATATATGGCCCAAGGACTTAGAACGACCTATCGGCGTCAAACTTGTCTGCCCTGATAGTTTCATTTGCACTCTGCAGATGGCATCCAAGAACACATTTCTGAAGACGATAGCTTACACTGAGACCTATGACGAGGACAAAGAAAAACTGACCATTTTAGCGCTGGTTTGAAAAAAAATAAACGCACAAAAAATTGGTGCCGCGTTTTTTCGGAATTTTCATATTTACCTTTACTACCAGCATAGTAGTACCTCCAACTATTGCTAAGTCTATATTAAAAAAAAAATCTTGGTGGTGATACTTGAAACCAATTATGTTGTGTGTGTGTGTGTGTGTGTGTGTGTCCTCCCCGCTCAGCTCCGCGCCTACAAGCTCCGCAACCCGCCGCATCACCGATGTTTCCAGAGCCTACGAGAGGACTGCACTGCGCCTGGCATGCTCGTCGGTGACGTCAGCCAAGCGCTATATAAGGAGCGACGTTCCTAGCCTTACCGAGTAGTGGTGGGGACGGAGCGGTTCGGTTCGGAGCAAGTACTGTGACGTCATTACTCGGTTAAACCGAGTACAACTTTATAGCGGTAAATGTAAACTTTATATTGACCTTATAAGCTACAGTTTACATTCATAAAGAAGATTATTATCAGTGGTACAATGCTCCGTACTATTTATTATTGGTTATTTGCACAATTTTTATAAAGTAATATAAATTTAACAGTTAACGTAACAAAGAGTTAATTACAACTCTGTGCTTAATATGAGGCATATCAAGTAGACATAAATAAAGAAATAAACATACAAATGAATAAATACATACAATAAATATTAATGCATATGGATAAACGTACCGTATTCCATAATGTGATCATTGACGAAACGAAATCCAGTGCTTTGAAATGTGCCTAAACTCATATTGTAACAGTAAATTTGGTACTTTGGTAGAGATGAGACGCAGGGCGTGTACCAGTCGCTGAAGTGCACACAGAGGGAGAGGGTTTGTTAACAGAAATCTTAAAAACTTGTGTTTCAGAGTTTATTAAAAAATTTAAATTAATATCACCTCTGTACAGCATATACAGTCGAAAACGTTCCTTGACCTATGGCTGGCGATGTCCTTGGATTCCGGCAGCTCCACATTCCATAGCAACGAACCACCATTCGTCCCCCGATGGAAGTTCTAGAAGATCTATTCGGTGCTTTGAAGATCCATGGCGTCGAGGTAGTCCTTGTAAATGGTGAACATAAATGAACATCGTTCAGCTCTGGGGCGAGTTAGTGCAACGGCTGCTTCTGCACAGATGATAGAGTGTTTATAAATGCTTTTGACAAAGTCCAAACACAAAATGTCTCGGTGAAATGTCACTTAACTTTTTCACATGTCAAGTGAAAGAAACATTCACAAAGTAAAGTCCACTCGGAACTGATTGTCCAGTTTAAAGTTATTTAAAGTTCGTTGCACCTATTACAACGTGAAGTAATGTCACATTACTTAGTTCATTGAAGCACTGTTCAATTTAAATGAAATAAAGACGTTCCGCTCGTGAATCAAACTCGTTCACGTGTTGAAACCAAAAGACGAAATTAACTGTGTACTGACTGTTCATAAACTAAATGTGCCCAGAATTGAAATACACTGTTCATTAGAGTAGAAATGCACTGTTCATTAAAATAGAGATGCGCTGTTCACACCTGCACAGTTTAAAAATGTCGACACAATTTACGGATTGGTAATTTAAATTTGGATTAAATACAGTTTATAACTTAAAGTATCGAGTCCTCGGCAAGGAGCAATCAGTTTTAAGTCCATCAAATTTCAATTTCGAACACTCGAAGATATTTGCGGGTCTTGGACACTCGTATAGAGTAACAGTCAATAAATAATGTCCAGACGATACACAATTCACCTCACGTCCTATCGGAGTAAAAGGTTGTCACAATATAAGGAAATCTGAATAAGTCCACATTCAGCATGACTATATTAAAGTCCACGAACTTGAAACTTAGCAGCGGCTTCACGTTCGGTTACCACACCCGCGAACTGACTGCGCGAATACGACAGTCTAGTGTGCTTATAGAAATCCCGGCCGCAAACTGGTATCATATTCTGCTGCGCACTGCTGCTCACTATAACAAGCTGTAACACACACTGACACACTGACACACTCTGATCTGCTGAGCGAAGCAGCACGTATTTATATTTGATCCGAAACTTGTAGAACATTCTGCATCAATCCAGGCTGTGGAGTGCAGCGAGGCAGGCTGTGACGTCACCCGCTCACTACGTCACACGCGCGCAGCTGGTGCTCGCTGCCCGGTCAGTTCTTCGTAAGCGGACCGGAGCATAACACGTAAGTTTAAGATTTTCATAACGGGGCTTAGTCTGTACCGCCGTTACCGGTACAATATAATATCAAACATTTCATTTATAACTATGTGGTAAGTAGTTAAAAGAAAAATCTGTTAAGGTAACATCAGTATTGGAAATAAGTATACAAATGAACCCAATTCCTCATCTTGTAACAAGCATTAAAATCAAGACAAAACACGTTGTGCACAGACAGTATGGGAAGTACCATTAGTGTTCTGTATTGCATGGAACAGGTATTATATAGGAGGAATTTCCATTCAGAAATATCAGAGTTTCAGCTCGTTTTGCAGAAAGCGACGACCTTCGGCCTGAAAGAATTTGTCCAGCACATGAAAACACCTCCCATGCGGGCACAGATGTAGCAGGTACGCTAAGGTAAGCAAGAGCAAGTTCACTTAAGGGTCAATGAATATTGAAATTTCACGATCGCATTGTAATCGAAATCGACTTTGAACCTATTAGGTCGTGTTACGTACATCTAGTACGTGTTAAAGAGATGTTAAGTACAAAAAAAAATGGCCAACCGGACACCAATGGGATCCGAACCCACAACCGCCCGATGTCGCGTTGGTAGCTCTACCAATTGAGCTATGGTGGTCTAGTTCTCTTTTGTTCTGTTGGAAAGGGTCTAAGGGACAGGTCTGGCTCTATCCTCTTATAACCCTCAGTGACTGCATGTTTTCGCATACAAAAGTAGCCAAACTCTTATGGAACTTTACTTTTTTCCTGCACTGTCTCATCCAAACGTAAGAATGGAATTACTTTCACGATGTGCAACTGTATTTGTACCATGTCCTTACGATGCGCCCGCTTTATGTGATTCCATAAATTTCACATTCCTCCACCTGTACAATAGATCTGATTTCAAATTTTACAAGTAGCGGATTTTCTACCTGGACTGCTAGTAAAATACTGCCATGCTTGGGAGGACTGTCATGGCATTATTGCTTCCTTTCACTACTTATATCGGTAGACAATATAGCACAACAACTTTAAACACACACATATATATTATAAGGAAACACATATAGAACAGACGTCTCAGTCTGGAGTCTGAACAACAGCACAGTGGTGTTGCGAGTGTTGCCTGGCTGGAAGGTTTACTAAAGCGCCCGCAGCGCTATACGGTGTATTCGAGTTGAATCGGTGCTCCGCTGTGACGTCACGTATACCTGAACAACCGAGTTACTCTACAGTTCTACTCGCTCCGTCCCCACCACTATTACCGAGGACTACCCCAGTGTCCAACAGCCAGCCCACACCGCAAGTCAAACACGGAGGCATTCCTCTTAAAAACGTGTCTTGAACAGGTGGACAGATTGCTGGTTGTGAGGTCTCGCTTCCGGACATTGCCTCATCTTCCCTGATTCCCGTCGCCACGTCGAGCCCCGAGTCAAGCATTCTGCTATACTCTCAAGTCCTCACCAGTGCTCCGACGACTATCTTAGCATTCTGCGAATTAAGATATTGATGCAAGTTCCTTGCAAGTCTAAGTCCAAAAATAGCATTATATTAACGCGACTCTCTCTACAAGTTACACTTGTTATCCCACAACAGAGAGTTTTCGACTATCTAAGGACATTTCTCAGTGAAATAGACTATCTCCTCAAGATAGGTGTGAATGTGTATATAGGACTCTCTCTTTGTAAATATATATTTGTGCCACAGACTTTCAGTCTATCAATAACAGCATTAACTGCGTGCAATCAATCAAGCTTCAAGACAAGTTTCATTTTATAAAACTATTGAAGAAATAAACTTTATGTTGTGTTACTGTATACCAAGTTCCTTATATACAACAAATTTCAATACACAGTACATAATATTTCCAAAAATGTTGACTTTCTGATATGACCTTCCAACTTATACAATCATCATCATCATCATCTGTTCACCCTCCAGGTTCAGTTTTTCCCTCGGACTTAGCGAGGGATCCCACCTCTACCGCCTCAAGGGCAGTGTCCTGGAGCTTCAGACTCTTGGTCGGGGGATACAACTGGGGAGTATGACCAGTACCTCGCCCAGGCGGCCTCACCTGCTATGCTGAACAGGGGCCTTGTGGAGGGATGGGAAGATTGGAAGGGATAGGCAAGGAAGAGGGAAGGAAGTGGCCGTGGCCTTAAGTTAGGTACCATCCCGGCATTCGCCTGGAGGAGAAGTGGGGAAACCACGGAAAACCACTTCCAGGATGGCTGAGGTGGGAATCGAACCCACCTCTACTCAGTTGACCTCCCGAGGCTGAGTGGACCCCATTCCAGCCCTCGTACCACTTTTCAAATTTCGTGGCAGAGCTGGGAATCGAACCCGGGCCTCCGGGGGTGGCAGCTAATCACGCTAACCACTACACCACAGAGGCGGACAACTTATACAATACTTGGCGTAAATCACTGAAATCAGACGGCGTATATCATATTAGATGCGAGAGCTCAGCAAAAAGTACAGAGGTCTAGTAGCACAATTTTAGGTTCTAGATGACATTTCGTCATTTTATTTTGTGGTACTAAACTTTTGACCGGTACTGTAATCGTGTTAAAATATCCGACTTATCCATTAAGCACATATCGTAAGAACGGAATATAACGTTGATGATCTCCACGATATTTTTAACATAGAATATATACGGTAGGGTTTATGGAGGCTGGAAGTATTCGTAAAATCAAACAATTTAAGAAGCGGAATGACCCATTTCTCCTAGATGATGGAAGTTTTAATATTAAATATCGATTTACGAAGGAGTATGCTCGAACTGCTATTAACACAGAAATGACTTAGCTCCTAGAGGTGGCTCTGAATCTTGCGAACTTCAAGTTCTCAAACATGAGCGAAGAATGAGGCCAGTAATTATTATCAGTAATACAATTATTACTAGTCAAAAAACTAGTCCACCTCTGTGGTGTAGTGGTTAATGTGATTAGCTGCCCGGAGGCCCGGGTTCGATTCCCGGCTCTGCCACGAAATTTGAAGAGTGGTACGTGGGCTGGAACGGGGTCCACTCAGTCTCGGGAGGTCAACTGAGTAGAGGTGGGCTCGATTCCCACCTCAGCCATCCTGGAAGTGGTTTTCCGTGGTTTCCCACTTCTTCTCCAGACAAATGCCGGGATGGTACCTAACTTAAGGCCACGGCCGCTTCCTTCCCTCTTCCTTATCTATCCCTTCCACTCTTCCCATCCCCATCAAGGCCCCTGTTCAGCATAGCAGGTGAGGCTGCCTGGGCAAGGTACTGGTCATCCTCCCCAGTTGTATCCCCCGACCCAGAGTCTGAAGCTCCAGGACATTGCCCTTGAGGCGGTAGAGTTGGGATCCCTCGTTGAGTCTGAGGGAAAAGCCAACCCTGGAGGGTAAGCAGATTAAGAAAGAAAGAAAGAAAGAAAGAAAATAAATACTGAACTCGTGTCTTCATCCCGAGGTGGTGCAGCTCTTTTCAGGCACACCCCCAATGGAGGTGAGCTACATGTACCATTTCAATAACATAACAGCCCTCCTCCTATTCTTGAATTTCTGGCAGTACTAGGAATCGAACCCGGGCCCCCAAGTATGTCAACTAATAACACTAACGGTTACGCTACGGAGGAGGACACTATTACAAGTGAGAAGTATGTGTATTACTGTTCTGTTGTTCTTTTTTCGAACATTTTATTCTATTCGTGCTATCACGCGGCTTCTCGAAAGGTTTTGCTCCTAGATAAACAGCAAAAACGATCATGAAGGTGGTGATTAACCCAGTGACCGTTCGCAGCGATTTATCTGACCCTGTAATAATTAAGAGGGGAATTCCTCAAGGCAGTATTATTGGACCTTTATGTTTTCTTTTAAGTTATATATCAATGATATGTGTAAAGAAGACGAATCAGAGATAAGGCTGTTTACAGATGATGTTATTCTGTACAGAGTAAAAAAATAAGTTACAAGTTTGTGAGAAACTACAAAATGACCTCGATAATGTTGTGCGATGGACAGTAGGCAATGCTATGACGATAAACGGGGTTAAAAGTCAGGATGTGAGTTTCACAAATACGAACAGTCCTCTCAGTTCTAATTACTGCGTTGATGGATTGAAAGATCCTTTTGGGGATCATTGTAAGTACCCAGGTGTTAATATAAGGAAAGATCTTCATTGGGGTGATCACATAAATCTTTCTTCTTTCTTAATCTGCGTACCCTCCAGGGTTGGCGCTTCCCTCGGACTCAGCGAGGGATCCCACCTCTACCGCCTCAAGTGCAGTGTGCTGGAGAGTGAGACTTTGGGTCTGGGGATACAACTAGGGAGGATGACCAGTACCTCGCCCAGGCGGCCTCGCCTGCTATGCTGAACAGGGGCCTTGCGGAGGGATGGGAAGAGTGGAAGGGATAGACAAGGAATAGGGAAGGAAGCGGCCGTGGCCTTAAGTTAGGTATCATCCCGGCATTTGCCTGGAGGAGAAGTGGGAAACCACAGAAAATCACTTCCAGGATGGCTGAGGTGGGAATCGAACCCACCTCTACTCAGTTGACTTCCCGAGGCTGAATGGACCCCGTTCTAGCCCTCGTACCACTTTTCAAATTTCGTGGCAGAGCCGGGAATCGGACCCGGGCCTCCGGGGGTGCCAGCTAATCACACTAACCACTACACCACAGAGGCGGACGATCACATAAATATGATTGTTAATGAAGGGTGCAGATCTCTGCACATGGTTATGAGGGTATTTAGGGGTTGTAGTAAGGATGTAAAGGAGAGAGCATATAGGCCTAAGTCTCTGGTAAGACCCCAACTGGAGTATGGTTCCAGTGTATGAGACCCTCGTCAGGATTACTTGATTCAAGAACTGGAAAAAATCCAGAGAAAAGCAGCTCGATTTGTTCTGGGTGATTTCCGACAAAAGAGTAGCGTTACTAAAATGTTGCAAAGATTGAGCTGGGAAGACTTAGGAGAAAGGAGACGAGCTGCTCGACTAATTGGTATGTTCCGAGCTGTCAGTGGAGAGATGGCGTGGAATGACATCAGTAGACGAATAAGTTTGAGTGATGTCTTTAAAAGTAGGAAAGATCACAATATGAAGATAAAGGTGGAATTCAAGAGGACAAATTGGGACAAATATTCGTTTATAGGAAGGGGAGTTAGGGATTGGAATAACTTACCAAGGGAGATGTTCAATAAATTTCCAATTTCTTTGCGCTCATTTAAAAAAAAGGCTAGGAAAACACCAGATAGGGAATCTGCCACCTGGGCAGATCAGTAGTGATTGATTGTCATACAATGAAGTCCAAAAACTAACCAAGGATAAGAAGAAGAAGGAGAAGAAGAAGAAGATGGAGTTGAATAGATACGTCAGTGAACTGCAGAAAGAGATTCCTACGGTTTCGAACGAGTGTATACGTGCACCGAGCTCGAGAGCTGCAGTAGCGTTAAGTGCGGCCAGTATCCAGTATTCGGGAGATAGTGGGTTCGAACCCCACTGTCGACAGCCGTGAAAATGGTTATTAAGGCCACGGCCGCTTCTTCCCGCTCTAGGCTTTTCCTGTCCTATCGCCGTCATAAGACCTATCTGTGCCGCTGCGACTTAAAACAAGCTTGTAAATACAATGCGTCGCAATGCGTATACCATGTTTATTGTTGTTATTCTTAAATGCTATTTGTTCGGGGCGTCGACCCGCGTGTATCTTTTGCCCCTACTGGCACCATATTGTATGAACCTGCGTGTAATTGAAATGGCGGTAGTGTGGAATGTTGTGTGTGAGGAAATAAAGATTAAGGACATCGCAAACACCCAGACCCCAGGCCAGGGATATTAATCATTACAATTAAAAGCCCCTTACCCGACCGGGAACCGAACCCGGGGCCGCCGGGTGACAGGAGGACGCGTTGTCCCCTACACCGCGGGGCCGGGCTACCGCGTTTATTAGTAAGAAAAATATGCAACCCTTTTATAAGGTTTATTTTATACAAGTAGTGTTAAACAACTGTATGAGAATTATTTTATGAATAGGACTGTTAGGCTATAAGATTCAGTGGACAATTAAGTTCGTCAATTCACTTCCGGTCTCGCTCAATTCCATATACCTACACTATTTACTGTAGGTGTTGTCTCATCAATTTCTCTCTTTTCTCGTTCTATTCAGTCTACTATTCTTTCTAAATGTACATGCAAGTCTTCATGGTGGCATCAACTCTAGAGATTCGAAGTAGAGTAGAGAAACACGCATTAAATACAAACATTCGACATTCATGAATCTCAACTCAGTCTGACAATTCTTTCAAATACATCTTCTTGCAACTTTCCGTAACCTTTCTTGATTACCATTCGCTTTCTTGCCATCACTTCGGTATTAGAGTTTAGAGAGCTCGTGATTCTTTAATTTTCCCCACTTTTCGCGGATAACCTCCTTTCGAGGGGCTGAAGTAATTTCTTCGCTTGTTACAACCGGAAAATGGGCGTTATCCCCTTCTATTACCTCTCCAAACAACGGTAACCATTACCATCGACCACATCCGTGATCCGTCACTGGAGAGAGATGTGAACGATATTTAAATGACTACCTTTAAGGGGACCCGGTAGGGTCTATATCTATAATGTTAAATTTACTGTTTTTAGGTACATTTATCTCAGAAATGGTTCATACTAAAGGCTTCATTTTTTCTCATGCTTTATTTATACCTTCTTGTGTGGTTTTTTTTTTTTTTTTTTTTTTTGCTAGTTGCTTTACGTCGCACCGACACAGATATGTCTTATGGCGACGATGGGAAGAAAGCGGCCGTGGCCTTAATTAAGGTACAGCCCCAGCATTTGCCTTGTGTGAAAACCATTTTCAGGGCTGCCGACTGTGGGGTTCGAACCTACTATCTCCCGATTACTGGATACCGGCCGCACTTAAACGACTGCAGCTATCGAGCTCGGTCTTGCGTGTTTTAACGGAGGGGTTTATTCATTAGAGATATTCGTTCAATTTTTAATTTTTCTACTCAGTGCAACCTTTTTTTGAAAAAAATTCGCTCACTTTTAGCCCCTTGTTTCTGTACTAAAAACTTCTCTCCAAAAATGTTGTGTTATGGTGTGTATATTATGGCTTTATGTAATATCTGAAAGTTTCAATATTGTATACTAAATAGTTTTTGAGAAACTGTTCCTTTTGTTCCGAAAAAAGTGAACTTGCAGAAACAAGCCTTCAAAGTTTTTCAATGTAATCCTGCTCCAATGATGGATCATCTGGGTTGTCTTACATCTCATCCTCATGTCTTCTTCTCACAGCTCTCTTAGTGTGTCTTGACAGTTTTTTACAGTCCTTTTCTGCAACTTCAACCTTCCTTTTCCGTTCACAATCGATTTTCTTCATACTTGTTATCATGTGATACCCTGGAGAGATTCCCAATTTTCTAAGGTTTTACATTTTATGATGTTACCTTCATTATATATAGGCACAGCATCGTACACTCCAAAATGCAAGGTATTGACCTCTACAAAAACTCTCTTGGGAATTCGGGTCCAAATCAAATTATTAACACTCTCGTTGGGGTTCGGGGTTCGTCCATGAAGGCACTTTTCAAGAAGTTGTGGCACTGCTTTCCAATATGCCACGCAATAAACGAAGATTTATAATTTCATTTACATCGTCTTGATCAGAGTTCTCTAATAATGACTGAAGTTTATCTTCAGATTTCCACAGTTTTTTAGCTGTTGAACAAGTAGGGGTATGTAAAATTTCCTCAGCGGACTCCACAAGGTTTACATCACTTAGGCCTACCTACACTACTACTGCTAACACTTCTGTTACTGACAACTATAACTTTTACAGTAGGTTTTCCAACATTCTTCCTTTTCTTAAAAACCCTATTGCTCTGTCGCGGCATTGCAACACAAACAATTGTCTTCAAACAACGAATGTAACTCCTGGAAATGCAGCGAACAATCAACGAAAAAATGAGCTCTATTACTTCATGGAATATTAATTTCCTGTCTTTTATCCGTCACTTATCTCTGAATAAGCTAGCAAATGTCACAAATACCCATTATGTTACATCTACACACATATACCTCCACTGGGCGGGAGTATGAGGATGGAGCTAAGGAAACATGTATTGTCGTTGTCAACGAGGTCTCCCGGCAGATAAAGTTACGCGCCCATCCAGTGTTGTCTTGGAAACGCAACACAAAGCACTTATAATTAAGATATGACCATGAATGATAGCTCTAATGAAAGAAGAACGTCTCTAGATTTTTATGGAATGAAAAAGTAAAAAATTCCATTTCTTTTGCCGAATTTCACCCTACCGGGTTCCCTTAAATAACTGATCATTACTTGCAAGTGAGATAGACAGTTTTTTCTTTTAGTTGTAACAGGGACTCAAAAATGATGCCTAAACATTTCTTTTTTTCTTTCTTAATCTGCTTACCCTCCGGGGTTGGTTTTTCCCTCGGACTCAGCGAAGGATCCCACCTCTACCGCCTCAAGGGCAGTGTCGTGGAGCGAGAGACATTGGGTCAGGGGATACAACTGGGGAGTATGACCAGTACCTCGCCCAGGCGGCCTCACCTTCTATGCTGAACAGGGGCCTTGGTGGGGGATGGGAAGATTGGAAGGGCTAGACAAGGAAGAGGAAAGGAAGCGGCCGTGGCCTTAAGTTAGGTACCATCCCGGCATTTGCCTAGAGGAGAAGTGGGAAACCACGGAAACCACTTCTAGGATGATGCTGATGATGCTTGTAGTTTTAAGGGGCCTAAGATCGAAGGTCATCGGCCCACTTCTAGGATGGCTGAGGTGGAAATCGAACCCACCTCTACTCAGTTGACCTCCCGAGGCTGAGTGGAACCTGTTCCAGCCCTCGTACCACTTTTCAAATTTCGTGGCAGAGCCGGGAATCGAACCCGAGTCTCCGGGGGTGGCAGCTAATCACACTAACCGCTACACCACAGAGGCGGACTGTCTAAACATTTTAATAGTGAATATACAGTATTACACAGTAGTCTTCCTCTGGTTTTTTTATATATATATTACCAGTAATCTGTCTGTGAGATTGTTTTTGGTCAAGTTGCCGTCGGGGTCAACAGGGAAAGAGATAACACTGTACAAAGTAGGCTGCGCGGCCTTGGGGAACTATCACAAAGCCATGTCAGTCCTGATGATCCGTATAATGTCAGCTTGAAGTTAACACGCTTTGTATGACAGCATAACTTCTCTTTCATTAATATAATGCATACGCTTTCCACGAAGTGACGATGTTTTAAGGATTTTGGAAATAATTGTTACTAAGAGGATTTTTATGACATGACATAATTGTTCGAAGAGTTTTATTTTGATGTCTGAAGGAAATAGTGACGAATTTATTTCGTCTTAAACATCGTACTTTTAGCTTTCCGATATATTAGTCATATTTTTGTCATACACCATGCGTGTGTGGGAAATCGCTCCATAGTCTGGTTGATGCAGAACTCAATGTCACCCTATCCTGTACTTCTTTTCTTCTTAATCTGTTTACCCTCCAGGTTCGATTATTCCCTCGGACTCAGCGAGGGATACCACCTCTACCACCTCTACCACCTCAAGGGCAGTGCCCTGGAACTTCAGACTTTGGGTCGGGGATACAACTGGGGAGGATGACAAGTACCTCACCCAGGCGGCCTCCCCTGCTATGCTGAACAGGGGCCTTGTGGGGGGGATGGGAAGATTGGAAGGGATAGATAAGGATATGGGAAGGAAGCGGCCGTGGCCTTAAGTTAGGTACCATCCCGGCATTTGCCTGGAGGAGAAGTGGTAAGTCCGCCTCTGTAGTGTAGTGCTTAGTGTGATTAGATGCCACCCCCGGAGGCCCGGGTTCGATTCCCGGCTCTGCCACGAAATTTGAAAAGTGGTACGAGGGCTGGAACGTGGTACACTCAGCCTCGGGAGGTCAACTGAGTAGAGGTGCGTTCGATTCCCACCTCAGCCATCCTGGAATTGGTTTTCCATGGTTTCCCACTTCTCCTCCAGGCAAATGCCGGAATGGTACCTAACTTAAAGCCACGGCCGCTTCCTTGTCTATCCCTTCCAATCTTCGCATCCGCCACCAGGGCTGCTGTTCAGCATAGAAGGTGAGGCCGCCTGGGCGAGGTACTGGACACTCTCCCCAGTTGTATCCCCGACCCAATGTCTCACGCTTCAGGGCACTGCCCTTGGGGCGGGACCCTCGCTGAGTCCGAGGGAAAAATCAACTCTGGAGGGTAAGCAGATTAAGAAGAAGAAGAAGAAGAAGAAGAAGGGAAGTGGGAAACAACGGAAAACCACTTCCAGGATGGCTCAGGTGTGAATCGAACCCACCTCTACTCATTTGACATCCCGAGGCTGAGTGGATCCCGTTCCAGCCTTCGTACTACTTTTAAAATATCGTGGTTGAGCCGGGAATCGAACCAGTGCCTCCCTGAGTGGCAGCTAATCACACTAACCACTACACCACAGAGACGACTAAATTTCTTCTTCTGGTTAAAATTCGTCATACCGAAATCAATTCGATTCAGTAGCTCTTCATTCGTGATTCGATCTACCATTTCACCTTCAACATTCTTTTGAAACACCACATTTCGAAAGCTTATGTTCTGTTTCTTTCTGAGCTAGCTATCGTCCATGTTTCACTTTCATACAATGTCTCGCTCCACATGAAAGTCTTCAAAATTCATCTTTCTAGCTCCTAAAATAATGTTCAAAGTGAGCAAATTTATTTTCTTAACAAAGGTCTTCCTTCCTTCCTTCCTTCCTTCCTTCCTTCCTTCCTTCCTTCCTTCCTTCCTTGTGCTACTCTGCATTTTATGTCCTCCTTACTTTTGCCATAGTTAGTTATTTTCCAAAAAAGTTCCTCAACTAACGATATTCGTCTTCTTCCTTTACTAGTTCATTTACTAATTTGATGTGAGCCTCCGTGGGTCAGGCGGCAGCGCGCCGGCCTCTTACCGCTGGGTTCCGTGGTTCAAATCCCGGGAACTCCGATTTTCACCGTCATTTTTCATTCCACCAACACTCTTCAATATCATTTCATCTGTCAGTCATCATTAATCATTGTCCCAGAGGAGTGTGACAACCTTCAGCAGCTGGCACAGTTCCTATCCTCATCGCTAAATGGGGGCTTCATTCATTCCATTCCTGATCCAATCGTTCGTTCGTTCGTTCGTCGGGTCGGTTTTTTCCCTCGGACTCGGCGAGGGATACCACCTCTACCACCTCAAGGGCAGTGCCCTGGAACTTCAGACTCTGGGTCGGTGATACAACTGGGGAGGATGACCAGTACCTCGCCCAGGCGGGCTCACCTGCTATGCTGAATAGGGACCTTGTGGGGGGGATGGGGAGTTTGGAAGGGACAGACAAGTAAGAGGGAAGGAAGCGGCCGTGGCCTTAAGTTAGGTACCATCCCGGCATTTGCCTGGAGGAGAAGTGGGAAACCACGGAAAACCACTTCCAGGATGGCTGAGGAGGGAATCGAACCCCTTACTCAGTTGACCTCCCGAGGCTGAGTGAACCCTGTTCCAGCCCTCGTACCACTTTTCAAATTTCGTGGCAGAGCCGGGAATCGAACCCGGGCCTCTGGGGGTGGCAGCTAATCACACTAACCACTACACCACAGAGACGGACCAGATCCAATCGTATGACTGGAAACAGGCTGTAGATATCTTTTTTCCTTTTTACTAATCGAATATTTCCTGAATCACCTGACTTCATTCGACTGCACACCATTCCTTTTGTTTTGGAGTTATTTATTTTTATCTTGTTCTCCTTCCTCAAGACTGTGTCCATACCATTCAGAAATTTCTCCAGATCATACTCAGATAAAACAACAATATACGGGAAATCACAGAGTTTTTATTTCCTCTCCTTGGATTGAGATTCTCTTTCCTAATTCCCCTTTGATTTCCTTTACAGCCTGTTCTGTATAAACACTGAAAAGGAGGGGGGTACAAACTAGAGCCTTTCCTAAATCTTTTTAGGATTGCTGTTTCTTCTTCAAAGCCCTCGATACTTATCACTGCAGACGCTTTTTCGAACAGATTGTATATTTCTTCTTTCTCGGTATCTGATACCGATCGCCTGCAGAATCTCAAACAGCTTGGTCGAATCAACATTATCGAATTACTTTACTAGATCTACGAAGGCCATATACGTGGGGTCAAATTTCTTAATTCGGTTCTCTAAGATCAGACGTAAAATCAGGATTGCTTTACGTGTTCCCACGTTTCTTCTGAAGCCAAGTTGATGTTCACAACGCTGTGGTAGCAGGATGCATCAAAGGTTTTTAAGAAGTTTTCATCCGCGGAGAACAGGCAGCGTCGGCTTTTTCTTCTTTTTTACTGGTAGGTCAGACGCACGAACACACTGAAGGTTTTCGGTGATCCAAAGATGGGAAAGAATTAGGTTGGGAAGGGAGTGGCGGTGCCCTTGTTAGCCCTAGCATTTGCCTATCTCCTTTTTGGAGAATCTTGAAATACGGTCTCGTTAGATAAAACTTCGGAACTTTTAAAGACCATGCATGATGATAGTTACTTCCTACAAAGAAAATAGTGTCTCGTTCAGATCCTTCTTAGAGAAGTACATCAGCCAGCCAATTTCTAATGAATCAACACTTGACGTAAATATTATACACTGATTAGCCGGAACATTATGACCCCCTACCTACTATCGATATAAAACCGTCCAGGCGGTAGTAACGTCACCTGACGAGGAATGACTGCTAGTCAAGACACACGCACGGTCCATGTAGTATCACAGAGTAATCTGTCCGTGTGTAGAAAGGGGAAGGTGCGTGATCTATCTGAGTTTGACCGAGGGCAGATTGTGATGACCCGGAGGCTCGGCACGAGCATTTCGGAAACTGCACGACTTGTCGGGTGTTCGAGGAGTGCTGTGGTGAGTGTATTCAACCATTGGCAAAACCAAGGTGAAACCACGTCCAAACGTCGAGGGGGTGGGCGGACACCCCTCATTACAGATGTCAAACGTCGTAGGCTGGGCAAACTGGTACAATAGGACAGGTGGCGAACTGTGGCGGAACTAACATTAGACTTTAATGCTGGGTAGAGTACAAGTGTGTCTGAACGCACAGTGCACCGAACACTGCTAAGGGTGAAACTCCGCAGCCGACGACCCTTGCATATGCCAATGTTAAATCCACGACATCGGCAAGTGCGACTGAAATGGGCTCGTGATCATCATTGGACGTAGGCGCAGTGGCAGAGCGTTACATGGTCTGGTGAATCCCGATACCTTCCTCATCATGCCGATGGGAGGGTGCGAATCCGTCGTCTTCCAGGTGAACATCCCCTTGACACCTGTACTGCGGGACGGAAACACGCTGGCGGCGGTTCAATTATGCTCTGGGGAACATTAATGTGGGCATTCATGGGTCCAATGGAGCTCGTGCAAGGCACCATGACGGCCGAGAAGTATCGTTCACTGGTAGCAGACCACGTATACCCCTTCATAACGATCATGTTTCCCAACGGCAGCAGCATTTCTCAACAAGATAATGCGCCATGTCAGAAGGCCAGGAATGTGATAGAGTGATTCGAGGAACACAATGGTGAGTTGCAATTGATGTGCTGGCCCCCAACTCGCCAGATCTCAACCTTATCGAATACATCTCGGATGTGATTGAACGTGGCGTCAGAGCTCATCAGTCCCCTCCCTGGAATTTACAGGAATTAGGCGACTTCTGCGTTCAGATGTGGTGCCAACTCCATCCAGCGACCTAACAAGGCCTCATTGTTTCCATGCCAAGAAACGTCGCCGCTGTTATCCGTGTCAAAGGTGGACATACCAGCTATTAGGTAGGCGGTCATAATGTTCTGGCTGATCAGTGTACATCCTGTTGTACATGTGAAAGAAGATAAGATCTATATATAGTTCTCAACAATAAAATGTGTGTTTTGGTGGACGAAACAACCGGCGTAAATGGGAGATACGTAACTAACATTATTACTGGTGTAATGAAATAGGACGGGCCTGGTGAAGTGTTTCTTCTAAACCGTGAAATTCTTCAGAAAGTAAATCATTCCGCCATTGCAGTGCTATTTATTAATGCTATGAAGCTACTCGGGTCAGATGGTGTGAAGAGGGAAAACATTATATTGTTTGTAACCATCTGATTGAATTTATGGTTGATTTAAGTTAGTAAGGGTTTTGGGATGGTAAAGTGCTGGCCACTTGATCTCAGGTTGGCAAGTTCGATCCCGGTGTAGTCCGGCGGCATTTGAAGCTGCTCAAATACGCCAGCCTCGTGTCTGTAGGTTTACCGGTATATTAGTATTAGTATTTATTAATGAATATAACAGACGTTCAGCCCAAATACATGTTCACAATGCAATTATATAATAAAATAATGATACTAATAGTAATAAAATAAAAATCCTGAACAAAACAAAATAATAATAATAATAATAATAATAATAATAATAATAATAATAATAATAATAATAATAATAATAATAATAAACAAGAATCTACGTACAAAAAAGACTAATTTAGCCCCTCCCTGACCTTGTATTCATCACATGACCGTCACAACAAATAGATCTACAAAATCCGCTGACTTCACGTTACAACAGATTCAGCTCAAGTCCTTGCATACACAGTTGCTTACTTCGCATTCATTGTTCCTTGACCCACTTACACTGGATTTAAGTACACCAAATGACAACAATTGTATACTATCCTGCAATCTCGCAATCGGTAAGGCCTCTACATTTCGAACATACCATATCATTTACTTACTCAACTAATTCGCAAACTGAATGCGCTTTGTTATCATTTGGTCTTACTCAACCTCCAGGCTCGAATTCTACCTTCTTCACAATGTACACATCACCAGCACTTCACTTACTGTTAAAATTACCAAACAAACTCAATCCACTGAATACTGTTAAACCAGACCCCCATATATATATATATATATATATATATATATACGCACATCCACATTCCCTCCCCGCTATACTCACCACCATCGCTCTATGACTCTCCTTACTCCATTTTTAACCGCACATAAATACCTGTACAATTCTCCTCCGTCTTCCCATTTCTTAATAATCCACCTTATGATACTCCGCTTATCCCCTATTCCTAATATTTTCCGATGCTTGGCACTCAGTGAACTGTTTCTAATCTTACTTGTGTCTTCACAATTACCTAATTAGTGAAAATCATCGATCTCTGCCCAACAAAGTATACCGGTACATACTGACTTATCCCTACTCTTTAACCATCCCTTACTTTTATGTATACCAATCAGCTACCATACCAACCCTCCCCTGTTTAACCTATCAATGTATCTAATATTTATCCCCGTTACTTCCTCTACACTATTAAAAATACTAAGAGAAATTCTTAATCTATTTTCTGCCAATAATTTCTGCCTATACATATCTTTAATCCTCCTTGACAACACCTTCATCCCTCTAACTCCTGTCTTCGTCCCCACCTCTTCCCACATGTACCCCAAGCCTATCATCACCAAGTATCCCTTAATTTTTTCTAGCCAGCATCCCTTATAAATGCTCTTCCGTTGTTGTTCGTACGCGGCCTGTAATACCCTCCCCGTTCATGTCTTTTTAAATTCATCCAGTACCTAACTATTCTTTTCACACACTCAAATTCCAAATACTCCCCACACATTAATTCCGCCTCTTCATTATCTGTGCACATTGGGAGCCCCATCACCATCCTACCGAAATTACTAATAATTCGTCTTAATCCAACTCTTTTCTCATCCAACCCCCATACTTCCGCGCCATACAATACCCTACCGAAAATCACTGATCTTAAAACTAACCTCAAGGATTTATAACTGATACCCGGATATTTAGCTAGCAAGATTTTGACTGAGGCTAGGGCGGCCAAACGTCTGCTTCTCGCCCTACTAATATGATCGTTCCAAGATCGTTTACTGTTAATGATGACTCCTAAATATTCCAACTTACTTACTTGTTCCAACTTTCCTCCCTGCAGGACACATTTCCCGTCCTCCCTGCTTCCTCTGTGTACCTGGGCTACTACCATTTTAGATTTATTCCCGTTAATTCTCAAGGCCCATTTCTTCGCGAAAACCGACACTGCATTTAAAGCCTTCTGCATCCCTCCTGAAGTTAGAGTAATCAATATCACATCATCAGCAAAAATCAATCCCGGTACCTTCAACCCATTAATTACCTGCACGGCCCAGTTGCTTGCCCCATGCCCATTCAAGATATCGTTAATAAATAAAATAAACAATATTGGCGATTCTTTGCACCCTTGCTTCAAATCCACCTTAGACTCTAAGGGCCTACTCAATCTATCGTCTCCCAATTTTACAGAGAACCTGACCACCCTATATATACTCTCCACTGCCCTCATCATCTTTTCCGAAACCCCTAACCTACCCAATTTCTCCAATAGAGCCCCTCTATTCACCTTATCAAAAGCTTTTTCGAAATCAATTGCTGCCACATACACCTTACTCTTGACAGGCTCCTATACTTCTCCAACACTGTCTTTACTATCATTATATTATCCACTGTCCTTTTCTTTTTCTAAATCCCCCTCGGTAATCTGTCAATACTTCATTTCTTTCGGCCCATTCACTTAACCTGTTAGCCAACACCCCCGTGTAAATTTTACTTAAGGAGTCTAAAAGAGATATTCCTCTATAATTATTCAAACTGTTCTTACTACCCTTTCCCTTATATATTGGACATACAATTCCTATTTCCCATTCCTTCGGGTATTTCCCCTCATCAAAGATTTTTGCTCATTTCTTTCCAAAACTTATTATTGATCCCATTACATCCTCCCGCCGACCTTCCCATGATTCTTCTTATCACTCCCAAAGTTTCTTCCCTTGTAATTTCCTCGTCCAGTTCGTAATTTGCCACTCTTCTATTCCTCCAAATTACTTCTTCCCCCATCTTTCTCCACCATTCTTTCTCCTTTTCCCCGAGTAATTCACCAAAGTAACTCACCCACTGAACATCCTCAATGCTCGTTGTCTCTAGACTCCTTCCACCCTTAACTATTCTATTAATCCTTTCCCAAACTTTTTCAATGCTGTTAGTCTTACAATCTTTATTTATGGCTACAGTTTGTTCCTCTGACCACACCTTTTTTTGCCTCACAAATTTTCTTTTCATACTCCTTCCTCAACTTACAAAAACCTCCCTTTCTGCACTCCCACCTTTCTTTTTATACTCTCCTAACGCACCCAGCACCCTCTTCCTCATTCCTTCACACTCTCTATTAAACCATTCTTCACCCTCGTTCTTTTCCCTCCTTCTACATTCTACCTTCTGTGCTATCATCTTTATTGGATGTAGCAGCAATTCCAAGGCTTTATCAATATTATTCTCCTCTAACGCTCCTTCCCAACCATATTTCAGAAATTGTGATTCCTCTTTTGCTACCCTATCCCAGTCCCGTCCCACTTTCTCTGACCATTTGTACTTATTACACTGACTGACAGAGCAAATGCAATACCAAGGAGGAGTGGTTCGAAATGGATGAAAGTTGGGGAAAAAACAGAGACGGCACGGACGAATAATTCATGTTTATTTCAAACCGATATGCAGGTTACACAATGCGCACGGCATCGACTCAGTAGGATGTAGGACCACCGCGAGCGGCGATGCACGCAGAAACACGTCGAGGTACAGAGTCAATAAGAGTGCGGATGGTGTCCTGAGGGATGGTTCTCCATTCTCTGTCAACCATTTGCCACAGTTGGTCGTCCGTACGAGGCTGGGGCAGAGTTTGCAAACGGCGTCCAATGAGATCCCACACGTGTTCGATTGGTGAGAGATCCGGAGAGTACGCTGGCCACAGAAGCATCTGTACACTTCGTAGAGCCTGTTGGGAGATGCGAGCAGTGTGTGGGCGGGCATTATCCTGCTGAAACAGAGCATTGGGCAGCCCCTGAAGGTAGGGGAGTGCCACCGGCCGCAGCACATGCTGCACGTAGCGGTGGGCATTTAACGTGCCTTGAATACGCACTAGAGGTGACGTGGAATCATACGTAATAGCGCCCCAAACCATGATGCCGCATTGTCTAGCGGTAGGGCGCTCCACAGTTACTGCTGGATTTGACCTTTCTCCACGCCGACGCCACACTCGTCTGCGGTGACTATCACTGACAGAACAGAAGCGTGACTCATCGGAGAACACGACGTTCCGCCATTCCCTCATCCAAGTCGCTCTAGCCCGGCACCATGCCAGGCGTGCACGTCTATGCTGTGGAGTCAATGGTAGTCTTCTGAGCGGACGCCGGGAGTGCAGGCCTCCTTCAACCAATCGACGGGAAATTGTTCTGGTCGATATTGGAACAGCCAGGGTGTCTTGCACATGCTGAAGAATGGCGGTTGACGTGGCGTGCGGGGCTGCCACCGCTTGGCGGCGGATGCGCCGATCCTCGCGTGCTGACGTCACTCGGGCTGCGCCTGGACCCCTCGCACGTGCCACATGTCCCTGCGCCAACCATCTTCGCCACAGGCGCTGCACCGTGGACACATCCCTATGGGTATCGGCTGCGATTTGACGAAGCGACCAACCTGCCCTTCTCAGCCCGATCACCATACCCCTCGTAAAGTCGTCTGTCTGCTGGAAATGCCTCCGTTGACGGCGGCCTGGCATTCTTAGCTATACACGTGTCCTGTGGCACACGACAACACGTTCTACAATGACTGTCGGCTGAGAAATCACGGTACGAAGTGGGCCATTCGCCAACGCCTTGTCCCATTTATCGTTCGCTACGTGCGCAGCACAGCGGCGCATTTCACATCATGAGCATACCTCAGTGACGTCAGTCTACCCTGCAATTGGCATAAAGTTCTGACCACTCCTTCTTGGTGTTGCATTTGCTCTGTGAGTCAGTGTATATTCTCTCCCTAGTTCCTCCTTCATCGTAACTTCCTTTATTATATGCTTCTCTTTCCCCGTTTTTAACATAACCCACACTGGGAAATGGTGTGATTTAATCCAGTCTCCTACTTCCATCCTTACAATATCCTCCAACTCTCCTTCCGAGCTTAAAACCATATCTGTCACACTACCTCCCTTCTCTCCAACATAGGTCAATTTCCCCGTAGTGTCTCCCTCCTTCCATCCCTTCAGAATATACAAATATCCCGCAGCGCACATCTCTAGGAGCTTCTCCCCATAACTGTTTATAATTTTATCTTCACTACTACTTTTCAACATACACATCCCATCTTTACTACTATATACTGGGCTCTGTTCCCCTATTCTCGCGTTCCAATCTCCGATTAACGACATATCCTCTTCTTCTACAAACTTCTCTCTTATCATACTAATATCCACCAGTAGCTCTTCAAAAATGCTTATTTGCATATGCTGAACTACTAGGATGGCAATATACGAACGCTAGATTTTTTTCTTCATCCTTCCTTCTACCCATCCTATATTAAATCTCAACCATATGGTTCCTTTCATATTTGTCTCGATATCCTCCACTAGTTCACTAATTTCTTCCCTAATTAATACTATCATCCCTCCTGGGGCGTGTCCCTTAGTCCTCTCCTTTCTCCTATATTTATATTTAATCAAAAAACCCTTCCATGAAATCATTTTCCCTGTTTCCATCCACGTCTCCAAGAGTGCCACAACATCGAAACTTTCTACTACTTCCCGAAACTTCTTATTTCCCAGTTTGCTTATTAGTCCCTCAACATTCACACATCCTATTTTCCAATATACTTATAACTTTCCCTCCCTCCCTCCCTTCTAAATTTCCTTCCCTATTCTTACTCCTTGTAGTTCTCGCCCCCTCATCCCCTATCCACATTTCTCCTTTTTGCCGACCTATACCGTTCCATTTCCTCCGTACACTCCATCCCTATACGCACTTTAACCCACAACTCCTTACGACTCCTACTTTTTCCTCTGCTCATAACTGCTTTACCTTCCTGTCGATCACTCTTCTAATGTCCTTTCTTGCTCACTAAACCACTGCACTCTGCTCTCGCCATTTCTTACTGCTCATCCTCACTCATCCATTCACTGCTCTGATCTTCTGTATCCACACGGTACTGTCCATTCTCACTTGGGTTGATCTCCTCTCCTTCTTCGGCTCCAGCCCTCGTTGTTTCTTCTTCCTTCCTTTCACCTTGCCCTGCCATCTCTCCCCTTCGGAACTAACGCGTCCGTCCATCTCTTTCAGCTTCACCACTGAGTGCTTCCTAACCCACCTTCCGTTCGTCACCACTTGCCTCTGACCTCTTATTCGGGCCTTTAAGCCCTGTTGTCTCGCTCTCCACAGGTGTCTGTTCAGAATGTTCATAATTTCACGTCCTTTTTTCCCATGTCTCTTTTTAACCCTAATTTCTGTCCCTGTAAATTGTTACCATTTCTTATAACAATTTCTGCCATTAGGGTAGAGAAATTTTTTACCCTAATTGGTCTCCGTCCTTTAGTTTTCCCACTCTCTCCACATCGTCTATGTCCCCTTCACTGAAGTTTATTTTCATCCTATCCCGTATGACCTCTACCACCTTGGAGATTAGATCAATCTTGCCTTCCCTCTCACCTTCTTCCACACCATTTATACTGTAAATATGGTTTTCTTCAATCTCTCCTGCCTGTACCCCTCTGCTTCTCTCTTCTTCATCCTCACCTCCTCTTCTAGATGTTTCACTTTTCCTCTTAATAACTCTATTTCCTTCTCATTGTTGCCCACTCTCCCGTTCGATTCCTCAGTCTTCGTCTCAAATCATTTCTTCATGTTCCCTATCTCCTTTCTCTGCTCTTCCATCATGTCCTTTATTTCTTGTACCTTATCCCATTGACAATTTTCTTGTAGTACTTCGCTCAATGCCACCTTAAGTGCTGCCAAGTCCTCCATATTGAATTTTCCGCTGGCATTTGGACTGGGTTTAATTCCCCCCCCCCCCCAATAACCAGCATCAAGGCTATCACCGTCGCTACCAGCACCACATTACCCATTTCTGCTTCCTCTTTTCTTATCACGAGCTCATTGTTGGCCTGTTTCCTCTGCTCCACCTTACATTTCCCAATCGCGGCCCGGTACTGCTTAATACCGACCATGTTCACGGCACGCACTGCACTACGCGACTTCACTCTACGGTTGCTCAAGCTAGACTGCTTTACATATAAAAGAACTCTTGAAGGGCGAAATTCCGGCACCTCGGCGTTTATGAAAATCGTAGAAGTAGTAAGTGGTACGTTAAACCAATAACATTATTATTCTCAATTCCTCAGTAGTCTTGAAACTGTCCTAATTTCTGTTCACGTAGCTTGGCTCATTACTGCTCCTATACGTATCCTGGATAAGCTTGAAGATATAACCAGTCTCCACGCTGAAAATAAGCTCAAAAATATCTCCTCTTTGCCGCTTATTGAAGACCATTCACGCAAAAGAAATGAAAGACGTCCGCCTCTGTGGTGTAGTGGTTAGTGTGATAAGATGCCACCTCCGAATGCCCGGGTTCGATTCCCGGCTCTGCTACGAAATCTAAAAAGGGGTACGAAGGCTGGAAAAGGGTCCCCTCAGCCTCGGGAAGTCAACTGAGTAGAGATGGGTCCGATTCCCACCTCAGCCATCCTGGAAGTGGTTTTATGTGATCTCCCACTTCTCCTCCAGGCAAATGCCGGGATGGTACTTAACTTAAGGCCACGGCCGCTTACTTCATTATTCCTTGTCTATCCCTTCCAATCTTCCCATCCCCCACCACGGCCCCTGTTCAGCATAGCAGGTGAGGCAGCCTGGGAAAGGTACTTTTCCTCCTCCCCAGTTGTATACCCGACCCAATGTCTAACGCTCCAGGACACTGCCCTTGAGGAGGTAGAGGTAGGATCCCTCGCTTAGTTCGAGGGAAAAACCAACCCTGAAGTGTAAACAGATTAAGAGGGAAAGAAACAAAAGAAAGATACTGAGTAATTACTGCTGCCGTCTTAACGACGTAGAGGGCGCGGAATTTAAGCAGCTGTCAAGATGGAACAGTCCATTTCTAGCTATATTTGCAAAAAGTATGGAAAAACATTTTCCCGAGGCTACCACAAAAGACGTCATGAGATATCTTGTAGTATAATTATTCAATGCAAACATTGTAGAAGAGAGTTCAAGAACGCTTACAACGCTTAACGTCACGAAGCCGCGTGTAATGTAGCTTCATCGAGAATAAAATACAAAGAGCTCAACCGTAGTCAAGCAAACACTGATTTTGAAAAAGTACACCTCAGCGAGATTAATTCTCCCTTGTTGTATAGGTCTGCTACAATTTCTGTTACTAAGCACACATTTTGTTATAAAGAGAAGCAAGGTGATGATGATGATGATGATAAGGATCAGGATGCTGATTATAATAGTGATAATAAAGGAAAAGGAGAAAAAGAAAAAAGATCTCAATGTTCCTTTACCATTAGAGCTTTATGATTTTACTTAATTTTCTAAGCCTACTACACGTTCTGTCGCCATGCAAACCTCTCAAGAAGAGATGCAAGATGAAGTAGAAGAAGATTTCAACGCTTCTTTGCTATCGAAACAAGTTAAGTTTGTACCTGAAAACGCTACTGCAGAAGCACGTATTACATCAAAACAAGTCCCTACACATCAACTGTCTGCATATAGGCTCAAAGTTCACAACAAGCCTCTGTTACCCCATGTAGACGTAAGATACTGTAAACACACCAACGTACTTGTAAACCGTTTGCAACCGTTAAGAGCCTATCAAGATGCTGGTTACACAGAGTACTAAGCAGATATTTTTGAAATAGAGCAAGAATTACGTCGTGTGGTTATTATTGAGTAATAGCTTACAAAGTGAAGACCTTACCTGTAAGCTCTCTCTCGATAGTACAAGAGGCTAAACACCTTCCTACATTCCCAGCCCTCACCCTCACCTAAGTCATCATTCTGTAGTATATAGTGGATCGAATAGCTATATTGGTACAGACTATTTTCCAACATTCTCCCTTCCTTAGGGTGTTAACTCCGCCTCTAGATGTAGAGCCGATCTCAAGCCAGGATAAAGAGAGGAGAGGCATCTTAGATACTACAAAAATATAAGCACTTTTGCCCTTTAGACCTTCTGCTCTTTTACCCTTTAGCCTTTAGCCCTTTATCCCTAGGACGAGAGCGCGGTGAGGAGGAGGAGGAGTTCTTTCGTCCTTTTGCCCTTTGGTAAGACGTGACCCCTTGGTTCCATTCCCTATCATGTGTGTGGAACGAAATTTTTCGGTTCAGCATTCAGCATTTTCCAATCCTACGCTGAATAAACTTTATCATTTCTAACAGATTAGAAAGGTTATAACAACATTCTATGTTTATCTACATTTCATCGTTCTAATTATGCTTTTAGCTTTAAGCGACTATCCTTGCTCGAGAGTCCTAGTGAAGCTCCTCCCCCCCCCCCACCAGGATTAGTCCCATAAGAGCCTATGTATACGCAAGAGCCCCTGCAATAGACTGATGTTAGGAAGGGTATCCGGTTAAGAGAATGAAACCCCTTGCATTAGCCCAATACTCGAAAAGCTCTAGCACAACTCTCCCCCAAGTTATACCCCTGTGGGTGGGGGCGGTAGAATAACACCCACGGTATCCCCTGCCTGTCGTAAGAGGCGACTAAAAGGGGCTTCAGGGGCTCTGAACTTTGTAGCGTGGGTTGGTGACCACGGGGCCCTCAGCTGAGTCCTGGCATTGCTTCCACTTACTCGTGCCAGGCTCCTCACTTTAATCTATCCTGTCCGACCTCCCTTGGTCAATTCTTGTTCTTTTCCGACCCCGACGCTATTAGGTTTGCGAGGGCTAGGGAGTCTTTCATTTTCACGCGCTTCGTGGCCCTTGTCTTCCTTTGGCCGATATCTTCATTTTTCGAAGTATCGGATCCCTTCCTTTTTTTCCCTCTGATTAGTGTTATATAGAGGATGGTTGCCTAGTTGTACTTCCTCTTGAAACAATAATCACCACCACCACCATCCCCCAAGTTAATGCCATAAAGCTCATGTACCACCACTAGCTCCTGTGCTAGACTAAAGTAATGAAGGGCAGCTGGTGAGAAGGATGAGCGATAGCCCAACCCCTTGAAGTTAGTCTAATATAACCAATGTACGGCGACTATCTTGCCTAGTAGCGCCTGCCGCAGTACGCAAAAGTTAGGTAATAAAAGTAATAGGTCATAAGTTACAAGTTCTGAGACCCTGATGCAGGTCTATACGAATAGAGTATATCATCTATCTTACATAGCAGCCCTTGCCTCAGTTCTCGAATGTCATGGTGATCAAACTAACAGGTTATAAGTTGTGAGTCCCTGTGGTGATCTTCTAGTTAACGTCTATACGAATAGAGTATAGCAACCATCTTGCATGGTAGGCCTTACCTCATTCCCCGAAAGTTATGCTGGTAAAACTAATAGGTCATAAGTTACAAGTTGTGAGCACCTAAGGCAGCCCTCTAGTTAGGTCTATACGAATAGGGTATAGCAGCCCTACCCTCAGTTCTCGAATGTTAGGCTGATAAACCTAGTAAGTCATAAGTAACAAGTTGTGAGGCCCTGAGGCAGCCGTCTAGTTAAGGTCTATACGAATACAGTATAGCAGTTATCTTGCATAGTAGCCCTTGCCTCAGTACTCGAATGACAGACTGATCAAACTAATAAGTCATAAGTTACAAGTTGTAAGCCCCTGATGCAGCTTTGTAAAGATAGGCCTATAAGAACAGCGTATCGCCATTAGCACCTGGTCGATCACCTTAAAGTTAGTCTCATATAACCAATGTATAGCATTCATCTTGCCTCTGGGGCCCTAGCACTAGGACGTTGTACGCAGCCACCATCTTGCGCAGTCGCCCGTAGGCCGTCTCCTTAAGTCCTATGTCTCCCCTGAGCCAGCTTTCTCCAAGAGAGTCTATGTATAGCCGCCATCTTGCGCAGTATCATCTGGGATAGCTTTCTCCATAAGAGCGTGTGTATAGCCGACATCTTGCGCAAACGCCCTTAGGCCGTCTCCTTAAATCCTATGTCCCCCCTAGACCAGTTTTCTCCATAAGAGCCTATATATATATAGATAGCCGCCATCTTGCGCAATCGTCCCTAGGCCCTTTCCTTAAATCCTATGTCTCCCCTGAGCCCGCTTTCTCCATAAGAGCCTATGTATAGCCGCCACCTTGTGCAATATCCACTGGGCTAGCATTTTTCATAAGAGACTGTGTATAGCCGCCATCTAGCACAATCGCCCCTAGGCCGGCTCCTTAAGTCCTATGTCTCCCCTGAGCCAGCTTTCTCCATAAGAGCCTGTGTATAGCCGACATCTTGCGCAGTAACTCTGGGCTAGTATTCTCCATAAGAGCCTGTGTATAGCCGCCGTCTTGCTCAATCGTTCCTAGACCGTATCCTTAAGTCCTATGTCTCCCCTGAGCCAGCTTTCTCCATAAGAGCCTATGTATACCCGCCATCTTGCGCAGTAGCCTCTGGGCTAGCATTCTCCACAAGAGCCTGTGCATAGCCGCCATCTTGCGCAATCGCCCCTAGGCCGGCTCCGTAAGTCCTATCTCTCCCCTGAGTTAGCTTTCTCCATAAGAGTCCGTGTATAGCCGCCATCTTGTGCAATTGTCTACGGGAAGTGTAGCCCGCTAAAGAGGAGGAGCGAGGTTAGGCCCCTCCAAGATAGCGACTGTCCCCGTCGGGAGGGGCCTGCCTGTAAAACTGAGGTTAGGCCCCTCCAAGATGGCGACTGTCCACGTCGAGAAGGGCATCTGCCCATAAAAGTAGATCCTCTGAGGTTAGGCCCCTCCAAGATGGCGAGTATCCACGTCGGGAAGGGCATCTGGCCGTAAAACTAGGTCATGTGAGATTATGCCCCTCCAGCATAGCGACTGTGAGGCTAGGCTTGCTCTCTTATGCAAATTCGCGAATCGGCATAGTCATACTACTATACTAGGGGTCAATGACCTCGAGTCGGAACCCGCCTACCTACACTACTAGAGGTGGCAGTGGCGTTGATAAAAATTGTGTTTGAACTCTCATAGCTCCCCTACTTTTATTTCGTCTCAACTTTTATCAGTTGCTGGTGTAAAGTGTAAGGGAACCTCCGTTATTGATGCTTACATTTAGGTTAGTTTGTAATGGTTATGTCTGGCGATTTCAATATGTATCTATTCAAGTCAGCGGCAGTGATGAACCATTAAAAACACAGAATAGGGCGGCGATATTTGCTTTTTAGTGTACAGCCTTAAGTTCCGAATACTATACGTTCTTGTTAGACAACGATGCTGCTATGCAGTACTTTCCTGAACCCTAATCTGGTTCTTCTTGCCTAACTATGGACCTTACGGTCTGTGCTTGGAATTGTGTGGGTGTTACTAGTTAGAAATACGAATTCGAGTCGTTTATTCCTGAACATAATATAGATATACTGCTACTAGGAGAGACATGGCTTAAACAAATAATATATCCTTCAAAATTAAACACTTTTAAGATATATTGTAAAGATAGACACAGCCAGGAGAGCGGGAGATCGGCCATCCTGAATAAATCAAAGCTTACTCATCACATCATAGACCCCCTCCCGCCTGGCGTTTTTGAGTCTCTCGGTATCGAGATTAGACCTAATTCGACTTTTTGCGGCCTATTTACCTCCCAAGGGTCCGCTACACATATCGGAAATTGATATTTTATTAAATAATCCGTCCATGGAGCTTCCATCTTGGCTGGAGTCTTAAATTCCAAGCATCCGGATCGGACGCTAGGAGTGTGAAACCTAAGGGAAGAATAGAGGCCTACTGCAACTACACACGAAAGACAATGACCCTGGTGTTTGTGCCCCAACGAACATACTATCTATCCAGTTTGAGGCCGACCCGATGTCACTGACATAACGGTTTCCAAATTTTGTAACAGGCCTATTGACTTCGTAGTACATAATGCACATGATTCTGATCATAAACCTATGATTTTCAGTCTTATTTGGGTTAGATTATATGAGCCATCTTTTCCAGTAAGAAACCTAGGCCTAAAGCTTGATTACCACAAATTTACGTGGCATGTGAATAAACATTTAAAACCTTTGATATTAACTGTAGGAATGATACTGACTGAGCTATTCGATCGGAAATATATTATTCATACTACTACTATCTGCGTCTGACGAGAAGTCGCGGCAGTTTGTAGGTACACCACAAGTAACATATACTACACTTTCAGCTAAAAACATTAGACGCGACAGACAATGCGAGCTCTCTGAATCCATGCATGTTCCTTAATAAACTGTTCATTATAGCAGTACTTATCAATTGTAGTAAATGTGTAACTAAAGCACAATTACACTACCACTTTAGACCTTCACGACACCATGGTAATTCGCAAGAGTAACCGCGGTCGGAACCGATGTTTATTGTCAGGCCTTGAAACTTGCGATAGGCGCATGCGCCGCAGCTATGCTTGGCCCTCTCATCTCTTACCCTGCATCCACGCGTCTTCTCGTCAGACAACTATAGTAGAAATCCAGCACATTTACTTAGGCGCGGTAATAGCAGAGGTATTATTGTCAACAATGGCAATAGTGACAGAGGTAACTTCCCGCCAGATCGCGGGGTTACGTCTCACCAAAACGTGATGCAAGTGTAATGGACTGGTATAACATGGAAACAATTCTCTAACCCATGGATAAATAATTAAAATACCGAGCTCGATTGTTATTATTGTACCGGGCGGTACACCTCCACGCCGCTAATTCAAACCTTGCGCCAGTTAAAACTCCTCTACTGGAGGAAGCCTGAACTTTAACTTCCATATTAATTCAACGATTTCTCAGAAAATGTCATTACTATAAATTTTGAAGTGTTCTGAACTATGTCAGTTTCGATTCATTTTTGTTTTACCTGTAGTAAGAAGTGTGGACATTCTCTTCTAGATGGCACTACTGAAGGACTACAATTATGCACCCTAGTGCGAAGTGAAAGAACTGTGTTTTTGGAGAAATTTTGGGTTCATAAGTTTGTTCTTTGTTAAATTTCTTTCAGTCATTGTTTAAGTTGGCAATGTTAACCCTTTCTTTCCGCCAGTTTTGAATTTGACCAATAAGGAATTTCTGTAATTAATTTTCCACCAGTAAGGTGTTTCTTCTTCATCTGGTGTAGTAGTTTTTGCCATTAACCAATATAAAGCTTGTGGGTGGGTGTTCTCATTCTTGAAAGGTCTCGAATGTTCCGCGAGGGTATATAAACTGCTGATTTTCGGGTCTCTGCGCCACTTCAGTAACATCTATCTTTGTGTAAATTATGTAGCAGGGGGCGGGAAGCGCCTCTTTCTTCGGGCAGCAGTTCAACCACCAGGTAATGGCCTTTTAATAACTTCTTTTCTTGCTAGCTCAGCAGTTTAACTCTCGGGGCAGGTCCGAAGCCTTCTACCATGTAACTTTCCTCTAAAATGTAAAGACCCTTGGTATCAACTCTATCTTTTTAAACTACAAATTGGGATAGAGAGTGCTTAACCCTCTCGAGCTCCCACTCATATTGCTTTGAGGTGAACTTATTTTCACAACCGTTTCTTCCCTTCTAGTGTAATGTAAATCGTTTTCTTATATAAGTCACCTCTTTAGTATGGGATTAGCCCTTGCATTAGCGGCCTAGTGCCAGGTAGGTTTTAGTAAAGTATATTAGGAGTGCAGTTTTGCCTCCTCAAGTTGGTATTGTGGAGGCCATGTAATATTTCTGTTTCTTCACTGAATAGGCCTCAGTAGGTTGGGTATTTTTTTACCCCTGTGTGTATGTCCTTGGAGGACAGCTTGAAAGTGGAGTTTGGTGTGGCCTTTGATAGGCTTGAACTTAAGAGCGGGTTGCTCTTTCTTAAAATTTGTTTCTGCGTGCCTCGAGGAGGCTTTACTGTGTAATTGGGAGCAAGAGCTCCTGGGCATGATTGGGGTCTTCTGCCCCTTTGTTGAATCTTGTATATCGTAAGGTTGGGCTTATAGCTCAAGAATTGTGTGTCTGGCTCTTGGAGCCCAAATCCTGTAACACTGTAATTGTACACTCTCGAATTGTTGTTTAGCTACTGAGTACCTGTTATAATTGTTATTTATTGATCTTGAAAAGAAAATATAACCTTGTTAAATTAACTTTAATTTCGTATTTTGAGACCTGTTCACCCCAGCACCTTCTTTCACGTCTGCACATCCACAAAACTCCGTACCAAGTATTATTATTATTATTATTATTATTATTATTATTATTATTATTATTATTATTATTATTATTATTATTACTTGTGGGATGTGGATATGAAGTGGTTTACGTCTATTGTTGTTATTTGCGTGGAGCACTGGACCACCCCTATCTACAACCCAAGGGCAAAACCAACGGAACGACGGAACCAGGAGCTAAAAAGAATGCTACGGGTCCACCTAATAGACAAGGAACCTCGATTGTGGGACCGTCAGATACCGCAGGCGCTCTTTGCCCTGCATCGACGCATCAACCGTGTCACTGGCTATTCCCCAGCGGAGCTGTTCCTTCATCGAAAGCTATACGGCACCAGGGATTAGAAAATTCGTCCACAACCCACTTCTGGTCAAGATGATACATCTGTTTCCTTAACAGAGTGGGAGCGTAAGCAGCAGCAGGACATCAAGGATAAGCAAGCTTTGGCCGAGAAGATATCCCTTACCCAGGCCAAGACTCCAGATGTCCAAGACACCCAGCTCTTACTACCAGGCCAACAATTGCTGCGACGTAACCACCCAGTCAGTAATTAGATTGGAGAGGTTCAAGGAAGGTCTCGCAACTAAGTGGCTGGATTCCGTCGAGGTGGATAAGCGGGTGGGCCAGGGTGTTTACGTACTAAGGAACAACCCTCCTGTCAAGGTCCACGCATCATAATTGCGTCGAGTCACCCAACCACTGCACATACAGAGTAAGCCTGGCACTGCCAGCGGTCCCCTTGGAGGAGAGGGTACTGATGACACAGCACAATGTGGTCATGAGGAGGAGAACGCGTTGACTACCACTGAGGAGGAGGCTGGCGGCTAGGCGACACCGACCCCCGACACGACACGATCCGGTCAAGAGGTGGAAAGCACATCCAGCGACGTCGAGGAGGAGAGAAATTATAATCTACGACCAAAGCAAAGTCGACGAGTGTGATAGACTGTTGAAATTGTTTCAAGTTATAGGGGGGATATTGATGCTAGTGTAATGGACTGGTATAACCTGGAAACAATTCTCTAACCCATGGGTAAATAATGAATATTTCGAGCTCGATTATTATTAGTATGACTTGTGAGGTGTGGATAATATGAGGTTGTTGACGTCTATTATTGTTATTTACGTAGTTAGGTACAGACTTTATTTGGTATAAATCGTGGTCGTAACAAAGCATATGAGGTTATGTCACGATAGCCTGCAGTATGTATATTAATATGAGTTTATTCAATGTAAGAACATGTAATTAATAGTATATAATTTATTATTACCTGTAAATATGATGTATAAATCCAATGTAACGTTGTGCAACACAGGGTATTAATCTAGAACAACGCACTTTGTCATTAGAGGTTTATCGAATGTTCCATCCATTTGTAAATAGGTTATTGGAGACTCTAGAAAACACGAGAAAACATGTTGTGTCATATTTTTCTAGCTGGCCAGGCAACGTAAGTATATGAAGAGGCAGTCTTGGGAGTTGGAGTTGTTAGTGAGACTTGTAGTGGAAGTCGTTAGACGAATGTGTGGACCCATGTTGTGATTCTGTCGTGTTGGTAATCGGTTGACATGTTAATGGAGCAGCATGGAGCAGTCTTCTTCTTCTTCTTCTTCTTCTTCGTAGCAGTGTTTTGTTCACGATGGCAGTTTATTAGTGTGTGTGTGTGTATATATAATTTGTAAATAAAACAGTGTACACAATTGACACCGTCTCCTGTATGCGTCTTTGTGGTTACAGGCGTTCAGATTAAAATAATAATAATAATAATAATAATAATAATAATAATAATAATATAAATGAATGTTTTTGTATGTCTCGAATGGACTCAAAAACTATAGGACCGATTTCGATTTCGCTGGGAGGGTTTAGGAAGTGGTTTGAATGAAATCCGATGGGTAGTTATTTTATGATGAGTAATTTTATGTCATTAATTTTATTGCTAAGCCGCACTAAGATTGGGTCGACTTGACAGACAGAAAGTCGCTAGGTGACAGTAGCATACGTTATACTATTAACCGATAAGAAATGCTGTATACAGGAGGATGGGAACACGCCGCCATGTTTCATAAAGTACCTGTGTAATATTAGAGTGATGTATATATGTCAGGAGCCTGTAGGTAGCACCACTTCCCTTTGGTGTGATGCACTTCTCTCTGGCGCCTCCAGATGGCCTTCGGATGTCCCCTGGCAGCTCGGTGTGAGAGGGAGAGGGAGGGTGAGGGGACGTGCCCTGGACATAAGGGACGGAGACATTATGTTTACCTGAGTGTTAGTGGCAGCGTAGCCCTGCATTGTGCAGCTTAGTCCTGCACCAGTGTATTAACTACCTATAGGCCTACAGCATGTATTGATTGTTCACATGAGAATGTTTAATATAGTTACTGAAGTTTACCGTTGTTTATATTATCCCTTCTTGCATCCTGTGAGAGAACCAGCCTCATGGCAATACAGTCCACTTCACAATACTAAAATAATTATTTCAAGTTTATTCATGGTCCTCCGGGCCGGATGCATAGTAGGTGTACTTAAAATTAACGGATTGTGCATACTGTGAACTAAATGTAGTTTCGAGAGTGTTGTGATTGTGATACAATACACGCTTGTGCATATCGGCCAGTCGTTCGAACGTGTGTTGGAAGCAGCCATCTTGCGGCGTGACGTCACATTCATTGCGCTGACACTGGATCCAGCACCATTGCGAGTTCATCAGCAGAATCAACAATTGGTAAGCTCAGTTCATATACTTCCTTTCATTTGTCAAATCCTTGCACACAATGGATCCCGATATTAGAAAGTCATTAATAAAGAAGCGTGGAATCGCGAAATCGAAGGTAACCAACATAAAGAAATATACCGATTCTTTAACTGGTCATATTGATAAATTCAGTGTTAAGGTTAGACTTGATGCTTTACAACAAGCGTGGCAGGACTATACTGTCGTGCAAGATCAACTAGAAATAGAAGATGACGACTCCCAACATCATGAGAGGGATAGGGAACAATTCTCAGAGGTGTATTATGATCTGCAGGCTCATATGACGAGATTAATCGAAGATCAAGAGGGCAGTAATTTTCCACCAAGTTTACATTCTGTGGGCTCAGGCAGGGCTATTGTAAAACTGCCGCCTATAAAGGTGCCTGTGTTTAATAACAATATTATTGGCTTCAGACATTTTTATGACACATTCAATTCCTTGGTGATCAATAATGACACTATAGATAAGATTCAGAAATATTATTATTTATTGTCAGCAGTATCAGGTGAAGCACATAAATTAATTGAGAACTTGCCGGTCACTGCTGACAATTTCGATATTGCCTGGAATCTGATCTGTGAGAGATATGACAATCCACGCTTAGTAGCCAGTACACATATAAAGGCATTGTTATCTCCGCCAGCAACAAATAAGGATTGCCCACATTCCCTACGCATTTTATTAAGTCATTGTAAGGGTCATTTACATGCCATTGAAGCACTAAAATTGTCAACTCCACTACATGAACTAATCATTTCACAGCTGTATTTAGATAAGGTTGATGCCAATACTAGGAAGGACTGGGAACTCATGTTATCAGCAAAACAATCTCCATCACTCGACGAATTTCTACAATTCTTAGAAAAAAGGTGTCATGCCTTAGAATTAATTAAATCTAACATGCCTAGCATTATCCAACAAGAGAAAACAAAACCTAAATTAAACAGAGATACTAAACACAGCTACGTTTCAACTAACAATGCATGTGTAGCCTGTAAGCTCTCTCATCCTATCTATAAATGTGGAAGATTTAGGGACATTAGTGTTCAAGAAAGGTTAGACATTGTTAAGGAACATCAACTGTGTTTCAATTGCTTGGCTAGTGGGCACAATGCTGTTAATTGTCCATCAGGTAATGTGTGTCGTCAGTGTGGCAAGGCACATCATACACTTGTCCATCAGCACCATACACAGTCTGCCATGCCAGTAAGTGCCGAGAATAGTACGGAGTCGGATTCGTCACAAGACTCACACGAAGGATTCGGTTCCTATTGTTCCTTTAAACCTAAGGCTTCTGCTCATGTATTGCTTGCTACAGCCGTTGTCATGGTCCGTAATCAGTTGGGACAACTTCAAAAATGCAGAGCTCTTCTAGACTCTGCATCACAAACTAATTTCATCACAGAATCCTTAGTTCAGAAGCTCCGGTTGAAGAAGTCTCGCATATCTTTTCCAATCCAAGGGATTAATGAGGTCATGTCCGAGTCGAAACACTCAGTATGTCTGCACTTAGAGTCTACTGCAAGCAATTACAAGGTAACAGTCACTTGCGCTGTACTACCACGTATTACGGGAGACATGCCATCTGTGAAGCTTTGCTATGATGATTGGAATCTCCCAGATGACATCCAACTCGCGGATCCTAACTTCCATCAGCCAGGAGGAATAGATTTACTTCTAGGTGCTGAAATCTTTTTCGAAATTTTGCGTCGTGGGAAGATGACCAAACCAGGGAACTATCCAGTGTTGCAAGAAACAGAGCTTGGATGGATACTGTCCGGAACAATAAATGCATCGAGCACACCGTCTTCAACTGTACAGCCGCAACGCTCATTCTTCATCCGTGGAGAAACCTCATTGGATGACCAGCTTCAACGGTTCTGGGAACTAGAAGACCTCCCAAACAAACCTCGAACGATTGAAGAGATGAGATGTGAAGAACACTTCACTCACAACACAACGAGAGATTCTACAGGTCGCTACATTGTCCGCCTTCCTCGTCGCTCAGAAGTGGGTCCGGTGGGAGACTCATGCTCACACGCAAAACAGAGGTTGCTACAGTTAGAACGTCGTTTGCATAGACAACCAGATGTTCGGCGTGCCTACAATGAATTCATGTCGGAATATGAGCAACTAGGTCACATGACAGAAGTTCCAGACAATGGCAGTTCCGAAAGAGAAGTGTTCTACTTGCCGCACCACCCCGTCTTCAAGGATACAAGTAGCACCACGAAAACCCGAGTAGTGTTCGATGGTTCTGCGCGATCTAGCAACGGACTTTCACTGAACGACACATTAATGGTGGGCCCCAACATACAACAGGATCTTTACTCCATTATTTTGCGTTTCCGGATGCAGCCTGTAGCATTTTCTGCTGACATTTGCAAAATGTACAGACAGGTTTACGTGCACCAGCTAGACTCTCCACTCCAGCGCATCCTCTGGAGATCACGCCCAGATCAGAATATTAAAATCTATGAATTGACAACGGTAACGTACGGTACAAGTTGTGCACCATTTCTTGCAACACGTGTTCTACAACAACTAGCCGATGACGAAATGAAACAATTTCCATTAGCATCTCAAATCCTGAAGAGGGACTTCTATGTCGATGACTTAATCACCGCGACTGGAACGGTTGAAGAAGCTGTACAACTACAAGATGATTTAATCGCCTTGCTCGAAAGGGGAGGGTTTGAGCTTCGAAAGTTTTCAGCCAACCGTAGTGAGCTTCTGGAAAGAATTCCACCCACCTGTAAGGAAACTCAAGATTTGATTTCACTCGATACACATGATAGTGTCAATACCCTCGGCTTACTTTGGAAC
Source organism: Anabrus simplex (assembly GCF_040414725.1). Classification (NCBI taxonomy): domain Eukaryota; kingdom Metazoa; phylum Arthropoda; class Insecta; order Orthoptera; family Tettigoniidae; genus Anabrus; species Anabrus simplex. The sequence goes on along the minus strand of NC_090265.1, from coordinate 1,176,890,207 downwards.
CCGTCAACAGACCATTTCCTGATAAGAAGCATTTCAAGAACGATGGATAACAAGATCCCTGCAAGACACTTTATAACTAAGCGTGAGGTCGCGTCCATAGTTGCTTCTACATTTGATCCGTTGGGACTCATAAGCCCAGTTGTTATTACATATAAGGTGTTCTTGCAAGACTTATGGAGCTCTGGTTTGGGCTGGGATGATCCTTTCTCAGACGAATTGCAGGATAAGTGGCTCAGCCTAGTCAACCTTCTACAACACTTGAACTACATTAGAATTGAGCGGCTTGTGGTTCCTCACCTCGCTTCCAATATACAACTTCATGGATTTTGTGACGCTAGTGAAAGAGCATATGGAGCTTGCCTCTACATTCGTGCCATGGATGTTCACGGCACAATCACAAGCAAACTATTATGCGCCAAATCAAGAGTGGCTCCAGTGAAACGGATCACTCTGCCCAGACTGGAACTCTGTGGAGCAGCATTACTCGCAAGATTAATTGACAGGGTGGTTCCTGTTGTTGGACTCGACATCCATAGCATTCATTTATACTCTGATTCTATGATTGTGTTCGCCTGGATAATGGGCACACCCACCCGCTGGAAGACCTTTGTAGCTAACAGAGTGTCTCAGATTCAGCAGCAGACCAACATGGAATCCTGGAGACATGTATCCACGCACGACAATCCAGCAGATCTAATCTCTAGGGGCACAGATCCCGCAGCACTTCAGTCAACGCCATTGTGGTGGAAGGGCCCGAAGTGGCTCGAAGAACAGAATGAATTCTGGTTAAATTCAACTCCCAGAGACCTTCCTCAAGACTTGCCCGAAGTACGACCAGTCACCTCACTGCTAACCACTTCAGGAGCCTCCGAAGATGTAATCGAAAGATATTCCTCTTACAGTAAACTAGTCCGAATAGTTGCTTATTGCAAACGCTTCGTCCTAAACTGCCGCAACCCTCAACACAAACACATCACACCACTCTCTTCAACGGAGCTTGAAGAGGCAAGCCTGACCTGTATTAGACTGATTCAGCAGGTCAGCTACCCACGTGAGATCGAAGCCTTAAGCAAGGGGCAGCCTATTTCCCATAAGAGCAAGATTTTATGTCTAAGCCCTTTTCTGGATGAAATACAAATTTTGAGAGTTGGAAGAAGACTTGTCAACTCAGACCTAGACTACGATAGGAAGCATCAAATAATCCTCCCTCCTAATCACCATTTCACTCGTCTACTCATTCAATATGAGCACCACAGACTTCTCCACGCTGAGATTCAGCTACTGCTCACATCCTTACGATCTAGGTACTGGATTCCTAGAGCAAGACAAACCATTCGATCAGTCGTCCACAAATGTATGCAGTGCTTTAGGCTTAAGGCAAAGAATGCAAGTCAACTCATAGGCCAACTGCCAAAGGCTCGCATCCAGATGTCTCGTCCATTCCTGTCCTCAGGTGTTGACTTTGCAGGGCCAGTTGATGTTAAAATAGGATCCAGGAAGGGTAAATCGATCTACAAATGCTATGTTGCGATATTCGTTTGCTTCAGCACGAGAGCTGTACATATCGAACCTGTCACAGGTTTGACATCTCAGGCATTCATCGCAGCCCTCAGAAGATTCGTTTCCCGTCGTGGACATATTCAAGATCTCTACAGTGATAATTCTACAACATTCGTTGGGGCTAATAAGGAACTGCAGCAAATGCTGAAGGACGAACAATTCAACAAGGAAATGAGCAATCATGCTGCAGCATCAAAATTCAAATGGCACTTCATTCCGGCACGTTCCCCACACTTTGGCGGAATATGGGAGTCCGCAGTGAAGGCGATGAAGTTCCACTTCCGTCGGGTTGTGGGTCAAACAGTTTTAACCTACGAAGAGTTGGTTACCATACTCACGCAAATTGAAGCTTGCCTCAATTCTAGACCATTGTGTGCATTATCCGATGACCCTAGCGATCCTTCTATTCTCACACCTGGTCACTTTCTCATTGGAGCTCCACTCATGTCCATTCCTGACCCTGATATGACTGAGTCTCATCCAAACAGACTGTCACGCTGGCAACACCTTCAGCAGATGCAGCAGCACTGGTGGCGTCGATGGTCCAAGGATTATCTTCACACTTTGCAACAGAGGAAGAAATGGTCCACGTCGCATCCGAATCTTCAAGCAGGCACGCTTGTTCTGCTGAAGGAAGATCATCTGCCACCTTTGCAGTGGAAGATGGGCATTATTGAGCAGGTGTTTCCAGGAAGGGACAATTTAATAAGAGTTGCCGACGTCAGATGCAATTCCAATATCTTAAGGCGTGCTATCACGAAGCTGGTGCCTCTGCCTCCTCCTTAACTCTGTGCATATTGTCATATAATTATGTTTTGAACAGGTTCAACGGGGCGGAGGATGTGTAATATTAGAGTGATGTATATATGTCAGGAGCCTGTAGGTAGCACCACTTCCCTTTGGTGTGATGCACTTCTCTCTGGCGCCTCCAGATGGCCTTCGGATGTCCCCTGGCAGCTCGGTGTGAGAGGGAGAGGGAGGGTGAGGGGACGTGCCCTGGACATAAGGGACGGAGACATTATGTTTACCTGAGTGTTAGTGGCAGCGTAGCCCTGCATTGTGCAGCTTAGTCCTGCACCAGTGTATTAACTACCTATAGGCCTACAGCATGTATTGATTGTTCACATGAGAATGTTTAATATAGTTACTGAAGTTTACCGTTGTTTATATTATCCCTTCTTGCATCCTGTGAGAGAACCAGCCTCATGGCAATACAGTCCACTTCACAATACTAAAATAATTATTTCAAGTTTATTCAGTTCCTTTCTTGCTAGGAGGTCCATGGCCGTACCTGTTATTTGGAAATAGCAATCCAACATGCCGTGATCGAGATGTACTTTCAAGTCATATGACCAACTTTGATAGGTCTGCTCAGTTTGAAGACTGTAGCTGCATATCAAATGTGAAAATATATTTTAGAAACTGTGAAACCTGTAGAATATCAACTGTGGAATGATAGGAGTTATCACCACACCTAACGGAGAGCAACTGGGAATTCCCAACCAGAAAAAGGCGAGTCTGTATTATATAATATTCTATATATAAAATTGGATGTATGTGTGTGTGCAAATTACACATCTCCCACTAAACCATTGGAGTAATTTCAACCAAACTTTGTACAGTTATTACTTGCTATCTGGAGACGAGCAATGTGGGGGCAAGTCATCCCTAGCTCCGTAGGGGTAGGGGCAGGGGGATTAGATATTTAAAAAATTGAAAATAGTGTCGAATCCATAGTTTTCTGGGTCGCTGAGATGAAAAGTAACACTCCAGATTTTGTATAAGTTCAAGTCTTGCCCCCTTTGTGGTAGGAAGTGAGGGAGGCAGTGAGATATAAAAATAATTGAAAATAGTGTCGAATCCACAGTTTTCGGGGTCAATGACATGAATAGTGACACTCCGGATTTATTATAAGTCAAAGTTTTGCCACCTATGAGATAGGAGGTAAGGGGGATTGAGATAAAAAAATAGTTGAAAATAGTGTCAAATCCATAGTTTTCTGGTCGCTGAGATGAAATGTGTCACGCCGGATTTTTTAAAGTCCAAGTTCAGCACCCTTTCGTGTGGGGGCGAGGGGGCAGTGAGATATAAAAATAATCGAAAATAGGGTCAAATCCAAAGTTTTAGGGGTCACTAGATGAATAGTGACACTCCGGACTTTTTAAAGTCCAAGTCCTTTGGCATACCGGTGGGAAAAGGTGAAAACAATAAAATGACCAAAATGACCAAAATAACCGAGATTATGGATGTTTGTGTGTAATTTCCAGCACAGCTGTCAGCTAAATGTGGTACACACATTACTTACTATCTGTGAAAATTCTGTTTGGGCAAGATATCACTAGAACCCGCAGGGGTGAGGGTGAAATATAAATATAACTAAAAACGACCGATATTACTCTCATGACTACTGGAGCGGTTTCTGCCGAACTTGGCACACATCATTATGACTTACTATCAGGAGGCTAACCACGTATTGGTAAGACACCCCTAGCACTCTGTGAGGTATAAAAATAGAAAATAGTGCCGAATCCATACTTTTCGGGGTCGCTGAGATGAATAGTGATATTCCGGATTTTTTTAAAAGTCCAAGTTCAGCTCCTTATGGCATAGGGGGTGGAAAATGGTGAAAAAGTAAAATGCCCTAATGACCGAGATTGTGGATGTTTGTGTGATATTCCAGCATAGCTCTCTAACAAAGTTGATAGTCTACAATATGACTTAGTCTCTGGAAAAAATGCCTTAGGTGTAAACGGAAACTAGCCCGCTAGGGGAGGAGTGAAGTGTAAAAATAAACGAAAACGACCTATATTTGTGTCGAATCCATTGTAATCGAGATCGCTGAGATGAACTCTGACACTCTGATGCCGTTTAAGTTTAGTCCCAATCGGCAGGGGGGTGAGAACGGGTGAAGGAAAGGAAATGTCCAAAGTGACCGAGTTTAAGGACGTATGTGTATATATTCTAGCATATCTCTCAATCAAACATGGTATACATACGAATTACTATCGGGAAGAAATTCCTATGGGGTAATATTCCCCTAGAATCCCTAGGGGCGGGGGTGAATTATAAAAAGCAGAAAGAGGGGTAAGATATTAAAAAAAAATAGACAACGACAAATATTAATGTACAGTCCATAGTTTTCGGGGTCGCCGAGGCGAATAATGACTCTCCGGATGTCGTTTGAAGTCCATGTTCAACCCCCATCGGCATTCAGGTGATAAGGGGTGGAAAAGAAAATGTCCAAAATACAGAAATTATGGATGTATGTGTGTTTCTTCCACATAGCCCTTATACAAAATGGGTCACATATGTTTTACTATCTGAAAAAGATACTGTTGGGGTAAAAAGAAAAGAACGCCACTCGGCATAGATTTTAGTATAACCACGGCTCCCGAGACGACGCTGGATCTGCTTAAGGATTTGATCCACTTTAAAATTACGTATAGGTAAAGATGGCAAAAATATCGCGACCTAGCCGAACGGGTGGAATATCAGGAATTCGGCTGTGAGGTCCGCAATCGCTTTGCTGGAACGTAAGATTGAAAAATGGGAGGATAATCTCTCAGAAAACGAGTCAGATTTGAATGTTGGTGAATTACTAGTAATCTGACCAGACCAAATTCCCTCCGACGTGCAATTCACGACCACAATGGACTAGTATTCTCCCTTTATGATAAAGCTGAGGCTTTCGCGGACTCAATTGAAAGCCAATGTGTATCTCATGATATTTCTGACGATTTTAATTAATTTCGTGTGGCTATTTCTAGCCGAGTGCAGCCCTTGTAGGACAGACCCTCCTATGAGGGTGGGCGGCATCTGATATGTGTAGGTAGGTAACTGCGTGTTATTGTGGTGGAGATAAGTGTTATGTGTGGTGTGTGAGTTGCAGGGATCTTGGGACAGCACAAACGCCCAGCCCCCGAGCCAAAGGAATTAGCCATTTAAGGTTAAAATTTTCGACCCGGCTTGGAATCGAACCCGGGACCCCCTGGACCAAAGGCCAGCACGCTGACCATTTAGCCATGGAGTCACACATTTCTGATGAAGACGAACTACGGACCAGTGAGAACCACCGCTCGGGCCCTCAAAGCCGGTATATCCCAGGGTGGAGTTCTGTCCCCCACCCTATACGGCCTAATAATAATAATAATAATAATAATAATAATAATAATAATAATAATAATAATAATGTGCGCCTCTGTGGTGTAGTGGTTAGTGTGATTAGCTGCCACCCCAGGAGGCCCGGGTTCGATTCCCGGCTCTGCCACGAAATTTGAAAAGTGGTACGAGGGCTGGAACGGGGTTCACTCAGCCTCGCGAGGTCAACTGAGTAGAGGTGGGTTCGATTCCCACCTCAGCCATCCTGGAAGTGGTTTTCCATGGTTTCCCACTTCTCCTCCAGGCAAATGCCGGGATGGTACCTAACTTAAGGCCACGGCCGCTTCCTTCCCTCTTCCTTGTCTATCCCTTCCAATCTTCCCATCCCCCACCAAGGCCCCTGTTCAGTATAGCAGGTGAGGCCGCCTGGGCGAGGTACTGATCATTCTCCCCAGTTGTATCCCCCGATCCAATGTCTGAAGCTCCAGGACACTGCCCTTGAGGCGGTAGAGGTGGGATCCCTCGCTAAGTCAGAGGGAAAAGCCAACCCTGGACAATAAACAGATTAAGAAAGAAAGAAAGAAAGAATAATAATAATAATAATAATAATAATAATAATAATAATAATAATAATAATAATAATAATGTGCGCCTCTGTGGTGTAGTGGTTAGTGTGATTAGCTGCCACCCCCGGAGGCCCGGGTTCGATTCCCGGCTCTGCCACGAAATTTGAAAAGTGGTACGAGGGCTGGAACGGGGTTCACTCAGCCTCGCGAGGTCAACTGAGTAGAGGTGGGTTCGATTCCCACCCCAGCCATCCTGGAAGTGGTTTTCCATGGTTTCCCACTTCTCCTCCAGGCAAATGCCGGGATGGTACCTAACTTAAGGCCACGGCCGCTTCCTTCCCTCTTCCTTGTCTATCCCTTCCAATCTTCCCATCCCCCACCAAGGCTCCTGTTCAGTATAGCAGGTGAGGCCGCCTGGGCGAGGTACTGGTCATACTCCCCAGTTGTATCCCCGACCAAGAGTCTGAAGCTCCAGGACACTGCCCGTGAGGAGGGTAAACAGATGATGATGATGATGATGATGATGATGATGTATGTACTTACTGGTACATACTTTTACCTTTATGTACGTACTTTTACGGTTTTATGACTTAAAAATGCTCGCATACACATATGAAACAGAACATTGAAAGAAATGTAACTGCAGGAATATGTCCTTGCGCCACGTGGTGCACTGCAGTTCTATCAGCTCATGCTGGAAGTAATGGGGAACATTATCAGCCAAAAGCGAGAAAGATGTGATTTTAACTAAATAAAAGTCAGTCTTGCACCCTTAGAAGTATTGAAACCTTCAGAAACAGACGGGCTGGCAGGGCAATTGCGCTGCTCCTCATTCCACGCCCCCAAGGAAGCCGCCTCTGCGCTCGGTGCGCAAGGCAGGAGCGCCGTTTGGCCAGGCCTGCTTTAGAGAAATTGCAACTCTGTTAACCTACAGCGCATGGTCGTCTCATTGCTAGACAGAGAAACGCATTGCCTCCAATGTGCCATAGATAGTTCCAACTGAAATAAATATAACCCAATATAACTAAAATATGTCATACTTGTCGGGAGTGCTGACTTTCTTTACTTACAATATCCTCCCCTGAATCAGTCGAAACTAAGAAAATAGAATACCAATTATGCCCTATTCCGATAGATGACAACACGGATCAATAACTCAAAACCAGGTCCGTTTCAATAGTTGAGTGGTCAGTGTTTTGGCTTTCAGGCCTTGGAGGATCGGGTTCGATTCCCTGAAGGGTCGATGGATTGTAATTCTACATGGCTAAGTTTCTAGGCTCAGGGACTGGGTATTTGTGCTGTCCCAACATTCCTGCAACTCACTCACCACACACAACACTATCCACTACCATAATATCACTATCACCCAGTTTCGTGGCAGACGCCGCTCCCCATTGGAGGGTCAACCTTCAGCATTCGGCTGTAATAGCCATACGTGCCTAACCACGGTGATAAAACCGTGCTTGGTTCACTTCGATGCATCCTAAGGCAATATCCTCGGCACCCTCGAAAATATTAAAGTTAGTGGGACGTAAAACTAACTGCATTATTTTGCTACGATATTCTTAATAGGCCAAGCGAGATGGCCGTGCAGTTAGGGTTGCGTACCTATGAGCTTGCATTCGGGAGGTAGTGGGTTCGAATCCCACCGTCGGCAGCCCAGAAGATGGTTTTCAGTAATTTCACATTTTCACACCAGGAAAATGCTGGAGCTGTACCTTAATTAAGGCCACGGCTGCTTCCTTCCCAATTCTAGCACTTTTATATCCCTGCGTCGTCGCCGAAAACTTCCATTGCGTTAGTGCGACATTAAACTCACTAGCCGCCTAATCTTAATAGGACAGACGAGGCCCAGTAACTTTACTGGCATCTTAAAAGTACTTTTTTCAGGGCAAAATTCAGACATTCGGCGTCTCAGAAATCAATAGCAGTGCAAGGAATGTTAAAAATGATGATGATGATGATGATTATTATTATTACTATTATTAATTCAATGCATTAGTACATGTGGTTTGAAGTAGCAGAAGTCGCCCAGAAAACCTTACTAAATCGTATTTTGTTACGATGTCACATGCCGTACCGTTAATCAAAAATTAGAAAAAATAAATTATGGTTAGTCTTCTCCTATGGTTGGTAACAATGGTAATATACGTAATCAAAAATAACTTTATGCCTTGCTCTGAGCTGTTGACAGCAGTGAGTAGGTTTTATTAAAACTACCGCGTACTTAATACACATGTTCCTTTAGATTCTGCAATTATATTTCCAAAATATACGGGTTTCATTAGATAAATATCTTGATGAATAAATAAATATGCCAATTGAACTACAGATTACTACTACTACGAAACGTTTTCATTCCTCCTCTGAAGGAGGAGTCGGGTATCGTAGACGGTTACGCCGTCTTTCAGGCAGGGAGATTTGTTACGGTGAAGGAGATGTGCGCAGAAGGTGAGGGGGTGGGCGGCCGTGGCCTATACTACGAACTGTCCCGGCATTCGCCTTAGTGCAGGAGAATGGAAAACCACGGAAAACCATTCTCAGGACAGCCGACGGGTGGGGCCAGGCGTGAAGTCCAGCCCTGTGCCCCCGTCCCGTCTTCCGAATGCAGAGGCGTAGAGCCACGGTAGAGCCGTGGCCACCGTTCCTCTGCTCGGTTGGCCGGTCAGAGTACAGAGCTGTTGGACCACGGACAAGCCGTGGCCTCTTAAGGGACGTAACCCAAGGGCCGAAACCCACTATGCATCTACTGCCCCTACAGATTACTACTACTACCACTACTACTACGAAACGTTTTGATTCCTCCGCTGAAGTGGGAGGCGGGCCTCTTAGACGGTTACGCCGTCTCTCAGGCCGGGAGAGTTGTTACGGTGAAGGAGATGTGCGGAGATGGTGAGGGGGTAGGCGGCCGTGGCCTATACTACGAACTGTCCCGGCATTCGCCTTAGTGCAGGAGAATGGAAAACCACGGAAAACCATTCTCAGGACAGCCGACGGGTGAGGCCAGGCGAGAAGTGCAGCACTGTGCCCCAGGCCCGTCTCCCGAATGCAGAGGCGTAGAGCCACGGTAGAGCCGTGGCCACCGTTCCTCTGCTCGGTTGGCCAGTCAGAGTACAGAGCTTATGGGACAACAACCCACTCTGCATCTACCGACCCCTACAGATTAAGAGAATTCGTACTAAATCTTCCTCCAGCTGCATATCCTATTTTAGTTTCTAATCAGTAAATATGTCTCAGAAGCAAACTGCTTGGCAAACTTAACCATACATCGTTATGGAAATGGTTTAAAAAATCGAATGGTTCAAGAGAATATTTAGAGCACTCAGCGTTGGTGATGTTAAGTTGGGGAGAAGCAGTGTAACCTACCTTGCAGCTGAACAAGCACCACACAAGCCGTAATAAAAACTCGCGCCGGAAAAGCGTACATCTTGACGGCTGTTCTGCGCGGTACTGACTGATCAAGCTCTTCGATGCTGTAGTCGCCTTCCTGCTCCTTTTCATATGTTATCTTATCCGTGATTGCCTCCTTAGCATCTTCTTTTTCTTTCCTTGAAGAGCAGAAACAACATGAACGACGTCATTTCTCAAAATAGCAATAGAACCATTGCTTAATTCTGTGGAATCTCCCATGGTCGTCACCGACCCTGCTTCAATGTTTTATGGGAGAATTGATTTATTATTGCGGTTTTTTTTTTCAAGGGCTTTCGGCCGTTTCTTTTCTGATGGTAGTCTTTAATGATCCTCCTTGTTCCAGCTGATACGCTTCTCTCTCTTTCTCTCTCTTCCCCCTCCCCACCACTCTCTCAGTCTTCGGCTCACCGCACATGTTCGTAGGCCTACAATCTTCCGTCATAACAAGAGCTAGTGAGATCCGGGCTCGGTTACCCGAGCTTCAACCGGTATGTTCAGATAATACCATGTGCCCAGTTACCTGTTCACTCGATAACTGATCTTTTTTGTACCTAACTAGGGTATTCTTTCGTTACAACATTTTGCGATCTATAATCTAATGATAATGAAGTTGAATAAGGACAAGATATTTCAACATTTACATATCCTACTAACTCAAAAAGGGGCTGCCTAGCCAAGGTGAAGAACGTGAGTTCGATTCCCCGTCAGGAAGTCGAAAAAGTTAAGCCGCGAGATTTCCACTTCTGGAGTGACACACGGCACAGATGTTCACTCAACGTGCACCAGAAGTGAGTACCAGCTTAATCCCTGGGAGCAGAGGCGGCTGAGCATAGGGCTAACCACTCTATTTCACTCAGCGCCAAGGTTACGGAAAGTAGAATCCTTTACCTTCCACTTCTCTAAGGGCCTTAATGGCCTGTGCGGAGACGGCAGAAACAGGGAAAATTAACTCAGAAAGTAACAGTAAAGTTTCTTCTAAAATAAATTGCACCTTATGTAATGGCTGCGACATAAATGACCTGTGAATCATCCTCTTATTCTTCTTCTTTTCCTACCGCTTGTCCCACACATGTGGGGTCGCGGGTGAGAACTGAGTCGCACGTGTGGATTTGGCCCTGTTTTACGGCCGGATGCCCTTCCAGCCGCCACCCTTATATAGAGGGATGTAATCACTATTGCGTGTTTCTGTGGTAGTTGGTAGTGTAGTGTGTTGTGTGACTATGAAGAGGAGAGAGTTGGGACGGACACAAATACCCAGTCCCCGAACCAGAAGAATTAACCAGAAGCGATTAAAATCCCCGACCCGGTCGGGAATTGAACCCGTGACCCTCTGAACCGAAGGCCAGTATGCTGACCATTCAACTAACGAGTCGGACATAAATGACCTGTGAATACCGATGTAAAATAGTTTTCTTTTCTCCAAAACATCCACCAGTCTGAATGGGAGAGATTTCCTTATGGGGAACAGGAGCGAAGCGTCAGGGGAGACAGGGTAGACAGCGTATACCCTTAACATTTTGAGAACGAAATATTGTCTAGTTAATTCAATTATTTTTAGATCATTAATTACTTCCACACTTTATTATAAGACGTCTGAAAATAAAATAATATTATTCAAATACGAAATATAGAAGACTTACACGTAATAAATGAATGACAGCATGAAAATCCTTCAAGTACATGCATTATTTTACCCGCCAATATTAGTTACGGCATTATAACCCCAACAGGTTACTATTCGCTTACATTCTTAATAATGAACCCCAGAGTGTGCATATGGCAACAACAAAATTGCTTACAGTGTGCTAGCAGCAGTGCCAGACCTGTAGCTCAGATCCTTTCGAACAGAACAAAGACGGCCTAGGCTACCATAGCTCAATTGGTAGAGCAACCGACGCGAAATCGGGAGGTTGTGGGTTCGGATCCCACTGGTGTCCGGCTGGCCATTTTTGTTCTGTACTTAACATCTCTTCAACACGTACTACATGTACGTAACACGACCTAATACGTTGAAAGTCTGTTTCGATTACAATGCGGTCGTGAAAATTCAATATTCATTGACATGCCCCACAACGGGCGACTTAAACGCACTCTACAGTGTTCTAGCAACTGTGCCAGACCTGTAGCTCAGATCCTTTCAAACAGAACAAAGACGGCCTAGGTCACCATAGCTCAATTGGTAGAGCAAACGACGCGAAATCGGGAGGTTGTGGGTTCGGATCCCACTGGTGTCCGGCTGGCCATTTTTGTTCTGTACTTAACATCTCTTCAACACATACTACATGTACGTAACACGACCTAATACGTTGAAAGTCTGTTTCGATTACAATGCGGTCGTGAAAATTCAATATTTATTGACATGCCCCACAACGGGCGACTTAAACGCACTCTACAGTGTGCTAGCAGCAGTGCCAGACCTGTAGCTCAGATCCTTTCAAACAGAACAAAGACGGCCTAGGCTACCATAGCTCAATTGGTAGAGCAACCGACGCGAAATCGGGAGGTTGTGGGTTCGGATCCCACTGGTGTCCGGCTGGCCATTTTTGTTCTGTACTTAACATCTCTTCAACACGTACTACATGTACGTAACACGACCTAATACGTTGAAAGTCTGTTTCGATTACAATGCGGTCGTGAAAATTCAATATTCATTGACATGCCCCACAACGGGCGACTTAAACGCACTCTACAGTGTGCTAGCAGCAGTGCCAGACCTGTAGCTCAGATCCTTTCAAACAGAACAAAGAAGGCCTAGGCTACCATAGCTCAATTGGTAGAGCAACCGACGCGAAATCGGGAGGTTGTGGGTTCGGATCCCACTGGTGTCCGGCTGGCCATTTTTGTTCTGTACTTAACATCTCTTCAACACGTACTACATGTACGTAACACGACCTAATACGTTGAAAGTCTGTTTCGATTACAATGCGGTCGTGAAAATTCAATATTCATTGACATGCCCCACAACGGGCGACTTAAACGCACTCTACAGTGTGCTAGCAACTGTGCCAGACCTGTAGCTCAGATCCTTTCAAACAGAACAAAGACGGCCTAGGCTACCATAGCTCAATTGGTAGAGCAACCGACGCGAAATCGGGAGGTTGTGGGTTCGGATCCCACTGGTGTCCGGCTGGCCATTTTTGTTCTGTACTTAACATCTCTTCAACACGTACTACATGTACGTAACACGACCTAATACGTTGAAAGTCTGTTTCGATTGATGTCGTATATTCCGTTAACGTCAGTTTCTAGTGAACGCGCCATGAGCGTCTTCAAACGAATTAAAACCTATTTAAGGAATTTGATGAACAACCAGAGACTGTCTAACTTGGAAACTCTAGCTATGTATAGAGAAGAAACTGCTGAGGCATTTTAGCAAGACGCCTGAATTCAAGACGAGAGTAACAGATATATTTGCTGAAATGAAGGACAGGCGGATTGAACTCATTTACAAGAATATTGTTTAAGGTGACTTTTACGAAAATCTATTTATTTCTTATTTCTCTTATTAAATCTGCACAGCAATGAAATATATTGCTATTTTTTATTCTAAAATGATGTTATTTAACAACTCCCGCTGCCCATTTAGTCTATTTAAAAATGAAACAAGTGCACGTAGGGTTATAGGTTGTTATAGGATTTGTCCTAGTTTCAGTCATTAATAGAATATTGAATTTAGATCTGTATGCTTCAAGAACAAAATTCCATATATAATATGATTAAAATAGTTTAAATAGAAAAATCTCTGTCTACCCCCTACTTAGTTCATGCTTCGCCACAGATGGGGAATAGCCAATAGGTATGCCCCACCCCCCCGAAATGAGTTAGAATAATTGTATTTTAGTCACTGAAAATGTTTATAATATTCAAGATCATTTATCCAAAAGAGTTATTTAGGCTAGATCTATTCTTAAACCCGACGACCATACATTAGATCCTTTTATTGACACACCGGGCGAGTTGGCGTGCAGCTGTGAGCTCGCATCCGGGAGATAGTAGGTTCGAACCCCACTGTCGGCAGCCCTGAAGATGGTTTTCCGAGGTTTCCCGTTTTCACACCAGGCAAATGCTGGGGCTGTGCCTTAATTAAGGCCACGGCCGCTTCCTTCCCATTCCTAGGCCTTTCCTCTCCCATCGTCGCCATAAGACCTATCTGTGTCTGTGCAACGTAAAGCAACTAGCAAAACAAAAAACTTTTGACAAAATGAAGCATAACAGGCCACTACTTAAACATATCAGCCAGTGGACGAAGCTCTTGAAAAGTTGAATTGATTATTTCTAAACAGACAGTAAACAAACAAAATTACAAAAGTAGCCTATACATAATTATATTGCCTTAAATGACAAATGATACAGGAGTTAGACAATGCTGTAATCTTTCACCTTTGTTGTCTATAGTTTGCAATGGATTATCTTATGTTAAAGGGAGGGATTCATTTAGGTGAAAATGTAGTAAGCAGTTTGGTCTATGCCGACGATTTGGTCTTAATGACGGTCTGGGCTGAAATCTAATATCTTGGTACTTGAAAATAAGAACAGTAAGTATGATATGAAAATTAGCATTTCCAAGATTAAAATTCTGTCAGCAGGGATGAAACTTAAGTGAATCTCAGATCGGGAATACAAAACTGAAACAGGTTGATAATTTCAAGTATTTAGGAAGTGTATTCTCCCAAGATGGTAGTATACTAAATGAAATTTAATCAAGGTTCAGCAAAGCTAATGCAGTTAGCTCGTAGTTGCGATCAACGGATTTCTGTAAGGAAGAAGTCAGTTCCCGAACGAAACTATCTTCACACCGGTCTGTTTTTAGACTGAATTTGCTGTACGAGAGTGCGAGCGAGGTGGACTCAGGATATATTATTAATAAGTCAGAAGTAACAGACATGAAAGTAGCCAGAATGATCGCTGCTATAAACAGGTGTGAACAATGGTAGGAGGGTACTCGGAATGAGTAGAAGACTAAGGAATGATCTCGTTGGATGAAGCGGTGGTGGGGTCATGTGGAGCGAATGGAGGAGGATAGGTCACCTAGCAGGATAACTGACTCGGTCATGGAGGCTGAGAGAAGTAGATGGAGAGCAATGATTTAAAGATAAGAGGTGCCGGTATGGAACTAAACGAGACCACAGGGCTAGTTACAAATTGAGGATTGTGGAGACGTTTATTTCATTCACAGAGGCTTGCAGTTTGACCGCCGAAAGGCATTACCGTCTATAATGAAGATCTAGAAAAAGTAAGAAAAATCTGACCCCCAATTTTAGAAAAGGTCGGTTTCTAAGTAACAAAGGACGTAATTAACACTCTCTGGAGAAAAATACGTTTAGCAACAACAACCAAATAGGTACAGTAGTAGAGCGGAGAAGCAATCTCGCAAGGTACTGTGTATGTTGGCTACTCATCCCGAAGACTTGGTTAGATTCTCAACAGGTCCACCATCAGCTGTCATAGTAGCCAAGGCTTCACTGAAGAGGTGAAAAGAGTAGTGAGCTAGTGTCTCGTTGTTTTCTTCACTCATCCAGAAGGTGTTGTCACGTATCAATCTGCCTACTCTAACCGACCTTATGAGCAACACTTCCACACCATTCGTAACTGAGACTGGCTGCATAACGAATAATATCGTCGTTGTACGGGCAAAACCTCGTATCGCACAATGTTCTTCCTATCCATTATTTTCCTTAAGAGTCGTCAAGCTTCCCAGCCACACATGGTTATGCAGTCCATGAGAACAACAGTAGAAAGGCAAAGTATGTTCTAAACCAATGAGTGCTGAGTCAGCATTATCCCACGAGGTCATTGACCCCTAGTAGTGTACCTATGGGGTTCTTGACACCTAGCAGTGTACCTATGTAGGTTCGTACCGAGTTCAATGACCTCTCAGTGAGGTTAAGACGCGGGACAACGTCATAACCTTGCGTACGAGAGCAAACCTAACCTCACAGGCTCCATTGGAGGGACCTAGTTGGTCAGGGAATGATCTGGGGTGCTCTTGACCCCTAGGTGAGGATATGACGTCATACCCATACGTACGAGGGCAATGCTAACCACACTGGTCAACCTGGAGTGTTTTTGACTGCTAGGTGAGGTTATGACGTCATACCCTTACGTACGAGGGCAATGCTAACCTCACGGGCCACTTTGAAGGAGCCAAATAGGACGGTCCCCTAGCAGGAGCCGAGTCGGAAAGGTCACGGACCCCTTTGGAGGAGCCGAATCGATCGGGCGCCCATGGAGGAGCTGCAACTCGGTTAGGTGACCTGCACTGAGGTTAAGACATCATTATGACGTATTAACCTAATCTTGCGCACGAACACTAACCTAACCTCACACAGGCTTTTTATCGGCTCCCCTTGGAGGAGTTCAATCGGTTAGGTGACTGGTAGTTGAGGTTATGACGCCATGATGACGTGTTAACCTAACCTCGCTACGTGGAACGCTATCCTAACCTAAGAGAGGCTATTTATGGGTTCCCCTTGGAGGAGCCGAAGTAGTGAGGTGACTTGTAGATGTGGTTAAAACGTGTGTTAACCTAACCTTGGCCACGAACGGTAACCTAACCTCACACAAGCTCTTTGCCATCTTCCCTTGGAGGAGTGACGAAGCTGTGACGTAATTAGCGCGGACGATTTAAAAATGAATACTTATCTTTAACGAATTATAGGTAAAGTAAGGTAAGGTAAGGGTTATTCTGCCCAAAGGCAGGTCCGAACCTCCGCAGAGGTGTTCCTGAGCCGGAGTTTACGTGCGGTAGGGTGGCCAGTTCCTTCCCGCTCCTCCATTCCTTTACCCTCACTTAACCCCAACCAACAGCGCGTGGCAACCCATCCAACTCCTGACCACGCCCAATGTTGCTTAATTTCGGAGATCTCACGGGATCCGGTGTTTCAACACGGCTACGGCCGTTGGCAACGAATTATAATCATTATAGAATATCAAAGCCATTTCTTATTAACAGTGCTGATGTAGTTAATTTTATTATTATCATTAATTATATACAGTCGTATCAGCACACATTTTATTAAAATATAACCGGTTTTCGGACACTAAGGTCCATCATCAGTGTTAAAATTTAAATTTAATTTCGCATAAGTGTGTCGTCAAAATTGGTTAAAATGAGTTTAAAATGTAGTGCTGTTGACATCAACATAGGGAGGGCTGGCTTTACCTCGTGCTCAGGCCTTCTCCTGACAGAGTAGTGACGTCACAGCGTGAAAAATGACTATCAGATCCCGCTAGAGACATATAAGTGCGTTCTCGCGGCAACTTCGTAAGTTAATTCAATTAAAAACTATCAGATCCCTCTAGAGACATAACAGTGCACTCTCGCCGCGACTTCGTGAGTTACTGTAAACAAATGACTATTAGGTCCCGCCAGAGACATAAAAGGGGGTATGATGTCATAACCTCACCTAGGTGTGAAGAGCACCCACATCATTCCCTGACCAATTAGGCCCCTCCAATGGAGTCTGTGGGGTTCGGCTTGCTCCCGTACGCAAGGTTATGCAGTTATTCCGCGTCTTAACCCCACCGAGAGGTCATCGAGCCCGGGTAAGAACCTACATAGGTACACTACTAGGGGTCGAGAAACCCTTAGGTACAGTACTAGGGGTCAATGACCACGTGGGGAAATGCTGACTCAGCACTGTAACGATCACTCACCTATTTTCGGCTACCGTCATCTGGAACTCCATCTATGTTCATATACTCGCCGCTACTTCACTCATCTAACCGGCCTTGGACCTTCTCTGCTGCCTCGCCGTGCATCCGTCCTGGTGAACTGCTGACTACACACTGAGTCTCCTCTGGGTTACGTCACCCGCTACGTCAGTGTCCGATATTTCTCGACGTTTTGTGTACTTTTTTCCGGAACTTTCTGCAGCGGTATAAAGGCTTCCCCCACATACTCGGTCTTCAGTCCAGCACTGATACCGAGTGTGGTTGGAGGTTCGTCTGAGGACTTCCCAGTATTTGCTGGGAAGCTCCACTTCTTTTATTTGCTGTATTGGGTGAGCAACAGAGTATTTATTTTATAATTACCATTATTATTCTTCTCCTATGGATTTTGGAGTTATCTTCATTGCTGTGGCCAGTTTTCTTTTAAGCTTGATATGAGTGATATTTTTCCTTAACAAATGAACATCGAGTAATAGGCAATTTCAAGAGTTAGTGAGTGATTGAACTTGTGGCCTTATCACATAAAACTGTTCCTGCATTTGGCAATGTTTATACTCAGGCGACTCCCATTATTGTGATCCCCGTCCTTGGTCTTTCCCGTGCCTTTCTTTTCCCTTTGTTTACCTTTTTGGAAATCTGTGTCCATATTCTCCGAGGTTTATAGGTTACCATGTTCATTTGATTAGTCACATATTATAACTTGTAAATGGTCTAGGGATTCTATTCTAATGTACGTCATTCACGATGAGTGTTTTCTTTTGTGTGTCAGATTACAAAATTTTGAGTTGTAAAATTTAAAATTGATTTCCTTGTAGAAACAATATACTGTTTTGATTAACCTTTTTTCTTCTTATTATTACATCCACTAACCTCCAATTGGTCCCAGCTCTTTTCTCCTTGAACGTCTTGTCAAAGAATCTTAATCAACCCATACGTTGTTGCTATAAATCGTCACAAAATGGTAGCAGAGTAACTCACCCTATTTATTTACTGTTATCTATTTTCAATTTTTCTCTTTTTTTACTCTTTGTTATTGTGCTCTCTTTTTCAACATGGCAACATTTTCCGATAATTTTCCATTAAATTCTTCTGATAATTCTTTATATTTACCCCCGATTTCCCGGTCTCTACCTAATCCATCTTGTGCGGATTTAATTACTTTTGATGATACTTCGCCCTCAGAACCTTCATCCACTATTTGTTCGTCTTCGCATTCTAACACTTCAGACTTATTTGATCAAGACCTAAAACCTAAACTTCCAAGTACCACTCATCATTTACATCCTGAATCTTCTAGGCCACTCACCTCACCGCCTATTTCCCCAAATCCACTCATTTCCACATTAAATTTAGAGATTATTAAACAGTCATTAACACAAGTGCCTCCTTTAACTGATACAAATCCTCGAAATTTAACTATATGGCTATTTTTTGTCCGTAAATTTCTTAAAATTAACCTTGCCCCATTTTCTCAACTCATTAGTTTATTAACATCTAAAACTACTGGACATTTAACGAATTTTTGGCTTGAAAATATGGCACATTTTCAGGATTGGGCTCAATTTCGCACATGTCTCCATAATTACTTTCTACCTTATGAGGTACGTCATACATTGAGTTTGGAATTTGTCCGCCGTCATCAACGTTCTGACGAACCTGTACACGATTATTTAGACTCACTTCTTACTTTTAGTGATTTTCTTAATATCGCTAATAATCCATCGGACTTAATTTCAATTGTTACATTTTATGCTGTGCCTTCTTTCCGACAACTTCTTCAGACACATTCTCCCCCTACCTCTTTGCTACAATTGTATACCGCAGCACAAGCTCATACGACTTACTCGTATGCAGATATTTCCTACTATGCTCGTGTACCACCACCAGTCTTACCTTCTGCTACTACCTCTCCCCCGGTGTCATTATCATTACCAATATCTCGTTCTGTTACAGTCAGTAAACCTATTATTTGTTACCGCTGTAGAGGTACAGGACATATAGCTAAATTTTGTGCCTCCCCCATCTCGGGAAACGCCCCCAACCCCCGTCCGTAGGCAGTGGACGCGTTCAAGGGGCAAATCTGCCTAATCAAATACATGCTTTTCATCACGACACCTTTACCACTCGGCAACCTTTTCGATCTTCTACTATTTCTTACACTAAACCGAGCGTAAAATATGATTCTCACATTTTTTGCTCATTACCCAGAACTTCACATATTGTAGTCTTGCTCCACAATATTCCTACTATTGCACTTTTATATTCTGGTTCAACGACTTCTTTAATTAGTTTAGAACTTTTCCAATCTCTTCAGACTATTTTTTCTCATCTTCAACTTTCTCAGTCTTCCCTTCGTTGTACTTCTGCATCAAATAATCTACTTCAGACCCTTGGCCAAGTCAAGGTCAACTTAAAAATTCAACATTTTTCGTGGACCTATTCTTTTAATGTTGTAGAAAATTTATCATATCCATTAATTCTAGGATATTATTTTTTTCGTCATACTAGTTTGGTACTTGATTCCTTTTCTTCCTCTATTCGTTTCACCTTTTCGGATATTAGGATTCCATTAGTGAATTGTTCTGATTTCCCTCTTTCACATCTTCCTTCGGTTCGTAAGGACTATGTGTATTGTAATCGTTCTCAGTCTGCCCAACTTGATAATTTGTTAGTTGAGTTTTCTGATGTTGTAACCTCTAAACTTGGAACCGTTTCCAATTTTCAAGCTCATATTGATCTCACTGATACCACGCCTGTTCGATCTCTCCCGTATCATTTGAGTCCGCCCAGAATGAAAATTCTTAATCAACTTGTAGAGAAAATGCTGGTTGATAATACCATCGTACCTTCCACTTCGGACTATGCCTCTCCCGCGTTCATTGTTGATAAACCTGATGGGTCCTTTCGTTTTGTAGTTGATTATCGTAAAATTAATTCTAAGATCCTCTACGATGCTTACCCCATGCCTAAAGTTCAAACTGCGTTTCAACATTTTTCCAATGCACAGTATTTTTCCCTTTTAGATTTCAATTCGGCCTAAAATCAGATACCCTTAGATGATAGTAGCTCCAAGTATACTGCTTTTATTACTCCTACCGGGCTGTATCAATTCACTAAAGTACTTTTCGGATTAAACCTTGGCTCACAAATCATGCAAAGATTTGTTGACAATCTTTTTTCTGATATAAAATATCAGTATATATTTCCGTATGTGGATGATCTTTTGATTTATAGTCCTGATTTTGATACTCATATTAAACATCTTCGTGAAGTACTCTCTCGTTTACGTTCTGTTAATCTTACCGCCAATCATTCTAAAATTATTTTAGCTCAGACTTCCATTAAATTTTTGGGCCATATTCTGTCCAATAATGGCATTTCTGTTGATCCGAATCGGGTTTCTGTAGTTGATCGTATTCCTCCACCTAAAAATTTGAAGCACTTGCGAACATTCTTAGGTATGGTTGGTTTTTATAGTAAATTTATCCCTCACTGTTCTCACATATCTGAGCCACTTAACTTACTTAAACGAAAAGGCATGAAATTTCACTGGGGAGAACAGCAGCAAACTGCATTTATTTCTCTCAAATCTGCCTTAACCAAAGCCCTTGTTCTTCAAATACCTGACTTTGATTTACCCTTTGAAATTTTTACGGACGCCTCTGACGTTGCTGTTGGAGGACTCTTAAATCAAAACCGAGACGGTAAACTTCTTCCTATTGCTTATTTTAGTCGCTTGCTTTCGCCTACTGAACGTAGGTATTCTGTTTATGAAAGGGAAGCATTAACGTTAATCCTCACTATTGAGCATTTTTCGGAATACCTTGACCATCGGCAATTTCTTGTTCAAACAGATAATCAGGCTTTATCCTGGCTACCGAACAATGCCCCTAAAATAGGCAGGACCGGTCGATGGCTACTCCGCCTTTCTCGTTTTAAGTTTTCTGTAAAATTCGTTTCAGGTTATCAAAATTCAGTCGCTGATGCTCTTTCTCGCCTTTTTGACCAATCGCCCTCTTCAACTTTAGATCAACTTGCTTCTTATGAAATCAATGCGATTTCTTCTCTTATTGATTTTCCATTATCTTTTGACTCTTGTCATCAGCATCAATCTACCGATTATTATTGTAAAGATATTAAGATTTCTCTTTCTGCTGCTAACTATGATGGAATTTTTCGGATCCATAATGAATTGCTGGTTTTTAAACCAACTCCTAAATCAACCCCTAGAGTAGTCATTCCTTCCCCTTTACGTTCGATGCTGTTTCAGTATTATCATGGGTCTCCTACAGGGGGACACTTTGGGCGCGCTAAAACTTATTCTCGGTTGGCATCTCAATTCTTTTGGCCCAATATGCGTAAGGATGTCTTCAATTGGGTTAAATCTTGTACTTTATGCCAAAAACACAAACCCCAGAACACATTGTCCTTGGTTCTCATTCCGCCACACATTCTACTTATCCTGCTGAGAGGTATTATATTGATGTTGTCGGACCTATCACTAAATCTTCCCACGGCAATGCATATATTTTTACTCTGCTTGATGGTTTCTCTAAATTTTTAATTTTGCGTCCGTTGCGTACGCTTTCTGCTCAGACTATTATTCGGCTTTTGAATGACCAAATTTTCCCTATTATTGGTCTACCGAAATACCTAGTTTCTGATAACGCTACCATTTTTACCTCACAATACTTTTACAACTTTTGCTTTATGAATGGTATTAACAAGGTCTTTACCTCCCCCTACCATCCTCAAGCCAATCTCGTCGAACGATATCATAGAAATTTGAAAGTTCTATTGTCTATTTTTCATTCCGAAGATCAACGCCATTGGGATTCTGAATTACCTGCCTTTGTGCTAGCACTTAATTCTGCCATCAATAACTCCACCCCTTTTTCCCCGGCGAAATTGTTTTTGGGTAGAGATTTGCAAACTCCTTTAGATTTAACATGGGATCTACCTTCTTTGCTCCTTTGCCCCCCTAATCAAGTCACTAAAGCGGAGTGGAAAATGGCCTTAACTAAATTGCACCAGGCACGGGAGGTCCATCGACGGGTTCACGACCGTGTTCACCGTCCATCAAAATTTAAACTTTTAGATAAAGTACTGTTAAAGAACCATCCTCAAAGTTCCGCGAGTGATCATATATCTGCTAAACTTTGCCCTCGTTGGACAGGCCCTTTTTCAATCATTCGCTTCTCTACTCCGGATTCTGTATTATTACAGGATGCAAATGATCCTTCCATTGATAAAAAGGCCCATGTTTCGCAGTTGAAACAGTATTTTCAGTAATTTCTTTCTTTTTCTTTTCTCTTTTGCTCTACCCAGTGACCCTTCAACCCCACCCGGGTCAACTGGACTCTCCCATCTTGGTGAACATTAGGGAATGTTCCCCTTCTTTTGTTTTATTTTTTATATTATGTATGCAAAAAAATTACCCCAGACCATATTGTGTTTGTTTATTGTAATTTTTTGATAACCCCCTCCCTTCCTTGTGCCTTTACTATTTGTTTATTTAAACTTTGTTTCTTGCCGAGTCTGCTTCTGTTCCAGCTCCTCTTTTTCTTCCTTCCTCTTCGCCCGTCGCCATTCGTCGGGTCCATCTTGACTTCCGGAAACCTTCGGATTCCTGGCCGGCGGGGGAATATGTAACGATCACTCGCCTATTTTCGGCTACCGTCATCTGGAACTCCATCTATGTTCATATACTCGCCGCTACTTCACTCATCTAACCGGCCTTGGACCTTCTCTGCTGCCTCGCCGTGCATCCGTCCTGGTGAACTGCTGACTACACACTGAGTTTCCTCTGGGTTACGTCACCCGCTACGTCAGTGTCCGATATTTTTCGACGTTTTGTGTACTTTTTTCCGGAACTTTCTGCAGCGGTATAAAGGCTTCCCCCACATACTCGGTCTTCAGTCCAGCACTGATACCGAGTGTGGTTGGAAGGTCGTCTGAGGACTTCCCAGTATTTGCTGGGAAGCTCCACTTCTTTTATTTGCTGTATTGGGTGAGCAACAGAGTATTTATTTTATAATTACCATTATTATTCTTCTCCTATGGATTTTGGAGTTATCTTCATTGCTGTGGCCGGTTTTCTTTTAAGCTTGATATGAGTGATATTTTTCCTTAACAAATGAACATCGAGTAATAGGCAATTTCAAGAGTTAGTGAGTGATTGAACTTGTGGCCTTATCACATAAAACTGTTCCTGCATTTGGCAATGTTTATACTCAGGCGACTCCCATTATTGTGATCCCCGTCCTTGGTCTTTCCCGTGCCTTTCTTTTCCCTTTGTTTACCTTTTTGGAAATCTGTGTCCATATTCTCCGAGGTTTATAGGTTACCATGTTCATTTGATTAGTCACATATTATAACTTGTAAATGGTCTAGGGATTCTATTCTAATGTACGTCATTCACGATGAGTGTTTTCTTTTGTGTGTCAGATTACAAAATTTTGAGTTGTAAAATTTAAAATTGATTTCCTTGTAGAAACAATATACTGTTTTGATTAACCTTTTTTCTTCTTATTATTACATCCACTAACCTCCAATTGGTCCCAGCTCTTTTCTCCTTGAACGTCTTGTCAGAGAATCTTAATCAACCCATACGTTCGAGTTCCCTCTTGACAGTGCTCGTGTGTAGTTGAGTTGACAGTCGCCGTGAGGAGGTAGCGTGGACGGTATAGAGTAGTGATTCTACGAGTGTAATAAGTACGTTATGGGGGAGCAAAGTGGTGGTGAGGAGTCTCCTGATCCTTCAACCCTCCCAGTTGCTCGGGAGAGACAGTTCAAATGGACCAGGATGAGGATGATAGTCTAAGTGAGAATAGTAGTACCGTGAGTACATCGATTCCACCCAATTAGGTAGTGCATAAAGAGACTGATGCTTCGATTTCGAAGACTGAGTCGCAGGAACTTTATCCTAGTACCCATTATGGACCTTTCATTATTTTTGTGGAGTCCACAGCAACAGGCAATGTCGGTAACATGCATCCTATGACACTGGGTAGGATTTTCTATGAGAAAAATATTCCAGGCATAAAATCAGTGGCCCGCAAGGGACGAAATAGGGTACAAATAGAATTTGTATATGCCGTACAGGCAAATTCATTTTTGAAACACCCTATATTAGTGGAGCTTAAGTTACGGGCATATATACCTAGCTCTAATGTATTGCGGATAGGAGTTATCAGGGAAGTAGAGAAGACCTTGACTGAGGATGCTATATTAAAGCACTTAAAGTCTCCTGCTACTATAAAATCTGTAAAGCGTTTGAACCGTCGAATTGTTAAGGAAGAAGGCACACAGTATGTACCTACTGGATCTATCAAAGTGGTTTTTCGTGCGCAGAAACTTCCACAGTACGTGTCATTATATCAGGTGCATTTAGAGGTGGAGCGATATGTTTTTGCTCCCATCATCTGTAAAAAATGCCAGCGGTACGGTCACGTTGATAAGCATTGCAGAGCAACAAGTCCCAGGTTTGGGAAATGTGCATTGCACCATACTACGGCGAACTGTACGGAAACTTTCTTGCAATGCGTGCATTGTCGCGGCTCCCATTCAACTGGCAATGTTGACTGTCCAACTCACCAACAGCAAGTCCACATTAAAAAGATCATGAGCCATCAGAACTTATCTTTCAAGGACGCTGTACAAAAAGTCCAACCTAGTGAATATAATCTAGTGGACACTTCTCAAAATTTTCCCCCTTTAACTGGGGAGGGGCAG
This sequence comes from Anabrus simplex, assembly GCF_040414725.1. NCBI lineage: Eukaryota > Metazoa > Arthropoda > Insecta > Orthoptera > Tettigoniidae > Anabrus > Anabrus simplex. The sequence continues at coordinate 1,176,865,167 of NC_090265.1, read as the reverse complement.
ACTCCTACACAGTCGAATCCCCGTAAGAGAAAATTCAGACAAGTAATTTTAAAATCACCGAGGCCAGTACCAGCCCCAGGATATGATAAGGAAGGTTATCAAAATTTGGTTCGAGAGATTCCCCGCATGGAGATGGCAGCTTCAAGAGTTACACCTGTTTACGGCGGCGCAAGCCGTCGGATGGAGGCACCTTTGGACGAACCTGTTGCCACGAGTAACGCCGCCATGGCGCAACCGCTTTCGTCATTTCATAGGCAAAGAGAACATCTTCAAAGTGGTCTTTATCAATCTATTCAGCAATTGGTACAATTATTGGGTGATCACCCCGCGTTAGCTCATAATGTATTCCAGTTAAGGGACAGGATTTGTAGTTTTATTCAATTCTATGATCAGAATCACTCAATGGAATGCTAGAAGTCTCATGAACAAGCGTCATGAGCTATTTAAATTAATACAGGAAACAGTACCTCACTTTTTAGCTATACAAGAAACTTGGTTTCATCTAGAGACTCGCATTAAGTATCCAAATTACAAAGTTTTACGTAATGATGGACCCGGTTACGGTGGGGTTGCCTTTTTGGTCCACTCGTCCGTGACATATCGCATCCATTCGAATATTCAGGCCATACCCCATACATATGTTATAGGATTATATTATATGCATTTTTTACTTGTGAATATCTACTGTCCTCCTGAATTTTCCATTACTGAGAGACAATGGAACCAAGTCTTTCAACAATTTACTACCGAACCATATGTTTTTATCTTTGGGGACTTTAATCTTCATCACACACTGTGGGGAGGACATTTGGATACACTTCAAGGTACACAGTTCCTTAATGAAGTAAATAACCATGCTTTTGCTATTTTGAATGATGGCTCTCCTACGCGTTTGACTGCGCCTTCTGCCCCTCCTAGCGCAGTAGATTTAACATTGTGTAAGCGAAATATGGTGTCTATCGCTACATGGCATACTTTGAGTGATATTTATTCCAGTGATCATTTCCCTATTGTTATTTCTTATGGTGTAGGCAGACCCTTTTCTCCACCGCACCACACATTTCAACATAACATGATTCGATCTTTGAGGAGATTTAAACCACAAATATATACCGCTTACATTGAGGATGCGTTACAAAAAATACCGGAAAATACTTTTTCATATCACACTTTACTGCAGATTTTAACAGATTATATTAACCTTCACCACCCCATCAGCGCTTCACCTCCTTTATCTTCTAGGAAACCTGTGCAAGTTAAGTGGTGGGATGACGAATGTCATTTGCTGATTCAAACTCGTAAAGTACTGTTTCGACAATATAGGCAGCACGCAACACCTGAAAATTACTTCCGGCTCAAACGTCACATGGCACAAACCCGCCGAATTTTCCATCAAAAACGTCGTGTCGCTTGGAGGGAGTTTATATCGTCCTTCACGCGTCAGGTTCCAATTGCAGACTTGTGGAATGCCATCAGGGCAATCACAAGAGTTACGCAGCACTCCCCTGCCAAGACCATCCCAGGGCAAGTATTATCAGATTTTCTTGTTAGAGAGACGCCAGATTTTGTAGTGCCACAGTATGTTCCTTCCCAAGACCCACTAGACGCACGTTTTTCCGTATTGCTACAACCCTGCGACTATCAGGAATTGGAGGCAGTACTCCACTCATGCTCAAATTCTTCCACAGGTCCAGATAATGTATCCTATCAAATGCTCCAATTACTACGTATTAGAGCAAAGAAGGTATTACTAAATACGTATAATGATATTTTTCGCAATAACAGTACACCGGTTAGTTGGAATGAATTTTTCCTAATTCCCATTCTTAAAAATAAGCAGTTACCCACTGAGGTAAGTAATTATCGCGGTATAGTCCTCGGTTCGTGCATCCGTAAAGTCTTTCTAAAGATCTTACTTCGAAGAATCCTCTGGGCATTAGAATACTATAACTTGACGCCTCGATATCAATATGCCTTTTTTAAAGGACGCAGTACATCTGATGCATTTAATAGTTTTGTTATCGATTTACTATTAGCTCGTCATAGAAAACATAGTACCATAGCGGTTTTTCTTGATATTCAACGGGCTTATGATTCCGTACCTTTGAACATATTATGGGAAAAACTTGCAACTCTTAAGATTCCTGAGGGATTTATTAGCATTCTCCGACAACTTCTGACTTATCGAACACTCCGATTTAAATCGACACCTTGTACACTCCAGCCCCGGCAGGTAAGTAATGGGTTGCCACAGGGCGATATTCTGAGTGGTATTCTTTTCGCTCTTTTTATGAAAGATTTTGAAACGGTCATTTTACGTCATGCTCGAATACAAGCGTATGCTGATGATTTTTTGATTTATTGTACACATGAAGATTTACAGCTCTGTAGACAACATATTAGTTTCACGCTTCATGAAGCTAGAACATGGTTAGAGGCCCATGGGTTAAATCTTTCCATAGCGAAATGTCGAGCAATGATATTTACACATCACCGAACCTATGACCGATCGCCACTTGCTTTTGATCAGTATGAAATACCAGTGGTTAGTCACCATAAATATCTTGGGTTATTTATCGATCAAAAACTTACATGGAAACATCATTTTTTATATTTGCGTTCGAAGAGTGAACGGTATATTCAGATCATACAGGCCGTAACCCGTAGGCAATGGGGGGCAGATCCCGTTGTGGTGCTATCTTTGTACAAAACCACTATTAGGACGATATTGGACTACGGATCACATATTTTTGACGTAGCATCTTCTACTAACTTGAATATTCTTAACACGTGTCAATATAAAGCAATTCGCTCCTGTATTGGAGCTTTAAAGTCCACACCTACCAATGCCCTTTTAGTTGAAGCCTGCGAAGCTCCCTTACAAGTACGTAGAAAAATACTTGCGACGAAATATTTACTTAAAAAGTTTTCTTTCACAAGTCATCCTCTAATTCCGAAGTTACAGTTACTCTCGGAGTATTATTCAGTTCGGCGCCAGGGTTTACGCAGATTGCCTGTATTGTTTCATGCGTTTAATACATTGAAGTCGAAACAGTGTACCTTAATACACAGTGTTACTTTACTACCCTATACCTTACCCTATCCTGTTTCTTATTTTAAGCCTCAAATAATTTGGCCTATGCGTAATGGCTCTATTAATGTTCCTTGTCTGCAGGAGAACGAGATATGTCCTGTTAAAAGAGTGAAATTTTCTCATATTCCACGAAGCATAAACATTTTTACAGATGGGGCAAAGAACATTAATGGAGTTGTTCCGCTTATTATATACCTTCTCTAAATGTTAAAGAACAATATGGTTTGCCTCGTGACTGTTCGATTTTTACGGCGGAACTATTCGCCATACAGCAAGCTTTACTTTTTGTTCAGCGACAGGGATATACGCGAGCTACAATCTATACGGATTCGCTGAGTGCCTTACAATCTTTGGTTTCGTATGAGTTATCTTATAATTGGTATATTTACAATGTCAAGAGTCTCCTTTATATGCTGGACAACGTCGGTATTTCCGTAACTTTAGTATGGGTACCAGGTCATGTGGGTATAGACGGTAATGAAAAAGCAGATTGTTTTGCAAAACAAGCTTCTCGTCTTCCTGTTCCGAATACTAACAATATTGTTCCGGCTTCTGATTATGTAGTTGTTATCCGACAGGAGGGGCACCAAGACTGGCAGAATTTCTTTCGACAGACTGCACAAGTCAAAGGTAACTTCTATTATCATTTACAACCAACGCTTTTAGTTAAACCTTGGTTTATACGAGGATCTTATACTAGACGACATATTATTAACATCATTAGGTTACGGTTTAATCATGCCCTTACACCACAATATCGATCACGTTTCCATTTAACGCAGGATACAAACTGTTTGTGTGGTACAGATATCCGTAATGGCGACCCCAATCACATTTTCTTTGAATGTTCTTTATATACTAACCCCCGTAAAAAACTTCTGAATAACCTCAAGCGACTCAAGCAGGTTTTTCCTACCAGTGTTTCTTGTTTGCTCTGTAATCCTACAGTCGAGATTATTCGGGTGCTAAATTTGTTTCTAGATGAGGCCAATATCGTGTTATAATTCTATCTATAATATAGGGTGAGAAGTGCTCATGCTTTAGAAGGTTCTATTTGAGTGATTCCTCATATCATCAGTGTATTACTTGTGAGTGCTATTTTGGATTCTTCGTGTGGGTGAAGCTTTAGACGCAGTGTGATCGCAAGATTGGAAGTTTCCCGTATAACAACAGTCTCCTCTCGCCAAATCGGGTTGTTATGTGATATAGTGAAGTTCAGTGTTTTGTGTTTTTCTACTTGCAAGCTCAAGTAACAATTATTGAACTGAAGTTTTCATTTATACCAGTGTGTTTACATGAGTAAGCGAGTATTGACTGGGTGAAATGTCGTAGACACAGCCCATAAGCATCAGCAAGCAAGCAAGCAACCCATACGTTGTTGCTATAAATCGTCACAGCACTCATTGTTTTAGAACATACTTTGCCCTTCTACTAACAACATTCGTTGTGTTCATTTTCCTGCTCTAGCGTGTAGAGGAAAATGAATATTAAATGCATTATACTGTAGGAGTGCGTAGATACTTCATGTAAACATCCATTCCTACAGTAAGCTACAATAAATTTCATTGCCCTTGGTCTTAAGGAGGATAATGTCTATGAAGATCGTTTTGGAATATCAGGTATCGCCCGTACAACGACGATATTACTAGCGTCGTTCATACCTTACTCACCTCCATATCATCGAAGACAAGGATAAACTTGACCTGGCCCAAACGGGGAGACACAGTACATTTTGGACACTGCAAATCACCAGAGATGGATCTGTGCATAGCCTACCCTTACAAATAGTGGAACTTCATCACTCTAACAATTTAACAGAGTTGGGAAGTGAAAATTAAAATCTACAACCTGTTTTCCAGTCATTGACCGGGTCAGGGATGTAATGAATGAGGAAGATACAGGCTATTAGTACTGTGACCGTTCACAACGTCACATATAGTATGTCATGATACCCAGGAGATGAAATATGCCGTTTTCCGCGTCATTCTGCGGTAAAAACTGCCCAAGTTAGGATTTATCCACCCGCTCCGGGATGCGATTTGCAGTATGCCGGCTCGCGCGACCCAACTCTAGTTGTCAGTAATTAGCAGCGAGGCATTGCAGGAGCGCTGGTACTCGAAGTTTTCTCACTCCAGCTACGAGCGAGACGGAAAGAGACGCGTTATCACGTGACGGAGAATCTAGGTCACTAGCAGAGCTCAGGGAGTACATCCAACGTGAGCACTAACATTATACCCTATTTCCCTCATTCATTCACCATTGACAACTCATCGAGTTCAATTGTTTTCCCCCTGATTATTATTATTATAAATTGCGAAATACTCAACGGAGAGTCACGTGCAAACATTCATTTGAATAAAAGGATTTTACACATAATTATGAGACCGAGAAGTGCTCTACATAATTGAAAGAACGGTAGCTACGCCGTAACAAGGGCCCGTCTTAATGGTTACCAGATGTTGGGTCCCAACCGTGGCAGCCATCTCAAGGATTCCCCTGGCGCTTGTCATCATTCACCGACAGAGACAAAAGGACGCTTTTAAGATTGATTGAGAATCCAGGAAGCTATTTTGATAATATTCACTCAGTGAAAATGGGAATACAGGAGCTATAATTTGATATCCTGTTCGTCACTCTATACTGCGTATTACCGGAGCACATTTTGAGAAGGGGGTGTGTTTTACCCCCACTGCTAGCACCACGGCATCTCGCCTATATAGCAAGGAGCTGAGAAACGGACACCACCAGTTCATTTTCAGTTCAACACCAGTTCGTTACCAGTTCGTCGTGATTTGCGTGCGAGTTCTTTATGAAGAAATCATTCTGTAATGTGAGCAGTGTAATGCAGTGATTTATTAAAGTTTGTGAATGTATGTCGAAATAACGGCAATCTGAGTACGTTGTTTGCGCGTACAGTGTGCCGCTAATAAATATAGTAGGAACGGTACGAAACCGTGATGATCGCTGTCCGTGTGTCTAAGAGGTCGTGCATCGAGCCTCATATATGCCTAAACTAATACGGCTCAATTAACATAAATAGGCACGTATTTAACTAAGTGCGTGGAGCGAGTGTACTCGATATGAATGGGAAATATAAGGAAAGGGAATGAACGGCTCATTGTCGGCATGATTAAGGGCAGTGCCACGTTAGATCGTTCCCTAACGCAGTAGAGAGCTCGACTTACGTATGACTAACTGCAGTAGAGTATGGCTGAATTATTGTTGTGTAATACGAGAGTGCTAACACATTAGTGGCCTAACCAGTGACGTTTCTAAGTGAACCAGTGGAGCTTCAGGGCAGAGTAACTGTCAATAAAAAGGATAGGTGAATGAGAAGGGAATAATGTCGGGCTTCAGGGACACAACTGACGTTAGGTTGGGATGCTTGTGTCATTAAGCAGACCCAACCATATATTAAATCTGTGATGTGTAATATAAACTAATGCATTCACATGAGATAACTTCCCCTCATTTACATAAGGAGTCTACAAGAACGTCGGAGTGAACGAGATATCTAGCTGCCTGCCAGAATTTCGCCTGGTGTAGCAGAGATCGTCTGGAACTTCGCACGAGATCAAGCCGTCATGTTCGTAACTTGCCAGTTGGTCATCAAAGGACTTCACATCGCTGATTGCATCATGAGGGCAGAGTAAATACATGGACGTGCCCTCCTGTAATGCTCTGTTCGTGGTTTTTCCGGAAGGATGAGTACATTTCCAAATATTTGTAGCTTTGAAAGTCGTTTCCTATTGTAAATATAGAGTAAATTTGCATGTAGATGTAATGTAGATCGCCAATATGCTATTTCAAAGGGGTAATAATAATTTCATTTTATTTTGGGATTTTTATGGAATATATTCATCATAGTTTGGAACAACTATATTTTACTTCAGTTTTTATAAGGGTTTTTGGTAATGCATGACGTAATTCTAAGGACCTTAGATTAATTAAGTGTGAAGCGCTGTCGAGTAAAGAGGGCTTAAATATTCTGTAAAAATGACTCCAGTTATCATCTTCTCTATAGCAAATATGAGTCATCAAAGATCTATCAGTAATTGACTTTTTTTTGCACTTCACACCTGGTAGGGCGTCCTCCTAACTAGTAATTAAGGCCGCTGAAACAACGGATGGTGACATGACATTGGGGTATATATTGTTGAATTATTTAGCTCGTGAGTGCGTGATGTAATTTGGACCCGTGTGGCAGGGGTTCATCATTAAATAGCATTGTATTCGAGGTACCGAGAGGAGGAACGGTTGGCTAGGCAGGCTGTAGCCCTAATGTATATTGTGAAGTAGAAATGTAAAGTTCCCCCTAGAATCTGTTATTAATAAGTGCGAAGTGGATACCGTGCTACGAAGATGACGATTACGGCCAGATTAGAGCCAACATTTAATGTGCTGCCGTTGTGGCCAGGAAAGAAAGAAGTGAGATTATTTGCCGTGAAGCAATTGTATGAGAGGACCCAGTCACGAGCGAGACATCGGGAAGTGCGGACGTGTGAATGAGCTGAGCTGCGCAATATGGGAATAACGATACAGCAATACAGGCTAAGAATTGGAAGATGGCATGGTGCAAGGCAGTGTTGGAAGGAAGGTGGAGTTGAGAGAGGAAGAGAAATTAGTGGTTATAAAGGACTGTTGGAGATTATGTTGTGTGCGACGGTTATTGCGACGCTGCTGGTGGTAGGAGGTATAGAAAAAAATCCGGGTCCAAACCAGGGACCGTTCGGCTGGGAGGAGCTTGAAGAGATCAAGAGAGTGGTGAAGGAAGCAAGCAAAGGAGAATAAATTAAGAAAATGATGCAGGAACACCAGGCAACCCAAATGAAGGAGATGAAGGACTTAAAAAGTTTTATAAAAGAAGAAATTGGAGGTGTAAATGACAAGTTAGCGGAGATAGAAGATGAGGTAGGGAGCTTGAAAAAGAAGGTGGTGGTACTGGAAGAGGAATTAACAGCAATGAAGAGAGAAGTGAGGTTAGCGAGGAACGAATCAGCAAGAAAAAATGTGTTTGTGTATGGTGTACCTGAGGAAGGAACAGAATCAAAAGTGGAATTAGTATTGAAAGTGGTGGACATAGTTTCGAACAAAATGAAGATAAACTTTTCTGAAGTTGGTATAGATGATATATATAGAGTGGGAAGGAACAAGGGGCATAGGCCGGTGAAGTTAAGATTAATATCAACCCTGATGGCTGATATACTTCTGAGGAATGCTGGAAATTTGAAAGGATCGAACATTTATTTGAAGGCTGAGATAGAGAAAGAAGACAGGATGTGGTCGGATGTCTATAAGCGGCATATGTGGCGTGCTAGATCGCAGGGATTGCGAGTCAAGATAGTGGGGAGGTGTCTGGTTACTTCAGGCAGAAATTGGTCGCGATCGTGGACACAGGAGGAACTGCTGAGGATGGAAAAATGTGAGGAGGAAATGAGTTGCAGAAATCGAGAGCAGGGCGACCTCAGTACGGAGAAGGAAGAGAGAAGAGGGGACTGCGGTGTCAGCGGGCAGGTAGCGAAGACAGCAGAGTCCTTGGTGAGTCAGAACAGCCCAGGAAGAAGTGAATCAACAAGTAGGACACTAGACCGGAGTGAAGTGGATACAGGTAGTGAAGAGGTGACGGGAAGGGAAAGGAGTCAGGGTAGTGACTCAACCTCCTCGAATAGGAATAATGCAGAAATAAACCTGGAGAGAAAGCAGGCGTTAAATAAGGCCAGATCCTTAAGTTTAAAAGATCTATGGGGTGGGAAAAAAGGCTCTGGCACGGAAAAGAAGAAGGATGGGGGTGAGAAGAAAGAGAGGGATGGGGTGGAGCCAAAAGGAAGAATCACGAGAAGTAAGGGGGGAAGTGGTGAAATGCAGAAGTATAGGGAGGGAGGGGGAGGAAATAAATAACTAGATATGGTGATAGGGATGCTGAATATTGAGGGGTTGATGGGGAAGTTAGGGAATAAGGAAATTGTGGATTTAGTGAAAGATTTTGAGATTATTGCTCTAGTAGAGACGTGGTTAGGGAAGGGGGTTGAAATTACATGGGACGGTTATAGAGTAGTTAACGTGTTAAGGAAAAAATAGGGAAGAGGGGCCGAAACCCAGGGGGCATAGTAGTTTTAATAAGAAATGAGATAGCTGAATGGGTGGAGACGTTACAGACTAGGGTAGAAGGGGTAGTGTGGTTTAGAGTAAAAATGGGGAAGGGGCAGGGGGAGCAATTTGTCTGGCACTGCTTTATAACCATCCGAGCGATTCAGTGTATGCAAATAAACATTTTTTTGACGAACTGATTGAAGAAATAAACACAATTAAAGGAATGTATGTAGAAGATGGGATTATTTTATTGGGGGATTGGAATGCGAGAGTGAGCAATAGAGTACCGGTATACGGGAAAGAAGTAGAAGTAGACGGGGTACTGCAAAGGAAGAGTAAGGATAATGTTGTAAATAGTTATGGAGAAAGGTTATTAGAGTTATGTGCTCTAGAACATTTATTTATTTTAAATGGGTGGATGAAGAGGGATAGTGTGGGAGATTTGACGTATATTACAACAAATGGAGGGAGTGTGGTGGACATAGGAATAAGCTCTGAGATAGCGTTAAGGAGAATAATAAGTTTTGTGGTGTTAGAATATGGGTTGACAGAACATATGCCTATCAAAATAAAATTGAGAACGTTGGTCGCTGATGAGAAGGGAAAGATGGAGGAAAGTAAGAAGTATAGGAATGGAGGATGGAAGTATGTATGGGATGATAATACCAAAGAGAAATTAAGACGGCATTTGAAAGAGGAGGGAGATATATTAAGGGTAGGAATTGAAAGGGCGGTAGAAGGGAATGACATGGATAACGTGCTCAAATTAATTGAACTCCCTGTATGGAGGGTGGGGAAGAAAGTGAGGAGAAGGGTAGAGGGATAAAAGAATAAAATGAATGGATGGTTTGATGAAGACTGTAGGAGAAAACGTGAGGTTGTAATGAGAGCCCTAGCGGAGTTTAGGAAGGAGGGTGTGCAAGAAAAAAGGAAGGAATATTGTAAATTGAGAAGGGAATATAAGGAGGTATTGAATGAGAAGAAAAGAGGATGGAAGGAGGCGGAAGCTGAAAAAATAAATATATATTGTAGAGAGAAGAAATTTGAGAGGATTTGGGAGCCAATAAACAAGATCAGAAGAACGAAACCGGAGGGGAAGGGGGATAAAATAGGAGAAAACGAGTGGGTTAGGCATTTTAAAAGGCTTTTAGAAAGGGAGAGGAAATTGGGTAGAGAAATAGACAAGTCACAAATTGGAAGGGAACTGGAAGTAGGCATTACAATATTGGATGGGGAGATAACAAGGCAGGAGGTAATTACAGTATTAAAAAATGCTAGACCCAAGGCTGCAGGAGGTGTGAATGGTATTTCCAATAGTGTATGGAAAGAGGTAGGGGCAAATGAACCGATGTTGAGAGGGATTGTGAAATTCTTTAATAGGTTGCTGGAAACGGGGAAATTTCCTAGAGAATGGAGGAAGGGGGTATTATGCCCTATTTATAAAACTAAAGGAGCTAGTAGTGATCCAAACAACTATAGAGGAATTACTCTCCTAGACTCGCTGTCAAAGGTGTACACAGGAGTTTTGGCGAATAGGATAACAAATTGGGCGGAACAGTACGGTAGGATATCTGAGTTCCAAAATGGATTTAGGAAAGGACGTAATACAGTTGATAATGTTTGGATTCTGGACACTTTGATTACAAAGTATGTGAGGATAGCAGGGCGTAAATTATTTATAGCAGCGATTGACTTAGAAAAAGCCTTTGATACGGTCAGTAGGGAGGCGCTATTTTTGAGATTAGGGGAGGTTGGAATGTCGAAAAAAATGAGGGTGGCAATTGAAACTACAGTATTTATGAGGAAGTGTTTGTGATGATTAAATTGCAGGATGGAAGATTGAGTAAGTGTTTTGAATCGAAAAGCGGGGTGAGACAGGGATGTAAGCTATCCCCGATATTATTTATATTATTTATAAATCATATTTTAGAGGGTCATGGTGGAGACGCATGGCAATGCCCTTGGGTAGGGAAAATGGAGGTTCCGGGGTTGCTATTCGTGGATGACCTATTGATTTTGGTTTTGACGGCAAATGGGTTGCAAAAAGGGTTGGACAAGGTAGTTGAATATACTAGGAAATGGTCTCTCAGAGTAAATGTAAGAAAGACTCAGATAATGGTGTGTAGGAAAAGGGGTGGGAGAAAGAATAAGGAAGTCTGGAGGCTGGAGCAGGAAGAAATTAAACCAGGGGGAAAAATTGAGTACCTAGGTGTAATAATTAGTAAGAATGCTTCTTGGAAAAATCAGTGTAAGAAGGCAAAACTTAAAGGAAGAGGAGCGCTTGCGGTAGTAGGAGTATTAGAAAAGAAATTTCCAGACGTTAAATACAAAATTCAGAAAACGGTGTTTAAATCACTGGTAATGGGCAAAATGCTATTTGGGGTTGAAGTATGGGGAATGGAGGAAGACAGGAGTGAACTAAACCCGGTGGTGGCGAAATTTAGCAAGATCATGATGGACCTACCGAATTGTACAGCCAATGCCGGGGCCAGATTAGTCTGTAAAGAATCGATAGAGGTTGAAATAGCTAAGAGGGTGTTCAAGTACTGGATTAGATTGGAGGAAGGGAAGGTTAGTACAAGAAACGTTTAATTTTCAGAAAGGTATGACGAATGAAGGTTACTGGGTGAATAAGTGCAAAAAATGGTTACAAAAGATTGGATTGGGGGTATATGGAGAGGTCTGGGGGGATGGTAGGAATAAATGGGTATGGGAAAGGATAAAGGGAAGACTACTAGGTATTGAAAGACAGAGCTTAATAGGGGAATGTAGAGAGAGAGTCTCTTTATCAGTATTAAATAAATTGGTGGAAGTAATAAACCCGAAAACGGAGTTTGAGGGTAGAAGGGATAAGAGAGGTTTGTATTGGTGGATATTGGGTGTACCGAGAAATAGGGGGTGGTTAGGTAGTGAGAATAGGGATAGATGTGTGTTATGTGGAGAGAAGTGGGAGGACCTGCATATTTTTAATCAATGCCGACCTTTGGCGGAGATAAAGATCAAACTACTAAGTAAGAAGGAGCTGCATATGGTAGAGGAAAGCTATAAGATAACATCTTGGTTATGTAGAGAGTGGGAGAAAGGAACGAATATAGCGAAATTCTTAAATGTGGCCAGAGATATATTTATAAAGAAATTGAGGGAGTAACAGGGGTTGTGCAGATAATGTGGTTCGTGCTGAGGGAGAAAGGGGGAAGGCATTCTGCTCAGAGGAATGGATATCCGCCCTGAGCAAATGCGGGAAGGGTATCATTGTAATCATGATATCAGAAGAAGGGGCTGTAGTGTTAGGGGAAATGGGGGAGAACACCTTGCCCTGTGGAAAGGTGATCCGCCTGGGGCAAAGGGAATGCCTGAGAAAATTAGGTAAGCGTTGAGAAAAGGGGAGGTTGAGTAGGTTTGAGGGTAGTGTAAAGCTTAGGTGGAAGTAAAAAAAATAAACAAATAATAAATAAAACAAAAAAAAAGCGAGTTGACTGAGTGAACGAATGGACTTGGAATGGAGTACTGTCTGTTGATGTGTAAATGAGGAGTGAAAAAAAAATGGATTGTTTAAGTGTATTTGTGTGAGGAGGGAGTATAAAGAAGGTATATGTGATAGAATTGTGATAGATTAAGTGGGAATGTAGTTAAGGAGAAAATGTTGGCAGTATGGAAATTATGAAAGTAGGTCATAAAAAAATTTAAAAAAATTAAATGGTGTAGATGCCTTGATGAGGGGTGTAAAATTGAGGGATTCTTGATGTTTATGTATTAAGTTTAATAGGATGGAAGAAATGGGATCTAACAGTTTGATGTAATTGAGGTGTTGTAGACTGAGAAGACGGAGTAAACTAATGGATTTGGAATGGAAACTGTTTGTTTGTGTGTAAGTGAAATGTAAAAAAAAGTCAAATTGTTTTAAGTGCGATATAAAATGATTGTTAGTTGATGTTTACGTCTGAAGCTTAATAAGGTGAGTCGGTTTGATATATGAAGTGTGGTGCGGTAGGTGGAGAAGACTGAGTGAACTAATGGACTTCGAATGAAAAAAGTTTGTCTGTGTAAAAAAAAAGTGTTAATTGTTTTAGGTGCGTTGATGAGGGATTTTAAATGGTTGTTAGCTGATGTTTAAGTCTTAAGTTTTATAAGGTGAGATGTAGATAGCGGGAGTAGTGCGTGAGAGGTGAGGGTGACGTATCAAGGGAAGAGGGAGGGGTGGGGGACTTGACCCCACTCCAAAGAAGTTAGACTTGAGCATGTCTGCACGGAAATGAAAAGGATAGGGAAGGTAGTGTGCTGACAATGGACAAGAGTATGTGTGACGTACATAGCGGAAGTGTTTTGCAGGCCACCTGTTGGGTCTGGTTTCAGCCAGGGTGGCTATCCGCGTACGTGTGGGATGATACTGAGTAGATGTAGAGGTAGTAAATGTAGTTAAGTAGTTTTAAGAGAGATGCAGTTGCTATTATTGCTTGTTTTCCTTTGTTTCGCTCTGTCTGTCTTTATTGCCTGTAAGCCGATGGTGTACACTAGGGTGGGCAATAAAGATATGTATGTATGTATGTATGTATGTACTATGAGAGGACCCAGTGGCCCGCTATTGGGAAGTGGGTCGTGGGCGACTCACAGCTGGGTGATTTACGAGCCCGTCAAAAGGGACGAAGTAAAGTGTTTGCTCCATTGAAAGGGAACAGAATACAAGTAGTTGGTTCATTCCTCTCGGCACAGCGATTACGTGCGTCAATTTAAATATTACCACCGTCGCATAGATTCCAATGTGCATTACAGGAAGGAACCCTCCAATTTCTTTCCTTAATTATTTACAGCGTGCAGGGAATTCCAGGTTAAATATACCCCGTCTCAGAAGATCCTGAGTTCATTCCAGGAGAAAGTGAAAGCTTCTACTCACTGTCAACAGCAGCAGATGACTTGTACCATCTGTGATTCATCGTATGTGTTTGAAATGTATTTGTTCTTGCCCATCTCTTGCAGGAAGTGCTATGATACTCTGTTTACGATGTTTGGATATTTAAGTTGCTTTATGATTGTCCACAGGTAGCAACATTTTATAAATAATGTCGTGGTATTTGTATTGATAAAAATCCTAATGAAACGAGCGTGTGTATTATATTGCATATTCAGCAATGATTAATTTAGGGAAGTGTTGTGATACGACTTTCAAAGGTTCAAAGATGTATTCATAGAAACATACGTTCACTTCAGTTCATAGGATATCGTAACTTGATATAATTTGAATGTATTGATTCTCAACAGGTAAACAGACTTATAGCGGGGTATGTCCATACTAATTAAATGTGTGCGTAAAGTGATAAGTGTAAATAATTCGAGAGGAAACGCCTCTCTAAGTTTGAAATAGCGTAAATAATTCAAGAGGAAAGGTCTCTTTGAATTTGAAATAATTTAACGTCGAATGAGGAGTAGTGTGATAGTACATATATCACACCCCCGAATTATATGTAGAAGTTAGAGATATTATTGACAGTATTCGATTTATTATTATTATTATTATTATCAGTATTTCATTTGTATATTTTGCCATTTATATTGGTAAGCTGGAAGATATCCACATATGTAGGTATGAGTAATTTGTTTTGCACGAGTGGGAAAACATTGCTTTAATAACTCTGGTAATTTGAATGAGTCATCTGGCTACCCCAGTGTTTGTTGTGATATACTTGTGTCAGGAAATTCCATTAGTCATGTATATATCCCAGCCTGATGAGATGAGCTTGTTGTTGTACCAGGGAAATTTGATGATTCATGTAAAACTCCCCAGAGTTTGTTATTGTCTTGGGAGGAAGAAGTAGTTCAGGGCTTGGGCTTGAGAAGAGGGCCACCCATGATTGGCTGGCAAGCACCAATCCAGATGTCTCATCTGAGAGGAGGGGGATGTTGATGTCTATAAAGGTTGATGATACGGCGGCAACCAGGAGACATTGTAAGTGTGATTGTAGAGGTGATTGTAAAGGAACGAGAAGGAAGATAACTACAACTACAACTACAACTGAGGCACTGTACGGGAAAGAAGTGGTGCTGATACACGGTACTGGAGTGACACGGCAGCAATGGACTGGACTTCAAACGTTCGTGGAGCGTAGCCTAGTTATGTTCGTGGAAAGTGGCTGATTGTGGAGAGTGCTTGCGCATTAAGTATTGTAGCACTTGTGGCGGCCTAGCATTATATGTTGGTGAAAGCTATCTCAGACTTTCCATAATTTATGTTGAGGATCGACAGACGTGTGTATATAGGTTTGTTCGCAGAGCGAATCCGTGATAGTTCGACTTATCGAACATATGCGCATGCGCGGTTGGCAACTCGTTTGAAACGTGACGAGCTGATTTCCTCTACGAACGGAAGTGGTGGTTGGAGACATCAACTGTTTTGATCCACGTGTTGTATTGCCTAGGTGTTGTGACGTACTCTGAACCGGATTTTATATTCTCAACTTCAAGCCTTGAAATGGATGAACACGGTAAGATAACGTGAATGACTAAATAGTATTAGTTTGAATGTCTGAAATATAATGCTTTGACATAAATACAGAAGTGGACGTATATTTATGTAATTTTACATATTTTGTAGGTTACTTGAGCAACTTCCTGGTATTCCATGGAGCAGAGAGCCCTGCAGTTAATCCGTCTGTAGAAGCACATGAGATACCGGTAAATCAGGATGAAAACGTTTCACAGTGTGTGAAGTGGAGCAATAACACCACCAAGTTATTGCTTGATTCATACAAAAAACATAAGAGAGAAGTGGGAAGCCTTAAGATGAGAAATTTTAAGAAAATGTGGGAAGTTATTTCCGAAGAGTTAAATGTAAAATACAAAATGAATGTAAATGCTGCCAATTGCGAAAACAGGTGGAGGGTACTCGAAAGGAATTTTAAAAAGTACATCGACAACACAAAAAAGACGGGACGAGGACGCAAGGATTTCGAGTTTGCGGAAGAAATGTCCGATATTTTAGGAGGGAAGAGGAACATTTACCCCGAAATAACTCTGTCTGCTGAAACCATTTCACATCTACCTGAAGCTGGAAATGTGCAGTGCAGAGCTGAGGAAAGCCAGTTGATTGAACCTGGCACCTCTTCAGCACGAGATATGGCCCCAGTGTTGAAGAAACTCCCCAAAAGGAAGCTGAAAGGAGACATTCTGCAAGAAATGAAAAATGATAGAAAAGAATATTACGCCAAGAGACTGAAAATAGAAGAAGAGAAACTAGAAGTGCAGAAAGGGATTTTGGAAGAAAGAAAGGCTAGGAACAGACTTATTCAAGAAAGAAATGAAATACTGAAAATGGAAAGACAGTACAGACAAGATTTTGCTTAGGCCTAAATGAGTGTTGTGTTAAGACAGAATTTGCAAGTGCAAAAGGACCCATCTTAATAAAATAAAATGGTGTACACATGTGTTTATTTTGTTATATGTTTTTATTTTACTACTTTTTACAGTCATATATTGTATATATTCATAAATGTGGGTGCATTTTGATGGAGGTGATTATTATTATTTCTAATGAAATCTGCTACTCTACTTAAGTAGGCTTACCAGGCTAAACTTTATACAGTATAAAAATCTCATTCAAAAATTTTTCAAACATTTTCTCAGAAATTCTACAGAAATTTTCAACAATTTTTAGAATTTTGGTAAGTATTTCAGGCTACAATAATGAAACAGAGGGGAAACGAAGGCTGTGCTTTGAAAAAATTACTGAAAAAAGATATCAACATTTATTGGAAACATCAAGAAAAATCATGTCATTACCAAGATGTACATCCACTCAAAAAATGAATGTATGGTATTGCTTGTTCCTCCCTTTTAATATTCTACCAAATTTCATTTCAATTATTTTCAAAATATAACTCATCTTCCATATACATACAAATTGTTTGGATAATTGCAACAAAATTAATATCTATAGGTTCACTTGTTTCTGAGAAAGTTGTGACTGCGAGGAACTTGTATAGTACCATGCGCTCATTCCTTTTTTGGGGAGCGATTGTACACTTACGAATTGGAAGACATCTCGGCTCCCTCAATTTGTATTTTGTTCTGACTGGTATTATTATCAATTGGTCTTTATTTCTCGTATCCACATAGACAGCAGACAATGGTCAGACGGTAAAGAGGGTGAAAAGTCAGGTTGTGAGTGTCACCAAGTGTAAAAATCCTCTCAGCATTAAGTACTGTGTTGATGGGGTGAAAGTACTTCATAGGGATCACTGTAAGTACCTAGGTGTTAATATTAGGAAAGATCTTCATTGGGGTAATCACATAAGTGGGATTGTAAATAAAGGTCAGAGACCGCCTCAAAATTATGATTGAGAGGGTATTTAGGATTTGTAGTAGGGATGTTAAGGAGAGGGAATACACGTCCTTAGTGAATACGATTCTAGTGTTTGGGGCCCTCGCCAGAACTATGTGATTCGAGAACTGGAAAAATTATAAAAATTGGCACCGCGATTTGTTTTGGGTTATTTCCGACAAAAGAGTAGTATTGTGAAAATGTTGTAAACTTTGGATTGGGAAGATTTGGGTGTAAGGAACGAGACTTGTTGCTCAACTAATGGTATGTTCTGAGCTGTCAGTGGAGAGATGGCATGGAATAACATTATTTGTAAACGAATACGGGTGAGTGGTGTCTTCAGAAGGAGAAATGATCATAGTACAAAGATGAATTTGGAATTCAAGAGGAAAAATTGTTTTATTGGAAAAGGAGTTAGGGATTGGAATCATTTACCAAGGGAGATGTTTGATAAATTTCCAATGTCAGAAATTTTAAATTTGTTAAAGAAAAGGATAGGTAATCATCTGTTAGGGAATGTGCCACGTGGGCATCAGCCCTAAATGCACGTCAAATTGATTCTTACAGTTCTGGACTGTTCACAAATTTCAGAAGTATTCAGTTATGCTCAAGAATTCTCACAACATGATTCCTCATCTCAATACCGTCCCTATCATCTCTATCATTTGCTCCATCATCTTCTATAGCCCTTGCAACTAGCACATTTTCATAGTTGTCATCCATTTCTACTGGAAAATCATCATTTAAAGCTAAGTTGTGCAGCACACAACATGCTCGAAAGAAATGAACCATATCTGCAATTTTTCTTAATTTGAGGTGATACAGCTGGCGAAATTTTTGTTTCAGAATCCCAAAACAGTGTTCAATAATGTATCGGTTCCTAGCAAGTGTAACATTGTAATTTAATCTGTTCTCTTCTCAGTTGTCCACGATCACGAAAAGGTGTCATCAAATGCCGTAGACAAGGATAGCCACTGTCACCTAAAATGTAGCTGTTCCCACATTTCTCTTCCAGTGTGCCACTCAGTGGCGATGCCCGAAATACACGACTGTCATGGACTGACCCAGGATATCCAACGAAGACGTCTATAATCCTCCGCTGGTGGTCACAAACAACCTGTGCCTAAAAAATAAATGTCATAAATAATTGTACTACAGCGTATCAAATAACATATTTCGACAAACTGACAAGGGCCGTCTATCATAAAACCCACAAGTTCTTCTTTACACTTTACAAATATGCCACTTACAGGCTAAGGATTTTGCTGTTTCATTTCATAAAACTTAATTTACAACGACCAGTACTTACGTGTGAATTCAGTACAATTCCCACGGATGTTTAGAGGATTGTAATAGTGTTACAAATGAGTATTTTAACTGTATGAAGCTATATCACATTAGATTGCATTAAACACAATCTGTGTGTACTTATATTGATCAGTAAAGAGTATATTTTACAGATTTAAGTTACTAGCAATAGATGTAATTCTCCACAAGTCACCAAGTGAGATAAATGACAGAGGGCAATGAAATGGATCTTCAAAGACAGGATTAATTTGGACTTCATAATATATTTTGCATATACAACAATTCAGAAAGAGTAATACATTAAACCACATCTAAGGAACAGAGCCCTATCCTTCACAGAACACATGTATTGCCCTTTATTGTTTTGGAAGTGGCATATAATATCATACATTTGATGACATGCAAGGTGTTTATTCAGCAAATGTATGTTGATTTGAACATCATGTTACAGAAACAGATTAAATTTCCATAAATTCTGGAGTATATAAAAATGTTTAGTATTGTCAAAAAACGTTTTAATTTTTCAACGATGCCAGATGTCACAGGTTGTGTTGACAGTACTCTAATGATGATGTCTCCCATGAAGATGTGTTGTTGAGCATTGAAAACATTCACTTAAATTGTTTTATTTGGGCTTGAGTTAATGTTTCATTATGTTAGTGCTAAGTGGCCAGGGAGTGGTAGTGATGTTAAGGTTCTAAGAAACAGCACTCTTTCTGATTTATTGGAGGTTGGAGGGAGGCATCTCCCCAATGCTATAATTCTAGGTAATTTTGCTTATCCACTTGAAGAAAGGTTTACTTCTGCAGTTTTCCTTAGTTTAAATGATCCAGCTGTTGTTAATAAACAAGAAGGGTAGTAGAATGGGGTTTGGGTGTTTTAAAAGAGAATTTTTTTGGCCTAACTATCTTAAAGGGAAACCACAATTTGCTGTTAACATTTTTAAATGTTGTACAACAATGGAATATAATAAAGAAACACAGAGGATGGTACTACTACCCTTGGGGGGGGGGGGGGCGGAGGAGGTGAGCCACTTGGAGGGTTACGCCCTCTCTGTAGCCAAGAGATTTTGGTGGGTTAGGTGATGTTTGGGAATGAGGAAGGTGGTCGGGTCGGTGCAAAGGTTTGTTGGGAGCAGTGGCGGCTGGTGCAGAAAATCAGTTGTGTGGTGGAACCCATCTCCCCTCCAAAAAATAAAAATATTTACAAACATACCGGTATGTGGTTTTTCAAGAGGCCCTCTACTGAGTTTTCCACACTGAACAAATACACAAACAACCCCAACACATATACACATTCCTCATAAAAACTATAAAACTATATAATTAAACACGCAATAACACCTGCAATGGCAAAATATTTACGAACTAAAAAGACTTTTTCTTTCTGGGAGGATCACCATCCTGATTACCATAGGGATGAATACTTTTTGACAGTAGGAATCTAGTACATATGAGTGAAGCTGATATTTTAAACTAGGGCATCGAGTTGCTGAAATTGGAAATACATCTAAGAGTCCTGTATGGGTGGTATGAAAGTGAAGATTTAGCACTTAATTGGCTGCGGCTTGAATTTGAGTTGAGACAAGATGGTGGTGGTATGGAAAGAGATTCTGAAGTGATAGGTGAAAATCTAATGATGTCCTCTGGGGTGAGGGGTGGGTATGAATCTGTTGGGGAGGTGGAACTAGAGGTATGACAAAGATGTTGCTGCTAAGGCCCACCACCTAATGATGAGGCAACTAATGGAGTAGGCCTAGCAGCAGAAGAGAAAACTCTGAAGTAGGTACTTTCCTTTCTCAAAGTGCACACATAAGCATGCAAACTGCTTTTAAATCAATTTAGTTAATTTATTTACAAACACTCTTGAGAAATAAATGTTGTCACATTACCAGACATGTAGGACTCTTAATAATATCACAGTAATTATTCAGTTTCTTGAGCAGTAGGTATATCACAGTGATATCTGTACCTCTACTATTACTATTCATCATGTATATCATCCACTGGAACATTATCAGTATTATTTATTTCCATATTATCTTACTGGTCACATTCCATAGTGAATTCAGAGGGTGTAAGCCCTAGTTTCTTCTTTCTGCCAATGTCGAGGACATTGTTGTCAATACAGTTTAATTTAAAATCCCTTCCACCTTCCTTCAGAAACACCAAATTGTACAAATCTGTACAGCCAAGGCCTTTTGAGCCACAGGTATTATCGGTGCATATTATGTTATCTAGAATCTTATACAACACTGGATTTTTAATGCTTTTATATATAGGGCAACATAGGGTACTGTATATTAAACATCATGTCACAATATACAGTATTATATTGAAATAGAAATACCAAGGTTGCTGAAGATGAACTTTTTTCAAGAAGAAGAGGCAAGGTAAGTGGGGATTGTGGGATGTTCATATCAGTTTGAAATAATTTTACAAGTCACCAGCAACACTCTCCATTACCATTTCATTTCATCTGTCAGTCATTAATCATTGCCCCAGAGGAGTGTGACAGGCTACAGCACCCGGCACAATTCCTACCCTCACTGCTAGATGGGAGCCTCATTCATTCCATTCCTGACCCGGTCAAATAACTGGAAACAGGCTGTGGATTTTCACCACATACTGTATTCAAATGCAATTAATTGGACTTCTCATCAACTGAGAAGGAAAGTAGATATATTTGGGGCATATAGAACAGGGAATGAGTGGGAAGAAAAATGATTTAATACAGTATGAGATGAAAGCAAAGAAATGTAGTAAAAGCATTTTCACTGGTGGTGACCTAAATATGCTGAAAATAGTATGGGAAGGATATTTAAAACCTGAAAAACATGATCAACTTTTAGCACAGGCTGGGATACAAAATAAAATTCCAGATCTAAAATGGAGTGAGAGGGGGTAGGAGAATGTTACTGATAATACTGAACAGTATAATGCAATAGTAGAGATTCAAGGGTAAGGAAGATATAAAATAAGCAACAGAAATCAACTATGATTTTGGGCAGTTGAAGAATAATATCCATAAAATGTATTGAGAGCAAAAAAAAGTGTAGAAGTTGATAGCAAGAGCAGTTTTAAAAAAATGGAGGTGGGCAACTATACCTTATTTGAGTTTTATGTCTGATTTCTGTCTAAATAATATGATCATACCTAAAGAATGAGAAAAGGCTCCAGTAGTACAAGTGTACAAAGGGAAGACTGTGCATTAATTACCGTCCAATGAATCTTATATGTAAGGTTTCTGAAGTCACAGTACACAAACATATAAGAGAACGTTTAGAACCAATACGCTGGTTGAACACAGTTGGTAGTTTGGTATCAGGCAGCGCTGTAGTCCCAAAATTCTTACAGTGTAGACTTACACTCTAAGACAGGGAATGACAAATCCCAGATGCAAGACCATCCTGACATAAAAAATCAGTAGGTTACAGCTAGTTACAACATACCTCCCTGAATTTGGTATAAATCAGTCATGTAGTAGAAAATTGATGATGACAAAGAAGAAATCCATATCTGACTGCACTATTTTGAAAATCTTAATTTATTACACAGCAGTTTTCCACTGGACCTACTTCCAGCTGTTTATTAAAAAACAATCAAAGGTGCCACTCTTCATTTGCGATCACACTTCACTGGAACAAACTCTTAAATTGGTATATGTTCCAGTACAGTGGTTTTGCAGCCACGTCTTCATATATTTCTCAGGCTTAAATCGGTCAAGTGGTAAAGCTTTTAATGTATGTACATAAGGACGGAAACGTAAGCAACAAACGGTAGTGATTTTAAATTAGCGATGGCTGATAATAATGTTATTCATCAAGCTGAACCTTCAATGTTCACGATTACGGGCGTAGCTGGAGGGTTAAAACTCACCGACAGAATGGCAAAATTTAAAAAAACCAAAGTACAGTAGAAGGCATACTCTAATGAGTGGAGTTAACCAGAGGGTATACAGCGTATACCCATGCATACACTTGACTACAGCCCTGGTTTCAGGACAGGGTCCCCTTGCGAAGCCTAACTCTCTGGTTTCCGACAGGATGTATCTGAAGTTTTTAGACAAGAGTCAACAGCTAACTGTACAACAGTGGACTTGTCTAAAGCCTCTGACAGGCTAAAACATAATATTAATGAAAAATCAGGCCTGGATGAAAGGGTAGTCAACTGGGTGACAGCTTTCTTGAAGGACAAGAAACAGAGGGTAAGGGAAAAGGTGTCATTACGTAAACCTCAGAAAGTGGGAAGGGAAGTGCCAGTAGGTGGTACACTGTATCTCTATATAAATTTATTTAATGGATAGGCTATACAAGAAGAATTGGCCTCACAAATGAGACTTCTGCAGACGATTTAGCTAAGTACAGAAAAAAAACCACTCTAGATGAGTGTAAAATATTGCAGGAGAAAATACAGATCTGGATTCAGGTAAAGGGATGACAATGATCAAAAGAGTTGAGCAGTTAGCTTTTCAGACCAAACATAGAGGATAGTAAGCATTTACGTAATGGAAGGGGAAAACATTAATCTTGAAAATAATTAGATATTTAGGGGTCACATCAGAGAGTGGGAGATATCACATAGGGGATGTTGTAAAATAGGCTTTTACGTTACTGCACATACTGTTATGAACATGCATTAGGCATCAGCTTTGCGAGGCCTGGGGAGTCACATTTTTACCCCCCTCTCTTTGGCCGGTACTCCCGTGCTTCGAAGGGTTGAACCTTGTTCCGTTATCATATGATTAATGCCCAGGGTTGAGACAGATGGATAAAAAAAAGATTACATATTTAATACTCAACTGGAGTAGGTGTATCACTGGTGTAGAATTCACACTCCTATTGGTGTACAATTGAACAACAAAAAATAGCACCAGCAATAAAATAACTTTTAACAAGACAGCTGATTGTTGTTTGTGCTTCTGTGTTCTTTAGGCCTATTGTCATCTTAACTATTATGTTGTGATTATTTTATTTTATGCCAACTTTTGTTTTATGAAACAGCAATTTAATCCATTTGTAGTCTGTAAATTGTGATTTGTAACTTTCATGAAACAGGCCCAAGGCAGTAAAACTCATTTTATTTTGCAAAAAATCACCATTAAGTAAGTATCATGAAAGTTACCTGAAATGAGAAATAGTGTTTCCTGTTGAAATAGGAATCCGGATCTGTGGCTGGCTTATCAATTCTAACATGCGTTCCATCTATAACCCCAATTACGCCTGGAAAACCATTTGCTTGGAAATAAGCCTGAATTTCACGTTTCTCTTGAGCTGTAGGCCATCTGATTATTTCTCGAGACAAATTACTTAGAAAGTACGTCATCCTTTGGACAATCTTGTGTAGGCTACTAATAGTTAAATTGAATCGGTCTGAAACATCCCGAAATCCAGCAGATTCATGACCAGCAAACCATAGGAACACCAAAACGAACTTGAGTGCGGACATTTTTCCAAATTCACCTACTTGGTGATGATAATACGGTGATAGTGAGAAACGTTCTGCTATGTTTTCTGCTACTTCTCTGCTGACTCGAAAATGTTCAACGAACTCCTTATTATTATACTGTGGAATCGTATACTCAAAATATCCTTCGTTTTGGGCTGTCGTCTTACTTCCAAAAGCAGCTCTAAATCATCATCACTTGAGCTTGACTGACTGAAAACCTCATCTGAATCACTGGACTCGATATCAGACATAGTGCTCTTAAACTACTTCAGACACACAGGATTCGTCACAGCTGATCTAATCACGGCCGTAAAGTAAGTCAGGTAAGTTACGAAACTAACAGATGGCACTGGGGTATGCGCGCGCATATTCTGACTCGCTGACTGAAAGAGTTTTCGTCCAGGATCAGAAACTGTTCCAACGGTTTGCTTGGTGCTCTCCAACAGTTTGAAAAGCTTGTACGAACAACACACCAGTAGTCAGCAACTGTGATGATCGCTACTACGAACACGAATTTGAATGTGCGCATGCGTCTGATAGTTGGCAGCAGTTTCTCACTGTACTATGAACAAAGCTAATATCTTTACAACAAGTGTTAAAATATGTGAACACAGTAGTACAAGGTACAGTATCTGTGTGATGTGATAACTGCCGATTATGAGAATCGGTAAGTCGAATTGATATAGAGACAGTGAAGGGTATTTATCTTCATACATGTACATTGTTCATCGGACTATCTACAGATGGTAGCTTAGTTCTCGCTTTCGTTTTCCCACGATTTTCATTATTGTTGTTGTAAATACGGAGTCTTCCAGCAATATTTTGTGTGTGTATTATATGTATAATGTTGTATGTTGATGAGGTGCTCATGCACGGAATTTGTTCAGAATATAGTTAGCTATTTAGAATCAGTCTTATTGATGAACCTAGGTGCAGTTCCTACCTAATTAGTCGTTTTCAGGAGGTTAGGTAAGGCCTGCAGCAGATGTACCAGTACGCAGCATTATGTACACGCCCTGGGATATAAAGTTTATCATGCTCTTATCTAAATTAGAGGGATCCATTCTGGTGAACTCTGGCGCCCATACTACGGACATTTCGGTTAATTATGCTTATTAATTTTATTAAGTTTTTGAGTAATTTTATTTATATATTTTTATTCATGATTTTATTTATTATTATCATCAAAAATAGTTACAGTAGAGAGAGACTAACGAACATTCACGACGTCAAGATCAATCTAAATAATATTTGTAAAGTGCGTTGTATGGCATATCCATATTAATAAGATGTGTTTCACTAGTATAGTAAAATTGCTATACAAGATATTGTTTCTCTTCTCATTAGTAATGGACTAGTGTTCCTCTCATAATTAATATTCCCCACTATAGAGATTATTAGAAGATTCTCACCCCATCGGACGCTCCAGTCAGACCCGAAATGCTATACCGACTCAGCTAGCGAATCATTCTAGTAGGGAAAGGTGAGACTTAGATAACCGGGCTGATTTCGAAGCTCATCTGAGGTGCTCCATTCTAATATCATATTCATGAACCACGGTAACTTGTTTATGTACTGAAGCCTTGGACAGGTACAGTACGATGGGGTCGCCACTCCCAAAGTGATTTATTAATGACTGATAGATGCTATGGAATGCCAATGGAGAGTGCTGCTGGAATGAAAGATGACAGGGAAAACCGGAGTACCCGGAGAAAAACCTGTCCCGCCTCCGCTTTGTCCAGCACAAATCTCACATGGAGTGACCGAGATTTAAAACACGGTATCCAGCGGTGAGAGGCCGACGCGCTGCCGTCTGAGCCACGGAGGCAGAGTTAGAAAGTAATTGAGTAAAAGTAATTGAATTAATTGTAATGATTACATTCTTAGTAATTTTTATTTGTAAGCGCTACATTTTACAAAATGTAATTATTACTTATAATTTACTTCTTCAAATAAAATTGTAATCGTTACATTCTAGTAATTTATATGCATTGCACGGAAGCAGAAATCTATAATATTATAAAAGGAAGTGTTTGTCTGTCTGTCTGTCTGTGCGCGATGCCCAGCAAAATCTACAGCACGTAGAGATCTGAAATTTTGAACATAGGTAGATGGAAAGGGATCCGAATGCACCTCGAAGCCGGAATTTTCATTTTCGCTTTCGTTGGTGAGTTATGAACGAAAAACCATCGGAAAACGTGCATTGTGATATGACAATCCAACGTGCTGTCACCAAGATTAAATGCATAGAGTCGCTGTCGCTAGGCAACGTACATGAGATAGGTAGAGAACACAATATACAAGGAGCCATTTTACGTCCAGGACGTAGGAAGCTGTTTTTGGTCTTATATGGTGTGAGGGCATAGTGTTGATGATTCGTCCGTCGGATCGGGACGTTAAGTCTTGAGTTATTCGAGAGGAGTGGCATATGTGCCGGCGCCGGGTTTCATCCTCTTCATTCTTGCTATCATATATCATGTCATTCATTTCTTGCAACAAGCAACTTTTACAAGAATTACCCGATGTTCTACACAGTTACAATTCTATCGACTACACGGCAGAGCTTCGAAAGACTTGGAGTCACCTGGAGTACCCTCGAACATCTTAGAGCGGACGATTGTGGCACCAATTATCCTTCTTAAGAATAAGAATCCTGCCCTCTGCAATGAACACGACTCCGAAACTGATGACTAATATTATTGAAGCCGTTCTCATGATTGGGCATGCCGCGAGCGAAGTAATATTCATTCCTCGGATTCGAATAATTTCTTCGGATATACAGTTTAAGTTTAGATCTCTGCAGTGTTCAAAATAAAATTTCTCTATGTAATAATAATCGTCTTCTTACTATACATAAAAATGGATATATGCATGTATGTGTGTGTGTAAATGACACATCTCCTCCTAAACTACTGGAGCAACTTCATCGAAACTTGGTACACTTATGACTTACTATCTGGAGACGAGCACTGTGGGGGTAAGCCATCCGTAGCTCCCTTAGGGATGGGGGTCAGGGGGGGCAAGGTATAAAAATAATCGAAAAAGTGCCGAATCCACAGTTTTCGGGGTCGCTGAGATGAGCAGTGACACTCCCCATTTTTCAAATGTCGAAGTTCAGCTCCCTTTCGCATGGGGGGCGAGGGGAGAGTGATATATAAAATTAAACGAAAATAATGTCGAATACATAGTTTTCGGGGGTCGCCGAAGTGAATTGTATACTCTGGATTTTTAGTATCAGGAGACAAACAACGCGGGGGTAAGAAAGCCCAAGAACCCTTAGGGGAGGGGGGCGAGGGGGTCAGATAAACAAATTAACGAAAATACTGTCGAATCCATACTTTTTGGGGTCGCTGAGATGAATAGTGACACTCCGGATTTCTTTTAAAGTTCAAGTTCAACCCCCTTTGGGGTGGGGGCGAGGGGGAGTGATATATAAAATTAAACGAAAGTAGTGTCGAATACATAGTTTTCGGGGTCGCCGAGGTGAATTTTACACTCCGGATTTTTAGTATCAGGAGACAAACCACGTGGGGGTAAGACAGCCCAGGAACCCTTAGGGGCAGGCGGGGGCGAGGGGGCTGAAATATAAAAATCATCGAAAATAGTGTCGAATCCATACTTTTCGGGGTCACTGAGATGAACAGCGACACTCCGGAATTGTTTATAAAGTCCAATTTCAGCCCCCTTGATGGTGGGGGGCGATGGGAGAGTGATATATAGAAATAATAATGATATATAGAAATAATAGTGTCGAATACATAGTCGCTGAGGTGAATTGTGACACTCCGAATTTTTAGTATCAGGAGACAAACCACATGGGGGTTAAACACCCCAGGAACCCTTAGGGGCGGGGGGGGGGGGGCAAGCGGAGTGAGATATACAAATCATCGAAAGTAGTGTCGAATCCATACTTTTCGGGGTCGCTGGGATGAATAGTAACATTCCGATTTTTTTAAACTCAAAGTTTAGCCCCCTTTAGGGTGGGGGAAGGGGGAGTGAGATATAATAGTAATCGAATATACTGACGAATCCATAATTTTCCGGGTCGCTGAGATGAATAGTAATATTCCGCATGTTTAAAGTCTAACTTCAGCCCCCTTTGGCATAGGGGGTGAGAAAGGGTGAAAAAATAAATTGTCAGAAATGACCGAGATAATGGACGTGTGTATGTTCCAGTATGAATTTCAAGTATGACTTACTGTCTGGAAAACGTACTGTGGGAGTAAGACGCCCCTAGAACCACTAGGGAAACGGGTAAAATATTATCCACACTAATAAATGGAAGTCTGTTTGGCGCGATCTATATATACTGTGCTATATATATAAATTAAGGCATAAAAATGAAAACAGACGTAAATTAGTGAGGCCATTCTAGGCATCTTAGGCCCGGTTTCATCAACACATGTTAAATATATACTAACAAGTAGTTAATTAATACGGAGTTAAAATTTTAACATCTTGCTAGGTTTCTTGCGTTTCATCAAACTTTTCTTGTGAAATGTTAACTAATCGACTGTTAACTCTCCAATATTGCGAACTGGTGCGAATCAAGGAGGCAGTGGTACGAACATTCTGTTTTACAGCGCGCTCCGATGCGCTTTTGTTTGCGTACAGCTGTAAAATATGGCGCGAGAAGTGAAACGGAATCGTAGTTCTAATTTCTCCTCCTTCGAAAAAGAGTTGTTAATTGAATTAGTTAGTATATGTATATAAGTTATTGAGTGCAAGCGCACGGATGGCTTGACGATAAAACTAAAGGACGAGGCGTGGGAGAAAGTCCGCGATGGTTTCAATGGGGTTAACAGATACTTTTTTAGCGGGTATCCACTGTCACCTAACAAAATCAGTTCGTTAATTGTCCAACTTCAAACTGTGCTCCGATATGGGAGTTATTAAATATTGTATTGCCGTGTGCAGAACCAGACCACCTAGCAAGTATATCCCTGATTTGGAGGTTAGGCTCATTAATCACCTGAACATTAACAGAGAAATATCCCTTCCGATTGCGATATATTTCGGCCCAATTGCCTCCAGGTGATTGGATTCTTTCATGTGTGTAATCCATTGCACTTAGAACAAACACTAGGAAAACGGCTTATTTCATAGAAATCGCGGATAATTTGCTGACGCTCTTCTACTGAAGGGAATGTAATGTTATATGCCTCCTCCTCATGGATGCTATTGCTGCAGACACTCGTCAAACAACTCTACTAACAGTGGCTTTAGAAATTCCAGCATTGTCTCCGACCATTATGTGAAAATAACCAGTAGCAAAAAATCGTAATATTATCAGTAGGCCTACCTGCCATAACCAGTAGCAAAAAATCGTAATATTATCAGTACCTGCAACATTGGAGAAAGAGGTTAAGTTTCTCTTCGTAGGATATTCTAACCTCACTCGAATTTCGTCAACAACCTTAGCAACGACTATTTTCGATAACCTGTATCTATGAAGAAATTCCGCATCCGTCAAATTTTCAAAAGTCATTACGTCGCTGAACTCTTCTTCGATCAGGATTGTTTTGTAAAAGATCTAAATAGAGCAATTCCGCATCGAAAGCGAGATTCACAGCAGCCATTTTGGAACAGGTTGCTATGCTAGTGTTAGCCATTTAACATTGGAAATGGCTGATGTTAACTTTAATATGCAGTTTAACATTTGTTAATGTTAACAGTTGTTGATGAAACGCAAATTTTCTTAAATCGTATGTTAAAATGATTTAACACTTTGTTAAGTACTAACATGTGTTGATGAAATCGGGCCTTAGAAATTTAAAACTTGGTACCAGACAACCTGATGATTTCAGGATCCCTAGAAAAATCTCAAATTCTCATAATTCCCTGAGGGGTACATGCTGGAAGTTTCAAACCTGCATAAGAACACAGTCGGTGATATTTATGCAGAACCTACAGGTTTTATGGGCTTAAAAGTTTCCTTAAAGTCCTGATTTTTAACCCACTTCCCCATATCAAGATCGCAGCACAATTTCCCAGACGAGTTAGAAAATTGAAATTTTGCAAAATTATAGCTTTTAGCATGTAACCTACGGAAAATTTACGAGATGTTATTTTTTTTTTTATTTTTTACCCCCGAAAAATATCGAAATAGGGAGGCAATTTTAATGACGGTGCAGTCCTTCCTTTCTATGTATTTCGTGGCTAAACGGTAAGTCGTATCACAAAACGGATGGCACAATCTCCGTTCAATTTGGAGTGATCTACAACTTCGGTCCTATGACCTTTTGTCGTATCTCTATCCCTTATACATTAAATTTTCTCTATTTCTGGATTTACCTAAATTTTGCACTTTGTACACGTACAATTGATGGTTTGATTCACTTATAGGAAAGATGGGATCATCAAATTCTACACGAATATTGGCCCACCCAGTAGCCCTGTGTGAGCCAAATTCTATGTTTGAAGCTGTAGCATAAGTATCTGAAAAGTAATGTACTGTGTGAAAATCTTAAACAAATTTCACCCTATTCAACGTTTCTAAAACATAATGAATTGTGGTAGACAAGTGCACCTGTCGTTATCATCACAACTCCACAACTCGCACTTTACATTGGAAACATCGTCTGCGGACTTCCCTATGCTTTTTCTCGGATAACGCCAATTTACATGCAATTTAAAAATTATTATTAACTTCATGTACAGTAATTTACTTCGATATCCGTATACAATCTGGAATACCGTAGCGAAGCACGGGTACAATTGCTAGTATAAAATAATAATGATGAAGGTAATTTTTTCAGTTCTATTACAGCGGAACCAATAGCTTCACCAGTTGTGGATGAGGTATATTCTTACCTCTCCAGTACTTTAAAAGACATTCCAACGATGTTCTTAGAAATAAACACGCATATTCCCTGAAGTGCCCTATTAGGGCACCTTTTCAGTAAATGCAAAGATTTACTTCCCCCTCCCCTTAAGACGTCAAGTATATACGATAAACGACAGATCAAGATGCCATTGCAAGTCTGGTAGTGAACGGTAAGAAACCTTGAAGTGACAATGACAGGGATGTTTTATTATCCTAATTATGCGAAAATGTTTATTAAGATACTGATTCGGCACGCACCCCTCTCCCTCCCCCAACTTTTCTCCTATCACTTAACTAAGACAAGGTCGTTTTACCAACTTTTTAGAATGGTAGTCCTGTAATTCTAACCCCTGACTACAACGCTGAAATTTCAACAATCACTAAATCTTTGATCATGATATCAATGTCATAAGAAAATAGTTTTTGTAATCCGCCTGGTGACCATAAGAGTTAAGGCGTCAAGTCTGTATGAACAGGCACCGCAGTTAGCCGGTTCAAGTTCAGAATGTTGGCAGGCAGGTTAGGAGAGGTGGTGCTATACAATTCTAATCACTAGATTATGTTCCAAAAGCCTGGATTCAATGCAAAGCCTCTCCGCAGTGTTTACATGGACTGTGGGCGTAGGCCGCTGTTGATGATGATTCTTCCGTCGTATGGAGACTTTAAGCCTTGAGCAGACCCCTTAGGTATATTCGATAGGAGAAGGCTACGTGTCGGAGCCGGGTTTTGCCCCTCTCCCTTCCTGCTATTATATATAACGTCATTAATTTCATGTCATTAACTTCTCTGATGAGGTTAACGTCAGGAAGGACATCCGGTCGTAAAACCTCACTACGAAGATTCATCGCCCTTCACACCCGAGCCCACAGAGAAACGGGACAAAGTTTGAGCACACATTCGTTTTTTGTCACAATTCTTTTAGTTTTTTGAAAGTTTTTTCTGTATGTTTGTCATTACGTTTACATTGCATGAACGTTAGAACTACTAAACAAATGTTCATGAAACTTGCCAATATTGAAGTAGAGACATCCAGATGTTTCATGCAGTGGATTACATCTCATTCTGTACGTTGGCACTATTTGTTAAAGTTCTCCACTTATATAACCTGCACACGCCGAGGTTAGGGGAAAATACGGGCCTTAAGTACCAACAAGTGTAACATCAAAAATCAAACAGGATGTCCGATTTCTTTTAATATTAAGCAAACACAACGAAAAGTAGAAAGTCACTGCATTACCTGTCCCTTGTGGAACAAACTTGAATGATGTTTCGAAAAAATCTGTAAAACAAACATTTACACGGCTTATACTTTGCAGTGCATTCTAGAGTTCAAATTCCCCCCCCCCCCCAAAAATGTCTTTTTTTTCCAGTTGTTTTACGTCGCACCGACAGAGATAGGTCTTACAGCGACGATGCAACAGGAAAGGGCTAGGAGTGGGAAGGAAGCCGGCCGTGGCCTTAATTAAGGTACAGCCCCAGCATTTGCCTGGTGTGAAAATGGGAAACCACGGAAAACCAACTCCAGGATGGCTGAGGTGGGAATCGAACCCGGTGGGAAACGAACCCACCTCTACTCAGTTGACCTCCCGAGGCTGAGTGGACCCGGTTCCAGCCCTCGTACCACTTTTCAAATTTCGTGGCAGAGCCGGGGATCGAACCCGGACCTCCGGGCGTGGCAGCTAATCACAGTAACCACTACACCACAGAGGCGGATGTTTCTCATAATATTTGACGTAATCATAAACATACAGTATAGTTGGAATGAGTATTTTTCACATGTTAGTTATTTAAAAAACAAACAGAAATCAAAAAGCTCACGCTATGTTATTTTAGGCATGGTATCAGTGTAAAAGGACATGCCTAGATTGAAATTAGTTTGTAATCTGAAAATCAGGCCTGCTTTTAAAAACTGAACATGTACTTTTCCCACAATGAACAATAAGTTTGATGTATCTCCTGCTACTTCGAGAAAAGGTTGCATTTCGTTTTGAAAATTACACACCGAGCTCAAAGCTGCAGTCGCTTAAGTGTAGCCAGTATCCAGTATTCGGGAGATTGTGGGTTCGAATCCCATTGTCGGCAGCCCTGAAGATGGTTTTCCGTGGTTTTCCATTTTTCACACCCGGAAAATGTTGGGGCTGAACCTAAATTAAAGCCACGAACGCTTCCTTCCCATCGTCGCCATAAGACCTATCTGTGTCGGTGCGACGTAAAGCAATGTGTAAAAATAAAAAAGAAACATTAACTTACACTATAGAAAAGCACATCCTTATCAATCAATTTGCAAAAATTCCAGAAGAACAATAATATTATGTTATTAAAGTAAAACAATGTTGAGTAGAACAATAGTTTGTCTGGAGGCCAACATGAAGTTATTTTGTTAGGGAAAGTAATATACCGTACGATAAATACATTTTAGTCTGCACAATCTTCACACAGAGTCCGACTCACTGGCTGAATGGTCAGCATTGCGGCCTTCGGTTAGGAGGGTCCGGCGTTCGACTCCCGGCTGGGTCGGGGATTTTAATCGCGTGGGATTAATTCTTCTGGCTCGGGGACTGGGTGTTTGTCCCAACACTTTCATCTTCATATTCAGACAACGCACTACCAACTACCTCAGAAACTCGCAATAGTGATTACATTTCTTCATATAGGGTTGTCGTCAGGGAGGCCATCTGGCCGTAAAACAGGGCCAAATCCACTTGTGCTACACAATTCGCACCCGCGAACCCACCTCTGTGGAAAAAGCGGAAGAAGAAGAAGAAGAATGTTCACACAGAAAACGTTTGGCTAAACGAGGAACATCAGCACACTCAGAATGACATATTTACCACAATGCATGCATTTCAACTAATGCTCTCTTGATTCTGACCTACTGACTACTACTACTGCTACTACTACTTCTACTTAAATGTTTTCATTCCTACACTGAAGAGGGAGACCGTCTAAGACAGACCTCGATGGACGAGTATAAACACTGTACATTTGATTGTCAAGTGCAACAACTACTACTGGTGCTAAAATGTTTTCATTCTTCCCCTGAAGGGGAGAAGGGAAGGCCGGGAGATTTGTTACGGTGAAGGAGATGCTCGGAGAAGGTGAAGTTGTTGGCAGCCGTGGCCTAAACTAGGAACTGTCCCGGCATTGGTCTTAGTGCAGGAGAATGGAAAACCACGGAAGACCATTCTCAGGACAGCCGACGGTTGGGGCCAGCCGTGAGGTCCAGCCCTTGACCACTTAAGGGTCGATACCACTCTGCATCGACCGACGACCTAATGAGTAGATCATTAGAGTAAATGCATGCAGCATCGTCTTCCTCATACAAGAGTCATGTTCCTGTCCTTCCTCTTCAGCTGGGGCATCGAAGAGAAGGTGTCGCTTTGAGGTTGCCCTTTCTGACTTTCTACTATGTTTTTCTTCTTTTCCAAGAGCCTTTTCTTTTAGTGACTTTATATACAGACTCTTTGCTAACGCCTAACTTCTTGAAGAAGTGTCAACTCGTTTCCGTTTTGTGATCCACTCGCCAGAGATGTGAAGAACTGGTGAAACTTCTTCAATAATTCTTGTAATTTCACGTTGACTGGATAAAGTAGATCTCCTTCATTCCTCATAATAATTTCACCCTCTGTCCCTGCCGGTGCGTCTGTGCGAGTGTCATGTATTCCAATCGCTTCATCTAGTGTTGCACTCGGCAGATAGAGGTGATCCGGGAATATGTCTGCATTTAGTGTACTGATTCCACTTCCGTTGAATCCTGATACAGCATTTCTTACATTTGCAGCCTGCATATAGGAATCACAAAATTATCTGCATACTTGTAATAAAGTTAGTCATCCATGGGTGATTTTTCAACCTTGTCATCACCTCCCTGTTGTAAAAGGTGTCCCCAAGGTCCAAAGAAAGGCACATCTAAAGGCTGAAACCTAAGAGTACAGTGAAGTGGAAGGCACAACATTATTACACCATACTGTTTAACATACTCTAGAGTCTCAAGAGATTTGTGGCTGCTTTAATGCCTATCAAGTAGCAACGGGACCTTTTAATTTATACTTGGCTTGACATATGAAACAACGTGTTTCATCCACTGAGAAAATAAATCTCCTGTCAAGTAGTCTATTTCTTGATACAGCCTTACTTAAAATTCCAGGCGGGGCTTCATAATAAAGCACAGGATTCAATTATTTCCTGGGAAATACGAATATGAGAGCTGGTGGAACATACTGCCCAACTGAGCTGTCACAACACCTCCTCCACACCCCCCCTCCCTTTCAGTGCTTGTCAAAGCGCCAAATTGCTTTTAGCCTCTGCTGGCAAGAAAGATATTTAAGGATTTAAGGATTTTTTCCTTCTGAATCCAATCATCCAATCCCAACTGCCGTCCTCTTAGCTGTACGAACGAACGAAAACAAGTAATTTCACTCCCTCTCCTCAAACGAGGAGGGGCGGGCCATCAGCTCAACTAAGGAGCTCTTCGGCCGTGTAAAGGAAAGAATTTACTGAAAAAGAGAGAATGTGTAGGGGGTGTGTGTTGTACACACCAGAGGGGGAAAATAGTTAATGAATCTGACGTAAAGGCACCGTCACAAGAAGCCGGGACCCAGGGGAGACCCACAAAGCACCCCGCATAGGCAAACTCCCGCAAACACCAGGGAAAGAGGGGACAATTTATTTATTTAATACCGAAGTATCTCGGGCGCGCGTTACAGAAAGTGACAGTATTTACAGAGAAGTACTTAAATTACATAAATTGTGATGGGGGAAAGTTGGAATAAGGAGGAGGGTAGGATTGTGATAGAAGGTAGTAAAGGGTCGTGGTTATGTTGGTAATGGAAGTGGCTAGTAGGCGAAGGAGGTCCAGAGTCTGGAAGGGCGATATGAGTAAGTTGGGTTGTGGAGCGGGTAGGGGGACAGCTTGCGAGGGTGGGGTGGGAGACGGGGCGGGCGACGGGCTACGAGAAGGGGTAAGAGGAGGGGAGCGGTCGGGGCGGGGTGGGGAGCGAGAGGGCTCCACTCGGTATGTCCGCCCGCGAAAACGGACGCCGTTGGTGAGTAGATGGTCTACGTCGGCTGCAGAGGAGAGTTGGATGCGCACCATGAAGGTCGGGCCGTTGGCGTTGAAAATACGAAACGCCCGACGGGCGGGGACGCCTGCCAGAGATTTGCTAAGCTGTGAGGGCGGCATCCGTGTAGGTGACAGGAGGCGTGTGTGGACTGGATAGTGTGGTAGAGAGGGAGGTGGTGGGAGTGGACATGATAGGAGTGAGGTGGCTAGTAGTTGTATGAAGAAGAGAAGTAGACGGGGTAGTAAGGGCAGAGGTGGTGATGGTAGTGGTAGGGCTAGTAGTAGTGATGAGAGTGGTCGTTATGACGGAGGGGGGTGCTGGAGATGGTGGGGATGTGTGAGGCGGACGGACATGAACAGTGGAAATGGGATGAGGATGGTGGCGCCGCGCCTCGATGAGTTCCTTCGGAGTAGAGACCACTCCATGGAGCCTGCCGTTGTTGGTTGCGCCGTTGGAGATCAGGCTGCTGGGGCGTCTGAATGGAGGAAGAAGGCCAGAACCTCCGTCGAAAGGTGACCAGTGAAGTCGTCCCGGAGCCGCTGAACATCGTAGATGGGGTAACCAACCTGGCCGATTTCACGGCGAATAAACAGGTCGGGGAGGGTGGTGTCCACATCCTGAATGGGCCGACTGAGTATGCGCAGAGAAGAGGGCCACCCAGCTGAAAAAAGTGTGGACACGTGTCTTAGCTGTATTAAACACATGTGAGTTACCAATTTTCTATGTCATATCATATGCTAGTTTAAAAAAAGTCCGTGAGTCCGTGTCCAAAATATGTTGTCGATTACCAATGCTTTCTCCACATCTGAAGAAAATGAAAATTCATACCAGCCTAGTTTTCTGGATCCATCTTTGGCAATTTTAATTTTCCGCTGACCTCTACGTCTTACACTTGTGGCACGTTAAATGTTCTTGCAATCTTTAGCCACCGCCGTCTCGATCCTCTTATACTACTGCCTGCTCTATACCACTAGTTTACACAGGAAGGCACGACTACCAATATTTTTCCAAGTCGCCGTAAGAGTGCGGCAGTAGACGCACAATCTTCGCTGTCAGTGTGGGTGTAGCACTGTGTTATTGGTGCATGAATGTGTGTGAAAATCTGAGTTATTTCGTACAATGAGTAAACGTGTCTGGTCACTTCCGTTTGTACAAGAGATATTTTGTATAGAACTGTGAAATCAATTAATCATGTTATGCTTACAGATATTTCAAAAGTGATTTTAAGGTGTAGGTGCCGTAATTGTTTCTTTCCGTTTGTGCAAGGTATATTTTTTGTGGAAGTGAAACTTCAGATTCTTTCCCCGAAATATTCAACTGTTGTGTACCATTTTGCCAATCTGGGCAAGGTGGTTCGCAGACACAAGATACGACCTTCTAGAAGGGAATTAAGAGAAAAGAGGCTGTCGGCTTATCTAGGCAAGGACCTAATAAAGGAAGTAATGGGATATCCTAAGATTACTCTCGCATCTGTGCCTTTACACCTTATTTCAGAAGGTGATGGAGCCTCCGCAATTCAGACGGCAGCACGCCGGCCTCTCACCGCTGGGTTCTGTGGTTCAAATCCCGGTCACTCCATGTGAGATTTGTGCTGGACAAAGCGGAGCGGGACATGTTTTTCTCCGGATACTCCGGTTTTCCCTGTCATATTTTATTCCAGCAACACTCTCGAATATCATTTCATTTCAACTGTCATTCATTAATCATTGTCCCGGAGGAGTGCGACAGGCTTCGGCAGCCGGCACAATTTCTATCCTCGCCGCTAGATGGGTGCTTCATTCATTCCTTTCCTGATCCGGTCGAATGACTGAAAAGAGGCTGCTGGATTTTTTTTCAGAAGGTAATTAAAGCCGTGGAGGATAGTGGATTCCTTGTGATAAGAATTGTGACAGACAATCACAAAACAAACGTCTTCATGTTTAGACATTCTGGACAACCTCAAATATCCAGACGATAATATCCCAATCAAACTAGAAACAGGAAATCAAATCCTAATTTGCGGGTACTTGTTGAACAGAGGATGGAGTGTGACATTTGCGTCAGCAACATCTTACTGCCTAGAGCTTCGACACCGCTAAATGGAAATGATTATGCATCAGGACAGAGGAGGAGTTCGATACATAAAAATCTTGTTTTGTTGCAGGAGTTCGGTTAAGCTGCTGTGCCCTATTGTCGAAGTCCTTCAAATGCACGAACGTAATACGAGGACTTGCGACGTCTTCCCTTTCAGAATGTACTTTTTACAGTGTGAGGTCAAAGAACATCAGCAAACTGTCAGTGATATTATCCTAGCCAAGTTCCTAAGACTTCCATTAACTGATATTGCGTTGGCAAGAACACAAAAAGTACCGTACCACTCCAAGCCTTCGTCTAGGAAAATCTTTAAATTGTGACATGAAGAGGCCAACTGCGACTTCAAACAAGTAATACTGCCAATATTTAATATTACTGATGCCTTTTACGAGCTTCAGTGAACATATGACCATAATGCATAGTATTTTGTAGGCTGTCGCCATTAGAATAAGTTTGGAACATTTTGCGTCTATGCCTGCCATCTAGCGGAGAAATTTTGTCGCAGCCTAGTCGTAAAAAACCTCGCATAGAGCAGGCAGTATAGGAGGATCGAGACGGCGGCGCCTTTAGCCAATCCATTTTTTCATCTTTACAGCTTCAGTTGCTTTCATCACATTTATCCCTGTCCGAGACTGCCTAGTCGTTTTTCTACTATAATACAAACCACTTTCTGGAAAGAAATGAAGATTATTATTAGAAAATTGATATATTCGGGCAAAATGACATATTAGGGGCAAAATGGCATACCTAGTTAGTGTGCCATTCTGCCTGAAGTTGTCTGCATTTATTTTCCGACTCATAGCCTCGAAGCACAGTGTATGACAACAGAAGTAATAAGTGCAAGTTGTAGCTTACCTTCAAGGCAATCACTGGATATTTATTACTTTTGTTAAATAGAAGGCACTTAGTAAACTGAAAATTATAACAAATTTTTACTATTTAATTACAATAGGCAAGCTACAAAACAGATTTCTGAACGTATAAACACCAGTCCGCTTCCATACGCTACGTCTGGTTCTCTACAGTTGTGTACCAATAGGGCATACCTAAAAGTGCAAAATTCAAAAATATTCTAATAGTACATATGGCAAAATAACTACCTAGGCCTCAGTGGCGTGCATTGTGGGTATGCAGGCTAAGCCGGGCTTACCCGTTGGACTTGAGAAGCAAAGTAAGCAATAATGCAACTGTAAGTGCAACAAATAATTTTATCTTGTCAGTTGGCAATACTATTTTTTTTAACTAAGAGCATTTGCTGCAGTATGGTATTCTGCAGTATGCAGGAAGGTATTCTGCAGTACGAATTTCTGCATTAGCGGGGGTACGCGACACACCTACCGCTTGGCTCGCCCAGCGTTGAGTTCAAAGTGACACATGCGTAGTAAGCGCGCCAGTAAGCGAGCTTGGTAAGCCGACAGCTCAACGCTGCCCGGCTTGATCGCATAGTGTAGCAGTGTGAAGCAACTTTGTGCTGGTTTATGATACGTTTATTTATTGTAATTTGGCTTATTGCTGAAACAGCTCTTGCGAGTGATAACTGACAGCAGTGAAGAACGTTTTAAAAGTACGAATACCCAGTTCATTTTAGAATTGAAAATTATTTTTTCTTAAATGTAACAGTGTGAGAAAAACTTGCCTACTATATTGTAGGTACCAGCGTTGTTGTGGACCATGTGGCATGTTTGTAGGGGCGTACGTTCTAATAATTTTCATAATAATAACATGAAACGTGGACAGTGCTGTGTCGTGAGAGCATAATTGTGTATTTACGTGAAATATACGGTACGGTAATTTCTTATTAGTTTCAACTATAGTAATATTTGCCATGTGAGAAACTAGAAATTGTTCAATCTGGAAAATCTTCTACAGATATGCCCAACATTAAAGGGACGCATAAAAACAAAAGTCAAGAGTACCTTCGTCATTTCCAAACTTCACAGTACAGTAAAATAGAATGGATTGCTGGAAGTTCCAAATTTAATAAACTGTTTGCTGGCCATGTTTACTCTTTGCAAGAGACCGGACTGTTTGGTCTGACACTGGTTATGATAATCTGAGTAACTTGCACAATGCCATTCAAAAGCATGAGAAATCGCAGTCACACATTTCTGCACTATTACACTTGGAAAATCTAGAATTGATATTCAGCTTGATGCTCAATTGCGTGCAAGCACTGTACAATATAATGAGACCGTTCGGAAAAACAGGAAGGGGCTCAAGCGATTGATTGACTGATTGACTGATTGATTGATTGATTGATTGATTGATTGATTGATTGATTGATTGATTGATTGATTGATTGATTGATTGATTGATTGATTGATTGATGTTGTGTGTTTTTTAGCTACTCACGAATCACCATTCCGTGGACATTCTGAGGGTGAAGATTCTTTGAACAGGGGTGCTTATTTGGGTGCATTGAACTTACTCGCCACTTACGATGCGACGTTAAGTACACACCTAGAAACATCGTGTTCCGCGGGAATTCAAACAGGATACAAAATGACTTAATAAGGGCAGTCAGTGATGTAGTTTTGGAAAAGTGAAGTCAGAAATAAAACACGCTATTTTCGTTGCCCTTCTTCTTGACGAGACTTCAGACATTATGAATTTGTCTCAACTATCAACCACTCTGAGATACGCTGATTCTGAAAGTGGCAAAGTTCACGAAAGGTTCATTTCTCTCACTGATGTCAGCGCAGATCGAACAGCCAGTGGTTTGTTTGTACATGTGAAAAACATTGTTACTGAGTTTGACTTAAACTACATGTTGGTTGCACAAACGTTCGACGGAGCAGCTGTGATGGCCGACCACACAAGTACAAGAACTCTCTCCGAAGGCCATATTTATCCATATTTATTTATTCACAAGCTTAATCTGTTTTTGTCTCAGTCATTTTCCTGTATCAAGGAATGTAGAATATTTTTTCAGACCTTAACGGAATTAGGATCATTTTTTCACAAGTCCTCTAAACGATCTCATCAACTGAAAGAATTTACCGCAAAGAGGATGCCTAGAAATGCTTCAACACGGTGGGATTTTTCATCTCGTCTTGTTCACACAGTGAAAGGACATCGCAATTCATTCCTTGAATTCTTTCGCAATGTTTTAGATGAAAGCTCAAACTGGGACAGTGAAACAGTTGTAGCGGCATAACGTTTCATGAAATTTCTAACCAGCACTGAAACTTCCTTTTTGTTACTGATTTTTAGCAACATTTTCACCTTCACTGATATCCTTTTCAATATCCTTCAATCCAAGCATTTAGACGTCCTATATTGCTCCCAAAAAGTTCAGGAAATGTAAAGAGAGATTCTAAACCTCAGGAAAATGTGCGACGTAATTTGGGCCGAGACTCTGGTCTATCATGGTGTCGAAGACTCTCTACCAACTAAACAATAATGTCGGGAAGAAGATCCAATAATGTCAAGGAAATTCCTTTACCGCTCTGTTTTTGACAACATTATTGTACAATTAGACGAACGATTTGGGTCATTAAACCAATTACAGTTTACTTCCTTGTTGTATCCTCTGAAGTATGAAGCGTACAAAGCTACTTTTCCTCATTCTGCTTTTGAAAGTCTTAAACTGTCCTATAAAGACTTGTTTGATTTTGTCCGATTGAAGAATGAACTTACCGTGCTGTATTCGTTTGGTGAATTTTATGGTCAACACCCTCATCAGTTAGTGTGTTCCCTGAAAAGCAAACAATTAGATACAGCCCTGCCTGAAGTGTACAAATTGGGTGTACTTATAGTAACTGTTCCAAGCACAACAGCGTCAGTTGAAAGATCGTATTCAGCCCTCAGGAGGATTAAGACTTATCAGAGGTCAACACAGAGTCAAGAGCGGCTATCAGGCTTAGCAGTTCTGTCCATAGAAAAGGAAGTTCTGCACCAACTGAAAAGCACAGACACATTTTATGATAATGTCATCACAACATTCACAAAACAAGAGAGACGACTAGGTTTCACCTTCAAGTAGACTCAAAGCAACCAAAAATCTTGTGGAGGGACTTAATGCACAGTTGTGTTAGTAGTAGAGCATACAGTGGACAATAGAAGAACGTCTCACAAACACGTAGCAAATAAGTTACTATCAATTTTTGATAGGCCTATGTGTACAATGTAATATGCATGATGCTGTAGCATTAGTGTCAGAGGTATTTCAAGTTGGCTTCTATGCTGAAGGGTGAAAAGTGTAACATGACAGAGAGTTTTCTGATACATACATAAGAGATCGAAGAGTTTTTTTAACTGAATAGTGAGGGGTGATACATGAAATAGACGTGATTTCTGTTGTAACCAAGGTTGAAGTTTACAGAACACAACTTTATTTGCTTCACTTTATGATATTTACACAAATAACTGAAATTTATTTTGAAGCAAAAAGGAATATTGAATCTTGAGAAAAGTCTGTCTTTATACAATATGTACAGGTTTGCAGTCTTTATATACACTTCTATCTTGAAAAGATAGTCTTTGTGAATTGACACGTTGATAGTCGAGAACTATCTGGCACACTAACATAAATGTCTATGAGAGTCCTTGTTTGTTGAAGTGCCTGAATTCCTAAAAAGCAAGTTCAATTGATTGAAGAAATTCCACCTAGCGAAACTAAGGGAGCTTGCATAAGTTAGGGAATGAAAATGGCTTGTAAAAGAATTACGGGACTTAGGCAGCGGAAACAGGTAAGGGAGCGGTGACCAGAGGTGAAACCTCGTACTGCCAGAAATTCAGTCCACCTGGTCGAAGCACATTTTCAAGAGGAGTAGCCTCCGTGCTCGACGTAGGGTGTATTCTGGAGCTGGACACCGGGGCAAGTGGGCAAGTGAGCAGGCAGGGAGCTCCTATTTATAGTACACTCGATGGTCAGGCACGCGCACTGAGAGCTGCGCGTCGAAGCTAGCAGAATGATACACAGGCGCGCGTGCAGCTGGCTGGCGGAGCGAGAAGGGAGCGCCGGACATACAACACCCTCCCCTCCTAAATACGCCGGTACGGCGTGAAACGGCGGCGGCGCTGGCGGCGACTGCGATGCTGGGGTGGAGCTGCTGATGATCTTTTCCAGTAACAATAATATCATCCAGGTAGTTAGCACAACCGGGAATTGAGGCGGTGAGTTGAGCCAAATAGCGCTGAAAAATAGCCGCTGAGGATGAAACACCGAATGGGAGCCGCTGGAGCTGGAGCAGTCCTAGAGGAGTGTTGAGTGTGAGAAATTTCTTAGATTCTTCGTCTAAAAGTAGCTGGAGATATGCTTCTTTAAGATCAACTCGAGAGAAGAATTGTCCACCAGAGAGACGACGGAATAAGTCTTCTGGACG
The DNA here is from genome assembly GCF_040414725.1 of Anabrus simplex. Lineage (NCBI taxonomy): Eukaryota > Metazoa > Arthropoda > Insecta > Orthoptera > Tettigoniidae > Anabrus > Anabrus simplex. The sequence goes on along the minus strand of NC_090265.1, from coordinate 1,176,821,628 downwards.
TGGAATAGGAAAGATATCGGTTTCGAGTTGTGCGTTGACTGTAGATCGAAAATCGCCACAAAGTCGAATATTACCATCAGGTTTCTTGATTACCACGAGTGGAGTAGCCCATTGACTAGAAGTAACTGGTACTACTATTCCAGTTTGTATCCATCTTTCTAATTCTTTCGTGACCTGGTCTTGAAGTGCTAGGGGTACTGGACGTGTTTTGAGGAAGCGAGGCTTAGCTCCGGATTTCAGCTGTATGTGAGCTGTATAGTCTTTTGCTGTTCCGAGCTGAGAGTCGAAGACTTCAGGAAACTGCGCTAGGAGAGCGGTAACGTCAGAAGTAGGATGCAATGTAGATACGACGTTAATGTTGTCATGTATCTGGAAACCAAATAAGTTAAATAGATCCATGCCCATAATGTTTGATGCAGTGTAGTTGTTAACTACGAGAAGAGGAATGGCCTTCTGAATTCCTTTATAACTAGCCTGAAGCTTAAGTTGACCTTTGATGTCAATTTTCTTCTTGTTAAATGTCACGAGCTGGATGTCAGCTGGAGAGCATGAAGGTGAACCCAAGTCGTGGTAGGTAGTCAGGTTAATAATAGAGACAGGTGATCCAGTGTCTAATTGAAAATCGACAGATCGATCAGAGAATGAGAGAGGAATGATGATTTTGTGAGAATCCTTTGTGGGAAGAATAAGATTGATCTGATCAACTTCCATGTCTTGGCGGGGCTGTATATGCTTCCGGCGCACTGCAGTAGTCTTAGCAGGGCGGAGCGAACTTTGACAGACAGTCTGAATGTGTCCAAGTTTATTACATCGTTGACAAGTAGCTTTGAAAAAACGACAGTCACGACGTTCATGATGCTTGAAACAACCTCGGCAGGAAGGCAGGAGTTTCGAGGTGCTTTTAGAATTGGGCTTCCGTGTAGCATGACGAGAGGGAACCTGGCGAGAATGCTTGGTGGAGAGCGCCTTATCCGTACGGTTCACTGTAGCAGAGGACTTGCGGGCCTGAGGCGAGACTTGTGCAACTTCGTGTGGAGAAGCTATGGCTGCGGCAGTCTTGGTAGTAAGCTCATAAACCGTAGCAATACGCTGGACGTCTTCTAAAGAAGGGTTACTCTGCTTGACAGCGTCAAAACGTATTTTGTCTTCAGGAGTATGTAAAATTATCATGTCCCGAATGAGAGAATCAGTGTAGGATGAACCACAACCGTCCTTGGAGCAGATGAACTGGCAGGGTTTAGCTAGACCACGCAATTCAGTTATCCATTCAGTATGTGTCTGATGGGGTTGCTTTCTGCTCTGAAAAAATTTATAGCGAGCAGCCACTATGTGAGGAGCTTTGGCATAGTGTTCCGTGAGACGGGCCAAGAGCTGCGTGAAGGGTACCTCAGATAAGTGTTCTTCTGGACTTAATTTATGTAGTAATTCACACGTAGCATTGCCAACCGAACTAAGAAATAGTGCGCGGCGGCGTTGATCATCTGTGACAGAATGGCAGATGAAATGCTGTTGCAAGCGGGCTAAATAAACTGACCATTCTTCCTTAGCCGGGTCAAAAGCAGAGAACGGAGGAATAGCTGATGGCTGTGTAGAGACAGAAATAGCTTGAATAGCCTGAATTAATGCTGCCTGTTGTTGTTGCATAAACTGTTGTTGTTGCTGCTGTAAGGCTTGGAAGATCGTAGCGAGTTGTTCCGCAGTAGCCATTGCGAGATGCGTGCAAGAAAGAGTAAGGTAAGCTGTGTGTCAGAACTGGTTGGAGTGTCGTTGTTGTTTAGCACGTCGCCGTAGAATTGACAACTGGGCCCGTTGAATTGTAGTGTTGGTTTCGCGGTTATCTCGTCGCTATAGAGTTGGCAACTGGGACCGAAGAATTGTAGTTTGTTGCTTTTTACCTCGTCGCCATAGAGTTGTGTTGTAACCAAGGTTGAAGTTTACAGAACACAACTTTATTTGCTTCACTTTATGATATTTACACAAATAACTGAAATTTATTTTGAAGCAAAAAGGAATATTGAATCTTGAGAAAAGTCTGTCTTTATACAATATGTACAGGTTTGCAGTCTTTATATACACTTCTATCTTGAAAAGATAGTCTTTGTGAATTGACACGTTGATAGTCGAGAACTATCTGGCACACTAACATAAATGTCTATGAGAGTCCTTGTTTGTTGAAGTGCCTGAATTCCTAAAAAGCAAGTTCAATTGATTGAAGAAATTCCACCTAGCGAAACTAAGGGAGCTTGCATAAGTTAGGGAATGAAAATGGCTTGTAAAAGAATTACGGGACTTAGGCAGCGGAAACAGGTAAGGGAGCGGTGACCAGAGGTGAAACCTCGTACTGCCAGAAATTCAGTCCACCTGGTCGAAGCACATTTTCAAGAGGAGTAGCCTCCGTGCTCGACGTAGGGTGTATTCTGGAGCTGGACACCGGGGCAAGTGGGCAAGTGAGCAGGCAGGGAGCTCCTATTTATAGTACACTCGATGGTCAGGCACGCGCACTGAGAGCTGCGCGTCGAAGCTAGCAGAATGATACACAGGCGCGCGTGCAGCTGGCTGGCGGAGCGAGAAGGGAGCGCCGGACATACAACAATTTCTACTAATCTATGTACTTTGATGTAGGAAACTGAATAAAATAACAATTTTTATACAAAAATGCAAGAATGACACGTTTGTCTTTTTTTTAAACGGATTATGCAATGTCATTGACCATAAATAAACTATTTCTATACATCTCAATAAGTTAATTGCAGTTTTAAAAATTATATTGATTTTTTAAATCTATAGATGTGATGTCACTAGTTATTTTGTGTTTCCTGAAGAGCCAAGGATTTGACATGATACCGTACGCTCTGGTTAGAAGTTCTTCAATTTTCATGAGATTACACATAGGTAAGTCTATATGGTTACAGCTTGGTTATATTCCTTATATAATGATGCACTTTAAATTATACTTCCTACGCCCAGTAATTAGTACGTCCTACCTTGGACAGCATACCCACTTTTCAAAACCACCGCACGCCACTGCTAGGCCTATGTCATTTTCCCAGATATGTCATTTAAGATCAGTCTCCCCTACGGCACCTGTACGACACAATGGATGTACATTTGCTTCCTTGCATTCAAAATCCTGGCGACTACAGCGGTTATTAATGTACTACCATGTCACGTGTCTTCTCGCGCATTCTTGAACCCGTGACCTGGAAACATTAATCAACTGCTTAGCCTAAATTGCATTGTTCTAACTAATGCCTTCCTGGAGTTAAGATTTCGTTTTCTGCTAATATATATACCGGTAATGTAAATAGAAATTTCTACCATATCAAATCTAAATGGGTATTTGACTATTGGTCAAAACAAAGCGAGAACTTGTTAAAAATAACCATCCTGTAGAAATTACGTGGCAATGCGATCATCAGTCCTCTTGAAGCCCTCTAGATATTTCCTAGAAGAGATGAGTGAGAGTCGGGCTGGAGAGCTATTGGCCGGCCTCCGGGCACGTGACGACTTCGGCTTATATAGTCCATTTCGTCTGGAGTCTCCGCAAATTTTCTGGAAGGCGAAACTGGAACACTCGTATTCTGGCCGCAGCCCGAAGATATTAGAACTTCTTCACCAGGTATATACACTGACTGACAGAGCAAATGCAACACCAAGAAGGAGTGGTCAGAACTTTATGCCAATTGCAGGGTAGACTGACGTCACTGAGGTATGCTCATGATGTGAAATGCGCCGCTGTGCTGCGCACGTAGCGAACGATAAATGGGACACGGCGTTGGCGAATGGCCCACTTCGTACCGTGATTTCTCAGCCGACAGTCATTGTAGAACGTGTTGTCGTGTGCCACAGGACACGTGTATAGCTAAGAATGCCAGGCCGCCGTCAACGGAGGCATTTCCAGCAGACAGACGACTTTACGAGGGGTATGGTGATCGGGCTGAGAAGGGCAGGTTGGTCGCTTCGTCAAATCGCAGCCGATACCCATAGGGATGTGTCCACGGTGCAGCGCCTGTGGCGAAGATGGTTGGCGCAGGGACATGTGGCACGTGCGAGGGGTCCAGGCGCAGCCCGAGTGACGTCAGCACGCGAGGATCGGCGCATCCGCCGCCAAGCGGTGGCAGCCCCGCACGCCACGTCAACCGCCATTCTTCCATTCTTCAGCATGTGCAAGACACCCTGGCTGTTCCAATATCGACCAGAACAATTTCCCGTCGTTTGGTTGAAGGAGGCCTGCACTCCCGGCGTCCGCTCAGAAGACTACCATTGACTCCACAGCATAGACGTGCACGCCTGGCATGGTGCCGGGCTAGAGCGACTTGGATGAGGGAATGGCGGAACGTCGTGTTCTCCGATGAGTCACGCTTCTGTTCTGTCAGTGATAGTCACCGCAGACGAGTGTGGCGTCGACGTGGAGAAAGGTCAAATCCGGCAGTAACTGTGGAGCGCCCTACCGCTAGACAACGCGGCATCATGGTTTGGGGCGCTATTGCGTATGATTCTACGTCACCTCTAGTGCGTATTCAAGGCACGTTAAATGCCCACCGCTGCGTGCAGCATGTGCTGCTGCTGGTGGCACTCCCGTACCTTCAGGGGCTGCCCAATGCTCTGTTTCAGCAGGATAATGCCCGCCCACAAACTGCTCGCATCTCCCAACAGGCTCTACGAGGTGTACAGATGCTTCCGTGGCCAGCGTACTCTCCGGATCTCTCACCAATCGAACACGTGTGGGATCTCATTGGACGCCGTTTGCAAACTCTGCCCCAGCCTCGTACGGACGACCAACTGTGGCAAATGGTTGACAGAGAATGGAGAACCATCCCTCAGGACACCATCCGCACTCTTATTGACTCTGTACCTCGACGTATTTCTGCGTGCATCGCCGCTCGCGGTGGTCCTACATCCTACTGAGTCGATGCCGTGCGCATTGTGTAACCTGCATATCGGTTTGAAATAAACATCAATTATTCGTCCGTGCCGTCTCTGTTTTTTCCCCAACTTTCATCCCTTTTGAACCACTCCTTCTTGGTGTTACATTTGCTCTGTCAGTCAGTGTAAAAGGAGACTCGCCACGAACAACAGAGTAGTGAGTTACGAGTCGTGAGCTCCACTGTGTGGAGCGAACACGTGAATTGAATATGTGAGTTATTGGTCTTGTCTGGAATCGAGCCATGTGTACAGTCGTCGTGCGTTCTGATAGCCAACAGACGTGTGTTCGAACTTGGAACTGCTGTGTAAAGTGACTGTGATGCGTGCGAAGAGAAGTGAAAATGAAACTTGAAACCTGTTGTAGAGGATCACCATTCCAGGTAATGAATGTCAGTCGAAGACCCGCTGTGAGGACAAGATACTTTTGTAAGCCAACAATAACGAAAGTATTGTCATTCATTGTCCCAGTATAATTGTGCATGTACTAATTAGGTTATCCTTGATTAAATTAGTTCAATAAAATAGTGTTGTTTTTCATAACAATTTGTGATACGTGGCACCGACACGGATAGGTCTTGTGCCGACGATGGGATAGGAAATAACTAGGAGGAGGAAGGAAGCGACCATTGCCTTAATTAAGGTACCTACGGCCCCATCATTTGACTGCTGTGAAAATGGGAAACAACAGAAAAACCATCTTCAGAGTTGCCGACAATGAGGTTTGAACCCCCTATCTCCCGAATGCAAGCGGACAGCTACGTGCCCTAAACCGCGCAACCACTTGCTCGGTAGTGTTTTATTCGTAACAATAATAAATGTCATGCTGCGGCGGTCAGTCCACATGGGCCTTGGAGAGACTTTTGTGATGTTTCATTTTTCTTCTTTCTTTTCCTCTGAGAACGCACATAGGCCTCCTCGTACCTACAAAACCTCACCCGAAGCCTGTCACCAGGTTTGAAGCCCTCCCAGTCTGATGGCGAGCAGCCGCTACTGATGTTATGTAGTCTGTAGCCAGTAAAACTGTCGTTTCAATTGAGTTCTGATTTCCTCGTCTTTCAATACTAGTACTTAGAACACACAAGGAAGTTCAACTTTCCTTGTTCTTGCGCTGACTAAAAAGTAATTCACCAGATGGTCTCTAGACTAGATTGCGTCATGGTGTTTTTGTCGCAAATTGAGTATTGACCCAAAGTGACCCATGAATAGCAGCAAAAATGTCGTGGTTAGGGTGAAAAGCGAATGTGCGTGAAAAAGAAGCAATATAACACAAATTATTTCAGGGAATTTGTACCCACTTATATTGGTTGTCCGGTTCCTTGGCTGAATGATCAGCGTAGTGACTTTCGGTTCAGTAAGTTCCGGGTTCGGTTTGTGGCTGGACCGGGGATTTTAACCGCGTCTGCTTAATTCCTCTAGCCCGGGGGCGGGTTTTGTGTTCGTCTTAATACATATCTTCACATACGTAAAATACATCACACTAAATACCACCACAGAAACACGCAATAATGAATACATTCCTCCATATAGGGTTGACGTCAGGAAAAGCATCCGGTCGTAAAATTGAGATGATTCCATGCAACGAGCAACCCCAGGAAACCAGGAAAAGACCTGGAAAAGAAGACGTTTCTATTTATTATTAAGGTCCTTACTAGGGTTAGACAATACTGTAATATTTCGCCTACCGAGCTCGATAGCTGCAGTCGCTTAAGTGCGTCCAGTATTCAGTATTCTGAAATAGTGGGTTCGAACCCCACTGTCGGCAGCCCTGAAGATGGTTTTCCATTTTCACACCAGGCAAATGCTGGGACTGTAGGCTACCTACCTTAAATAAGGCCACGGTCGCTTCCTTCCACCTTCTAGCCTTTTCCTGTCCCATAGTCACCATAAGACCTATCTGTGTTGGTGCAACGTAAAGCAACTTGCAAAAAAAAACATACATACATACATTATCATTATAGACTGTTATGCCTTTCAGCGTTCAGTCTGCAAGCCTCTGCCACAATCCTCGATTTGTGTTGTGGCCTCATTTAATTCCATACCTCTCATCTTAAAATCGTTAGAAACCGAGTCTAACCATCGTCGTCTTGGTCTCCCTCTACTTCTCTTACCCTCCATAGCAGAGTCCATTATTCTCCTAGGTAACCTATCCTCCTCCATTCGCCTCACATGACCCCACCACCGAAGCCAGTTTATGCGTACAGCTTTATCAATCGAGTTCGTTCCTAAATTAGCCTTTATCTCCTCATTCCGAGTACCCTCCTGCCATTGTTCCCACCGGTTTGTACCAGCAATCATTCTTGCTACTTTCATGTCTGTTACTTCTAACTTATGAATAAGATATCCTGAGTCCACCCAGCTTTTGCTCCCGTAAAGCAAAGTTGGGCTGAAAACAAACCGATGTAAAGATAGTTTTGTCTGGGAGCTGACTTCCTTCTTACAGAATACTCACAACTGCGAGCTCACTGCATTAGCTTTACTACACCATGATTCAATCTCACTATATTACCATCCTGGGAGAACATACAATCTAAATACTTGAAATTATCGACCTGTTCTAGCTTTGTATCACCAATCTGACATTCAGTTCTGTTGAATTTCTTACCTACTGACATCAATTTAATCTTCGAAAGGCTAATTTTCATACCATACTCATTGCACCTATTTTCAAGTTCCATGATATTAGACTGCAGGCTTTCAGCACAGTCTGCCATTAAGACCAAGTCGTCAGCATAGGCCAAACTGCTTACTACATTTCCACCTAACTGAATCCCTTCCTGCCATTTTATACCTTTCAGCAGATGATCCATGTAAACTACAAACAGCAAAGGTGAGAGATTACAGCCTTGTCTAACCCCTGTAAGTACCCTGAACCAAGAACTCATTCTACCATCAATTCTCACTGAAGCCCAATTGTCAACATAAATACCTTTGATTGATTTTAATAATCTACCTTTAATTCCATAGTCCCCCAGTATAGTAAACATCTTTCCCTCGGTACCTTGTCATATGCTTTATCTAGATCTACGAAACATAAGCACAATTGCCTATTCCTCTCGTAGCATTTTTCAATTACCTGGCACATACTGAAAATCTGATCCTGACAGCCTCTCTGTGGTCTAAAACCACACTGGTTTTCATCCAACTTCCTCTCAACGACTGATCGCACCCTCCCTTCCAAGATGCCAGTGAATACTTTGCCTGGTATACTAATCAATGAGATACCTCAATAGTTGTTGCAATCCTTCCTGTTCCCTTGTTTATAGATAGGTGCAATTACTGCTTCTGTCCAATCTGAAGGTACCTTACCAACACTCCACGCTAATTTTACTACTCTATGAAGCCATTTCATCCCTGCTTTCCCACTATACTTCACTATTTCAGGTCTAATTTCATCTATTCCTGCTGCCTTATGACAATGGAGTTTATTTACCATCCTTTCCACTTCCTCAAGCATAATATCACCAACATCATTTTCCTCCTCCCCATGAGCTTGGCTGTTTGCAACACCACCAGGATGATTTCCTTTTACATTGAGAAGATGTTCAAAATATTCCCTCCACCTCTCCAGTGATTCCCTGGGATCTATTATGAGTTCACCTGAATTACTCAAAATACTGTTCATTTCCTTTTTCCCTCCCTTCCTAAGATTCTTTATTACTGTCCAGAAAGTTTTCCCTGCTGCTCATGAGTTTTTCGGGGATTTTTCAATGATACAGACCACTATCTGATCTGTAGTGAACTAAGTATCTCTAGGCCTAGGGTAGAGAAAGTGAAATCTGTCTGCAAACGAATAAGGGTAGAAAATTTCCAGGACGAGGAAATTAGACAGAAGTACATGGATATGATTACTGAGAAGTTTCAAACAGTAGACAGCTTCTTTTTGGATTCAACAAGTATTTGTTTCGCTCTGTTTCTTTCATCTACATACAAATCCCTGTCTGCCTCGGCCCTTGTTTGGAGCCATTTCTGATAAGCCTTCTTTTTACGTTTACAGGCTGCTCTCACTTCATCATTCCACCAAGATGTTCGCCTTTTCCCATCTTTACACACAGTTGTTTCTAGGCATTCCCTTGCTGTTTCTACTACAGCATCCCTGTATGCCACCCACTCACTTTCTATATCCTGAACCTGCTTACTGTCTAGAGAATAATGGACTCGGTCATCGTGGGTAATAGAAGAAGAGGGAGACCAAGACGATGATGGTTAGACTGTTTCTAATGATTTAAAGATAAGAGGTAGACTATAGAACTAAACGAGGCCACAGAACTAGTTACAAATAGAGCATTGTGGCAGTGTTTAATAAATTCACAGAGACTTGCAGACTGAATTGTGAAAGGCATAACAGTATATAATACTTATAATACGCAGTGCCTAAAGTGATATGCAATACCAATTGTAATATTGTGAAATATTTTGAATAATAATAATAATAATAATAATAATAATAATAATAATAATAATAATAATAATAATAATAATAATAATAATAATAATAATAATAATAATAATAATAATAATAATAATAATCCACCTCTGTGGTGTAGTGGTTAGTGTGATTAGCTGCCACCCCCGGAGGCCCGGGTTCGATTCCCGGCTCTGCCACGAAATTTGAAAAGTTGTATGAGGGCTGGAACGGGGTCCACTCAGCCTCGGGAGGTCAACTGAGTAGAGGTGGGTTCGATTCCCACCTCAGCCATCCTGGAAGTGGTTTTCCGTGGTTTCCCACTTCTCCTCCAGGCGAATGCCGGGATGGTACCTAACTTAAGGCCACGGCCGCTTCCTTCCCTCTTCCTTGCCTATCCCTTCCAAACTTCCCATCCCCCCACAAGGCCCCTGTTCAGCATAGCAGGTGAGGCCGCCTGGGTAGAGGTACTGGTCATACTCCCCAGTTGTATCCCCCGACCAAGAGTCTGAAGCTCCAGGACACTGCCCTTGAGGCGGTAGAGGTGGGATCCCTCGCCGAGTCCGAGGGAAAAGCCGAACCTGGAGGGTAAACAGATGATGATGATGATGATAATAATAATAATAATAATAATAATAATAATAATAATAATAATAATAATAATAGTAATAATAATAATAATAATAATAATAATAATAATAATAAAATAGGGTCCTAGGAGTCAACTTAGGAGGGGTCTTAACGGCCCTGGCAAATGGGAGTGAAATGTGTCGTTGCGACCATCTGCAACAATAAACTATTGGATTCAGCAAGAGAATCCAACTAGCCTCTTTCACTCCAACTCCAGCACATAACCTACAAGAGGTGTCCCTGTTAAGCCGAGCAACCCAGTGAAAGGTTGGGTAACCAATCCCAGCGGGAAACTGGGTCGGTGAACCGATCAGTGCTGGGGGCTCCAAGGCTCACAACCTTGGTAGTACCTTGGTCGGTGCAAAATATCACCGAATCCAGTCTACAGTTTTCAACTGTGAAAAAAAGCATGGAGGAAATGGTAATGGAAATGGTAACCAATCCACCGTCGTCTTGTATGACGTTAGCGGGCCTTCGGATTCTGGGGAGCCTGCACCGACATGCTCGGAGGTTGAAATAATAACATTAAGTTATTTATTAGACCACCTAATCAATACAAAATCGTCTTGGATGATTTACATAAGTTGTAGAACACGTTGAGGATATGAAGTTGGTGAATAGAAGAGAAATTCAGAATGTTAAAGTTCTAAGACAAGCAAAACTGGACTCAGATCATTATCTATCCAAGATAAAAATCAATATCCTCAACGTGTTCTACAACTTCACCATATGCATCTGACTTTCGTCTTTTATCTTCAAGATCATGATTAACTTCGGATCTCTCGACTACCTTTGACTTTTATTCTCTCTTCTTTACTTTGATTATATACCATTTTTCGCCATCGTCTAATTATAACCGCCAGACTATCAACTTTACTTTTATGCAATCTTACTACTTGTTTTATAACAATCTGTTGTTTGATCCATTGTACTTATTTTAGCAGCCTTCTAATGTTAATTTTGTTAATACTTCCACTATTATATCTCATCACATTGTATTTTCAAACCATCATTGTTATTTTTAATGTTATTTTACTTCAAATCTCTTCAAGATTTTAAAATTCATTTCATTACTACATGTTATTTAGACGCTTATTTTTAATTTAAGGTTAAGACTATGGCTGATGATGCCTTCAGGGAAGGCGAAACATGTACCACTCTTAGCTAACAAATTTATGTAAATCATCCAAGACGATTTTGTATTGATTAGGTGGTCTAATAAATAACTTAATGTTATTATTTCAATCAAATATCATCAATACGGACCAAAAATGATATTTATTACATGTAATGCTCGGAGGTATCGGAGACTCACAGATATCCTATCAGAACAGCAAATTTTGATTGCAGCAATTCAGGAAACGAGATTTACAGACGAGCAGGCCTTTGAATCTGAAGGTTACAGGATCTTCAAGGGTAAACCTGGTAAACGTGTCATACAAACTGTCCCCCACCTTGGCACAGGATTTGTAGTCAACAAATCAACTCAGTAACAAATTTCACCTCTGTGAATAGCAGAGTCTCAACTCTGTCCTTTCGAAGCACAAACAAAATGTATACTATTGTGAACGTTCATGCGCTGATCAAGCAAGCCAACAAGAGAGACCCAGAGGGAACTGATAGATTCTGGGAAGAACTTGAGGAGATTTTATCCAAGATTCCAGACAAACATACCATAATCGTGCTTGGAGATTTCAATGCCCAGGTAGGCAAAGAGAGAAAGTTCCAAAACATCGTTGGAAACTATCTTGCTCACCAGAGAACAAATCGTAATGGAGAAAGGCTAATAGAGCTGTGTAAGGCATTTAACCTCGTAATGAAGTCTACTGCTTTTAAACACCTGCCCAAGAAACAGAAGATTTGGAAATCCCCAAATCACCACCTTGGTGAATTCCAGATTGATCATGTCGCGTTTGCATGGAAGGCTCAAAGAGAAATTCAGAATGTTAAAGTTCTAAGACAAGCAAAACTGGACTCAGATCACTATCTATCCAAGATAAAAATCAAACTGCTCTCGAGAAACACAAGGAGAGTTTGAGCCAAAAGGATTGAAAAATTTCATAGAGAAAAACTAGGATCTAACCATGAGTTCACTCAGAAACTACAATCAGTGGATGCAGAGAACTGGGAACAACTGCGCGAGGCCCTGGTCAAAACAGCTAAAGAGACGGTTCAGCTTACTAAGCCCAGGAAGCATGCTTGGTGGAACAGTGAATGCGATGCAGCGATAAGGCAAAGACAGTTCGCCTGGCAGAAATGGAACTCGCTAAAGAACCAAGTCAACTGGACAAACTTCCTGAATGAGAGAAAGTGTGCAGAAAAAACCATCCGCAGCGTTAAACATGCTTTTGATAAACACCAGCTGGCTCAAATTGAGCAGGATTTCAAGAACAATACATGTGACTTTTATAAAACATTTAAAAGCAACTTGAGGAAATACGACCCACCGAGCCTACAGTTCAGAGATTCCAATGGAAACCTAGCCCATAACGACAAGGAAAACTGCCAGATCCTTGCAAAATACTTCAAATCCCTTCTTAACTGTGAGGCCCCAATGTCCAGATTCACATTTGAAGATAAAACAACAGTCCACTGAGATTCAGCTCCACCTATGAAAGAGGAAGTCAGACAGATTATCCAATCCTTGAAGAATAATAAAGTGCCAGGTGAAGATTTGATAATAGCTGAATTGTGGAAGTTTGCTAGTGACAATGCAGTGGAGAAATTAATGGACATCATACATGAAATCTGGAATACTGAAAGACTTCCAAGTGACTGGACATCTGCCCTAATCCACCCACTTCATAAGAAAGGCGACAAGTCGGATGTTAACAACTATCGCGTCATCTCCCTCCTACTTATAACCTACAAAATTCTCTCGAAAGCTCTTCAGATCAGGGCAGAAGAACAGCTAGATCCAGGAAAGGTTTCAGGAAAGGATGGTCATGTGTGGAGCAGATTATGAATCTGAAATCTGTCCTTTCATATCTTAAACTAAGGAGCAAGCCTTTTGTAGTAACATTCATTGACTTTAAGAAGGCCTATGATTCAATTGATAGAACTACCCTACTTCAGATCTTAAAGGAATTTGGCTTGGATGGTAAAACAAGAGTGATCATCCAACAGACTCTCACCAACACCATCTCAAAAGTGAAGTTTAGAGGAGAGATTTCAGAGGCCTTTGAAATATGGACAGGAGTTAGGCAAGGAGATGGTCTCTCACCTCTGTTGTTCAACTGCGTTCTTGAGAAAGTGATCCGTGAATGGTGCAGAGAAATGAGTTATGAAGGAGTCGAAAGCGGAGTCAGACTAGGCCACAAGAACAAGAACCTTTCAATTGACTGTCTAGCATTTGCAGACGATCTTGTGGTTTTCGCTGATTCCTTGGATGTGGCCACAAAGCAGATCAACCAGCTTCAAACACAAGCTGCAAAGGCTTTGAGAAAACAAAATTCATTACAAACATCAAACTGGCGCCAAGTGAGCTAGAAGGGACTCATGGAAAAGTCAAGCGAGTTGAAAAATTTAAGTATCTTGGTGAATGGATAGAACCTAACTTGTCCGAAAAAGAAGCCTTTTCTTCACACGTGAATAAAATGGAAATGGCTTACCATCTGACTAAAAATGTCTATAACAAAAGATCTATATTTCTGAATTAAAAAATCAAACACTATTGCACTGTTATCCGGCCAGAGGCTCTATATGCAGCGGAATGTCTCGCCATGAACAAAAAATCAGGAGTTTATAGGATCAAATGTACCACCTGTAAAAAAACCTACATCGGGCAAACCGGGAGAAACTTCATTATCAGATACCACAAGCACACTAACGCAATAAAATACAACAGGTTTTCAGCCATCGGCCAACACATGCAAGATTATAACCATAATTTCACCAATATTGAACAAGACATGGACATCCTCGTATTAGCAAACAAGGGCCCTTTACTCAACATAATGTAAAATTACTACATACACCTAGACCAATACTTTAATGCCAGTCACAATCTCAATGAAATCTCAGAGAAACCCAACATACTCTTCGATCTATTTATCACTTTCCTCAGAAACAATAATGCAGCCAACCTAAACTCAATCCTAAATTTAATCAAAGGTACTTTTCCAAGACAATTACACTTTCTCCGGCACCCTTCAGCCCCACCTTAAGCCCTCTTCCTAAGCCATATATAATTTTATATATGTCATTTCAATACAAGAACTTACTGATTGTCATGATTATAATTTTTACAACACCCCATTTATACTTTATTCTTTGTTAAAAACCTCTTAGTATGTATATTCCTTGTATTATTAACTATTACCATAATAACATCTCATTTCACTTGTTATTCTTTAAAATAACATTTTCTTAGGATTTCGCCAAAAGTGATCTTTGCTCCAATACGGCTGATGATGACCCCTAGATGGGTCGAAACTAGTACCGTGTAATTTATAATTTTGTGAATATATTTTAGTATTGAAAAGGTGGAAACGTTTACGTTGTTATTATTATTACTTATATATTATGAACAAAAAAGGCATGATGGAGAAATTGGAGGCCAAGGAAAGAAAGATTTTGAGAAAAATCTTAGGTCCAGTCACAGACAATGGCGAGTTTAGGAGACGGCACAACCAGGAGTTGTACTCGCATGTGGAGAAAATAACCGATGTGATGCGAAAAAGGAGGATTATTTTTATGGAAACATGGCCCGAATGAATTCAACACGGTTAACCACCCGCATTTTCAATTTCCTCCAAGAGAAAAAGACAAAGGGGGCATGGTTCAGTGAGGTACAGAAAGATCTGCAGGAGATTGGGATCTCATTTGAAGATATCCAGGAGCGTGTCCCACTTAAGAAAAAACTCCAAGAACATCAGAGTTTCCTACCAAAGCCAAAGATGAAAACTGGAAAGGCATGGACGGAAGAGCGAAAGGAGCAACACTGTATACAAATGAAGGAATACTGGACCAACATTAAAGCTCAAGGGAAACAGTTGAAATGACGTGGTCCTTAGTTGGCCGAAAGAAAACAACAATAATAATAATAATAATAATAATAATAATAATAATAATAATAATAATAATAATAATAATTTCTGACTCCAGATATAGTAATCAAAACTAGAAGAGTGGTTCTGAAATTAAAACTGTGCAACTGTGACCTCCAATTCGAAACTCATTGATGTCTCGTGTTATGCATTACCCGAGCTGCGTTACAGTGTCAAGGATGGGCACTAAAGGCTTTGTCCATGAACTGACTGTAGGCCTTTCTTGTTTGGAGCCATTTCTGATATGCCTTCCTTGTATGTTTACATGCTGCCCTCACTTCATCATTTCACAAAGATGTTTGCTTTTCCTACCTTTACATACAGTTGTACCTAGGCATTCCCTTATTGTTTCTACTACAGCATCCCTGTTTGCCACCCATTCTCTTTCTGTATCCTGAACCTAGTTAACTGTCTGTTGTTTGAAATTTTTCACTAATATCCATATAGTACTTCTGTCTAATTTCTTCATCCTGGAAATCTTCTACCCTTATTAGTCTGCAGACAGATTTTACTTCCTGTATCTGAGGCCCAGAGAAACTTAGTACACTAGAGATCAGATAGTGGTCTGTATCATCAAAAAATCCCCAGAATACCCACCCATTCCTATCAGCTTTGCTGAATTCAGTGTTGGTTATGATATAGTGGTGACTGTACCCTCCCATGTATAGTGGTGAATAGCCTTATACTTGAAAAGTGTATTTGTAACTCCTAACACCATACTAACACAAAAAACCAGTAAACACTTCCTATTCCTATTGACTTCCATATATTCCACACATTTACCCATCACCTTGTCATATCATTCAGTTCTATTTTCAACTCTTGCAATGAATGCAGCCATTAGTCCTATCCTGTCCTTACTGTTGACCCTGACTATGATGTCACTCGGTGCTTCATAAAACTGTTACTTTCTCTTCATCTGAACCCTTACATAATGAATAGACTGAGACAATTTTCATCCAAATTCCTTCAACTGCCAATCTTACCAACATCATTCGCTCATTTATGTGCCTAACTTGTGTTGTGTGTAAAAGTATTATTAACAGATGAACAGTCCTACCCCACACCACCATTCCCTTTCTAACACCTGTTAAGAACACTTTATAATCTCCTATCTGTTCCTTATCTTCCCTTACCCAAATGTTATTAACTCCTGGCACATCCAGACGCATTCTCTCTGCTGACTCTGAGAGTTCTACTTTCTTTCTTCCATAACTTCCCCTGTGGGTGGGGGCGGTAGAATAACACCCACGGTATCCCCTGCCTGTCGTAAAAGGCGACTAAAAGGGGCCTCAGGGGCTCTGAACTTTGGAGCGTGGGTTGGCGACCACGGGGCCCTCAGCTGAGTCCTGGCATTGCTTCCACTTACTTGTGCCAGGCTCCTTACTTTTATCTATCCTATCCGACCTCCCTTGGTCATTTCTTGTTCTTTTCCGACCCTGACGCTATTAGGTTTGCGAGGGCTAGGGAGTCTTTCATTTTCACGCCCTTCGTGGCCCTTGTCTTCCTTTGGCCGATACCTTCATTTTTCGAAGTGTCGGATCCCTTCCATTTTTCCCTCTGATTAGTGTTATATAGAGGATGGTTGCCTAGTTGTACTTCCTCTTAAAACAATAATCACCACCACATCATCTTCCATAACTTCCATTAATACTGAAAGCTCTCCATTGAATTCCATTTCATTTGCCATGTTGTTTCGAAGGAGTCCCTCACCTGTCAAATGGAAGTGGGACTCCGTTACTCTCATAGATCTGAGGTTCGCTTAAAATGCTCTTAGCGTGCTTAGTAAAAATTTTGTGAAGCAGGATGCTACTCTACTTGCACATAGCCGTATTGAGAATCTCTGCTCTAATGGATTAGGGATCTCTGGTGGATTGTACAGTCATAGCCACTTGAGCACAAGGAGGTCCATGACTCAGAATTTGTCTGAGATGCCCACTCCTATACCATAGCAATTGGTACTCTGATTCTCAAGGTACTAGGCACTCAGACATTGCCCAATGTTCATGAACTAGGGCATGACAACAGAACCCACACCATGACCCAAATTTGTTTTGTGAAATTTCTGTTGGTTTACAATCAAATTTCAGCCTCAGACTGACTTTTTGTTATCAAAGAATGAGCAGTTATTTAAGCTTTCAAATGCAATTCTGTAATGTTGATTTGTCTTGGACATCAGTTCAGTGGGTTCTGGGTTCAATTCCTACCCAGGCCAGTGATTTCTTTGTTTTTTGTTAATTCCTCTGGTTCGGGGACTGGGTGTTTGTGTTTGTCTTAATGTACCACACTCCCAACCATACAGAAACATGTGATTATTGGATACATCCATCTATGTATGGCATCAGGAAGGGAATCTAACCATAAAATTGGGTTTAATTCATAATGGTGCCAATATCAGTTAATAGGGAGAAAGAACAGGAAAGAGAAATAAGAATGCTCGACCTTGCCTGCTATTTCTGTTGTTTCCTCTTCCCACATTGACCTGTCATTTTGTTTACCCTATTATGTGTTTCTTTATTTGTTCCTTTCTTTCTACATATAAGATCAGATAATAACATTCCCAAATTACCTGATAAAGTGCATAACATACCCAGGTTTGAACATCATCTCCTTTGAAATAGTCACCTTACGCAGCAATACTCCAGTCATACTGCTTCTGCTACTAGTGGAATGCGGCCTGGAAGTCATTTTGTGTGAGTGAGTCCAGAATATTTTGTGATTCACACTGGATCTCAACAATGTTGTATTAAAGGTGACCTTTCAGGTGAATGTTCATCTTTGGGAAAAAGAAGAAATCAGCAGGAGCTAAATCCAGACAGTAGGACAGGTACTTGTGTATTTATAGGAAGAATTGTTCGGTTGTCAACATCAAGGAGACAAAAGTTATAACGTTTTGTTGGACGAGAAACTCATGAACAAGGAGTGCTCGGTGACAGGGTGCATTGTCTTTGTTAAGAATCCAATTCTCCACGTGCCACAGATCTGGTTGCTTTTGCTACAAGTTCTCCCTCAAATGCTGCAGAATGTTGCAGTGGAATGTTCTGTTGATGATCTGGCATTGGGGGATGATTTTGCAATGATGTTGAATGTGGGAAAACATGGTAAGTATGGTCTTCTTTGAGCTGCAGCTAATTCTTGCCTTCACTGATCGTGGAGATCATGGGCTCATCCATTACTACGACGACTACCGCTTTGTCTCAGGGTCATACACGTAGATCCAAGACTCATCACTGGTGATGAACCTGGGCATGAAATCATGGAATCTTGGCACAGTGTGTAACGATGTTCCTTCTGCTCATGGGTCAACAATCTTGGAAGTGACATGTCGCATGTTTAATTTTGACTTTGTCTGAAATGTCGTCATTCATCCTTCGACTATCCTCATGCACAAGTTCCTAAATTTATTCCGTATTTTCTGGGGTAATACTCATGGAAGGTCTTCCAGATTGTTCCTCATCTGGTCATTCTTTAAATTATAAAGGAACCTTTACCAATCAATACATTACATATCTACAACTCACACATGTTTTCACAAATACACCACTGCCACTATGTTTACATTTTGTAAATAATTCCTTTTAAAGAAAGAATTAAGACTGCAGCGATTATATCTTCAAGGAATACACTAGAGCAGAGTTTTCCAACTGATGGCAGGTATGCATACCACTGGTGGCATTTGAGATTTTTTCTGGTTGTATGTACCAAAGTGGCTGGGTAAACTTTTAAAACATGAATAACATTTTACAATGTTAAGATCTTTTTTAGATCACATAACTTTTGCATGGCCTCCAATATCTAATGAGAAATTCTTCATAAATCTGCCTCATGTTGGCAGGTGAGCAAACTATGAGTACCGGTACCGTATTTTGCTCCGCTCTGTGTTTTGAACTTCCTGGAGCATTTATAGACCTACCATCTTATGATAGCTGTGTAAATAGCTGTTAATGATTGTATCAGTCTGTTTTCTCTGTTTCTCAATTCGACAATGGTTGTGCAATCAAGTTTTTGATGCCCTTTTCAATGGCATATTTAGCTTATGTCAGCAAGGATTTTTCAAGATTTGTGTTCATCAAAGGAAAATACCATAAGAGACTGTAGGCCTATGTGAAGGCTGACCTAAGGCTAAGACTGAGCAAAATTCACTCTGATATAACTGGTTACAGTTATGTAAGCTCAAGTATCTAATTCGTATTTCTCATTATTTCTCATTGTAATATTTAGGCCTATTCTATTCACTTTTAGAAATGATGCTAATAATGTATGTAGTCATTAACAAATAATATATTACATGTTGGAAAAGGACTCTGTCTTTAAAATTAGTTTTTCTTTATTGTCTTAATAGTTGTATTGTTGATTTTAAAAAGTATGAACAGGAGATGTGGTACCTATTTCAGAAAAAAAAAGTTTGGGAACACTGCTGTATTGTATGCGGCTGGTTTTAGGCTAAACTGAACCAAGTGCCATTTATAAAGAAGTTCATATATGTCAAACAAAAGCTTCAATCCTGCACTTTCTTATGCCAGTGAGAACTTTGCATTATTTTTACTCCAATGGAAGGTAGTGAATTACATATGGAAGATGGCAACCACCAGAGGTTAAGTGATGTTCAGTGACATTACAAAACATAATTCCTTTTTATTTTGTTTGATCAGTAGGGAATGGATATGTAGGTAAATATTTTAAACAATGAAAATTTATATAAATAATTTTCCTATAAATACATAAATGATTATATTTCAGTTATTAGCATATTTCATTTTCTTATGTTTTTTGAGAAGTGCTAGATTTTTAAGTTTATTGCATTTTTGTTTTATGTGTAGGCCTACTTAATCCTTTGCTTATCAAGGAATGAAATCATGAAAACTATTTTAAATGTTTAATTCAGATCTAATGAAGTACCTATGAATTAAAGTTACATAAATATAAGTTTTTTAACAAAAATTCATTTTTGTGCTAAAGTTTTGAGGGTGGTATTGTGGTGAAACTGCTGAGAAAGTAGGTATCTGTTCACTCAGCATGCTACTCAGCAAGTTTTCGTTATTGCCCATACACAGTCCAACACCACAGACAATTCTTAGTTGATGATCAGACAGAAAAGGCTAATACTGGGTAGAAAGCAATAGAGGCCTCAATTAAGATACAGACCCTGCATTTGTCTGGTGTGAAAATGGGAAACCATGGAAGAAAATCTTCAAGGCTGACAACAGTGGGGTTCGAACCCATTCATACTTGAGACCTTTCCAATGTTGTGAATTATATTAATATTTATGCAGAACTTTTATTTTGGTGAATAAGTTGTTGTTCCAGAAGTTAAATACTATATCTTCTTGTGAAGCACACAAACATTAATCCTACTCTAAGGAAATATAACCTTCCAAAGTGCTATGAAGTAACATTACAAAATATCAGAGCTGCTTGTGAAAATGAGAAAGTTGTTGTTTGAGTCATCAGTCCATAGACTGGTTTGATACAGCTCTCTATGCCACCCTATCCTGTGCTAACGTTTTCATTTCTACATAACTACTACATCCTATATCTGCTCTGATCTGCTTGTCATATTCGTACCTTGGTCTACCCCTACCATTCATTCTTCTGTAACACCACATTTCAAAGGCTTCTATTCTCTTTCTTTCTGAGCTAGTTATCATCCATGTTTCACTTCCATAAAATGCCACGCTCCAGAAGAAAGTCTTCAAAAACATCTTTCTAATTCCTATATCAGTGTTTGAGGTGAGCAAATTTCTTTTCTTAAGAAAGGCCTTCCTTGCTTGTGCTAGTCTGCATTTTATGTCCTCCTTACTTCTGCTATCATTAGTTACTTTTCTACCCAAGTAACAATAGCCTTCTACTTAATTTAAGACTTCATTTCCTAATCTAATATTTCCTGCATCACCTGACTTTGTTCGACCACACTCCATTACATTTGTTTTGACATTTATTTTCATCTTGTATTCCTTCCCCAAGACTCTGTCCATAACATTCAGCAATTTCTCCAGGTCTTTTGCAGTCAGATAAAATAACAATATCATCAGCAAATCCCAGGGTTTTGATTTCCTCTCCTTGAACTCTGATACCCTTTCCAAATTCGTCTTTGATTTCCTTTATTGCCTGTCCTATGTAAACACTGAAAAGGAGACACGATAAATTTGCAGTCTTGCCTTACTCCTTTCTGGATTGCTGCCTCTTTTTCAAAGCCCTCAATTCGTATCACTGCAGATTGATTTTTGTATAGATTGTAGATAATTCTCCTTTCTCGGTATCTGATCCTGATCACCTTCAGAATCTCAAATAGCTTGGTCCAATCAACATTATCAAATGCTTTTTCTAGATCTATGAACGCCATGTACATGGGCTTTATTCGGTCCTCTAAGATCAGACGTTAAGTCAGGATTGCTTCACGTGTTACCTCATTTCTTCTGAAGCAAAATTGGTCTTCTCCCAACTCAGTTTCACCTTGTCTTTCCATTCTTCTGTTAATAATACGTGTTCAAATTTTGCAGGCATGAGATACTAAACTAATGGTGCAGTAGTTTTCACACTTGACAGCACCGGCTTTCTTGGGCTTAGGTATAACAACATTCTGCCGAAAATCAGATGGCAATTCTCCTGTATCATACATCTTACACACTAAACAGAACAACCTCTCCATGCTGGTTTCTCCTAAGGCAGTCAGTAATTCTGAGGGTATGTCATCAATTCCTGGTGCCTTGTTCCTACTTAGGTCTCTCAAAGCTCTGTTGAATTCTGACCTCAAAATTGGGTCTCCCATGTCATCAGCCTCTTCTATTCCAGAACACTATCGTCTACTTCTTTACCTTGATACAACTGTTGGATATGTTCCTGCCATCTTTCTGCCTTGTCTTCTTTCCCTAGATGTGGTTTTGCATCTGAGCTTTTAATATTCATACACCTAGTTTTCCTTTCTCCAAAGCTTTCCTTGATTTTTCTGTATGCATCTACCTTTCCTAGGGCCATACAACCTTCAACATCCTTGCACTTCTCTTTCAGCCATTCTTCATTAGCTGTCCAGTACTTTCTATCTACTTCATTCTTTATTTGCCTGTATTCTTTTCTGCCCTCTTCATTTTTTGCATTCTTGTACTTTTGTTGCTTGTCAGTCAGGTCTAGTATCTCTTGAGTTATCCATTGTTTCTTAGTTGATCTTTCCTTTCTTCCTAACGTTTCATCAGCAGCTTTACTGATCTCATTCTTCATGACTGTCCATTCTTCTTCTACTGTGTTTCTTTCAGCCTTTTCATTTATTCCCTTTGTTACATGTTCCTTGAAACAATTCCTCACACCACTTTCTTTCAACTTGTCTAGATCCCATCTCCATGCATTCCTTCCTTTTTTCAATTTCTTCAACTTCAGATGGCATTTCATGAAACAGATTGTGGTCAGAATCCACGTCTGCTCCTGGGAAAGTCTTACAATCCAACACCTGGTTTCTAAATTTCTGCCTAATCATAATGAAGTCTATTTGATACCTTTCAGTGTCTCCAGGTCTCATCCATGTATACAGCCATCGTTTGTGGTATTTGAACCAAGTGTTAGCCAGGACTAAATTGTGATCGGTGCAGAATTCAACCAGCCGGCTTCCTCTTTCATTCTTTTCTCCCAATGCGAATACTCCTTCTCTTCCTTGGCCTACCACTGCATTCCAGTCTCCCATCACAATTAGATTCTCGTCACCTTTTACATACTGTATTAAATCTTCTATATCTTCATATATTCTTTTGATTTCTTCATCATCTGCTGAATTAAAAAGGTAAATTTGTGTCCTCATCCCAAGGTGGTGCAGCTGTTTTCAGGCACACCCCCAATGGAGGTGAGCTGCATGTACCATTTCAACCACATACCAGCCCTACTGCCATTCTTAAATTTCTTGCAGTACCGGGAATTGAACCCGGACCCCCAAAGATGACAGCTAATAACACTAACCGTTATGCTACGGAGGCAGACATCTGCTGAACTAGTAGGCATATAGACCTGCACTATTGTGGTGGGCATTGCCTTGGTGTCCATCTTGACCACAATAATCCTTTCACTATGCTGGTCATAGTAGCTTACCTGCTGCTCTATTTCCCTATTCATTACACTTACTCCTGCATTTCCCCCTGTTTGATTTTTTGTTGATAATTCTGTAGTCGCCTGACCAGAAATCCTGCTCTTCCTGCCAACATACTTCACGTATACGAACTACATCTAACTTTAGTCTATCCATCTCCCTTTTCAGATTCTCTAACCTACCACAGCGATTCAAACTTCTAACATTCCACGCTCCAACTTGCAGAATGTCAGTATCCATCTTCCTGATGATTTCCCCCTCTCGTGTAGTCCCCACCCAGAGATCTGGATGGGGAACTATTTTACCTCCGGAATATTTTACCCGGGAGGAAGCCATCATCGGTACATCATTCATACAGAGAGAGCTGCATGTCCTCGGGAGTTAGTTACGGCTGTAGTTTCCCATTGATTTCAGCCATGTAGCAGTATCAACACAGCTAAGCCATGTTAAGTATTATTAGAAGACCATATCAGTCAATCATCTAAACTGCGGCCCTTGCAACTTCTGAAAGGCTGCTACCCCCCTTTCGATGAACCATTCGGTAGTCTGGTCTCAAATTCAAATCAAATTCTCTTTATTTGCAAATGAGGTGACTACCTCGGTGGCAAATGGTACACTAAAATACATTACTGCCAAGCACTAAATATTAAATTAACAAGAGAAGAAAATTTTCCTATAATACAATATTATACAATTTACGCTAACAATGTTTTCTATTAAACACACAGCTCATCCTTAATAAATTTATATTGTTTACAAAATTCTACTTATAATATCTCCTGTACTACTTACAAATATAGTCAACTGATATACAGTATGTGGAATTACTTCAAATGATACTATACAACTGGTATAAGATTAATATTTACATTGCATTTATTTATTTACTATTTTTTAAAAAGTTTTTAACCATTCTGGATCCTAAGTAGCATAACGACCTGCTGAGTCTTAACCAGAGCCCCTTTTGCCACCACTTTTCAGAGTTCCTGAAGGGCCTTCACAGCTACCGTAGCGGTCCCAGGGCCCTCGAAGTCCCCACTGTACTTCACCCCTACAGGCAGTCCCCTACTTTGGCTGTCCAAACTCCTTAGACCAGGGGATGGAATTAATTTGTTCACACACATTTTTTTTATTTACAATAACCTGCACTGGTCGAATGCCCTCTAACACTTCATTTATTTTCTCTGTTGCTGTTTATTCTCTTCTTGAATATCTGTACAGATTTTGGAAAAGGATCAAACACTACCTCTGGTAAACTGTTCCACTCCTTCACACCCTTCCCAATGAATGAAAATTTACCCCAATCGCTTCTGCTAAAATTCCTTCAAATTTTATATTTGTGGTCAGTCCTGCCGATATAATTATTTTCCAACTGAAGCCTCTCACGGATATCTCCCCATGCTTCTTCTCCTGTATAGGCTCTATATAATCCTAAAAGTCTAGTTTTCTCCCTTCTCTTACTTAAAGTTTCCCACCCAAGTTCCTTTAACATTTCTGATACACTACTCTTTCTCCTGAAATCCCCTGTTACAAATCTTGCTCTGTCTCTCGACAGATACCTATCCAATATGGTTGCACCTACAGCTCAGGTGCCTGCTTCATTGGGACAGGCAAGCCTCCCCACCGAGGCAAGGTCACATGGTTCACAGCGGAGGAATGATAAAATATGGGTGTGCATTGATGAAGCTACAGACTCCAAAAGAATAAAAGTGAAAAATGTAATTTTTAGACAACTTAAAAATGACGAACTTGTTTCTAAGTGTTCATTTTTGCTAGTTTTCAAAGAAATGATATTACTCTTGTTAGGTTGTTAATGGAAGTATATATGTCTTGTGATTAAATGGAGTTAAATACGCTCATTTGATTATTTCCATTACCGATGCAGCATCTTACATGAAGAAAGCTTTGGAGTGAGCTATCCAAAAATGATGCACATGACTTATATTGTGCCTGCACTACAGTACATAAAATATGGATAACTGTTTGATCTTTGTATCATAACTAATGTGGACAGATTAAAGTCAAATGGAGAGAAAATGTTTGTCAAGATCTCAGCATAAATTGATCTCTTCAGGAACTACATCTCCAATATTCCATTTCCAACAACTTCCACTGTCACTCAATGGGGAACTTGACTTTCTGCATTGATGAACTATGCAGGTAATTTTGATACTGTTAAATAGGTCATGGAATGTATTGGACAAAAAAATGATGCTTCATTGGAATTTATTGTGATAGTAGTTATAAAAATTGGATAATTTGAGTTTCTTGTGGAACTGGAACCAGTGAGCCACATTCAAGACTGAACAAACAAGAACTTTAGTGATATGTATCAAAAGAGGAGTATGCCAGGTTGTATACCTTCACTATTCCTATTCAACCTTTATGCCAAAAGTTTAAATAAGTTATCATTTGTATTTGGAAAATACATTGGGTTTGAAGTTATGAATGAAGTTACCCAAGTTTCAAAGATCGGCAAGTAGATATTCAAAACCTGAGTTTTAGCGACTCTTCTGAAATATGCCAGAGTGACTTTATGAGATTTAGAACGATCATTCTCCCAATACTGAGTTATGTCAATCAACAGTGTGTTTGGTAAAAATGTCCCTTAGTTCAACTCATAAATACACCAAGATCAACGCGAGACCCTGGGGCAATTATAAATGCAGTGTTAATGAATTGTAATTGGCAGCGGAAATCCAGGATGTAGCAGCAAACAAGGGTCGATTAATTGGTTCAGTCATGGAATAGCTCCCTCTGTGAATCGGTGATAGAATGTCGGCTTCTGGACTCCAAAACTGCAACTTCAAACCTGGCAGAAGTAGTCAGAATTTTGGAGTGTGGAAGAAAGTCCATTCGACTCCCCCATTTCATACGATGTCGGTATCTGGTGACAACTTTGGTGTTCACCTAACAAAGTTATTTGAAACTCAGCCATAGATCACCCAAGAGAGATCCTGTTTAATATGCCATCTGTTAACACTAGAACAGCCGGAATATATTATATACCTGGAACCGCCAATGCGGTCACTTTGACCGCTACTGAAATTATTATATGTTCGTCCTCGATACGCATGGTTACTCATTATTATCATTTTGCCTCTGTTCTGTACATTGCTTTATGAGTTTCAATATTTGTTTATCAATGAAAAGATGCCACGCATTCGTTACACTGTTGACAAAAACATACCGCTTTGAATATGGAGTAAGTCCTGGATTTTTTTTCAAGGGGGTGTGGCGAGCAATCCAACCAGATGTCACCTTCCCAGTCTCCTACAGTCCACAACCTGATGCCATCAGTACCTAATGGTGCATTATCTGGCCATGGGAGGCTTTTACCTTGGTTGTCGCATCTCCCATGATACCATGCTTTACGGGTTACTGTTTCTAAGGCTGTAATATAATAATTGAAAACTCGTCAGTACTCAGCCTATGCGAGGCATCATTATAATTTGAATACAATATATATCAACGAATTTTGCCAAACTTTTTATGCTGTTAGTTGTAATAATGCTAATATCAATCTGGTTTTCAGCATGATCTGAATCACTGCTTTTTGAGTTATCACTTGAATGGTAGTAATCTTCATATGCAATTTTCTCTTTTTAGGTCCTTTATATCTGTACCACATTCTACATCAGACATATCTTCAGGAATGTCATGCAATATACTCAGCAACTGATGATTTATGAGACATGTTTACAGTACTTTGCCGGCCCCGTGGTGTAGGGGTAGCAGAGACCCCAGGTTTGATTCTCGGCCAGGTCACGGAATTTTACCTGCATCTGAGGGCTGGTTCGAGGTCCACTCAGCCTACGTGATTAGAAATGAAGAGCTATCTAACGGTTTAGAAAGCCAAGAATAACAGCTGAGAGGATTCATCGTGCTGATCACATGACAGTTTGTAATCTGCAGGCCTTCAGGCTGAGCAGCGGTCGCTTGGTAGGCCAAAGTCCTTCAAGGGCTGTAGTGCCATGGAGGTTAGGGGAGGTGTTAGTTTACAGTAGTGTGACAGGCTGACAAATGATAACACTACCGGAGATGCAGCGGAAATAATGCTCATACAATTCGTAATATAACCGAGTTCCATTGTTGTGTTTTTTAACATTACCATTGTTGATAGGATATTTATAAGTAGATGATTATATCTCAATGAGAGATGTGTTATAATACATATTATGATAATACAGTGGTCAAAATGACTGCTCTGGCAGTAGTAGGTATACGTGTTACTAATTCCCCCCTCCATTGATGCAAAATTAATTATATTTAATATGGATTTCCTGACCACTAACCAGGAAAAGTCACTGCAGCTTAATATCCTACATTAGAAACTGTAGACAAAATTGAGTTTGGAAAATGTCTAGTGGTCATTTTGACCGCTCCGGCGGTTCTAGTGTTAAGAGTTAAATGGAATGTCAAAATTGATGTACAGGCATCCTAGATGGCATAAAATTAAATTACCTGCACGTTGTAGATGAGGCCATATGGAAGTAATCATGGAGTTACCACTAAAACCTAGTGCACACCCAAGTTAATAAACAATATTAAAACACAAAGTTAATAAACAATGTTAATGGAAACATTTCTCAACATAGTAAATAAACTATTGTTAACAAACTTTTTTAACATTCTGCTCGTACAAAAAATTCTTTGTGAGGTTACAATTGATAGGGTCAGGAAGAAGAAAATACTTAGCTGCAGCTTTCATTATTTTAGTGAGTACAATTAGACTAAGAGTGCAGACGCAAAGTGCAGCAAAGAAAAATATTGGAAAGGTGTTTAGAATTTCATTTGGAGGGAACTCTTATATCAGAACTTTTAATTCATGATGCAGCAGGCTTTCAAAATTTTCTTGAGATTGCCCCCATTGACTTTCAGTTTTTACTGACAGTAGTTGGGCTTGAAATTGCAATAAATGATACAATTATCAGAAAGTTGCCCCCAATAATGACAGGCTAGGTATTACTTTAAGATTTCTAGCAACTGGTAACTCCTACACTTCACGTTCCGGTACAGTATCTGTTTGTCTAGAGTATCAAAACAAGCAATTTCAGTTATTGTGCCTGAAGTGGTTGAAACTTTATACAACAATCTCAAGGAATTGGTACAGGTACGAAATAATGAAAATCATCATCTAACTCAGTTATGATAGTAATATTTTGATTACAGGCCTAGGCTCTTTGCCTTGAAAGAGACTTTGTTATGAGCAATGCTAGTAACACCATTCTTTATGTAGTCACTCTATGTTATGAATGGTGTGCTTGTATCACTCATCGGGTCAGTTAATACATGAATTTCAGTGGGCTTGACAGACATACATAATAGTACTTTCTGGCTCTGTGAAGAAAGCTAGCTATTTGCTTTATGTCGCACAGACACAGATAGGTCTTATGGCAACGGTGGGATAGGAAAGGCCTAGGAATGGGAAGGAAGTGGCCATGGCCTTAATTAAGGTACAGCCCCAGTATGTGCCTGGTGTGAAAATGGGAAACCATGGAAAACCATCTTCAGGGCTGCCGACAGTGGGGTTCAAACCCACTATCTCCCGGATGCGAGCTCACAGCTGTGCGCCCCTAACCACATGGCCAACTCACCCAGTTGTGAAGAAAGCAACAAGTAAGATTTGTCTGTGACATTTCAGCTACCTACGGCAGCTGACGGTGAAGCTGTTGAGGGTTGAATCAGCCTTTGGGGTAAAGAATCAAGATATATTTGCATCAGTTGAATTGAGCTGATTGTATCACCAACATAGCTAACAAGACGAGCCTATAGTGTAGCAGACACTGATCTTGTCGAGCGATCACAAAGATAATCTACAGGCATTCAATACCTATGTGGAAATTCTCTTGAATGAATCACATTTTCAAGATTTTAGCATTTCAATTTTGGAACATAAGTTATAACCCACCACATAAGCCAGCATTTAGAACAGTGTTCTCATAGTTTAATGGTCAAAACACTCACTCTGTAAAAGAAGATTCAAAGGTTTGCATCTCCAGAAAGTCGTGGTTTAATTTCAAAATTATTTTCACTCCCTGCCAGGGGTTTATTTGGGCTGGTACTAACCAGTTATTTGTTGATAGGAAGAGGAGTTAGGGATTGGATTAATTTACCAAGAGAGATGTTCAATAAATTTCCTAATTCTATGCAATTATTTAAGAAAATATTTTTCTTTTTACAAATTGCTTTATGTTGCACCAACGCAGATAGGTCTTATGGTGACAATTTTTCGGGAAAGACTAGGTAAACAACAGATAGGGAATCTGCCACCTGGGTGATCGCCTTAAATGCAGACCAGTGGTGATTGATTGACTGATGATTGACAGAGATTTACAATGGACAAGTTGGAGAAAACATTTGTTTTGCACTGTAACTTCGAAGAATTTTCAACAGGAATGTGATAAGCCACAAGCTTTAAGCAATAAGCCTTCTATAAAAATAAATACCATCTACATGAAATTAAAGTGATTGAGCTGAAGCTTGGAGCACATGGTGCAGTACCAGCATTTATCACACAGTTCTGGAAGAAGTTTGGTTTGCCATAAAAACTGGAATAAGTTACAAGATATTGTGCTTAATGTAATCTATAGTTTATTGGGAATCATAAAATCCCACCTCTACAGTTAGAAATACCCAGCACTATACAAATGTATTTACACAGACTATAAACTTACAGTGATGTGAGTATTAGTTCACTTTGTTCAAGGTTGCAACATGTAAATACATGAAGTTGATAATTTCAATCATTCATCTTTCTCTCTATGTGAAGCAAAATGGAAATATTTCTAACTTTCAGAGATATTTTTCCATTTTTTACATCATTTTAAACTTTTTATCACTTAAATACCATTTCTGACTGGCATATGGGAATCTCATTTATCGTCTATATACTGGTACTAAAATAACATGTCCTGACTGACTGACTGACTATCTCACCATCACCGAGCCAAAACTACTGGACATAAAGAAATGAAATTTTGGGGATACATTTATATTAGAGTGTAGGTGTTTACTAAGCGAGGATTTTTGGATATTTCATCGCTAACGGGGTGAAAAGTGGGGGGGAGGTTGAATTGTTTAAATGAGTATATGTATATCTCAATAACTTAAAGATTTACAGATGTAAAAATTGGTATTTGGAATCTCCTTTAAAAGTAAAGAAACATATTTCTTTTGTTTTTGGTAAATCTTATTAAGGGGAGTGAAAAAAGTTGGAAAAGGGGTTGAATACCTTTTATGAGGATACTTATATCTCAAACACTGAAGATGTTATAGACATGAAAATTGGTATTTGGACCTTTAAAAATAAAGAAATATGTATTTTTTGTTTCTGGAAAATCCAATTAATGGGGAGTGAACAGGAGTGACAAAGGGAATGAATTTTTTAATAGACTATATTGTAACGGCCTCCTCCAATCAAAGAAAAAAAGATGAATTTTTTCTGTACCAGTTCCTCAGCCTTGTGCACCCATCATCTTCGCCTTTCTGCTACATTCTAAGCATGCTGAGCTTCCAGCTGCTTCTTCGCCACGAGACTTGTGACGTCACCAAACTTTCTCGAAGTGCTCCATGCTTTCTTGTTCGAGGACATTCCTTTTGTCCTCCTATAAAATGCGTTGACTATTCCCTTAAAATCAGTCCAGCTTCAATTGTGGTCTGTTGTGGAGGGACTCCATCTGAAGTGCATGTTTTTACATGTACTCTTTTATTTCCGACAATCTGTAAATTCATGTGTGAGGACTGGGTGGGCTAAAAACTTTATTTTCATTTGTGCTTCGAATACAGGGAGTTTGACTCCACTTTCACCCTTCAGGCTTCAGTAAGAACTCTACTACTACTACTACTACTACTACTACTACTACTACTACTAAACCTTTTCATTCCTCCCCTGAAGGGGGAGGCAGGCCTCTTAGATGGTTACGCCACCTCTCAGGCCGGGAGATTTGTTATGGTGAAGGAGATGTGTGGAGAACGTGAGGGGGTGGGTGGCCGTGGCCTATACTATGAACTGTCCCGGCATTTGCCTTAGTGCAGGAGAATGGAAAAACACGGAAAACCATTCTGTACTGTCTCCCGAGTGCAGAGGCATAGAGCCACGGTAGAGCCGTGGCCACCTTTCCTCTGCTCGGTTGGCCGGTCAGAGTTCAGAGCTGTTGGACCACGGACAAGCCGTGGCCTCTTAAGGGACGAAACCCACTCTGCATCTACCGATGTGTGTAAGAACTCTTTCACACGGTTATTTCATTCCCATCACCACGAAGGGTGATGGGAATGAAATAACCCGTCAGCTAAACGGGTAGTTCTTTGGCCGAGAGAATTAGTTTGGCACGTGGAGAGGAGCCTGGTAGCGTAGTATGTGTCGTACATACATAATAGGAGAGTGTGGATGGTTGGCGCAGAGGTCACCGCGAACAACAAGGAAGATCCCCAGAGCGAGTCCGCACCGCACCTGCTATAGTTAGGCCCCTACTATCCCCCGTTTATTGAACAAAAACAGAATACAACAACGTGGCTTACATATAAACAACAAAAATAGAACCATGGGCAATAATTGGACAAGTGTCGCATAATGTGTTAAGAGTCCAGAATGTCACTATGCAAGAGAAAGATATCAATAAAACACGAAACACATGAACACTAAATAAAGGAAGCACTGAAAGTAGTCCTTGGAGTCCACTATGTAGTACATTGATTCACATGTTAAAAAACTCATCTATATTACAAAAACAGAGGAAAAAGAGCACTCGTGAAAAAGAAGTGTGAGGGTAGGTACTGCATGTGAAGCAAGGAAAAGTTGGCAATGACACTTGCGGTGCCATAATCGCTAAGAGCTGTTGAAAAATACCATGGTCTCCTGAAACACGACACCAGCAAGAGCATGAGAAGAGGGAGAAAAGCAAGAGGAGGGGGGAGACCGTGGGACGTATAGGAAGCTACTGAGTAGCTGGAGGGAAAAGATAGAATGTATCGGGAGTACGAGTATTATGAAGGATGGCAGTAGCGAGTGGGGACAGAGCAAGTGCTTCGGTTACTATTGGATTGTGATGGAGAATATTGGTTTGAAGATAGTGAAGACGGAGGTCATGAAGATGATGGAGAAGGGTAGGAAAGGAGTAATGGCAATTGACATCGATGATGCGTAAATCGTAGGGTAGATGATAGGCAATACGTAGAGCGTGTCGGTCTAAAGTTAAAAGTCCAGTATATTGTTGGGGGAGGGCCGTTATCCAAGTCAAGGAAGCGTACATGATAATGGGGCAAATGAACGATTTATATAGATGAAGAATGTGAGAGGGTTTAAGACCCCACGTATGTCCGGTAAGGGTACGGAGGACGTGAAGTCGTTGAAGGGAGCGGTGATAAACGTCAAGAAGATGATATTTCCAGTGTAAGTTATTCTGAAACTTGATGCCAAGATATTTGAGGAGGTTGGTTTCCGGGAGACGAATGTTATACATGGAAAGGAAAACACGGTGACGAGGACGGCAGAGTCGGGATTTCGGACGGAATACTATGAACTGGGTTTTGGAGGGGTTAACTGAAAGATGCCAGATGTTCAACCAGGTTTCTAAAATATGCAGATATTGTTGAAGTTTGCGTTCGAGGGTAGTAATAGTGGGCGTGAGTGCCAGAATGGCTAGATTGTCTGCATATTGGTAGAGCCGCAACGGAGGTTCAGGATGAGGAATGTCGTATGTATAAAGGAGATACAGAAGAGGGGAAAGCGGAGAGCCCTGTGGGACACCCGCAGTTAGACGGAAAGTGTAGGAGGGAGTGCCATGTATAAGAATACGAGCAGTACGACAGTTGAGGAAGTTGTGGAGGAACCGGATAATAGTAAGTGGGAGGGGGAGATGGCGGAGTTTATAGAGGAGACCGGAATGCCAGACAGAGTCAAAGGCTCTGTTGACATCGTGTAAGAACTCTATATCTTCTTTTTTATCATACTTTGTGTTCACTCTTTCAGTGTGAGAACTTAACCTTAGTCTATTCTATTTGTCAAACACTATTTTATGTGTAGGTGTGGTCAAGAACTTGTGCTCCATTTAAATTCACCTAACTCAATTTTATGGACAGTGTTCTCGTGGTTCCTTTCCACTTGAAAAGCAATAAAATACAGATGCAGAATTCAACCTCCTTTTCCCGGCCTTTCCCTTTCCTTCCCAGTTTGTTTTCCTAGGATCAGTATCTCTTTTATTGAATTGTGGCCAATTTCCCTTGGTCTTTTATCTTTGTATCTTATCAGACTCTTGTTGTAATTTCATGATTCTTGTTTGAGTAGAATTGTTATAGTTCTCAAATCAAAAATACATGTTGTACTATGTGTTGTTGAAATTTGCCTGTTTATTCTGGTTTTTTCTTTATTTTATAGTTTCCTATAAATCATTACTGCTCTGTACCTACCACAGAGTCCTCAGGGTTTCCAGCACTCTCCTTGAGCTCTGCTGATACTACAATCGATCTTCTTTGAAATCTTTGAAGCAAGACGTGCCAATGCGTTAGTGGTGTCCACTTATTTCACTTAATCAGTTCCTGTCCTTGACTTATTCTATGCATCAAAATATTATCATTTATTATAGTTAATCCTATCATAATAAAATGCATATAAGTAACATGTTACAGATGTGAAACTTGGTATTTTAATCTTTAAAAAATAAAGAAACATGTATTTTTTTTGGAAAAACCACTTAAGTGGGGGGGGAGTAAAAAGGACTGGAAAGGGGGTTGAATTATTTGAATTATTTTTATTATGATACTGATATCTCAAAAACTGAAGATGTTAAAGATGTGAAAATTGGTATTTGGAGTCTCCTTTAAAAATAAAGAAATAATTTTCTTTTTTTTCCTGAATATCCACTTAAGGGGAAGAGCGGGGTGAAAATATTGAAAAATTAGTTGAAATTTTTGTCCGAGGATACATGTATCTCAAAAACTAAATATGTTTCAGACATGAACATTGGTATTTGGAATCTCCTTTAAAAATAAAGAAACACATATTCTTTTGTTTTTGGAAAATCCACTTAAGGGGGTGAAAGAATTCAAGTATTAGTTTAATTATTTGTGCAAGGATAGTTATATCTAAAACAAAACAAAATAAAGATGTTACACATGTGAAAATTGGTATTTTATCTCTCCTTTGAAAATAAATGCATATTATTTTGTTTTTGGAAAATCCACATAAGTTGGGGGTGAAAGAATTGAAAAATTAGTTGAATAATGTGTCTAAGGATACTTATATCTCAAAAACAAAAGATGTTACAGACGTGAAAATTGGTATTTGGAATCTTCTTTTAAAATAAAGAACATGTATTCTTTTGTTTTAGGAAAATCCACTTAAGGGGTGTTGAAAGATTAGTTGAATTATTTGTATGAGTACACTTATATCTAAAATAAACTAAAGATTTTACAGATGCAAAAATTGGTATTTGGAATCTCCTTTAAGCCCCCAAAGTGTCACTATATGAGATTTTCTCTCATGACTGTTCCCTCTTCTAGCTGAGTTGATAACTGCTGTGAATAAGGCGATTCACATTTGAAGGGTAAGCATCCCCTCCTCTAGTCGGAACAAGGATTCATATGGGTTTGTGCACCCTGTGAGAGGGGTTCTCTCATCGTGTGACCAGTGGCATTGGTGTTACTTTGAAGTCAAGAGGGAAACTTTATCCTGTTGTAGGCGTTAGTATTTGATTTAAGTCACATACAAAACATTCTACATTTGTAGTTACTGATAAATGAGTCTTCAAAAATTATGAGTCGAGGAAAAATGCTGGGTAATAGGCGTGGCTACAAACTCCAGCTATCTCAAATGTTAGAGAAAAGACCTATTGTGTTTTATTCTTGCATTTGTATTGCGACTGTCAGAAAGTTCTATATTAATAACAATGTTATTGGTTTTACGTCCCAATAACTATTTTTTACAGTTTTTACTGATACCGAGGTGCCAGAATTTTGTCCCAAGGAGTTCTTTTAGATGCCAGTAAATGTATGGCTGACGTATCTGAGCACCTTCAAATACCAATGGACTGAGCCACGATCAAACCTGCCAAATGGGTTCAGAGGGCAGCGCGTTAACCGTCGGAACCATTCAGCCCAGCACTCTTGTGAATATTATGTACTGACATGTGACTGAACTAATGACTCGTCTCCATTGAGTTGTAATTTGTTTCTGTAATATATTTTAAAAAAATATAAAATGTATAACGGAGACTTTGTGTCTCATTTTGGTAATTCATTTCACTGTTTCGCCCTGCAAAATTGTGGAAGGTGTATTTATTTTAAAAGAAGTTTAATGTGAGAGAAATTCTCACGTGCGACCACTCATGCTGCGATATGGCTAGTGAAAACTCGCAGGTTAAATATAAAGAAACACAATTTTTTTGTTTTTGGAAAATCGATTTAAGGAGGGGAGGTGAAAATGAGTAAAGAAGGAGATGAATTCTGTTTATAAGGATATTTATATCTCAAAAGCTGAAAATGTTACAGGCGTGGAAGCTGGTATTTTGAATCTCCTTTAAAAATAAAGAAACATGTATATATCGTTTTTGGAAAGTCCACTTAAGGGGTGTGGCGGGTGGAAAAAAGTGAAGAAGAAATTGAATTCTAATTATGAGGATACTTATATCTCAAACAACGAAGATGTTACAGATGTGAAAACTAGTATTTGGAATCTCTTTCAGAAATAAATATCTTTTTTTTTTGTTTTTGTTTTGAGAGTTCACTTAAGTGGCTGAAAAGAATTGAAAAAGCAGGTGAATTTTTAAAATAAGTACTGGTATATTTACAGTATATGTCAAAAGCTTAACATGTTACAGACAAAAAACTTGGTATTTGGATTTTCCTAAAAATACAGGAACATGTATTTTTTTTGTTTGTTCTTTCAGAAAAGGCATTAAAGGGGGTGAAGAGAAGTGAAAAAAGAGTTAAATTATTTTGTATGAGGATACTTATATCTCAAAAACTGAAGACGTTACAGATGTGGAAATCGGTATTTGGAACCTTTAAAAATAAAGAAGCATGTGTTTTTTTGTTTTTAAAAAATCCACTTAGGTCGGGGTGGCAGGACTGATAAATGGTTCCCTGCCAAGAGGCACTTGAAATATGTGAACTTTTGCTTGAATACAGGGGCAATCCCAATGTTCGGGTAAAGATGGAATACAGTGAGGATGACAAAGCCTTTGATTTCACAGATGATGGTGATTGCAAGTGTAATGGGAAGAACTTGTTGCATGCTCTATGCACGCGGCCAGATGCTAATTTAGAAAATGTTACAAATGCTGGTGGAGAAGGGGAACTCAGATTGTGAGGCACTCTACCTGGGGAACTCTCTGCTCACACTCGCGATAATCAGGGGGAATATAGAGCTCGTCAAAGCACTACTGGTAACAAGAAAGCCAAACTCCAACCAATAGCTGACGTCAAAAGTTGCAGTGCCGCTAGGTGTACTGATAACTCGATCGGGCACGGACAAGCTACCGCCAAACAACGTCATGGAAATGGTTTAACATTGAAACATCGTGTCAGAAGAAGGAGAGTGGAATGACAGAACAAAGTGGAGAGGAATCATATTTGCTCCCACCCGGTGTTACCTGGAAATGGGAAAATGAGGATGGTGATGATGATGATGATGACTTATATCTCAAAAATTGAAGATGTTACAGACTTGGAAATATGTATTTGGAATCTTCTTTAAAAATAAGGTAACATGTATTTTTGTTTTTGTTTTCGACTTGAGAGAAGACTGTTTTTCACTTGTAAAATCGTATGTCACATGGTCATCTTAGCCCCAAAAGGCAGTACCATGAATGTGGTTTACAAAGACTTTCCAGGGTAAATGAAGCTCAATTTTTCATTGATTTTATACTTCAGGGATTTCCAGATAATGTCTTAGTACAGTACTGAGGAATGATTACTTTCCTCAAATTACAAAATCCACACGAGTGATGCCAGCGAGCACATGCCAGTATTATTCTTTGCATTGATAGAAGTACAGAATCAGTATGTAACTCTTACAATAATGGTAAATATAGACATTTTAATGCACATTATCTCATCAGAAATGTTGTACAATTTATGTTACTGTATTGCATAAAAACTTATGAACGTGAAATACTGAAGTTCAGTATAATTTATATATTATGAGGGTTATCCCAAAAATAAAGACTCCTATTTTTTTACAAATACAGAACTCTGTTCGTTAGGCTGTTGGTCACAATATTGTGAAGATTGTTTCCCACGCCTATGCATAAACATGCGCATGCTGTGCTAAGGCACTCAGTCTTGGCTTGGCAGCCGTTGAGAATGGAGCTCCCCTTGGATGTTACCGCCAAGTGCAAAGTGCGTGAAGTTATTCGGTTTTTGAACGCAAAAGGTACTGAACCGATTGAAATCCATCGCCAATTGACGGAAGTGTATGGTGAGTCGTGCATGGATGTCAAAAATGTTCGTAAGTGGTTTGCAGCCGGTCGGACTGAAATTCACGACGAACGAACAAAGGAGCGGGAGACTGTCAATTTCCGTCAAGACAGTCGTGAAGGTTGAGCAAATCATGCGTGAAGGTTGGCAGATCACCCTGGATGATCTCTGCACTTCGGTTCCGAAGCGCTGCTCACAACTTCCTGAATAGCACGGCGGTGAGCTGGTATGACATGGGCATACAAAAACTGTCACAGCATCTACAAAAATGCATCGACCAAAATGGTGATTATATAGAAAAATAGCTAAATGTTCAAGCTTTGAAATAATGTAAACAATTGTAGAAATAAACAGGTCTACGCATTTATTAAAAAAATAGGAGACCTTATTTTTGGTATTGCCTTCATATTAATAAAATAATTAAAATCAAACATTATTGTTAGCTATTAGAAAGGTGTTCCACAAGTTCTGTAGTGGAACTTAATTCTTCTGCAACTAACAACTATGCACTGTGTTTGTGCTGCAAGTAAATATATATATATATATATATATTTTTAACAGCATGTGCTATTCAGCTTCCCCTAGATAGAGGCTGCTCAGACACAAAGCATTCTGAACATGATTTACAGTATGTTTTATTATCATACGATAAATGTGATTCCCATATGCCAGTCATGACAGTTATACAAATGATTCCTCAAATAGCCACCAAGGCCACCTGGTTCATAAATTGATTGTCCAGCCTGAAAAACTTACAGAACTGTGCAAATATGGATGTTCCTGTTCCTCTAGCTCCAACAATAATACCCACTACTTCTATAAATATTAACTATAGTTGGCTTTATAGAATGGAATTATGGGTTTGTAAGCATCACATTTCTATTTATGAACATCCGCTGGTTGAATTTCAGAGGCCTCAGTTTTAACTGTAGGGTCAGTTATAAAACCATGAGTTCAGCCTGTTAGAATGGCTATTATATCTATCATATCAAAACAAGTGCTTTTATTTGAACCAGCTCATACTTATACTCATGCCGAAGTTTTTCAGTTTTTCTCAGAATCATGTGAATGCCATTTGGATCTTCTTATCATATTATTATGCATGACAAGGAAATTAATCTTTGTCAAGGACTGCTATTAAATGGAAAGAGGTATTAAAAACAAATGTTAAATCTACTAAATTGATGTCAGTAGGTAAGAAATCCAAGAGAACTGAATATCAGATTAAGGATACAAAACTGGAACAGGTAGATAATTTCAAGTACCGGTATTTAGGATGTGTGTTCTCCCAGGATGGTAATACTGTAAATGGGATTGATCAGAATACAGTAAAGTTAATGCAGTTAGCTTGCAGTTGCAATAAACAGTATTCTGTAAGAAGGAAGTCAGTTCCTGGATGAAACTATCTTTACATTGGTCTGTTTTCAGACCAACTTTGCTGTACGGGAGTGAAAGCTGGATGGACTCAGGATATCTTATTCATAAGTTAGAAGTAACAAACATAAAAGCAGTGAGAATGATTTTTGGTAAAAGTAGATGGGAATAGTGGCAGGAGGGTACTTGGAACGAGAAGATAAAGGGTAAGTTAGGAATGAACTGGACGGATGAAGCTGTACACATAAACCAGCTTTGGTGGTGGGGTCATGTGAGGTGAATGGAGGAGGATAGATTACCAAGGAGAATAATAGACTCTGCTATGGAGGGTAAGAGGAGTGGAGGGAGACCAAGATGACAGTGGTTAGACTCAGTTTCTAGCAATTTAAAGAGATATAGAACTAAACAAGGCCACAGAACTAGTTACAAATAGGGGATTGTGGTGGAGTTTAGTAAATTCACAGAGGCTTGCAGACTGAACGCTGAAAGGCATAACATTCTATA
This sequence comes from Anabrus simplex, assembly GCF_040414725.1. NCBI lineage: Eukaryota > Metazoa > Arthropoda > Insecta > Orthoptera > Tettigoniidae > Anabrus > Anabrus simplex. Next base: position 1,176,782,261 of record NC_090265.1, on the reverse strand, counting down.
ATGATGATGTACTGGTATGTACGTAGGCATGTTAAATCTACACATTAAATTTCCTGCACAAATTATATCAGTTACCACACAAAATAAACTTAAGAATTAACTAAAGATCTTTGTTGACTGAAAAACTAATTTTTTTTTAAATGATAGAGTGTCTAGAATTGTAATAATTCAGCTTTCCCTGAATTGAATAATTTATTTGGCATTAAACATCAAATGCAATAGCCTCCATCAACTGTGTAAGTACTTACCGTACTGTATAAACTAAAAGAACTTACTCAAATATTATTGACAGATAGGAGAATTTATAATGAATGAATTATAGTATTGTAAAAACAATGTTCATTGGCTCATACAATTGTCTATCCACATTTCTAGTCTGAACATCATGGCTGTGAAGCCTGAGAAAATCTGGTAGAGGACCCTCATCAGGTACAGTGTATGGTGTTCATTTAAATGAAATCAAAATAAAATAACATCAGATGATATAGTCATCAATATAGTGTCAATAAACACCTATATCATTATAAAACAATTTTATCTCTTTCTACCATATTTCTTACCAATTCCCGTGTGATATTCAGGTATGTGACTTAAATTGTGCAGTATGTAAAGAATAGTATACAGAGATATTATTGTTATCCTATTTTTAAATTTTGTTTACATAGGCTGATTAAATGTGGTGTGTTCTTATTCAACTTGTATGGATAAAATAAATGTGGTACTAAACATTTGATATGAACCAATATGAGTATAATAATTTTATTCAGATTATAATTAAATGTACTCTAGTTCTTCAAGTACAGCATCAGTGGTAGTTTTAAAATACTAACATTAGCTATTGCTTGATATACAATACGAAACTTCCTCTTTGGATCATCATTTAATTGCAAGTGATTAATATCATTGTAGGTCCGTATTGAAAGTTATTATACTTGCTAAAATAATTAATTGTTTATTGTTCATCCACCTATTCAATACATTAAAGTTACAAGAAATTTTAGGATTATATCCTTATTGTATGAGATGAAATGGGGCATGTTTCGCCTCACCTTGGAGGCATCATCAGGCATTGTATCTCCTCAAGATTAAATCAGGCACCTGATTTAAAGTTAACTTATAAGTTACTAAGATTATACATCTATACACTTAAAATTGGATAAGCGGTCATTATAGAAGAATTCAAATGTAAAATTATGGTAATGTATTGAATTAACAAAATTATAACAATAGCTATGATTAAAAATTGATTGTATCAAATGTACTTAATATAATGACATATGGTGGCAATATTACCATATAAAAGCTAAAAGGAGAACAATAAAACTTTGATTTAAACTTGGATTTCCACCTATTCAATGACGTGGAAATCAAAGTTTTATTGTTCTCCTTTTAACAGACTTTCAATACGGAAAAAATGAGGATGTCTCTTGCAATGTTAAAAGCTGTTACAATTTTTCAGTATGATTATATGAAAACACATTCCAACTAAGATATCAGTTGGCAATAATATTAAAATCTTATATAAATAACAATGTTAAAATTATAAAATCATCTGGTTAGAGTCCTGGGTTCGAGAGGTGAACACTTTGTTTGACATGCTTGTATATGTATATGGTTGAAGTATTAGCATTTGACCTAGTCCTTGGAGAAGAGTTCAAGAATTAAATTTTAAACAACAAACAATGTAATTAAAGTTGTCATGAACTCAATTGGGCCATCTTCCATCATTGTAGAGTGTTGATAGAGGAATAAAGGTGCAATTAGTGTAGCTTGTTGATATTGGAATGTGCTGATACAAGCGAGCTGGTCGAAAGGGAACAATCAAACTTTTGATAGATGTTGTGGGTGGGCGCAATGCCGAGTATTTGTTGAAAGCCTGTAATTAAAGAAATTTTATTTATTAAGAATTACTATATGAAAAGATGGAACTGACTAGTGGAGTTCATCAGAAAGAATCAACACTTACCCCATAGACCGCTGAGATGATATCTGTTTGTGTTGAGGGTCATTAGCCTGCCTTTTTTGATTCTTCTTATGATTTTTAGATCCCGTTCAACTTTGGTGAATTGATGACCCATATCCCTCATGTGAATACTCATCACAGAGAATTTATTGGGTTTTTAGGCATTAAAATGTTCAGAATATCTGGTCTGAAAACTACGTCCTGTTTGACCAATGTATGAAAAATTGCATTCTGAACAATTGAGTCTGTAAATGCCAGAGCCTGAATAGTGGTTATTAGTTAAATTAACTGTGTTGTGATTAAAGAATATATTTTGATTAATATTCTGCATTTTGAAATGATGTTGATCTCATGTTTTTTTAGAGGATTATCAATCTGGTGAATGGTTGGGTTTGCATATGTAAACATTGCATACTTTGCTTTATTAGGTTTTATTGGAGAAATATTTGTAGCTAATTTTAGTTTTACTTAATGATTTTATTAATCATGTCGGTATTAAAACCATTGAATCTGGCTATTTCTTTGATAAAATCTAATTTTAAAAAAAAAATAGTTTGTCGAAAGAGGAATTTTTATAGCCCTGTATACTAAACTGTAATAGGTAACTTGTTTATGAGAGTTTGGATGCAATGAACTATTTTTTATAGTTATCAGAGTGAAGGAAGGTTTTCTGTAAATTTGGAAGTCAAATTCATTAAAGATTCATGTCATTTTGATATCTAGAAAATTTATAGAGTTATTGTTCTCGTCTTCTTTTGTGAACTTTATATTATTGTCTCAACTATTTTGGAATACCAGGATGTTGTCACTATTGTTGCATCGTTTATCTATTATTACTAAAATATCATCAACATAACGGAGCCATAAGCAGAGTCCGTTGGGGTTTCTTATTATCTTGTTGTGTTCAAAACTGTCCCTTATAAATGTCAGCTAAAATTCCCAATATTTAATAAAAACCAAACCTTAAATGACGTAATAGATTACAAAAGTCCTCCTTATGAACAAATTCCAATTCTACTTCAAAAACTTGAATGTATTGAACAGGTGAATGAACAATAAACAAAGTATCATCATTTAATATAAAAAATTTTGAAGTTTTATTTCAATGATTAATGAGTTTATTGTAATCTTTCTAGGGTCAAACAACTGTTCACTTTGTTCTTATACTTGTCACATTTACACAGTTTGGAAGAACACTAACAGTAGCATTTATTGCACCTGTTATAATATTGGATAAGTTGTTGTCCTCACAGTGAGAGAGTGCTGCTCGGATACAATTTGCTCCTTCATGAAATGATCTGAAATGATAAGAGCCTGAATTTGTTACAAATTCTTAATTGTTATTTCTAGAAGTCATACAGTAAAAATAATTTTTAAAAACATAAACATAATGTGATTGTTTTATTTAGGATTCAGGCACATCAAGTTCCGTTTTGCTTGACTGTTTGAGGATAGTCTGATACTGTTTGTCCTAATGTATGAGGCATGTTTTTTGAGTAAGTACCACTTTGATATAGAATAAAGCAATGACATTTTTAAACTTCTTTTAAAATGTAAGCCTGTACCTTAAACTACTTGTCAATGTAATTTCCAAGCATATAAAGGCACTTATAATATCGTGAAACCAGCTTCTGAATTCCATCGTCATAGAAATCTCCCACCTGATGTGCCAGCCCCTGCAGCATTGTCACTTTTAGGTCATCATCGTGGCACTGACCTCCAAAATGCTTTTTCAAGTGCAGAAATAAGTGGTAGTCACTAGGCATCCGGTAGATAGTGGGTTCGAACCCCACTGTCAGCAGCCCTGAAAATGGTTTTTTGTGGTTTTCCATTTTCACACCAGGCTGTACCTTAATTAAGGCCACAACTGCTTCCTTCCCACTCTTAGCCCTTTCCTATCCCATTGTCACCATAAGACCTACCTGTGTCGGTGCGACGTAAAGCAGCTTGCTATGTCAGGGTTATACAGAGGATGATCAAATTGTTCCCAACCAAATGAAGCGATGAGGTCTCGGGTTCAATTAGCCATGTGAGGCTGCGAATTGTCATGAGACAAGAGTCCCCCTTGTGAGTATGCCACACCATTTGTTTTGGATTGCATAATGGAGTTTATGTAAGGTTTCACAATAAGTCTTGGCATTTATTGTGTCACCCCGAGGCAAAAAATCCACACGTAACATACCCTTCCTATCCCAAAACATAGTGGACATGAGCCAAAATTTTTTGCTTGCACTTCACTTTCATGGGTGATGTTGAGTGTGTCCTTTCCAATGATGGCTGTTTTGATTCTGGTATAACATAAGCCACCCATGTTGCATCACTGGTGAAAGTTTGGCTTAGGAACACATCGCCTCCATTACTATACCCCTCAAGGAAAGTCAAAGCACTGCCTACATACTTGGTTTTGTGCACCTCTGTCAGCATCCTCCATACTCAGCCTGAACACAACTTCCGATAATCTAAGTGTCCTGCCACAATTTCATACAGAACACTCCTTGAAATTTCAGGCAACTCATAACATAATGACAAAATTATAAAATGACTGATTCTTTAAATGCTCTAACCCATATTCTTACCATTCCTTCACTCATAGTGTGTTCTCCATAGACTTCACTAATCTGCCAATTAATTTCAATGGCCTTCACATCTTTTGCATTTAGAAAATGAATCACAGCACATACTTCACTTTTAGTGAGACCATGAATTGTCTGAGGCATATTCAATATGCACAAGTAAGCATAAATATGGACGAATGCTTTCGTAATTATGTTTATGACTAGCCTACAGATGTACGTACTGAGCGTGCATGTATCGAATGATGATCAAAGCACTGCAATCACCATATTTAAAAATGGGAGTTACTTAAAAACATGCTTCGTATAATATAAACTTCTCCATATCATGACTTCACGTATGGAAGTCATGATATGGAGAAGTTTATGGGAATGGATAAAGTACATTGCCGATCATTGAATAATGGTCAGCCTTTATGAAAATATTATGATGAATGTAACTTGAATGTGTCAGTATGATCCTAAATTATCAAAGTTTCCAGTAAAAGTCGAAATATTTCTTTTCTACTCATTACAAAAGAAAAAAGTTGTTGTAGTTTCATATCATGCATCTATAGAGGATAAGGATTCACAACTTTCCCAACACAAATTTGCAATTCCCATACAAAGATCTTTCCATGAATTATTCAGTTTTTAAAAAAAATCTGTACATAGGAAATTTTGACACAATTTAGAAGTGTTCTTCCAGTGAATAATAAAATTCTTTGAAGATATGGACAGTTTGAAATGATTTATGTAAAAAAATAAAAGAAAGAATTCAGGACATATAATGAAAGAGAAAAGAAGTCAGAGCAGCTATTATATATAAATCACAGAAATCTAGCCACACACTATGGGCATTTTGTGCAACATTAGAAAATTAGTACAAATGAGCTAAACTATCTGCAATTGCTGCAAGACCCTAAAACTCATAGACCACATGACAAGCTCCAATTTCTACACTGACATATAACAAATAGTTGACAGCGATAATATTTTCCTAAATCATGTTATGATTACCAACAAAGTGACTTTTCACCATAGTGCCAATATGAATAAGCTTAATGATCATATATGGAAGATGGAGAATCCATGTAGTGGGTATGATAGCCAAATGATGTCTATCATTGGCTCCTTATTAAGGTTACCATGTTTTGAATCTGAGGCAATGCATGTGGGATTTTTCCAATCTGGATGTTTTGTCCCAGAGGCCCCGGATTCCATTACCGGCCAGGTCAGGGATTTGTACCTGGATCTGAGGTCTAGTTCGAGGTCCACTCAGCCTACGTGATTACATTTGAGGAGCTATCTGATGGTGAAATGGCAGCCCCGGTCAAGAAAGTCAAGAATAATGGCCGAGAGGATTCGTTGTGCTGACCACACGACACCTCATGATGTGCAGGTCTTTGGCCTGACCAGCGGTCGCTTGGTAGGCCAGGGCCCTTCGGGGCTGTTGCGCCATGGGTTTTTTTTTGTGTGAGAATGTTTTGTTCAAGATAATGTGTAACATGGACAATTTGTTACACTTATTTTTTCACATAAATATCTTGCCACATATAACTGAAAATCATAAAGCTAAATTTATTATATTTTTATATGTTACATGTTATTTCATTTATATTATTATTATTATTATTATTATTATTATTATTATTATTATTATTATTATTATTACACCAACAGTATGCTGTATATAAGGTACACCACCAAAGTTATGCCCCAGTGATGAGTAAACTTGTCTTCTTCTTGATATTCCCCATATCGAGTCACAAATTGTTCCACTCTCAAACTAAATCTTCATATTTCTTTCTTTCCGACTTTCCAATCAGTCAGCATGACGAGAAATTTCAGAAACCGCCTTCTGTAATTGATAACCTTGTAGCAGTGAGTTTACAGTACAATATTATGAACCCTCCTAGGTCAACTACCAAATGCATTTACTACTTCACCACAGCACAATCAGAAGTACTACTTTTAGGCTGGTACCATATGGTACCGCTAGGTCAATCCGGCAGAAAAAGTTCATGATAGTTGAGTGTTTAAAAGATTATTGATCAATAATAACACTGAATTGTGAATGCAGGTGTGTTAGTATACATTTTATGAAGAATTTGTGATGTGGTATTTTATTTACAAGACCAAATTCATGACAACAGGTTTGCCATCAAATATTATAATAAATAATGAGTTAATCGAGGAAGTGAATCAATCATCAATAGATGTGGCTCAAACAGTTCAGAAGTTTGTCAAAGACTTGCTTTTGGAAGAGCAGCATTCAAAGGCCTGGATAAGATCTTTAAATCTTCAGATGTAACTTTGCATACCAAATCAGAATGGTTAAGGCATTAGTCTTTCCCATAGTTACATATGATTGTGAAAGCTGGACACATGGAAGCAGATAGGAAGCATGTTGATGCATTTAAGCTCTGGTATAGGAGAAGGATACTGCGTATCCGATGCGGGAAGCAGGTGTGGCCTTAATTGAGGTACAACCCCAGCATTTGCCTGGTTTGAAAATAGGAAACTATGGCAAACCATCTTCAGGGCTGTCAACAGTGGGATTCAAACCCACTATCTCCCGAATGCAAGCTCATAGCAACGCGCCCCTAACCGCATGGCCAACTTGCTCGGTATGTTCACTCTTCCTAGTTTCTGTAACTTGATAAAGTTTTCTGTTGTCATTTTCAGATCATTTTTTAATTGTAAAATTGTACTTCTTTCCTTCCCCAATCATTCTACTTTTTTTTGTTGTTGTTGCTAGTGGTTAAATGTAAAGCCTTTTGCTATTTCTTAATGGATGCAGTATTTTTGGATCTGTATCTTGGTACAGACCAGAGCAAACTGTATCTTTCACCAAAGTCTCAGGTCGGTATTCATAGTCAGGGACTTATTTCTCTAATAAGAATGACTTAATAAAGTTGTACTTATTTATAACGTTGACTTAAATGTTTCTGGTATTCTTAGTCATCCATCAGTTCTACTTTGTAGACTTGATAAATCATTACTTATATGAAGACATTCTACACAATAAAGTCAGACTTATATAGCAAAAGCCACAGCCAAGTAGATCTATGCTGCACTCCTTATTCTGACTTTATATACATAACATTTGTACCTTTAAACCTATTCCTACTATAATATCTATAAGCTGTTCTTTCTTGTTTTTTTGTCATATGCATAATTTCTGCAACTTCCACTTCTAATTTCACTTTCTTTAATGTTAAAGCAAGTAGTTCAACACTTTGTTGCCCCAGATTTTCACTTCTTTGCTTTCTGCAGCTTAACCTGAATGCATGCAAATCACTTTTTTTTTTAAGGAAGCAAAAAAAAAAAAAAAGGCAGACATAAATATTTTACTTCTATTAACAGGGAGGTTTTTAAGGAGCTACTATTATAACATTCTCAAATCCTACAGAGCAAGAAGATGGATGTGGAATCTTCTAGGCAAAAAGAAGATGCTTGGTTAACGATTGCAGAAAAATTCAATTCCTCAATAAATATTGTGGAAAATGTAATATTCTTATAATGGTAAAATGTATTATTACAAAAGCAAAGGTTAGATTAGTACTGTACCTAGCATGAATTTGGTTATAATTCATTTTAGCTTGATGCCAAACAACTGCAGAAGCTATGGGCAAACATGAAATGCCATCAGAGAGATTTACTGATGAAAGAATGTCTGTCTATGAGGGCCACAGGGGGAGCCGAGAGCATTGATCCTACTGATGCCCAAGTAACAACACACATTATGATCCAAGTTCTGGGAGCAGTTGATTCCGACATGATGATGAATGAAATATAAGGTAAGTGATCATCATTTTATCTCTACTGTAATCCTGAGAAACATAATGAAGTAGCAATAGATGTCAAAAAAGTTCTTGATACAACATAATGTAGCAATAAGATACATTACTGAAAATGAAACTTTTTTCATTAATAAAGAAACATATGCTTATCATATTTACATGAAGGGAAACACATGTAAATGGCTGTTAGAGCCAAATAATTTACTGTATGAAAAGAATACATTTTAGTAGTGATGGGCAGTCTGAGAAGGGGTCTCGAGATTTCTCAAGATATCTTGAGACTGGTACAGGCACTGTTTCTCTCAGGAAATTTCGAGAGATCTCAAGAGCATTGTCCCTGCATTGCGCGGCGCGCAGCATGTCATAAGCCTACAAGTAGACAGAGCTGAATGTTGTTCACGCTGAGTATGTGAACAGCTGACCACGGGCCTTCTCCAGTCCATAAATACGTGTCAGCAAGCGACTAGGACGTACAGTACATTTCTTTCATTTCTCCTGAGGTCTATTTTAATACAGTATAACATAATTATAAAGGATACACGTTCTGGCAATGTATGCAGCAGTAAGTACACGAACGAGTAGGCAAAGTACAGAAACTGACGTTTACTATAGGTACACCTACCTTGATACTAGAGGCATGCATTATTCGAACTCGAGACCGGGGAAGATGCGCCTTGCTGCATCTGCAACCACCATTACACATGAGTAGAACGCGTAATCTCATATGCATGAGTTTCTTCCAGTTCTTTAACCTGTTGGGTGGGCGATGCAGCGAGATCCGCGGCTACAAGTCGCTTGCTCAGTGGGGAACACAGATATAGGATATATCTGCTGATTCAAATTATATTTTTTTCTCAGTTGCCTGCCTGCAGAGGTTTGTTTCCTTTTCAGCAGCGTATTCCGGATAAGTCTGTCCTCCGATGTGAATTTTTTCAACTATGTTCTCCCAATACCAATGTGTCATCCATGAGTTGCAACGTAAAGATCGCAACTGACGTCCGAGCAAGAACGACCTAAGGCCTTAATAGCTCCGCTCTAAAGCTTTAGCTCATTGCCTAATCGTCCCTTGGTTGTAATAATATTGTTGTTGAAGGGATTTCTAGAGATTATGACACTGAACAGACCTCTCTGATGACATTTTAGAACTGTGACCTGATTTATTATCCCCAGTCTTGAGTTCTTCCTTCACGACTGGAGTGTGTGTTTATCGCGAGTTACACAACATTTTATTATCATACGCATCAGTAATACAGTCATATTTTATGATTTCCATCCAAACTGCTGAGACCAGGGTTCTATTTGATCCTTTTTCTTACATTTTTTCTGCTAAAATATCTATAACAAATTACCGGCCCCCACTGTTAGAGGAAGATGATTTACGGGTCATGATAAACGAAATGTTGGAATTTAGTGGTGAGAATTGTGATATTAGTGAAGTAAGTTCTGCCGAAGGGGAATTTGTAAGTGACAGGAAATTACCTGGAATAAGTACTGCAGGCTCGACTATACAGGGTTTGGGCGTAGCTGATGCGAATGTTCAGCAGTCGCAAAAGAGACAACACATGTTCGATTCCAGTTCAAGTAGCGATCATGACAGTGACAGTTGTGACGATAATATTGATTATAATCCAACCATTGCAAGTTCTTCATCAACTTATACTGAAAATGGACAAAGAAATTCCCGCTTTCATCCAAATTTCCATTGTGATGTAAAGAGAGTGTTTTTAGGGAAAACAAAACTGAGCAAAATATTTTAATTACTATTTTATGACGAGATATGCCAGTTTAAAGATAAAAATTTCATTGTTCCGTATTGAAATTATTGATGTTAAAAATTAAATAACTGGAGGTTCAACCTATTCAATACTCAAAAGAAAGAAACGTAGCAATCACATTTCTATTTAAATGGGACCGGTTTCGACCTTAGTCTAGGTCATCATCAGCCATAAAAAACATGTAAAATGTTTAAGAATGTTGGAGGTCAGTTTTTCACTGTTAGGCACAAAGACACGACATCACATTCTGTTCTGCACAAAGTCAAAACATAGCCAGAACATAGCTGAACAGACAAAAGATGCCAAGCAGGAAATTGCACCAAAAACTCAGTTTAGTAAGACAAACGGAAGGAATCAAGATCAAGACCGTGTCCGAAAAAATAAGGACAAAATAAATCTTCTTATGGCCATACTGTTGCCGCAGGGGATTGTACAGAAACCTAAATTAGGACACTATTTCTCGCAATCGCTTGTTCACTACGCCTATTTTTTATGAGCTGATGACACAGAAGAGATTTTTTATTTCCTCGCCAGATTGAGTGGCCTGGCCGGCCTCCTGACCCCAACTTGGCAGGTTCGATTCTGGCACAGACCGGTGTTATTTGAAGGTGCTCAAATACGTCGGCCTCTTGTAAGCAGATTTACTGGCATGCAAAAGAACTCCTGCACGACTAAATTCCGGCACCTCAGTGTCTCCAAAAACTGTAAAAGTAGTTAGTGGGACCCAAAAGCCAATAACATTATTATTATTATTATTATTATTATTATTATTATTATTATTATTATTATTATTATTATTATTATTATTATTATTTCTTGTTTCATACAGGCCAGCTAAGGACCACGACATTCAACTATTACATTTTGGAATGGGATTTGATATTTGTCCAGTAGTTGTGCATCCTCAGGCTGTGTTGCTCCTTCCTCTCCTTTGTCCAAAGGGCGCCAGTCTTCTTCGTTGGTAGTCTGTGCTGGAACTCCTTATGTTTAAGTATCTTCCTGAGTGTTGCTCGATCCTTTAAGTTTCCTTCTGTTATTTCCAGTTCCTGTAGATCTTTATCCACTTCCATCAACCATGGTGACTTGGTCTTCCTATTTTGCCAGTAGCTGAGAGTCCGGTTGGTCAACCTGGTCGGATGCATCCTATAGATGTGCCCATAGAATGCTAGGCATCTCTTCCTTGCTACATTCGTTATTCTTTCACAGTACTTGTAGAGCTCTTGGTTAGGCCGTCTTCTATAACTGTCACCTTCCTTGACAGGCCCAGAATCTTCATTATCTTTCTTTCCCAGATTTCAAGTTTTTCCATAAGTCCCTTCCTGTTGAGTGTTAAACATTCTGAAGCATATAAGGCTTCAGGGCAGATGACTGTCTGGTAGTGCTTCATCTTAGTATTACGAGAGAGACACTTTTTATTATAGGTATTCATCGTCAGTTGGTAGGCCATTTCAAGCCTGTTAACTCCACAGCTTTATACATATTGCTGACAATGAGGTGAATAATGCACAACTTTCTCCAAAAATATATGAGATAAATCCAGTATTTGACCACCTGTTAGCAACATTTTCGGAAGCTTATACCCCTGATGGCAAAATGTCAATTGATGAGAACCTCTTGCTATAGAAAGGGTGTCTAGGATGGAAAGTTTACATAACAAGAAAAGGATCGCGTTTCAGAATGGAATTATATAAATTATGCGAAGGCGAGACAGGTTATATAACATGACCTGCTTCCGTGTGTATCATAATGAACAGCTGTAAAAGACATAACACTGTGAAGACTGTAAATACTGTAAATATTACCTGTATTGTAGAGTAATATAGTCTGTTTATGTCACTTAGTAATTGAAGGGAGGCTATATAAACTTGATCCCTTGAAAGTGCTAACCAACATAACAGAAAATTTCATGAGTGTTATAATTTATTCCATTGTACATCTTTTAAGTATATGTAAACTTTGTAAATCTACAATTTACATATACAGAAACATTTATTTCCATGCAGAGATTGATAGTAAACTGTGTAAAATATTCAGGTGAAAGTTACTCTATAAACAAAAACCAGAGCTTTGCTGTTAGGAAGAAGCAATCTTAATATCACAGTGTGAAGGCACTTAGTATGTTTTTGCACAAAGTATTGAAAGATTAAAATAATAGAATTTTTCAAGAATTAAATACATTATATTCAAGTAAATATTTCTCTTTTGGCCCTTCAATAGTTCATTTTAGTCTAAGATTGTTTTTAATCAAGTAATTAAATATTTTCTTCAATCAGGGAAATCGCTCCCCACCTGAGAGTGAGCTAGTGTGTACCGAGCTCCCCGCTTAAGGGGTTAACAGGTAGGTGTTAATCGTTATCAGACCTCACATTCAGTATTATATAACTACTGCTTGTGTTTACTGAAACTAGTATCAAATATATGTAACTGTTTTTAGATTACAATAAATAGTATTGAATAGGTAGAAACTTTTTAGCTCTTGTTTTACATTATGTTGCCCTTCAGTATGGAATAATATGAAATTTATTACCTATGACAATATTTTGGTCACAAGGAAATTAATTCCTTACAATGTTATAGAATATTTTCATCATAATTAGGTACTTTGGTATATGATGGTGCAATGTGTAATTGTGTCTAAATGTACATGACAACTTCAAGACGATGTCTGTAATGCAATGTAAATTGTGGATGTAGGTTATTTTGAAGAGATGCCACATAGCTGCATTGTTTATTCAAAAGAAGTAAGATATGTCAGCACAAATATTTCTGGGATGATCAGGCACTTAAAAAAACATAATTTCACTGAAGGGAAATTGTCACAGAGAATACCTCCAGCCCAGCCTGCATCACAAGGAGCTAACCTCACAGAACTAGAACTGTATAAATAAGAAATTGCTGATTGCGAACATTATGCTATGCCCAAAACTTTCCATTTGCCTCTCCATGACCACAGTCCTGAAATAGTGTTTGAACTTAGCATCAGCATTCTAGATAAGTACAGAAGTTTTCCTTTATGTTAATACTTGTAAATCATTATTTGTCAATACTTGTTCATATTATCACCTGATTCTCTATCATTGATAAGTTTATGCAATGTAAACAATACTGTACATATATATGCATGTTTTAAGTGACTTGATAGAATCTGAGGATGTTCTTGTAGAAAAAACATGTCATTCTTTGTATACCGGTAATAGTGTGTATTTTTTACAGGTATGTTTATAGTGTTATAATTTGTATTGAAATTGTTATGTGTTGACAGACTGGAAAGTTTTTAATGTTACGTTTTACTAAGTCGACACTGGAAAGTATGGCTTCCTTCTTAACAAATTAATAGACACAGGACAAGGATATGCTAACATCAAGTCAAGCGGCCCTAAGGGTTAAAATTCCAGAACAATGTGAAATATACAATCACACTCTATATTGCAAAGCACCATCATTCTCAACAAACAGACAGAATTAAAATCACATGATCATCTACAGGACAATATCACTGAAACAGGAACACTTGAACACTTGATATCTTGTGCCTATTGCCAACATTGTGGCTAGAAAATGTGACACCTATTCCACTCCAAACAGTTGTAAAATTAGTTAGTGTGATATAAAACTAATAACATTATTACTTATTCTCTGTATACTGTACCTGCAGCCATTATGACTTTGGAGAAACCTTGGTAAAGCCAACATTGTCTTGTCCAATCGACGAGCCTCTTCCAGGAGAGATATTCCGCAGGTATCCAGGTTATTAATCTGATTCTCTAGGCAGGTGTTGTTTTCCTCAGTATTCAACTCTGTTGATAAGAAGTCCATTGAAACCAATGAACATTGTTCAGAATTATAAAATTAAATGCAATAAATTACATAAATAAACATGCATTCTATGTACAATTTATTTGCAGATAAATAAGAAATTGCCAGCTGACTCGACCATACTGACCAACTGTTGATCTGACCACTGATGAAGGGAATGGATGACTTCCCGAAACATGTATGGTAAAATAAATAGTTTTCTTTCATTATAAGGTGTATTGACAAGGCGGACTCAAGTAAAACTATTTTAAATAGTTCTATAAGAGATTCAGACTGATCAATACAACGATTTGGGAAATGGTGGTCTAGAAATCAACAAATTTTCATACTGATGTGAAGTTGTACCCCATTGTGCAAAAACCACATCTGCTTCTGTAATAGAATGTCATTCAGAAGCTCTGTCAGAGAATGCAGCAAATTAAGATTTGTTGAAAATAACCTTGAGATATGACGCAAATGTGGACATTGTGAAAATTAAAGTTACCCTTCTTGGTAAAAGGTGTCTCATCTTTGTGCAGAAAGTCTGTATGTTCACATCATTGTAAGAACCAGGTACAGAATTCAGCTCGTGGTGGGTAATCCACTTTTTGGAGATGCTGGACCTTCTGGTAGTGGTATGGGTTAGAGAGCTGCAAGAGAGTGACGCACAAGGATATTGGAGATCAGTATTTTTGAATTCTCCTCATGTGTAATTGCTTGCATTTGGATGTGGCTTCGCTTGGCCGGCATTGCCCAACTGATTGCTCCCCGGTATAAGAGAGTGTTCGCTTTCAAAATCTGTGGTATGTGTAAGCTGTACCTCAAATAGTCTCTTTTGAAATAGTGTTGTGATGTATATGTACATGCAATACAAGTAAACCGTAGCAGCTGAATGTAAAATATGTCATTATAGTTTTCTCTTCAGTGACACTGCCATATTTAAACAGCCATTTAAAATACACTTATGTTGCTGGGATATATACAGAAGATCAAGGAAAACTTACTCTATTTAAAGAAGTGAAGAAACAAAATGTAAATTTTTGATGACTTTTAATATCCATGTGTGCTTAAAAGTAGTTGTTTTTTGAAGATTTGTTCAGTTGTTTTATAAAGCATTACTTCTAAAATGATATAAGAGTTCTGTCTTTTATTATTTCATATCCAGTAAAATTAATAAGCTATAAAAATCTGATATTATGCGAGTGTATGGTTCTCTGAAAGGAGGGTAATTCATTATTAGATTTATTTTTAGATAAATTGGAAGTTTGATGAAGAGAGGTTTACAGTAAAAATTTGAAGTCACATAGGCAATTATATGATTAGACATTGATAACAAATGTATTGTTACCCATAAAATGTATTTTATCATTCAAAATACTTTGGAAAAGGATAAAATATGGATCACAAACTTAAGATTTTGTAAGAAAGTTTTTCAAATTATGAAGATCAGAACACAGGATTATGATATGCAGCATGATTCTAGATTTATGCCCAATAGGTTGACCAATTTCAGTTCACTTTCCATTTTTTAGGCTTCAGTTTGTCATCATTTAGGAGAAAACTATTTACCTTGAACCAACACTTTGCTGCATTAAGAGCATGATTAATATGAGTAATTCTTTCATACTTTTACCAGAGTTCAGAAAGGTATAGTCTAATGATCAATATAAAGAGGGGAAAAGTAACGTAATGATGAGCAATTTACCAGTAGACATGAAGACAGATATGAAGTACACAATCATAGCAAATAATTTCACATCAACCAGCGACACAAAGGACTTCATTGGACAAAAAGGCTTATTAGTGAAGGGCTAGACAGAGAAGTATAAAAGAATTGCTTAGGTTGAAATACCATCTACTCTGATTTGAATCAGGTCTGTACTCAAGAATAAAATACCATAGTGTGCTATATTGTTTCAGTAGAGTTGTGAGATAGGTGTGCAAAGAACTAGGCAGGCAGTCACTGTGTTGTTTGCATGTGTTTTCATCATTATTTCTTCAAATGGTCCAGGATGTGAAAGTAAGTCCAATATAGAAAACAGGTCAGTTCTTGCACAGGAGTCAGTAGATGAAATCAGTAGATGAGATCTTTAGTGAGGAAGAATGTATTAATCTGAGATAAATGAATGTGGAGCTTAATGTAAGGAGCCTTTAGAGGAGTGAAGAAGCTTGGTGGGGACTGGTAGATGCAACAGTGATTAGTCCATCTTCCATCACAAACTTTATGTAGGCATTACTTGTTTCTCCAGGATTAATATCAGCTTTGTGGATACTGTCTTCCTCTACAATTATTCCTACTAAACCTTGGACTACTTTAAACCCATCATCTACAAAACATACATCACCTTTGATTTTTCTTATCCTAAAACTAAAATTCCTATATTTTGATTTTTCAGACCAAAAAGAAATGTCAAAAATTAAAATTTTTCATTTTTCCTAAAAAATATTTTTCTCAACTCTATTTTAGTTGTCATTTGAACTGATAAGCCTCTATTAAGTGGCAGGGAGTAGCTAGTGAGATAATTTAAGTCACCATAATAATGACAAATACATGATACAGAACAACTGAAATGCAAGGCACAAGGAAAGCTATAAATAGAGATAACCTGTCCCACCTAAAATGTTCACTAAAATACTTAGATTTTCTCTGGCCTCTTCACTTTATGTCTTGGTGTCAGTGTTATGATCTCTTTCTGTTTAATTATTAACATCTTCCACATCACTCATATCTTCTTCAATCCACTCTGTAACAGCTTTTCATACTCAACATGAAATGAATTACCTGCTGGCTAGCTCATATTATTAGCCTATACAGAACACTATCGACTGACTGAATGCAAAAAATGTGGACATATAGTCACACAGACAGCTATGAAACACAACTCCTTATTATTGCAGATTCAAAGACACTAATGGAAGAAAAGATAACATAGCTAATAGACCAGTCTAAGAGGGAAAGGTTACTATAAATAAACAAACCCTATAAGTAATAAGTAGAGAGCAACACCGGTTTATCTTTCTACCGTGGTCATACAGACTTCATGTCCGTGTTTCAGGTTTAGTCGGATGAGCATTAAGATATTATGAGTTAATCAATAGTCTCCTGATAAAGCATAATAAACTTAGTATTAAGCATTTCAATACTGATGAAATCACAAAGGAGAACATTTTATAAGAGAACATACCATCAATATAATGGCCAATACTTGTACACATGTGGCCTAACGCTGTTTTAGGAAGTTTGTTGTAGATCTTCACTGCATTCATATCACTTTCACTGAGACAAGGTTGTAAGCTGTCTTCAAAAGCTCGAGTACAGTTCTTCATGTTGCCCAGGGCTTTCCTGCATAACATATTAAATTAAATTATCCTATTATTTGGGTTATGATTAGGGCCTATGGCAATTTAAAAATTATTAACATTCACATTGATATGTACAGTAAAACTTCAACTGAAGGGGAGGGGAGGAACAGATGATCGGGAAAGACAGTCCACTTGATTTATTCTTACCATACTTTTGTGTTCATTTAAAGAAGTAGGTTTGCCACATTTCCTGATTTGGCAAGATTTCCAATATCTGTGGCCTATTTTTCCATTTTCCAACTAAAGACAAATACTGGTATTTCCCAAATTCTCCTCTGTCATAAAAGTTGACGTTCAGCAGTTTTAATTTGCCACAACAATTTATGGCTACTCTGTTAGAATGATAGATTCTATGTTATAACATCCTGAACTAGGTACAAATAACCAAATATGTTTTTGTGTGATGAATCACAAATGGTCAGCAAGCAGTCCACATGTATAATGAAATCAGAATTGCAACTGTGTAAATTCCAAACTAGACTGCAAGGAATTTTATAATATTGTAAAATCCAATGTAAAAATTTTGAGTGATGCCAAGTTTTCTGAAAGACATGAACATTAGTCAGCCTCAGAGGAAAAAAATATGCAAAACTTGTATCTTTGTGTATTATGTGCATTGGTAAATGTATATTTTCACTAATTTGGAATACAGTAATTTAATAGTCTAATATTAAAAATACATTTTATTGATACAATTGTATAGGCCTACTAATATAATTTTCATAACATTTAATATGTTAAGAAGGAAGCTATACTTTCCAGTGTTGATTTAGTAAAATGTAACATAAAAACTTCCCAGTCTGTTAAACACACAAAAATATCAAATTACTATAAACATAAACATAAAAAAAAGACCACACACTATTATACAAAGAAGACATGTTTCTTTTATTTTTCTTGCTAGTGGCTTTACGTTGCACCGACACAGATAGGTCTTATGACGACAATGGGATAGGAAAGGCCTAGGAGTTGGAAGGAAGTGGCCATGGCCTTAATTAAGGTACAGCCCTAGCATTTGCCTGGTGTGAAAATGGGAAACCACGGAAAACCATCTTCAGGGCTGCTGACAGTGAGATTCAAACCCACTATCTCACATCCGCCGCTGGTGTCACAGCCATGCGTCCCTAACTGCACAGCCACCTCACCTGGTATGACATGTTTCATTCTACAAGAACATCCTTAAATCATCATCACTTAAATCATGTACATATATCTACAGTATTGTTTATGTTGCATAAACTTGTCAATGATAGAGATACGATATGAGCCTACGTGTAATTGTAATTGTGAAAGAGTAAAGTGTTGAATGTAAGGAAAGAAACATTAAGGACGACACAAACACCCAGTCCCCAGGCCAGAGATATTAATCATTTACAATCAAAAACCCCTGACCCAGCTGGGAATAGAACCCAGGGCCGCTGGATGACAGGCGGACGCGTTGCCCCCTACACCGTGGGGCCGAACTTGCTCTGCCCCTACTTCTCCATTCCATCTCCACGGTACAGTATGCTAGATCATAACATGGAGAAGGAATTAACTTTCTTTCCCCTATCCAATAGGAAGAATCCATAATGTTCCACTCACTCCTCCCCTGCTTCCCCTCCCCTCTCCACAGAACAGTATGCTATGCCCAAAACTTTCCACTAGCTTCTCTATAACCACAGTCCTGAAATAGTGTTTGGAGACAATGGACTAAACTTCAACAGTCTAAATAAGTACAGAAGATTTTCATTATGTTAGTACAGTGATGCTGAATATTTATTTGTCAATACTTGTACATATTAGCACCTAACTCTCTATCATTGATAAGTTTACGCAATGTAAACTGTACTGTACATATATACACATGACTTAAGTGATTTGATAGAATCTGAGGATATTCTTTTAGAACGAAATATGTCATTCTTTTTATAATAGTGTGTGTGTTTTTACAGGTACGGTATGTTTATAGTATTACAATTTATTTGATATTTTTGTGTGTTTGATAGACTGCAAAGTTTTTATGTTATATTTAACATTTAATATTTTTCATAACACAACCAACTATCTTGGATGAGAAATTTCAAATATTAAAAAGTATGGAATTTCTCTTTTAATGAAAAAATATCTGGCAGTCCTATTAAAAATTCTGTAACTTCCTTCTGAACTTTACCATCAGCAATTCTTTTTCCAAGTTGAAGTCCAAGACTGAAGTGTCATATTCTTGCTCCATAAACTGCATAAAGGTTTTTGCTGATTTTTTCCTTCCTTTTTACAGTTTAGTTTACATTGCACCATCACAGATTGGTCTTATGTCGATGATGGGATAGGAAAGGGTTAGGTGTAGGAAGAAAGTGACCATGGCCTTAATTAAGGTAAATCCCCACCCTTTTTTTTTTTTCACAACTTGCTTTATGTCGCACCGACACAAATAGGACTTATGGCGACGATGGGATAGGAAAGATCTAGAAGTAGGAAGGAATCAGCTGTGGCCTTAATTAAGGTACAGCCCCAGCATTTGCCTGGTGTGAAAATGGGAAACCATGGAAAACCATCTTCAGGGCTACCGACAGTGGGGTTCAAACCCACTATCTCCCGGATGCAAGCTCACAGCTGCGCAACCCTAACCGCATGGGCAACTCGCCCAGTGGTAAAGCCTCAGCATTTGCCTGGTGTGAGAATGGGAAACCATGGCCAAACATCTTCAGGGCTGCTGACAGTGGGGTTCAAACCCCCCATATCCCAATTGCAAGCTTACAGCTATGTGACACAGATCACGCAGGTAATAGCACGGATTTCTGCTGAAGTTCATTTTGTAGGTTAATTTTTTAATGAAAAACATGGGCTTGTTTTATAAGGATGGATAGATGGGTGCACCTTCACTTCATTTCTGCTGTAACCTCTGAAACAATGCGTCATCCAGAAACGCATCATCCAGAAACTTTAAGCTAGATGGCTTGATGCCTTTCCTCTTCAGAGTCCATATAGACTGCTGGAAAATGAGGCAAACTTCAGGATATTGTTCTGAGTTTCTACATTGTCTCATATTGTTAGAATTCTGACATTCATTTGTCAAATTTGTCAAATTAGCCACCAATTTGCTGTTTTTGAACATTTTGATTATTTTTGTTTCAGTGTCCAACATTATGTGCTTTCTCTTAATAACTCGTTTTGAACACACTCTGTTGCAGAAAACATATATCCTCAAAATGAAAACTAAATTGATTATACTGTACTTGATTAGATGCAAACTTGTGATAGACTTTTAAAATTTTCATCGATGATCAGTGGTGCTCGGTAGGCTGGTCTTAACATTAGCGAATAAAACTTCCATTCACTCAACAGATGAGTATATCACCTCTTGTGAATAGCAACTGAAGTTTTACATAGGGCCCCTTTTTGATGCAATGATTTATAATATTCTAGCAGGCACATAGAAATTTTCCTGGGGTTACTGAGGAGTTGGAAAGTTTGAAGGAGATAATTACGATTCTCACAGAAGACAGGAAGGAAGATAGGACTCCCTCAAACAATGTACAGGTTACATTAGGTGTACAAGAGGGAGGGGAAGGAAAGGGAGGAGTTGTAGAAGACAGGTGGTCTAATGTTCTAAGGGGAAGGAGATTGCAGGCTAAGGGCTCTATTCAGGATCAGAATTCAGGACAGGTGTCTGTGCAAAATCGGTACGAGTCACTCCACGTAGAACAACAGAGGGAAGATGAGGGACAGGGAACTGTTGCTGAGATGTGTGGAAGTAGGAGGAAGGGAAAAGGTAGGAAAGGGAAATGTAGAGTAGATGATAGGAAAAGACAGGTGGAACAGGGTCATGGGAAGGAGAAAAGGGAGGAGGAAGTAGCTTCTGCAGCTATCAGGAAAGATAGGACTGACCAGGAGGGGAGGGGATCAAATGAGGTGGGTAGGGTTGAGGCTCTGGTCATGGGGGATTCCATCGTTAGACACGTGGGGAAAGTGTGTGGAGGAAAGGGAACCAGGGTAGAATGTTATCCAGGAATTAGGTTGAGGCAGATGTTGAGGAAAGTAGAAAAGAGGGAGGAGGGGAAGGAGAAGGTGGTAGTGTTTCACGTTGGTACCAACAACGTAAGGCAAGCTGATATAAGTACCAACATAGTTGGAGATGTGTGGGATCTGGTAAATGCAGCACGGGTGAAGTTTAAGAAAGCGGAGATTGTTATTAGTGGAATACTGTGTAGGAGGGATACTGACTGGAGGGTAATTGGGGATTTAAATGAGACTATGGAGTGGGTATGTGGGAAACTGGGAGTGAAAATTCTAGATCCTAATGGGTGGGTAGGAGATAGGGATCTGCGCTCGGATGGCCTTCATTTAAACCGCAGTGGTACGTATAAGTTAGGAAATTTGTTTGGAAGGGTAATAGGGAGGTACATTCAGGGAAACGGGATGGCCTAGGGAGCGGTGATAAGGGAACAGGGAACTGGAAATCAAGTAGGGATGACATAAAATTGTTAGTGTTGAACTGTAGAAGTATTGTAAAGAAAGGAATAGAATAAAGTAATTTAATAGATATATATTTACCAGATATTGTAATAGGAGTTGAATCATGGCTGAGAAGTGATATAATGGATGCAGAAATTTTCTCACGGCACTGGAGTGTGTATCGTAGAGATAGAATAGGAATGGTGAGAGGGGGAGTGTTCATTCTGGTGAAAGAAGAATTTGTAAGCTACGAAAAAGTTAAAGATGAGACACATGAAATTCTAGGTGTAAGGCTCATTTCTAAAGATAATAGGCAACTTGATATATTTGGAGTGTACAGATCAGGAAAGGGTGGCACTGATGCGGATTCGGAATTATTTGATAGGATAGTCATCTATGTGGGAAACGACATGGAAAGAAATGTGATTGTAGCGGGAGATCTGAATTTGCCAGATGTCAATTGGGAAGGAAATGCGAACGACAGGAAGCATGACCAACAAATGGCAAATAAGTTAATATGGGAAGGACAGCAGATTCAGAAAGTGATGGAACCAACCAGAGGGAAAAATATCCTGGATGTGGTGCTGATAAAACCAGATGAGCTCTATAGGGAAACTGAAGTAATAGATGGTATTAGTGATCATGAAGCTGTTTTTGTGGTAGTTAAAAATAAATGTGATAGAAAGGAAGGTCTTAAAAGTAGGACTGTTAGGCAGTACCATATGGCTGATAAAGCAGGCATGAGGCAGTTTCTAAAAAGTAACTATGATCGGTGGAAAACTGTAAATAAAAATGTGAACAGACTCTGGGATGGGTTTAAAGCAATTGTTGAGGAATGTGAAAATAGGTTTGTACCTTTAAAGGTGGTAAGGAATGGTAAAGATTCACTATATTATAACAGAGAAGTAAAAAGACTAAGAGGGAGGTGCAGGTTGGAATAAAATAGAGTTAGAAATGGTTATGGAAGTAAGGAGAAATTGAAGGAACTTACTCGGAAATTGAATCTAGCAAAGAAGTCAGCTACGGATAACATGATGGCAAGCATAATTGGTGGTCATACAAATTTGAGTGAAAAATGGAGGGGTATGTATAGGTACTTAAGGCAGAAACAGGTTCCAAGAAGGACATTCCAGGAATCATTAATGAACAAGGAGAGTGTGAATGTGAGGATCTTCAAAAGGCAGAAGTATTCAGTCAGCAGTATGTAAAGATTGTTGGTTACAAGGATGATGTCGAGATAGAGGAGGAGACTAAGGCCAAAGAAGTAATAAAATTTACATATGATAACAATGACATTTACAATAAGATACAAAATTTGAAAAGAAGAAAAGCAGCTGGAATTGATCAGATTTCTGGGGATATACTAAAGGCAATGGGTTGGGATATAGTACCATATCTGAAATACTTATTTGATTATTGTTTGCTTGAAGGAGCTATACCAAATGAATGGTGAGTTGCTATAGCAGCCCCTGTGTATAAAGGAAAGGGTGATAGACATAAAGCTGAAAATTACACGCCAGTAAGTTTGACATGCATTGTATGTAAGCTTTGGGAAGGCATTCTTTTTGATTACATTAGACATGTTTGAAAATTAATAACTGGTTCGATAGAAGGCAGTTCGGTTTTAGGAAAGGTTATTCCACTGAAGCTCAACTTGTAGGATTCGAGCAAGATATAGTAGATATCTTGAATTCAGGAGATGAAATGGACTGTATTGCGATTGACCTGTCTAAAGCATTTGATAGGTTGGATCATGGGAGACTACTGGCAAAAATGAGTGCAATTGGACTAGACAAAAGAGTGACTGAATGGGTTGCTATATTTCTAGAAAATAGATCTCAGATTATTAGAGTAGGTGAAGCTTTATCTGACCCTGTAATAATTAAGAGGGGAATTCCTCAAGGCAGTATTATTGGACCTTTATGTTTTCTTATATATATAAATGATATGAGTAAAGGAGTGGAATCGGAGGTAAGGCTTTTTGCGGATGATGTTATTCTGTATAGAGTAATAAATAATTTACAAGATTGTTAGCAACTGCAACGTGACCTGGATAATGTTGTGAGATGGACAGCAGGCAATGGTATGTTGATAAACGAGGTTAAAAGTCAGGTTGTGAGTTTCACAAATAGAAAAAGTCCTCTCAGTTTTAATTACTGCGTTGATGGGGTGAAAGTTCCTGTTGGGGATCATTGTAAGTATCTAGGTGTTAATATAAGGAAAGACCTTCATTGGGGTAATCGCATAAATGGGATTGTAAATAAAGGGTACAGATCTCTGCACATGGTTATGAGGGTGTTTAGGGGTTGTAGTAAGGATGTAAAGGAGAGGGCATATAAGTCTCTGGTAAGACCCCAACTAGAGTATGGTTCCAGTGTATGGGACCCTCACCAGAATTACCTGATTCAAGAATTGGAAAAAATCCAAAGAAAAGCAGCTCGATTTTTTCTGGGCGATTTCCGACAAAAGAGTAGTGTTACAAAAATGTTGCAAAGTTTGGGTTGGGAAGAATTGAGAGAAAGAAGAAGAGCTGCTCGACTAAGTGGTATGTAAACTAATATATTATTATTGGTCCACCTTTTCAATACAAAAAGAAAATTACATAGGGACTAGTTTCGACCTAGTAATAGGTCATCATCAGCCTGAAGTAAATTAAAGCGTAAATATCGAAGAAAAACATAAACAATGTAAACACAAGTACAGTCTTTTTAAAGGTACATACCATGTGGGAATTTGAGTAGAGATATATTAAAAATAATAACTCTTCCAATTGACGAAGCACTGAGCGGAAGTTATATAAAGTTCGGTGCGCCGTATATTATAAAAGACCACTGTGCACTAAATGATGTAATAAAGAAGAAGAGTAGGTTGAATGCTGGCTTCTCCTTAGCTGTTGTATATTCGAAGAAGATTACGTCGTATTTTGTAAGGTATTGAAAGACGTCAAAATACATGGATGTTGGAAAGGCTCTTCATTTTTTGGAACAAGGCAATTGTTGCGCGAGGAGGCTTAGGAAACCAGAGAAGCGCTATATTATGGTAAAAAATAGAGATCCTTAAAAAAGTTCCGTGCGTCGTATAAATTGTGGAAATGGAAATCGAAAAAACTTGGTTCTTAAGCGATAATGTTGTTCATTCAGAGATCAATTGAAAATAAAGAATCGTAACATTGTCTTCTCAAGATGTTTACAAAGTAGAATTAATAGACGATGCGAAGTATGATACTAGGAGAAAGCTCTTCTGCTTCTAGAATCTTGAAGGACGATGGATGTTTCACGAGGTGGAATAACATATATGGAGTTAAATAAAGGTGGATATAAATTCGCAGTTCAATGCGGACCATAAATTTGATTCTGAATAAAAGACAGTAAGATTTTTTATTTTTTTTATTTAGCTGAAGAGAGAAACGGAGGTAGGTAAGGATCGAAGGAAAATTTTTGAGGAGGTGAAGGAAGGAAAATAAAGGTATGAGTTTTTTTTATAATTAGCTGAAGAGAGAAACGAAGGTAGGTAAGGATCGAAGGAAAATTTTTGAGGAGGTGAAGGAAGGAAAAATAAAGGTATGAGATTTTTTTTTTATTAGATGAAGAGAGAAACGGAGGTAGGTAAGGATCGAAGGAAAAATTTTTGAGGAGGTGAAGGAAGGAAAATAAAGGTATGAGGTTTTTTTTTTTTTTTTTTAGCTGAAGAGAGAAACGGAGGTAGGTAAGGATCAAAGGAAAATTTTTGAGGAGGTGAAGGAAGGAAAATAAAGGTATGAGGTTTTTTTTTTTTTTTAAGGTGGGGCTGAGGGATGTGGGAATATGGAAGAATGATTAAGAAAAGTAGTACAAATAGAATGAACAATCGGACCTTTAATATTAGGTTTTGATTGTCTGAAAAGTTGAATTAGCAGGTCAAAAAGAATGTTTGATTTATCGGAAATGTCATTGAGATTGAAATTGGGATTGAAATATTGGTCTAAATTTATAAAGCAATTCTCTGTTATGTTAAGGAGGGGTCCTTTATTCATAATTTTGAGAATTGTCATATCTTGTTTAATGTCAGTAAATTTATGATTATAATCATTCATGTGTTGACCAACTGCAGAAAATTTATTGTGTTTTTGGGCATTGACATGTTCAAGGTATCGTATTTTAAAGCTTCTTCCTGTTTGTCCGATATAAGAAGAATTGCAGCTGTTGCATTTGAACCTATATACACCAGATTTTGAAAAAGGATCAGTTCTATTAATAGATGATGAGTTGTGTATATAGGTTCAAATGCAACAGCTGCAATTCTTCTTATATTGGACAAACAGGAAGAAGCTTTAAAATACGATACCTTGAACATGTCAATGCCCAAAAACACAATAAATTTTCTGCAGTTGGTCAACACATGAATGATTATAATCATAAATTTACTGACATTAAACAAGATATGATAATTCTCAAAATTATGAATAAAGGACCCCTCCTTAACATAACAGAGAATTGCTTTATAAATTTAGACCAATATTTCAATCCCAATTTCAATCTCAATGACATTTCCGATAAATCAAACATTCTTTTTGACCTGCTAATTCAACTTTTCAGACAATCAAAACCTAATATTAAAGGTCCGATTGTTCATTCTATTTTTACTACTTTTCTTAATCATTCTTCCATATTCCCACATCCCTCAGCCCCACCTTAAAAAAAAAAACCAAACCTCATACCTTTATTTTCCTTCTTTCACCTCCTCTAAAATTTTCCTTTGATCCTTACCTACCTCCGTTTCTCTCTTCAGCTAAAAAAAAAAAAAAATCTCTACCTTTATTTTCCTTCCTTCACCTCCTCAAAAATTTTCCTTTGATCCTTACCTACCTCCGTTTCTCTCTTCAGCTAAAAAAAAAAAAAAAAAAAAAACCTCATACCTTTATTTTCCTTCCTTCACCTCCTCAAAAATTTTTCCTTCGATCCTTACCTACCTCCGTTTCTCTCTTCATCTAATAAAAAAAAAAATCTCATACCTTTATTTTTCCTTCCTTCACCTCCTCAAAAATTTTCCTTCGATCCTTACCTACCTTCGTTTCTCTCTTCAGCTAATTATAAAAAAAACTCATACCTTTATTTTCCTTCCTTCACCTCCTCAAAAATTTTCCTTCGATCCTTACCTACCTCCGTTTCTCTCTTCAGCTAAATAAAAAAAATAAAAAATCTTACTGTCTTTTATTCAGAATCAAATTTATGGTCCGCATTGAACTGCGAATTTATATCCACCTTTATTTAACTCCATATATGTTATTCCACCTCGTGAAACATCCATCGTCCTTCAAGATTCTAGAAGCAGAAGAGCTTTCTCCTAGTATCATACTTCGCATCGTCTATTAATTCTACTTTGTAAACATCTTGAGAAGACAATGTTACGATTCTTTATTTTCAATTGATCTCTGAATGAACAACATTATCGCTTAAGAACCAAGTTTTTTCGATTTCCATTTCCACAATTTATACGACGCACGGAACTTTTTTAAGGATCTCTATTTTTTAACATAATATAGCGCTTCTCTGGTTTCCTAAGCCTCCTCGCGCAACAATTGCCTTGTTCCAAAAAATGAAGAGCCTTTCCAACATCCATGTATTTTGACGTCTTTCAATACCTTACAAAATACGACGTAATCTTCTTCGAATATACAACAGCTAAAGAGAAGCCAGCATTCAACCTACTCTTCTTCTTTATTACATCATTTAGTGCACAGTGGTCTTTTATAATATACGGCACACCGAACTTTATATAACTTCCGCTCAGTGCTTCGTCAATTGGAAGAGTTATTATTTTTAATATATCTCTACTCAAATTCCCACATGGTATGTACCTTTAAAAAGACTGTACTTGTGTTTACATTGTTTATGTTTTTCTTCGATATTTACGCTTTAATTTACTTCAGGCTGATGATGACCTATTACTAGGTCGAAACTAGTCCCTATGTAATTTTCTTTTTGTATTGAAAAGGTGGACCAATAATAATATATTAGTTTACTCTATTGTAATCACAGTTCAATACGGATCTATCATTATGAAACTTATTTCTTTTAATTAAGTGGTATGTTCCGAGCTGTTAGCGGATAGATGGCGTGGAATGACATTAGTAGACGAATAAGTTTGAATGCCGTTTATAAAAGTAGGAAAGATCACAATATGAAGATAAAGTTGGAATTCAAGAGGACAAACTGGTGCAAATATTCATTTATAGGAAGGGGTGTTAGGGATTGGAATAACCAAGGGAGATGTTGAATAAATTTCCAATTTCTTTGAAATCATTTAGGAAAAGGCTAGGAAAGCAACAGATAGGGAATCTGCCACCTGGGCGACTGCCCTAAATGCAGATCAGTATTGATTGATTGATTGATTGATTGATTGATTGATTGATTGATTGATTGATTGATGATTGATTAAGAAATGGAAAGTGCCAGATAATCTATGGTTAATCGAGAGATGGATGATTGAGATTCTACTGTATTATGTTGTATAAAAGTCAATTCTCACCATTTCACAGATATCAACACAGATCTATTAATTTTACTTATTGAAATTAAAGCAGATCATTAACTATAAAGGAGGCAGTAGAAATACACATTACAAAAGAAGCCAACCAAAACAACCTCAACAATTACACATCCATCTTAAAAATTTACCCATTTTGCTCTACTGAATAGATCCAAAAAATCATTAAAGTACAGTATTTCACACACCTTTCAAACCTCTCTTTAGGTTACTCTGATGCAAAGTACGGTATATCTGGAATGTACATTAGGTTATATCTGTAATGTATTAAATTCTCTGAATATAGGCAGAGAGTTGCCATTCAGGACCCTACATTATTATTATTATTATTATTATTATTATTATTATTATTATTATTATTATTATTATTTACAAGATACTCTAAAAATGAGTAAGATATATACCAGTAACTAATATACTAGTTGTAAATATGTCTTAATATGGAAACCAGTTACAACTTACACAACTAACCTTTCATTTAACAAAAAACAATAATAATTCTAATGTTTTGCTATAGTTATGCTGTGCAGTTCTCTTGCCCTTGTGATTTTGCATTTTCTTAAAATAAATAGTTGTAATTTAAGACATTTAAATACTTACAACTAATGTAATGCAATACATTATCTTCCTGCTTTAACTGGTCCAAACCCCTTCTAAGCAACCCGTTACATGCATGTTTATATTAAATTTTCTCATTTCTACAGTGAGTCTGGAACCTATTTCTGTTACAACTACAACCCTGGCTATGAATGTAATATGTTTATTTAATATAGTGTTGTGTTATTGTTGGTTTTGTTGTTGGTATGGAAACATTCTGCATAAAGATTCTGAGAGAACTGTTTTTTCATCATTAATGAATTGAAACATTCTTTGAATAAGGAAAGGAATTAGCGTATATAATAAAATTAATGATTTCAAAGAGATGTTCATTTGATGTTCTTCAGAAAGGGAACATGCCATTATGTAGCCTTGTTGAGAGATAATAGAAAATCCTGGACTGCAAAGCAAGTGTGTTATTGGATTAAGGTGATTAACCCTCCGTCGGGCGCACCTGGCCTGAGAGGCCAGGAAAACACGTTTTGGCATGCCCTCCCTCCACCCCACTCCCCAGCAGGCCGCCCCAACGAATAGTTTCCTGACTCGTGGCAGTGTATAAGACACCGTACCTCAGTTGACTGCCAGTCTCCATGCGGCACGCCTGTAACTTCCGCGGCTTGTGAGGCCGACTGCGCCCGATTACGTCATAATTTTGAAGGTGAGTTTTTTCAGTATATTTTTATTGCAAGGGTTAATTTTACTCGAAATAAGCTTGTTCTGTGTGAAAATTCATCAATACCTTTAGAAATAAGTGCTATTCTGAACCTGGCCTCTCAGGCCGAGTGCGCCTGATAACGTTACATCGATAACTAATTTAAGTATTTATATCTTTAGTTTCAGATTTCCTGCTGAAATGGCCCAATGTCTCCAACCCCAAGGATGTTGCGGAAATACAAAGCATCCTCCTTGAGGACAATAGTGATGATCCTGCTTTAGTTGAGGACTTGGGTGAAGAAAGCGACATTCCTTCTGAGGACGAGGTTGAAGAACGTGAAGTGGACTCAGAAACTGAACAGGAAGGAGGGACTAGTGGTGAGGAAGACGAAGGAGAAGAGAACATACCGGATGCCTTTTTCCTTGGAAGAGACAAACAGACAAAGTGGACCAAAAAGCCATCTCCGGCTGCTGTTCGTCGTGCACAACGTCACAACATCATTACACACCTTCCAGGTGTAAAAGGAGATGCAAGAAATTGTAAAACCATATTACAATGTTGGGAATGTTTGTTCAATACCGATATTTTGGAATTGATTGTCAAATATACCAACCAATATATTGACTCAGTCAAAGCCAAATTTGCCAGAGATAGAGATGCCAGAGAAACAGACCTCATAGAAATTAGGGCATTCATTGGTCTATTGTACCTGGCTGGAGCTTACAGAGCAATCCGTCAGAGTCTGGAGGAACTATGGGGAACAGAAGGAGATGGGATTGAAAAATTTGGCCTCGTGATGAGTATAAAACGGTTCAAGTTCCTCATACGTTGTATTCGTTTTGACGATCGTACCAGCCGTTCACAACGGAAAGAATATGATCGACTTTGCCCAATCCGTGAAGTGTTTGATTGTTTTGTTCACAACTGTCAAAAGAACTACATTCCGGGAGAAAATGTCACAATCGATGAGATGTTGCCAGGATTTCTTGGAAAGTGCGGTTTCAGACAATACATACGATATAAACCCACCAAGTATGGGATAAAGATATTTTCCCTTGTTGATGCCAGAATGTTCTACACCTACAATATGGAAATTTACGCAGGAAGACAGCCTGAAGGGCCATATAAAGTAAGCAATAAGCCAAGTGACGTGGTCAAACGATTGGCTGAGCCTATTTTTGAGACAGGGCGTAACATAACCTGTGACAATTGGTTTTCAGACATTGATCTGGTAAATGATTTGAAAGAGAAGAAGCTATCATATGTTGGGACAGTAAGAAAAATTAAAAGCAGTTGCCGCCTAGTTTTGTCAATGTGAGAGGGAGGGATCATTATAGCAGCTTGTTCGGATTCAACAATGGTAACACTTTGATTTCATACATACCAAAGAAAGGGAAATATGTAATTCTCATTTCATCACTTTGTGAAACTGATGTCATTGATCAATCTACTGGAGTGCAGAAGAAGCCAGAAGGGATTACATTCTACAATATAACCAAAGATGGAGTTGACACAGCTGACCAAATGTCTGCAACTTTCAATGTGAGCCGGAACACAAGACGCTGGCCGATGGTAATTTTCTTTGCCTGTCTGAACATAGCCGGCATAAATTCCCAAGTGATTTCGATTGGAAATGGACTGGAAGCACTAAGAAGGAGAATCTTCCTCAAAACTTTGTCTCATCAACTAGTGATTGGACATCTAGCCCGGCGAAGTCTGAACACAAGTGGAATGCCTACTCAGCTGCAATTGCGCTTGAAAAGGTTTTTGCCCCAAAAAGAACATGAAACGTCTTCCTCCATACCTCCCAAAAGACGCAAGTGTGGTACATGCATGGCTGAAACAGGATTCAGAAGGATGACAAATTACGAGTGTCATAATTGTCATGAACCGATCTGTCTAAGCCACGTAAAACCGCTGTGCCAGACCTGTTATTCAGCTGCTGATTCTGAAGATTCATCGTAGGTTTCTGTTCACATCTGCGGCAAAGAAGGATGGTCCCACGTCAGAAGACAGTGTATTTCACCTTTGTATTTCAGTTCTTTTCTTTTATAATGTTTAATTAGTCTAATTTTAACATTTCTTTTGTGATAAGTGATCAATTTTTGATGTTTTAGTTTAAGCTTTATTTCATGTAATAAACACTTTCTTTCCCGTTAGTTTGGTATATTTGCCTTCCTTAGATCCTAGCAAAGTATTAGATCCTAAGCAAACTATTAGGTAGAGAGGAGGGGTTAAAATATATGGGTGGCCTCTCAGGCCGGCTGCGCCTGATTTTGTTTCGTTCAGAGGTGCGCCTGACGGAGGGTTAAGCTGTAAGGGGAGGGGAAGTAGTATGGATCATGTTCTATTAAGTAATATGATAACTGGTAATTATGTTTTGTGTTTTAAATATGTTAAATAGTTATTCAAAATGATATTATAGTTAGGAATTGCATTTAGGTTACTGCTAAGATAATTTCTTCAATAGAATGTGAATGTTTTCATAAATGTTCATTAAAGTACTTTTTTGCATTTTATGGAGGATTGTTAAATCTTGATTGATAGAAGTAAAGCTGTGAGTGAAACTTGTCATACAGTTGTTCATGGCTGAAAATCTATTATATTTTTGGGCATGTATGTGTTCTTAGTAACATATATGAAAGTTCCTTCCTGTTTGACCTATATGCAGTAGGTAGAATTACAATGTGTGCATTTGAGTTTGAATATACCAGAATCAGAATATTTAACATTGTTATTGGTGTGTTTATTGAAATGTAATTTAGAATTGTTATTATTAGTTTTGAAAGCTATATTGAAGTTAAGCTTTTTAAAGATATTATTTACTTGAAGTATGTTGTTATTGCTACATGTAAATGGAAGAAAATTCTTTTCTTATTTTGGGTCTCTGATTAATTTAGTGGGCAGTTTATTTTTTCTTTATTATATATATTCTCTCAGCAAAATATCTGTTGTAGCTGTTGATAAGGGCAATGTTGTAAATGTTATACTTTTTTTAAAAATGTTTAGTTGATAAAGGAATATTTAAAGCTGTATGAATTGGAGTATTAAAAAAACAGTTTTTTGTGGGTACCTGGATGTTGTGAGTCCTGTCTTATTGTATTTGAAATTGAAGTTGGTTTTTTTGAAGATATCATATATTAATTGGTTATTGTTCCTAGTAATTATGAGTGAGGTAATGGAGGGATATATTGGTCTCAGATTCTAAAGTATACTTAATATAGGAATCTGTAGAATTTAAATATTGAAGACAAGTGTCACCATTACTGACTTGGTTACCTATTATAGTGAAAAATTTCATCTACTTATCTTGTCCAGTAAATAATAACTTACCTCTTTGTGTTTATTAATTATTTTGGTGTTTTCTTAATTATCCACCTGAAGCAGGTGAACCCACTGGAAAACCATTTTGCTTGTAAATGATTTGTTGAGGATAAAAAAAGAAATGTTTTCTAGAACAAAATTCAGTAAATTTAAAATATTGTTTATTTCTAGTTTACTAAGTTCACTAGATTTAAATAGGTTATTGTCGATTAAATGAAGTCTCTTTAATAGGAATGTTAGAATATAGATGCCATAAGAATTAATATAATAGATTTTTAGTTGTATTGCAGAACTCAATGGAGTTAATTATTGAGATTTTGGCTGTGAAAAAATATGTTTTCAAAAATCTTTGAATGAATTGAGAAACATCATGAGTGGGATCGTTTCTAAAATTGATGATAATCTGATAGATGTATGTAGTTTATGTCATTTAGGTAGGGCTCTGGTTGTAGGTAATTTAGGGTTCATGTTAATTAGTTTGGAAACATCTTGTTCATTGAGAATAAACTGGGAATATTTAAGGATTTGTTTTAATTTTCTTTGCATTCAACTAATGGGATCTTCCTTGAGAGTGATGAAATTATTATCTTCAAAAAATTGTTCTGTTTTTAAGTTGTATTTACTTTTGGTACTTGTTAAATGCTCCACTAACACATCACAGGTATTGGGCAACTAAAGTATGGGAAAGGGCTTGGGTAGGGTGGTAGTGGCCATGGCCTTTTTAAAGTAAACATGGGAAACCACGGAAAACCATCTTCAGGGTTGCTGACGGTGGGATTCGAACCCACTATCTCCTGAATGTAAGCTCACAGCTGCATGACCCTAACCACATAGCCAACTTGCTCAGTAGATTAAGTTTTGTTCATGCTATGGTGTTACATTTGTCTGATTTGGCAACTCATATTTATTTTTTTTCTTTAATTTTCTTTTTTCCAGTTGTTTAGATGCTTATTGGTTATTTGGCCATGAAAAAAACATATGACAAGTTTCACTCAAAGTTTCACTTCTATCAGTCAAAATTTAACAATCCTCCATCAAATGCAAAGAGGTACATTAATGAACATTTATGAAAACATTCACATTCTATTAGATGAAAGAAATAATCCTAGCAATAATCTAAATTAAATTCTTGAACACACCAATATCCTTTCTTGAATAACTATTTAACATATTTAAAACACAAAATGAATTACCAGTCATCATATTACTTAATAGAACATGACCTCCTACTTCACTCTTTCCCCTCCATTTACTACTTAATCACCTTAATCCAACAACACACTTGCTTAGCAGTCCTGCAGTTTCTATTAACTTTCAACAAGGCCACATGAAAGCCCTAAAGAATTTCAAATGGACATTTATTTGGAATCGTCAATTTTATTATTTTCTTTATTCAAAGTATGTTTAAATTCAATAACCCATTTAGGCCCATAACTTTTTTTTGTATAAATGGGA
Organism: Anabrus simplex; assembly: GCF_040414725.1. NCBI lineage: Eukaryota > Metazoa > Arthropoda > Insecta > Orthoptera > Tettigoniidae > Anabrus > Anabrus simplex. Next base: position 1,176,748,017 of record NC_090265.1, on the reverse strand, counting down.
TGGCCTAGGGAGCGGTGATAAGGGAACAGGGAACTGGAAATCAAGTAGGGATGACATAAAATTGTTAGTGTTGAACTGTAGAAGTATTGTAAAGAAAGGAATAGAATTAAGTAATTTAATAGATATATATTTACCAGATATTGTAATAGGAGTTGAATCATGGCTGAGAAATGATATAATGGATGCAGAAATTTTCTCACGGCACTGGAGTGTGTTGAAATAATAACATTAAGTTATTTATTAGACCACCTAATCAATACAAAATCGTCTTGGATGATTTACATAAATTTGTTAGCTAATAGTGGGACATGTTTCGCCTTCTCTGAAGGCATCATCAGCCATAGTCTTAACCTTAAATTAAAAATAAGCGTCTAAATAACATGTAGTGATGAAATGAATTTTAAAATCTTGAAGAGATTTGAAGTAAAATAACATTAAAAATAACAATGATGGTTTGAAAATACAATGTGATGAGATACAATAGTGGAAGTATTAACAAAATTAACCTTAGAAGGCTGCTAAAATAAGTACAATGGAATAAAACAACAGATTGTTATACAACAAGTAGTAAGATTGCATAAAAGTAAAGTTGATAGTAATGGCGGTTATAATTAGACGATGGCGAAAAATCTTATGTAATCAAAGTAAAGAGGAGAGAGTAAAAGTCAAAGTTAGTCGAGAGATCCGAAGTTCATTATGATCTTGAAGATAAAGGATGAAAGTCAGATGCATATGGTGAAGTTGTAGAACACGTTGAGGATATGAAGTTGGTGAATAGAAGTTGAAGAACAGTTTCAAATAGGATCACTATGGACCATCTCAAAATTTGAAGTGATGTTCAAATGTTGTAAATTGTGAGTTTGTAGATATTCTAGTTGAAAAAGCATATACAAGTGGAATCTGTAAATGGAAGCAAGAAACGTAGAGTTAATTGTGTGAAAAGATATTTGAAAAATCTTGAAGTAGAATCGTATGCACTTACCACTTGACGGTGACAAAGATAGCTTGTAATATTATGAGTAAGAAGTATTTGCAACAGTAGACTTCTTGCTACGTGTGTTATAACTGAAGTTTTGTGTTGGAGGGGGATCTGTTTGCGTTGACGTAACTATTAGAGGGGGGCTGCTATTGGTGGGAGGGAAGGAAGAGAGTGTATTACTGCGCGTGTTGTAACGGTGTAAGGCTATTGGAGGGAGCGATGTTCCGGTGGGTGTGGCTATGGGTTTATTGGTTGTATTTGAATTAGAGGTACTAGCGGTGGGGGGAAGGGAGGGGGGTATATTAGCTGTAGGGGAGGTGGGAACTCTAATTGATGTGAGGTTGAAGATTTTTAAGAATTTGTTGGTGAGGGAAGTTGATTCTCGTAATAAAATAAGAATCTGTTCATACAAGGGGCTTTTTTTATCAATAGTGTCATTTAGATTTTTATCTTTATTAAAATGTTGGTCGAGGAAAATAAATAAGTTTTCATATTCTGTCATGAGTTTGCTTTTATCAACTCTTTTTAGGATATGGAGGTCTTGTTCTATTGTGGTGAATTTATGCCCGGTGTCCCTCATATGGTTGGCCATTGCGGAGAATTTGTTGTGTTTTTGGGCATTGTAATGCTCGGCGTATCTGGTAGAGAAGCTGCGGCCAGTTTGGCCAACATAAGAAAAATTACATGTAGAGCATTTCAATCTGTATATTCCTGATCCAGAGTAACTATTGTCTGTGATGTTGATAGAGTTGTGATTGAAGAATAAATTGCGATTAGTGTTTTTTGTTGTGTAGGCTATTTTTATTTCGTGCTTCATTAATGAATTGGTTATCGGGTAAATGCTATGGTTAGTGAACGTGAATTTAGCGTATTTTGGTTTGACGGGTTTTAATGGAGTTAAATTGGTAGCTAGTTTTAGTTTGGTTTTATTGATGATTTTATCAATCATATTCGTGTTAAATCCATTGAATTTAGCTATTTCCTTGATGAATAGTAATTCTTTCTTTAAATTAGTAGAGGACATAGGGATCTTTAATGCTCTATATATTAAACTGTGATAAGTGGCTTTTTTATGTGAGTTGGGATGTAAAGAATCATTTTTTATGGTTGTTGGAGAAAAGGTGGGTTTTCTGTATATTTGGAAGTCGAATTTGTTCAATGCTCGTGTGATTTTGATATCTAAGAAGTTCAGAGAGTTATTGAACTCATCTTCTTTAGTGAATTTAATATTATTATCTAAGTTGTTGAGGAATGATAGTATGTTATTGCTGTTGTTGATTTGTTTATCAATGATAGCTATGGTATCATCAACATAGCGATGCCAAAGACAGAGTCCGTTGATGTTATTAATAATCTTACTATGTTCGAGATTATCTAAGTATATGTCGGCTAGTATTCCAGATAACGGGTCTCCCATCGCTAGACCTTCTTGTTTGTAAATTTTCTTATTGAAGGTAAAATAGTTGTTGTCTAAAACGAAATTAAGTAATTTTAACCATTCATCAATTTCGATTTTACTCAATGTGCTATGTTTCAACAGATTGTTTTTTATGATGTTAATAGTATTGTTGATAGGGATATTAGTATACATGTTGGTGATGTCAAAAGAACATAAAACGTGGTTTGGTTGTAGACTGAACTTATTTAGGGAATTACAGAGTTCGATCGAGTTCTTTATGGGGTTGGAGTTGTGAAATTTGAAGTGTTTTTTTAGGAATTTGTGTAGGAATTGAGAGGTTTTATAGGTAGGACTATTGATACTATTAATTATAGGTCGAATGGGGACATCTTTTTTATGAATTTTGGGCAGTGATCTGACTGTAGGTAATTTTGGGTTCATTACAGTTAATTTCTGATAATCTTGATCATTTAAAATGAAGTTAGAATTTTTCAGAAGGTTCTTTAAGTTACGCTGTATTTTGTTTGTAGGATCTTTGTTAATTAAGGTATAGGTATTGTCTGAAAAAAAGGTTTCAGTTTTATTGATGTAATCTTGTTTGTTCATTATTACTATGGTGTTGCCCTTATCTGCTTTTGTAATTACTACGTTGTTGCTATGGATTTTGGATTTCAGGTTTAGAATTTGTTTCGAGACATTGTGGTTATTATTAGATGTTATCTCATTAATCAAAGTTGGGAGTTTCTTTTTTACTTCATATCGTACGTCATTCTGTTTATCAATTGGGATTTGTTTATCGATATTAGTTTCGGTTTCAGCGATGGTAGTGATGATGTCTTCTGCCTTTTTGTGATTAGGCCAATTATGTTTGATGCCTTTATCTAATAGATTTAATTCTTGGTTAGAGAAGGTTGCATTAGATAGGTTGATTGTAGTGGGAATGTTAGTCAAATGGGAAGGGGACATTTTGTTGTTTGTATTTTGGTCAGGAGTTTTACATTTGTTTTCTTGAAGACTAAGTAATTTATGGTTTAGGGTTTTCTGTTTCTTGTCTAATACGTAAGATAGTTTGAGGTCAGTGTACCTTAAAAATGAGCTCCATTCAAGTGGGGGTAATTTCTGAGAGATGGTCAAATGAGTCCTATATAATTGTAAATTTAGTAAAGATTTCTTCTTGTATAATAGTTTAATTTCATTTTTCAACCATATGTTGTTTACTTTCTTTTGAGTGGCATTAGATTTTGAATAGGGATGACTTTTTCTTTGTAAAGATTTGAGAAATTTAGGTACCAACTCTAATTTCAAGCAATCTTTAAGAAACTTGATATCTCTAGAAATCTTGCCTATTTTAATTTTTAGGTTTAAGTACTTGTTAGGTTTTACTATTGCCTGGTTGGCATTGACATTACATGTAATAAATATCATTTTTGGTCCGTATTGATGATGTAGATTGAAATAATAACATTAAGTTATTTATTAGACCACCTAATCAATACAAAATCGTCTTGGATGATTTACATAAATTTGTTAGCTAATAGTGGGACATGTTTCGCCTTCTCTGAAGGCATCATCAGCCATAGTCTTAACCTTAAATTAAAAATAAGCGTCTAAATAACATGTAGTGATGAAATGAATTTTAAAATCTTGAAGAGATTTGAAGTAAAATAACATTAAAAATAACAATGATGGTTTGAAAATACAATGTGATGAGATACAATAGTGGAAGTATTAACAAAATTAACCTTAGAAGGCTGCTAAAATAAGTACAATGGAATAAAACAACAGATTGTTATACAACAAGTAGTAAGATTGCATAAAAGTAAAGTTGATAGTAATGGCGGTTATAATTAGACGATGGCGAAAAATCTTATGTAATCAAAGTAAAGAGGAGAGAGTAAAAGTCAAAGTTAGTCGAGAGATCCGAAGTTCATTATGATCTTGAAGATAAAGGATGAAAGTCAGATGCATATGGTGAAGTTGTAGAACACGTTGAGGATATGAAGTTGGTGAATAGAAGTTGAAGAACAGTTTCAAATAGGATCACTATGGACCATCTCAAAATTTGAAGTGATGTTCAAATGTTGTAAATTGTGAGTTTGTAGATATTCTAGTTGAAAAAGCATATACAAGTGGAATCTGTAAATGGAAGCAAGAAACGTAGAGTTAATTGTGTGAAAAGATATTTGAAAAATCTTGAAGTAGAATCGTATGCACTTACCACTTGACGGTGACAAAGATAGCTTGTAATATTATGAGTAAGAAGTATTTGCAACAGTAGACTTCTTGCTACGTGTGTTATAACTGAAGTTTTGTGTTGGAGGGGGATCTGTTTGCGTTGACGTAACTATTAGAGGGGGGCTGCTATTGGTGGGAGGGAAGGAAGAGAGTGTATTACTGCGCGTGTTGTAACGGTGTAAGGCTATTGGAGGGAGCGATGTTCCGGTGGGTGTGGCTATGGGTTTATTGGTTGTATTTGAATTAGAGGTACTAGCGGTGGGGGGAAGGGAGGGGGGTATATTAGCTGTAGGGGAGGTGGGAACTCTAATTGATGTGAGGTTGAAGATTTTTAAGAATTTGTTGGTGAGGGAAGTTGATTCTCGTAATAAAATAAGAATCTGTTCATACAAGGGGCTTTTTTTATCAATAGTGTCATTTAGATTTTTATCTTTATTAAAATGTTGGTCGAGGAAAATAAATAAGTTTTCATATTCTGTCATGAGTTTGCTTTTATCAACTCTTTTTAGGATATGGAGGTCTTGTTCTATTGTGGTGAATTTATGCCCGGTGTCCCTCATATGGTTGGCCATTGCGGAGAATTTGTTGTGTTTTTGGGCATTGTAATGCTCGGCGTATCTGGTAGAGAAGCTGCGGCCAGTTTGGCCAACATAAGAAAAATTACATGTAGAGCATTTCAATCTGTATATTCCTGATCCAGAGTAACTATTGTCTGTGATGTTGATAGAGTTGTGATTGAAGAATAAATTGCGATTAGTGTTTTTTGTTGTGTAGGCTATTTTTATTTCGTGCTTCATTAATGAATTGGTTATCGGGTAAATGCTATGGTTAGTGAACGTGAATTTAGCGTATTTTGGTTTGACGGGTTTTAATGGAGTTAAATTGGTAGCTAGTTTTAGTTTGGTTTTATTGATGATTTTATCAATCATATTCGTGTTAAATCCATTGAATTTAGCTATTTCCTTGATGAATAGTAATTCTTTCTTTAAATTAGTAGAGGACATAGGGATCTTTAATGCTCTATATATTAAACTGTGATAAGTGGCTTTTTTATGTGAGTTGGGATGTAAAGAATCATTTTTTATGGTTGTTGGAGAAAAGGTGGGTTTTCTGTATATTTGGAAGTCGAATTTGTTCAATGCTCGTGTGATTTTGATATCTAAGAAGTTCAGAGAGTTATTGAACTCATCTTCTTTAGTGAATTTAATATTATTATCTAAGTTGTTGAGGAATGATAGTATGTTATTGCTGTTGTTGATTTGTTTATCAATGATAGCTATGGTATCATCAACATAGCGATGCCAAAGACAGAGTCCGTTGATGTTATTAATAATCTTACTATGTTCGAGATTATCTAAGTATATGTCGGCTAGTATTCCAGATAACGGGTCTCCCATCGCTAGACCTTCTTGTTTGTAAATTTTCTTATTGAAGGTAAAATAGTTGTTGTCTAAAACGAAATTAAGTAATTTTAACCATTCATCAATTTCGATTTTACTCAATGTGCTATGTTTCAACAGATTGTTTTTTATGATGTTAATAGTATTGTTGATAGGGATATTAGTATACATGTTGGTGATGTCAAAAGAACATAAAACGTGGTTTGGTTGTAGACTGAACTTATTTAGGGAATTACAGAGTTCGATCGAGTTCTTTATGGGGTTGGAGTTGTGAAATTTGAAGTGTTTTTTTAGGAATTTGTGTAGGAATTGAGAGGTTTTATAGGTAGGACTATTGATACTATTAATTATAGGTCGAATGGGGACATCTTTTTTATGAATTTTGGGCAGTGATCTGACTGTAGGTAATTTTGGGTTCATTACAGTTAATTTCTGATAATCTTGATCATTTAAAATGAAGTTAGAATTTTTCAGAAGGTTCTTTAAGTTACGCTGTATTTTGTTTGTAGGATCTTTGTTAATTAAGGTATAGGTATTGTCTGAAAAAAAGGTTTCAGTTTTATTGATGTAATCTTGTTTGTTCATTATTACTATGGTGTTGCCCTTATCTGCTTTTGTAATTACTACGTTGTTGCTATGGATTTTGGATTTCAGGTTTAGAATTTGTTTCGAGACATTGTGGTTATTATTAGATGTTATCTCATTAATCAAAGTTGGGAGTTTCTTTTTTACTTCATATCGTACGTCATTCTGTTTATCAATTGGGATTTGTTTATCGATATTAGTTTCGGTTTCAGCGATGGTAGTGATGATGTCTTCTGCCTTTTTGTGATTAGGCCAATTATGTTTGATGCCTTTATCTAATACATTTAATTCTTGGTTAGAGAAGGTTGCATTAGATAGGTTGATTGTAGTGGGAATGTTAGTCAAATGGGAAGGGGACATTTTGTTGTTTGTATTTTGGTCAGGAGTTTTACATTTGTTTTCTTGAAGACTAAGTAATTTATGGTTTAGGGTTTTCTGTTTCTTGTCTAATACGTAAGATAGTTTAAGGTCAGTGTACCTTAAAAATGAGCTCCATTCAAGTGGGGGTAATTTCTGAGAGATGGTCAAATGAGTCCTATATAATTGTAAATTTAGTAAAGATTTCTTCTTGTATAATAGTTTAATTTCATTTTTCAACCATATGTTGTTTACTTTCTTTTGAGTGGCATTAGATTTTGAATAGGGATGACTTTTTCTTTGTAAAGATTTGAGAAATTTAGGTACCAACTCTAATTTCAAGCAATCTTTAAGAAACTTGATATCTCTAGAAATCTTGCCTATTTTAATTTTTAGGTTTAAGTACTTGTTAGGTTTTACTATTGCCTGGTTGGCATTGACATTACATGTAATAAATATCATTTTTGGTCCGTATTGATGATGTAGATTGAAATAATAACATTAAGTTATTTATTAGACCACCTAATCAATACAAAATCGTCTTGGATGATTTACATAAATTTGTTAGCTAATAGTGGGACATGTTTCGCCTTCTCTGAAGGCATCATCAGCCATAGTCTTAACCTTAAATTAAAAATAAGCGTCTAAATAACATGTAGTGATGAAATGAATTTTAAAATCTTGAAGAGATTTGAAGTAAAATAACATTAAAAATAACAATGATGGTTTGAAAATACAATGTGATGAGATACAATAGTGGAAGTATTAACAAAATTAACCTTAGAAGGCTGCTAAAATAAGTACAATGGAATAAAACAACAGATTGTTATACAACAAGTAGTAAGATTGCATAAAAGTAAAGTTGATAGTAATGGCGGTTATAATTAGACGATGGCGAAAAAAGCCCCTTGTATGAACAGATTCTTATTTTATTACGAGAATCAACTTCCCTCACCAACAAATTCTTAAAAATCTTCAACCTCACATCAATTAGAGTTCCCACCTCCCCTACAGCTAATATACCCCCCTCCCTTCCCCCCACCGCTAGTACCTCTAATTCAAATACAACCAATAAACCCATAGCCACACCCACCGGAACATCGCTCCCTCCAATAGCCTTACACCGTTACAACACGCGCAGTAATACACTCTCTTCCTTCCCTCCCACCAATAGCAGCCCCCCTCTAATAGTTACGTCAACGCAAACAGATCCCCCTCCAACACAAAACTTCAGTTATAACACACGTAGCAAGAAGTCTACTGTTGCAAATACTTCTTACTCATAATATTACAAGCTATCTTTGTCACCGTCAAGTGGTAAGTGCATACGATTCTACTTCAAGATTTTTCAAATATCTTTTCACACAATTAACTCTACGTTTCTTGCTTCCATTTACAGATTCCACTTGTATATGCTTTTTCAACTAGAATATCTACAAACTCACAATTTACAACATTTGAACATCACTTCAAATTTTGAGATGGTCCATAGTGATCCTATTTGAAACTGTTCTTCAACTTCTATTCACCAACTTCATATCCTCAACGTGTTCTACAACTTCACCATATGCATCTGACTTTCATCCTTTATCTTCAAGATCATAATGAACTTCGGATCTCTCGACTAACTTTGACTTTTACTCTCTCCTCTTTACTTTGATTACATAAGATTTTTCGCCATCGTCTAATTATAACCGCCATTACTATCAACTTTACTTTTATGCAATCTTACTACTTGTTGTATAACAATCTGTTGTTTTATTCCATTGTACTTATTTTAGCAGCCTTCTAAGGTTAATTTTGTTAATACTTCCACTATTGTATCTCATCACATTGTATTTTCAAACCATCATTGTTATTTTTAATGTTATTTTACTTCAAATCTCTTCAAGATTTTAAAATTCATTTCATCACTACATGTTATTTAGACGCTTATTTTTAATTTAAGGTTAAGACTATGGCTGATGATGCCTTCAGAGAAGGCGAAACATGTCCCACTATTAGCTAACAAATTTATGTAAATCATCCAAGACGATTTTGTATTGATTAGGTGGTCTAATAAATAACTTAATGTTATTATTTCAATCTACATCATCAATACGGACCAAAAATGATATTTATTACATGTAATGTCAATGCCAACCAGGCAATAGTAAAACCTAACAAGTACTTAAACCTAAAAATTAAAATAGGCAAGATTTCTAGAGATATCAAGTTTCTTAAAGATTGCTTGAAATTAGAGTTGGTACCTAAATTTCTCAAATCTTTACAAAGAAAAAGTCATCCCTATTCAAAATCTAATGCCACTCAAAAGAAAGTAAACAACATATGGTTGAAAAATGAAATTAAACTATTATACAAGAAGAAATCTTTACTAAATTTACAATTATATAGGACTCATTTGACCATCTCTCAGAAATTACCCCCACTTGAATGGAGCTCATTTTTAAGGTACACTGACCTCAAACTATCTTACGTATTAGACAAGAAACAGAAAACCCTAAACCATAAATTACTTAGTCTTCAAGAAAACAAATGTAAAACTCCTGACCAAAATACAAACAACAAAATGTCCCCTTCCCATTTGACTAACATTCCCACTACAATCAACCTATCTAATGCAACCTTCTCTAACCAAGAATTAAATCTATTAGATAAAGGCATCAAACATAATTGGCCTAATCACAAAAAGGCAGAAGACATCATCACTACCATCGCTGAAACCGAAACTAATATCGATAAACAAATCCCAATTGATAAACAGAATGACGTACGATATGAAGTAAAAAAGAAACTCCCAACTTTGATTAATGAGATAACATCTAATAATAACCACAATGTCTCGAAACAAATTCTAAACCTGAAATCCAAAATCCATAGCAACAACGTAGTAATTACAAAAGCAGATAAGGGCAACACCATAGTAATAATGAACAAACAAGATTACATCAATAAAACTGAAACCTTTTTTTCAGACAATACCTATACCTTAATTAACAAAGATCCTACAAACAAAATACAGCGTAACTTAAAGAACCTTCTGAAAAATTCTAACTTCATTTTAAATGATCAAGATTATCAGAAATTAACTGTAATGAACCCAAAATTACCTACAGTCAGATCACTGCCCAAAATTCATAAAAAAGATGTCCCCATTCGACCTATAATTAATAGTATCAATAGTCCTACCTATAAAACCTCTCAATTCCTACACAAATTCCTAAAAAAACACTTCAAATTTCACAACTCCAACCCCATAAAGAACTCGATCGAACTCTGTAATTCCCTAAATAAGTTCAGTCTACAACCAAACCACGTTTTATGTTCTTTTGACATCACCAACATGTATACTAATATCCCTATCAACAATACTATTAACATCATAAAAAACAATCTGTTGAAACATAGCACATTGAGTAAAATCGAAATTGATGAATGGTTAAAATTACTTAATTTCGTTTTAGACAACAACTATTTTACCTTCAATAAGAAAATTTACAAACAAGAAGGTCTAGCGATGGGAGACCCGTTATCTGGAATACTAGCCGACATATACTTAGATAATCTCGAACATAGTAAGATTATTAATAACATCAACGGACTCTGTCTTTGGCATCGCTATGTTGATGATACCATAGCTATCATTGATAAACAAATCAACAACAGCAATAACATACTATCATTCCTCAACAACTTAGATAATAATATTAAATTCACTAAAGAAGATGAGTTCAATAACTCTCTGAACTTCTTAGATATCAAAATCACACGAGCATTGAACAAATTCGACTTCCAAATATACAGAAAACCCACCTTTTCTCCAACAACCATAAAAAATGATTCTTTACATCCCAACTCACATAAAAAAGCCACTTATCACAGTTTAATATATAGAGCATTAAAGATCCCTATGTCCTCTACTAATTTAAAGAAAGAATTACTATTCATCAAGGAAATAGCTAAATTCAATGGATTTAACACGAATATGATTGATAAAATCATCAATAAAACCAAACTAAAACTAGCTACCAATTTAACTCCATTAAAACCCGTCAAACCAAAATACGCTAAATTCACGTTCACTAACCATAGCATTTACCCGATAACCAATTCATTAATGAAGCACGAAATAAAAATAGCCTACACAACAAAAAACACTAATCGCAATTTATTCTTCAATCACAACTCTATCAACATCACAGACAATAGTTACTCTGGATCAGGAATATACAGATTGAAATGCTCTACATGTAATTTTTCTTATGTTGGCCAAACTGGCCGCAGCTTCTCTACCAGATACGCCGAGCATTACAATGCCCAAAAACACAACAAATTCTCCGCAATGGCCAACCATATGAGGGACACCGGGCATAAATTCACCACAATAGAACAAGACCTCCATATCCTAAAAAGAGTTGATAAAAGCAAACTCATGACAGAATATGAAAACTTATTTATTTTCCTCGACCAACATTTTAATAAAGATAAAAATCTAAATGACACTATTGATAAAAAAAGCCCCTTGTATGAACAGATTCTTATTTTATTACGAGAATCAACTTCCCTCACCAACAAATTCTTAAAAATCTTCAACCTCACATCAATTAGAGTTCCCACCTCCCCTACAGCTAATATACCCCCCTCCCTTCCCCCCACCGCTAGTACCTCTAATTCAAATACAACCAATAAACCCATAGCCACACCCACCGGAACATCGCTCCCTCCAATAGCCTTACACCGTTACAACACGCGCAGTAATACACTCTCTTCCTTCCCTCCCACCAATAGCAGCCCCCCTCTAATAGTTACGTCAACGCAAACAGATCCCCCTCCAACACAAAACTTCAGTTATAACACACGTAGCAAAAAGTCTACTGTTGCAAATACTTCTTACTCATAATATTACAAGCTATCTTTGTCACCGTCAAGTGGTAAGTGCATACGATTCTACTTCAAGATTTTTCAAATATCTTTTCACACAATTAACTCTACGTTTCTTGCTTCCATTTACAGATTCCACTTGTATATGCTTTTTCAACTAGAATATCTACAAACTCACAATTTACAACATTTGAACATCACTTCAAATTTTGAGATGGTCCATAGTGATCCTATTTGAAACTGTTCTTCAACTTCTATTCACCAACTTCATATCCTCAACGTGTTCTACAACTTCACCATATGCATCTGACTTTCATCCTTTATCTTCAAGATCATAATGAACTTCGGATCTCTCGACTAACTTTGACTTTTACTCTCTCCTCTTTACTTTGATTACATAAGATTTTTCGCCATCGTCTAATTATAACCGCCATTACTATCAACTTTACTTTTATGCAATCTTACTACTTGTTGTATAACAATCTGTTGTTTTATTCCATTGTACTTATTTTAGCAGCCTTCTAAGGTTAATTTTGTTAATACTTCCACTATTGTATCTCATCACATTGTATTTTCAAACCATCATTGTTATTTTTAATGTTATTTTACTTCAAATCTCTTCAAGATTTTAAAATTCATTTCATCACTACATGTTATTTAGACGCTTATTTTTAATTTAAGGTTAAGACTATGGCTGATGATGCCTTCAGAGAAGGCGAAACATGTCCCACTATTAGCTAACAAATTTATGTAAATCATCCAAGACGATTTTGTATTGATTAGGTGGTCTAATAAATAACTTAATGTTATTATTTCAATCTACATCATCAATACGGACCAAAAATGATATTTATTACATGTACTGGAGTGTGTATCGTAGAGATAGGATAGGAAAGGTGGGAGGGGGAGTTTTCATTCTGGTGAAAGAAGAATTTGTAAGCTACGAAAAAGTTAAAGATGAGACACATGAAATTCTAGGTGTAAGGCTCATTTCTAAAGATAATAGGCAACTTGATATATTTGGAGTGTACAGATCAGGAAAGGGTAGCACTGATGCGGATTCGGAATTATTTGATAGGATAGTCAGCTATGTGGGAAACGACATGGAAAGAAATGTGATTGTAGCGGGAGATCTGAATTTGCCAGATGTCAATTGGGAAGGAAATGCGAACGACAGGAAGCATGACCAACAAATGGCAAATAAGTTAATATGGGAAGGACAGCTGATTCAGAAAGTGATGGAACCAACCAGAGGGAAAAATATTTTGGATGTGGTGCTGATAAAACCAGATGAGCTCTATAGGGAAACTGAAGTAATAGATGGTATTAGTGATCATGAAGCTGTTTTTGTGGTAGTTAAAAATAAATGTGATAAAAAGGAAGGTCTTAAAAGTAGGGCTGTTAGGCAGTACCATATGGCTGACAAAAAAGGTATGAGGCAGTTTCTAAAAAGTAACTATGATCGGTGGAAAACGGTAAATAAAAATGTAAACAGACTCTGGGGTGGGTTTAAAGAAATTGTTGAGGAATGCAAAAACAGGTTTGTACCTTTAAGGGTGGTAAGGAATGGTAAAGACCCACCTTATTATAATAGAGAAATAAAGAGACTAAGAAGGAGGTGCAGATTGGAAAGAAATAGAGTTAGAAATGGCCGTGGAAGTAAGGAGAAATTGAAGGAACTTAATAGAAAATTGAATCTAGCAAAGAAGGCAGCTAAGGATAACATGATGGCAAGCATAATTGGCAGTCATACAAATTTTAGTGAAAAATGGAAGGGTATGTATAGGTATTTTAAGGCAGAAACAGGTTCCAAGAAGGACATTCCAGGAATAATTAATGAACAAGGGGAGTGTGTATGTGAGGATCTCCAAAAGGCAGAAGTATTCAGTCAGCAGTATGTAAAGATTGTTGGTTACAAGGATAATGTTGAGATAGAGGAAGAGACTAAGGCCAAAGAAGTAATAAAATTTACATATGATAACAATGACATTTACAATAAGATACAAAAGTTGAAAACTAGAAAAGCGGCTGGAATTGATCAGATTTCTGGGGATATACTAAAGACAATGGGTTGGGATATAGTACCATATCTGAAGTACTTATTTGATTATTGTTTGGCCGAAGGAGCTATACCAGATGAATGGAGAGTTGCTATAGTAGCCCCTGTGTATAAAGGAAAGGGTGATAGACATAAAGCTGAAAATTACAGGCCAGTAAGTTTGACATGCATTGTATGTAAGCTTTGGGAAGGCATTCTTTCTGATTATATTAGACATGTTCGTGAAATTAATAACTGGTTCGATAGAAGGCAATTCGGTTTTAGGAAAGGTTATTCCACTGAAGCTCAACTTGTAGGATTCCAGCAAGATATAGCAGATATCTTGGATTCTGGAGGTCAAATGGACTGTATCGCGATTGACATGTCTAAAGCATTTGATAGGGTGGATCATGGGAGACTACTGGCAAAAATGAGTGCAATTGGACTAGACAAAAGAGTGACTGAATGGGTTGCTATATTTCTAGAAAATAGATCTCAGAGAGTTAGAGTAGGTGAAGCTTTGTCTGACCCTGTAATAGTTGAGAGGGGAGTTCCTCAGGGCAGTGTTATCGGACCTTTATGTTTTCTTATATATATAAATGATATGAGTAAAGGAGTGGAATCAGAGGTAAGGCTTTTTGCGGATGATGTTATTCTCTATAGAGTGATAAATAAGTTACAAGATTGTGAGCAACTGCAACGTGACCTCGAAAATATTGTGAGATGGACAGCAGGCAATGGTATGTTGATAAACGGGGCTAAAAGTCAGGTTGTGAGTTTCACAAATAGGAAAAGTCCTCTCAGTTTTAATTACTGCGTTGATGGGGTGAAAGTTCCTTTTGGGGATCATTGTAAGTATCTAGGTGTTAATATAAGGAAAGATCTTCACTGGGGTAATCACATAAATGGGATTGTAAATAAAGGGTACAGATCTCTGCACATGGTTATGAGGGTGTTTAGGGGTTGTAGTAAGGATGTAAAGGAGAGTGCATATAAGTCTCTGGTAAGACCCCAACTAGAGTATGGTTCCAGTGTATGGGACCCTCACCAGGATTACCTGATTCAAGAACTGGAAAAAATTCAAAGAAAAGCAGCTCGATTTGTTCTGGGTGATTTCCGGCAAAAGAGTAGCGTTACAAAAATGTTGCAATGTTTGGGTTGGGAAGAATTGAGAGAAAGAAGAAGAGCTGCTCGACTAAGTGGTATGTTCCGAGCTGTCAGCGGAGAGATGGCGTGGAATGACATTAGTAGACGAACAGGTTTGAATGGCGTCTATAAAAGTAGGAAAGATCACAATATGAAGATAAAGTTGGAATTCAAGAGGACAAACTGGGGCAAATATTCATTTATACGAAGGGGAGTTAGGGATTGGAATAACTTACCAAGGGAGATGTTCAATAAATTTCCAATTTCTTTGAAATCATTTCGGAAAAGGCTAGGAAAGCAACAGATAGGGAATCTGCCACCTGGGCAACTGCCCTAAATGCAGATCAGTATTGATTGATTGATTTGATTTGATATAATACTCAGACATAACAATTATTACAAATTTTACATTACTGCATATTCCGTATGGTGAAAATAGCATAGGTTGTGATCAAGGGTTTATGGTTAATTATTTTAGATACCGGTACATAACTAATCTTGATAAAAATTAATATATTCTTATCCATTAAAGTTACAAATAACATATGTTGCTCAGAGTTCACTTGTTCAGAATTAGTTTTGAAAATTGTTTCACATTCACTGTTTACACTTTTTTGAGGTTTCACAATACACGGGTATTACATATGATGGATAGCTGCAAAACATTTGTCATGCAGTGGATCAGAGCAGTTTTCACAGGCTTTCACTTTTTGTTGGAGTATTGGGCACATCTTCTGCATGGCTGGTCAGTGAAAATAATACTGTATGTTGAGCTTCATGGGTCTAGGTAGGATCTTCAGCTCTCCTCCTACACTGTAAATGTTGATGAGGGCCAGGACTCCAGCATGGTTAATAAGGCTCAGACTGGATGTCTCTGAAATCTGAAACACCTGATTTCCATATCCTGTTTGTCCCTTCCTTTATGGATACTGGTGCATTGATACCCCCCTACCCTTGCATCATCGTGTATCTGTAAAGGCAGGCTCTTTGACTGCCAAAGGAGCTGCAAAGCATGGGGGGATATTTTCTACAGTAGGAATGTGGTGACCCCATCGCCCAGTGGGAAACCACTGCAGTCAGCTTCATGAGTATTGGCAGGTAAACCATACATCTAGCTGACATGAGCTGACATGACTGACCATCTAGTGCAAAACCAAACACTTGTGTGAAGATCCACAATAGGCCCAGCAAGCCAGTGGTTAGCATCTTTTATTGCTTTCAAACGTAAAAAGAGCCTTGGATCAAAGTTATTACCTAATGTGACACAGTCTCTGAGCAGATCTATCAGGTATGACAGCCAACATGGTTCCGATGATAGACGGATTTACTAGAAGAGGAAAGTACAAATTGCGACCATGAATATATTGACCCTAACTGGTAAGACCAAAGAACTCACACATATGATGAAAAGGAGAAACATATTTATATTGGGTCTGAGCAAAATAAAATGGAGAAAGACAAGTAATAAGGTTCTCAGAGGTGGCTACAAAATATATTGGTGTGGACTGGAAAAAGAGGCCAAAAATGGTGTGGGATTTTTACTGACAAAAGATATGGATGCTGTGTCAGAAGTTTCCTACAAGAACGACAGGATCATAAAATTATCTATACAATTAGAGTCAACAAATAACATGATTGTACAAGTGTATACCCCACAGACTAGATAAAGTGCTGATGGTAAAGAAAATTTCTTCAAGACTTAGATGATTTAATTGATGAAGGAAACGTTTTCATTATTGGAGACCTAAATGCACAAGTTGGAGCAAACAGACAAGGCTGTGAGGATATCATTGGACCTCATGGGTTTGGAAACAGAAATGCAGAAGGTGAACAACTGATTGATCTTTGTAGAAGAAATGGCATGATCATCAAGAACACCTTCTTCAAAAAACGAGGGAGTACAAAATAACATGGTATAGCTGGGATGGCAAACATAAATCTTTGATTGATTATGTCATCACAACAAAGGTGGGGGGAAATGGCTGTCTGATGTTGAGGTCATTCCCAGCGAAAGTATGGACAGCGAGCATAGATTGCTGATCATGGCCTTGGGCCATATGACAAATGAAATTCAGAAGAAAACAAAGAAGAAACAAAAAATAAAATAAAATAGCTTTTCATATTGAGATCCAGAAGTAATTTCTTAAATCATTTGTAAAAAAGAAGAAATTACTTCTGGATCTCAATATGAAAAGCTATTACCAGAGTGTGGTATTAGAACATGAAATGCTTTCTCATGCGTCACAGGCTTAAGTATTAGTTAAAGGTCACAGGAGACTAAGCATATGTTTGAGTTGCTAAGAACATACTGTATACCATAGCTCTCCAGGAAGCTTTTCTTATTTCCTTAAACTTATGGTAATTTTCTTGCATATGTGTACGTGCATATGAAAAGGGACCACATGTCGCGTACTAAGACAAAGGTACTGTCATGTTCCATAATATGTAACTAATAGGATGTAATTGAATTGACTGATCCAAAAGAAATTAAGGCCTTAAATAAGCATGTAATGTTACAACATAAGATTTCATAACTTGTCAGTAGAGCTGTTTAAGAATTTGGTTACTTTGTGATACAAATAACTACTAAACTATTTGGAAGTTATGCTGGCATTTACATTTTCATGTTCACTGGTATTCTGACATAGAATTTTTTAAATGAAATTTACCAACAGATATTATTTACGGTCTAATTTTTTTGTGGAGATATATCTATCGATGCTAAGTCTCTGAGGTTTGACTTGCAGAAGGTCACTGAAGAGAACTAATTGCAACACTACTGCACTTCACAAAAATTATCACATACCTTAATGATCATTAATCACAGCCAGCATAAGACAGGAATATCATTTATTCATGCTGAAACCTGCAGTTTGGAATATGCCCTTTCACTGTCTGGTGTCGATGTCCTGCCTCTCCACAGTAGCTGCAGGTGGGTTAAGACCTCTTCTTTGGGGAGAATTTTCTCAGAGTTGGTGGTTTTCTCTTCTGAGCCTCACTTGTATTTTTAGGCATTACACTTTTTTGAAGAAGATGATGATGATGGTGTAATTATTGGCAGAGGAGGAGAAACAGAAGCCGGCTTCATAAGATTTTCACTTGAGGTGTTTGGTGGTGGTGTTGTTGGAGCAGAGAAAGATGTTACAGCAGGACATAGTATATCTTTCTTATCTTCTGATATGAAGGGACTAATAGTAGGAGTGGGTTGTGAAATATGTTAATAGTACTTTTTTTATGTTCTTCTTTTTTACAAATTATATAAGAAATTACTTCTGGATCTCAATATGAAAAGCTATTACCAGAGTGTTGTATTAGAATATGAAATTATTTCTCATGCGTCACAGACTTAAGTATTAGTTAAAGGTCACAGGAGACTAAGCATATGTTTGAGTCTATCGATGCTAATTCCTTGAGGTTTGATGACTTGCGGAAGATCGCTGAAGTCAGCTGGTGGATCTTCTGGAAGGATAGTGTAGGGTACTTTGTCATAAATTATGGGTTTCTTTGTCAACACTACACCAGGGTACAATTTCATATACACAAAGTGATGTAATCTGGGTTATTTGTGGGATGTTTTTCATTCCAGTACGGAACTTGTTTTGCCAGTCATAAGTAGGAATTGTTACATTTCCAGATTCTGTGCCAACAGCAACAGGAAAAATAGAGCTAGAAACCTGACAACTTTTACGGGCAACATTAATTACATCTTCAATAACTTCACTTTCATTTTTTCCAGAATGCTCTCTTGAAACAACCAAAATACAAATCAGGTTAAAATTTCATGTGTCCCACTGGCATAAATGAAATTTTTCAACTGCTGTTGTTTCCTGTCATAACCCTCCACATGAGGTATCTCATTAAGATGTTTTTATTTTGCCCAACACAGTTATCAGCATGGAATTCTAAATGCTCCTCACCTACTGAAAACTTTTCCAAGAAGTGATGCACAAGAGATAAGACAGTATTTACTTCTTTACCCACAATACAAGCTTCTGGAATAATGTACAAAACAAATTTGTTAAGTTGCTCACATGCTCACTTTATAGCCTGTAAGAAAGAAAATGGGTCTAACTTGTTGTGGATTGTATGCACCTTTTGGGCAAAATCAAAACTGTAATGCATTGTGCCTTTGAATGTGTTACAGCTATGTGGCCCAAGAGACAATGGAGTTTCCAGTTGTCTAATCCCTTGTCTACAATTGTGTATGGTGTTTTTATAAAGCAGTCCGCTCTGCTTGGATGTGATTAAGATGTTGTATAGCCTTCTCCATCAGATTTCTTTTTTCCTCCTCATCCATAATTGACAGTTTCCCTATTACAGCTTAATTGCTTCTACAAATCATACAAAGATCAGTCTTGGGTTTCTGAACTACTGTGTTATTACAAAATGTATGCCAGATGGGATATCAGGATGAGAGTGATACAGGAATTCTCTCTAATGATTTATAACTGTCAGAGTATAATGTATGAACATACTTCTTAGACATGCTGGTTGGGAGAAGCATGAGAAGTCTTTAATATGTTTCGGTGAATTTTTAGGCTGCACCCGTTCTTTCTTGAATTATTCCTTTAATTTTTTTTAGCCTCTTAGAGCCACAAGCGAATACAAATTGAAAGAATGACGGACACACCTCCTGCCCTCTGAAGTGATAAATTGTGTAAGTTTCTTTCCTGTCGTAATTTTTTCTCTTAGTAGCTGTCGTCATTGGCTGGTTTCGTACTCATGCATTCGTCGCACACTTCTCTGCAGTATGAAATACACTGAAAGACTGCAAAGGTATCGGAAATATTTGCAGCAGACAGGATGTTTATGAAACCTATTACCTGTATTAAAAGTGCCCAGCTAGGATTTATTTATCATAAGATAAGATATCCGAGTCATATTATCTTATGCTCGCGCAGCTATGAGCGCAAGCGAGTAAGTGTGTGGAGCCTCGCTTACAATACAAAAAGTGGTCCCTTTCGTAGTATTAAATAAACCTCATGTCTTAGCAGTGATTATTTTCAGAGGGCTTTTAAATTCACGCAGTGAGTAGATGATGGTCTAAGCAATACATAGGTATCAAAAACGAAAATTCGACATTTTACTCCCTTGAGTGTTTTTTTACAATTATTTTGTGAACTGTTGACTGATATGTGGTCCATTTTCTTACACATGCACACGTATTTCCTTAATTGTGTTCAGCTAACATTAGGGAAAATAATGTAGCATTCAATTCATATTTTTTTTAAATTTTGAAGTAAGTTTAAGGTGTTCATAAAAATTACATATCAAAAGTAAATTTTGTAAAGAAAACCAAATAATTAAATCGAATTACAATTACAGTTGTAACCAAGCAGGGTGCCTGCACACGTTAAAGCACTACGGCTAGTTCTGCATTTGGGAGATGAGTTGAAGAACTAACAAAGTTGAAATGAATGATGGTGAATGAAATCGGGTAAGGAGGTGGAAGAAATCAGCTGTGGCCTACGAATAGGAACTGTCCCAGCATTTGCCTGGAAGTGAAGATGGGAAACCACACAAAAACTTCCCAGACAGCCAATGGTAGTGTTCAAACATATGGAATGGATTAAAATTGTTTAAGAGAATCCAAAGCACCAAGGTCTAATTTCCATTAAATTTGTACAGTTTTGTGAGGAATGACTCATGAACAATTATAGAAAAGCTACTATTTATCAAGTCAGATCTTATGTAGTTTGGGTTATTGTAAATACCATGGTCCTCCAGGCCTTGATGGCCCTTGGCTTATTAACTGATTGCTTTGTTAGGGTGATGATAGTATATTGTTTTAAGTGGAATTACAACTTGAAAATCATTCCCAATGCCTTGTTCGCAGAGTTGAGTGTCACACAATGAATCTCACACTTGTTAAAGCCAATTTTAAAAATTAGGGCAGTATCTCAGATCAGTTATATGAATGGCTGAGCAAAAATTATTCCAAATCCTCAAGCTAGTCTTAGATTTGTGACAGAGCCTTCTGAACATCAGTTTGTGGCACTAACTACTAAGCGTAGGAGTCACACATAACTTTGTTTAAATGCACATCAAACATTTAATATAATCAACAAATTCTATAATGTACTGCCTATTTCATTCAGTAATACCAACTGTTTTAACTTTTAGCCTGTAAGTTGATACTCTATTCAAAGCA
Organism: Anabrus simplex; assembly: GCF_040414725.1. Classification (NCBI taxonomy): domain Eukaryota; kingdom Metazoa; phylum Arthropoda; class Insecta; order Orthoptera; family Tettigoniidae; genus Anabrus; species Anabrus simplex. The sequence goes on along the minus strand of NC_090265.1, from coordinate 1,176,726,846 downwards.
GAACTCTGTTTTTAATTCATAAAAGAGGAATTGTAATCTTACCTACAGAATTCGTCTGCCAATGCACTGTCAACTCTCGTATGATTTTCCAGCTTGAGAAATATCTCTTGTATGAGATGATTACTTCTAGTCATGCACTCAAGAAGCACTAAACCTGAATTCTGAAAGTATTAATACAATTGACAATCACAAATTTTGATACTGTAAATATGTTACACATATATTTTAGGAGAACTATTGGAATTCTATAAATCTTTATGCAATATAAACACTGACAGGTACTTGGCCCACTATCTGAAAATTGTTGATTCCAAAAGTGGAGTAGTGTAGGGTGCCAGATTTTCAAAACCAAAAACAGGGACACTTTGCATATTTCAACACTTAAAAAAGGGACAAAAAAAAAAAAGGACACTTCTGGTATGATCTACATGAAAGTTGAATAACATTTGGTTGTATTGTACAATTATTTTGAACTTAAGTTAACTACAGGATCAAAGTGTTTATGATTACAGTTCATTATCACTCACTACTGATCTGCATTTAGGGCAGTCGCCCAGATGGCAGATTCCCTATGTGTTGTTTTCCTAGCCTTTTCTTAAATGATTGCCAAGAAACTGGAAAATTATTGAACATTTCCCTTGGTAAATTATTCCAATCCCTAACTCCCCTTCCTATAAATGAATATTTCCCCCAATTTGTCCTCTTGAATTCCAACTTTATCTTCATATTGTGATCTTTCCTACTTTTAAAGACACCACTCAAACTTATTCGCCTACTGATGTCCTCCCATGCCATCTCTCCACTGACAGCTCGGAACATACCACTTATAAGTAACTAATCTCATTTTGGTCTATATTGAAGATACAATAAGTAAAACACCTTCAAGATTAAAATTATTGTGTTCACCTTTTCAATACAAATATACAGTATATTTTTTAGTGATTAAATTCTACATGAATTAAAAACACCAGTTAGGGACATGTTTTGCCCTAGTTATGGGCATCTTCAGCCTATTACTAAATCTTAAGATCAAGAATTAAAACTATAAACATTGGAACTTAATAGTAAACTTAACTTAATACTAAATACAATGGTCTTATGCTTTTTACATAGTTTACAATATGTAGAGTATGTACAATATGTACATTAACTTTGCCAGAATTTATGAACAACGAATTAATTTATTTTATAATGACTAGACATCCAAATTGTAGATTGGATTGGTCACAGCGTGAATTGGGGTTCTCAAATTGTATTGACTAGAGATTATCACAGCGTGAGTTGGGGTTTCTTCAATTGTTATGGTCGCCTGAGTCGTAAGTATTGTTACAAAACCGGAACCATGGTTAAAGTCGTTCATGTTAGAGTATGAATCAGTTTGAATATTCCTTTAGAAAGAAGCATGGTTATGTATTAAGGTTGAAGCATGTATGTTGGAAACTATTGCTGATTGGATAAAAATTTTGGAAATCCCAACTCACGCTGTGATAATCTCTAGTCAATACAATTTGAGAAACCCCAATTCATGCTGTGATCAATCCAATCTACAATTTGGATGTCTAGTCATTATAAAATAAATTAATTCATTGTTCGTAAATTCTGGCAAAGTTAATGTACATATTGTACATACTGTACATATTGTAAACTATATAAAAAGATAAGATCATTGTATTTAGTATTAAGTTAAGTTTACTATAAGTTCCGATGTTTATAGTTTTAATTCTTGACCTTAAGATTTAGGCTGAAGATGCCCATGTTGTTGTTTGAGTCATCAGTCCATAGACTGGTTTTATGCAGCGCTCCATGCCACCCTACCCTGTGCTAACCTTTTCATACTGGGCGAGTTGGCCGTGCACGTAGAGGCGTGTGGCTGTGAGCTTGCATCCGGGAGATAGTAGGTTCGAATCCCACTATCGGCAGCCCTGAAAATGGTTTTCCGTGGTTTCCCATTTTCACACCAGGCAAATGCTGGGGCTGTACCTTAATTAAGGCCACGGCCGCTTCCTTCCAACTCCTAGTCCTTTCCTATCCCATCGTCGCCATAAGACCTATCTGTGTTGGCGCGACGTAAAGCCCCTAGCAAAAAAAAAAACCCCTTTTTATCTCTATGTAACTACTGCATCCTACATCTGCTCTAATCTGCTTGTCATATTCAAACCTTCGTCTACCCCTACTATTCTTACCACCTACACTTCCTTCAAAAACCAACTGCACAAGTCCTGGGTGTCTTAAGATGTGTCCTATCATTCTACCTCTTCTTCTTGTCAAATTTAGCCAAATCGATCTCCTCTCACCAATTCGATTCAGTATCTCTTCATTTGTGATTCGATCTATCCATCTCACCTTCAGCATTCTTCTGTAACACCACATTTCAAAAGCTTCTATTCTCTTTCTTTCTGAGCTAGTTATCGTCCATGTTTCACTTCCATACAATGCCACGCTCCACACGAAAGTCTTCAAAAACATCTTTCTAATTCCTATATCAATGTTTGAAGTGAGCAAATTTCTTTTCTTAAGAAAGCTCTTCCTTGCTTGTGCTAGTCTGCATTTTATGTCCTCCTTACTTCTGCCATCATTAGTTATTTTACTACCCAAGTAACAATATTCATCTACTTCCTTTAAGACTTCATTTCCTAATCTAATATTTCCTGCATCACCTGCCTTCGTTCGACTGCACTCCATTACTTTTGTTTTGGACTTATTTATTTTCATCTTGTACTCCTTACCCAAGACTTCGTTCATACCATTCAGCAGCTTCTCGAGGTCCTCTGCAGTCTCAGATAAAATAACAATATCATCGGCAAATCTCAAGGTTTTGATTTCCTCTCCTTGGATTGTGATCCCCTTTCCAATTTCTCTTTGATTTCCTTTAGTGCCTGTTCTATGTAAACATTGAAGAGGAGGGGGGACAAACTGCAGCCTTGCCTCACTCCTTTCTAGGTTGCTGCTTCCTTTTCAAAGCCCTTGATTCTTATCACTGCAGACTGATTTTTATACAGATTGTAGATAATTCTTCATTCTCGGTATCTGATCCCAATCACCTTCAGAATCTTAAATAGCTTGGTCCAATCAACATTATCGAATGCCTTTTCTAGATTTACGAATGCTATGTACGTGGGCTTGTCCTTCTTGATTCGATCCTCTATGATCAGACGTAAAGTCAGGATTGCTTCACGTGTTCCTACATTTCTTCTGAAGCCAAATTGATCTTCTCCCAAGTCAGCTTCAACTTGTTTTTCCATTCTTCTGTAAATAATACGTGTTAAAATTTTGCAGGCATGAGATACTAAACTAATGGTGCGGTAGTTTTCACACCGGTCAACACTGGCTTTCTTGGGAATAGATATAACAACATTCTGCTGAAAATCGGATGGGACTTCTCCTGTCTCATACATCTTACACACTAAATGGAATAACCTTGCCATGCTGCTTTCTCCTAAGGCAGTCAGTAATTCAGAATAACTAGGGTGAAACATGCCCCTAACTGGTGTTTTTAATTCATGTAGAATTTAATTGCTAAAAAATATATATTTGTATTGAAAAGGTGGACACAATAATTTTAATCTTCAAAGTGTTTTAAATACTCTTAATCGAGCAGCTCATCTCCTTTCTCCCAAGTCTTCCCAGCCCAAACTTTGCAACATTTTTGTAACGCTACTCTTTTGTTGGAAATCACCCAGAACAAATCGAGCTGCTTTTCTTTGGATTTTTTCCCGTTCTTGAATCAAGTAATCCTGGTGAGGGTCCCATACACTGGAACCATACCCTAGCTGGGGTCTTACCAGAGACTTATATGCCCTTCCCTTTACATCCTTACTACAACCCCTAAATACCTTCATAACCATGTGCAGAGATCTGTACCCTTTATTAACAATCATATTTATGTGATTACCCCAATGAAGGTCTTTTCTTATATTAACACCTAGGTACCGGTACTTACAATGATCCCTAAAAGGAACTTTCACCCCATCAACACAGTAATTAAAAGTGAGAGGACTTTTCCTATTTGTGAAACTCACAACCTGACTTTTAACCCCATTTGTCATCATACCATTGCCCACTGTCCATCTCACAACACTATCGAGGTCACCCTGCAGCCGCTCACAATCTTGTAACTTATTTATTACACTGTACAGAATAACATCATCTGCGAAAAGCCTTATCTCTGATTCCACTTTTTTACACATATCATTGATATAAGTTATATGAAAACATAAAGGTCCAATAATACTGCCTTGAGGAATTCCCCTCTTAATTATTACAGGGGCATATAAAGCTTCACCTACTCTAGTTCTCTGAGTTCTATTTTCTAGATACAGTTAGGCACAGTATCAGAATTATCATCATCATTATATGTATGTGAAGTCATTATGTCCTCCAAAAGCTTTTCTTCTTTCAGTACTTTCATAAAAGTCAGTACATAAAATATCAAAACGTGTCATGATCACAGTCATTGCTTTTACAGTCTTCATGTTTAAATGTTTCATCTGACCACAAAGAGCTCATGAGAGAAAAAAATTCTCTCAACAGCTCCATCTGTTCCTGTGACTGCCATAACAAATTCAACAAATGTTGGTAAGTTCTTGTAGTGGATGCCTATTTCTAGGAGTACCTTAAACACAGCACTCCATGTTTTGTCTATTTCAGCTTTTATGTCCTTCCATTCTTCTATCTTGTAGTTCACAACATTATTTACATGACTGACTTCATCAAATAACTCTTCTTCATGAATGATACTGAATGTGTTGCAATCAATGTCACCAATTGTTTTTAGGCTGCTTTGAACTTCAGCCCAGGCTGGTGGAGTGTGCATCTTAATCCAATTGAAATGCTTTTACTGAGTGAGCTGGCCATGCGGTTAGGGTCGTGTAGCTGTGAGCTTGCATTTGGGAGATAGTTGGTTTGAACCCCACTACCGGCAGCCCTAAAGGTAGTTTCCATGGTTTCCCATTTCCATGCCAGGCAAATGCTGGGGCTGTACCTTAATTAAGACCACAGCCACTTCCTTCCCATTCCTACCCCTTTCTATCTCATTGTCGCTGTAAGATTTATCCGTGCCTGTGCAACATAAAAAGCAACAAATTGAAAAAGTTGAAATGTTTTTAGTGGTTGGAAATGGTGAGTCTGTTTACTTAAATATTCAAGGAAAGTATATAAAAAATAAATTTGCTGAGGTTAAAACATCTTTTTCATCAAAGATACAGTACCCTCATCTTTCAATTCTGAAATACAGTAACTAACATTTTAAATGTGTGAAAGTTCTCTTGTGATTTTCTGTCTGAGCAATTCCAGTTCTTCTACCACTTCAGATGCCATTCTTTCTCTATCTTTATTTCCATTATTGCTTCTGAGAATATTTTCAGCTGGCTTTGAATGAAATGGAGCCAAAAGAATGTTCATTGATCTTTAAAAAATTATTTCAATGATGTAGAACATTGTTTAGTGACAAAAAGTAACCTCTAAGTCCATCATACATGTCAATAACTCTACTCACACCTGGTAGTAACCATAACCGTCTTGTTTCAACACTGCCTAAAACACACTTGTATTAGTTTTCCACAAATAGATGGAATGTTTTCAGTTCTTCCACTCTTACGGTGTAAATATGGAAATATTGAAATATCTTATTTATAACTATTTAGATATCAATAAGCTGATTATCAGCACTTATATGGATACCATTATGAACAACATTAGCTGCATACCCAGTACCAAGAACGTTCATTTTTTCCTCTTTTCTCAGTCTTGAGAATACATTGTTGGCACCATCTTGTTTGTATCCACCGATGTTGGTGTTGGAGTTATTTGCAGAAAACACAATCATTTTCTCAGTCAGCTGATGCTTTAGAAAAATATCTATGATATGATTTGCAAGCAGTTCTGCTGTTTCTCCTGTTATGTTCTGGAACTCAATAACTTTGATCTGAATACCTTCAGTCGGGATGAAGTACCTAATAAGAACTGGCACCAATTTCCGATCTGTTTATAGTGTGATGTGCCCAGCATAACTGAAATATATTTGGCTTACTTCAGTTCAGCTCCTATCTCTTGCATTGCATAAATTACCAGGACATTCACTAAAATTGATTTCCACTTTGTTTGTCCACATGTAAACTTCTTTTGATAAAAGATTCTCACTATTGCAGAAGTGCAGTTATAAATAAAGTCCATTGATTTCAAAGACAGATTACATTTCAATGTATGGAAAGCAAAAATCCTTCTTGCTACGCAAGACATTTACTTTCATCAGTTAATTTCCCCATTACATTTTTTATGAAAAATGATTTAACATCTAGACTTGAATAGTAAGCAGCAGCTGCCACTTAATGTTTTTGCTTGTACAAATGTTGTTCTAGGCCTATATCAGAATGGCCTCTGTGTGCAATAAAAAAAAAAAAGCAAATGACACACTGTACATAATGAGTTGTTTGTTGTTACACCTTCTCTCAAGAAGGGATATTCTTGTTTTAAATCCTGAATGAAACTACACTTCCTTTTCAGCCTGATTAAAAATCCAAGATGAAATATCACCATACACAACATGTCTTTAATAACTTTATTATTATTATTATTACTGGTACTATACAGACACTAAAGTAAATTTGTGTCCTGTTGACTGACTGACTGACGTTATATACGTCAATTTTAGTGAATGTTCTGGTAACTTATGCAATGCGAGAGATAGCAGCTGAACTGAAATAAGCCAAAAATATTTCTGTTATGTGGGGGCACATCACACTACATACAGATCCAAAGTTGGTACCCATTTTTAATAGGTACTTTTTCCTGACTTAGAAAACATCTGTTGAATTTTTATTATGTTGTTAAATACAGTATAAATTAAATGATGCTCTGGACTGTCTGTCTCACAATCACTTGGATGTGGCACACACCTGAGAAGGCACAGATGCCAACCAACCGACCGGCCAACCGACCGACCGACCAACCAACCCCACCCCCACCCCACCCACCCACCCTTAGGGCAGTCGTCCAGGTGACAGATTCCCTCACTTGTTTACCTAGTCTATTCTTAAATAATTTCAAACAATTTGGTAATTTATTGAACATCTCCCTTGGTAAATTATTCCATCCAAATTCCTCTTCCTGTAAATGAATATTTGCCCCAATTTGTCCTCTTTTTTTCAACTTTATCTTCATATTTTGATCTTTCCTTCTTTTAAAAACACCATTCAAACTCATCTACAAATGCCATGCCACTCTATCTGTCCACTGACAGATTGGAACACACCACTTAGTCAAGTAACTTGTCTCCTTTCTCCCAAGTCTTCCCAGCCCAAACTTATCAACATATTTGTAATGCTACACTTTTGTCAGAAATTGCCCAGAACAAGTTGAGCTGATTTTCTTTGGATTTTTTCCATTTCTCAAAAAAACAAGTAATCCGGGTGAGAGTCCCACACACACTGGAACCGTACCCTAATTGTGGTCTTGCTAGAGACTTATATGCCCTCTTGTTTACATCCTGTTGGTCTGAGTGGCTCAGATGGTTGAGGCGCTGGCCTTCTGACCCCAACTTTGTAGGTTCGATCCTGGCTCAGTCCAGTTCTATTTGAAGGTGCTCAAATACATCAGCCTTATGTCGGCAGATTTACTGGCATGTAAAAGAACTCCTGCGGAACAAAATTCTGGCACCTCAGTGTCTCCGAAAACCGTAAAAAGTAGTTAGAGGGACGCATAGCAAATAACATTATTATTATTGTTTATATCCATACTTCCATACTTCTTCTATATCCCTTGCCCGGTCTCCCGGACATTGGCAATCAACATGGGCAGTGTTCTTCTATCTTCATGGTTTGACGTTTCTTATCCCAGTCCAGTCTTGAATGTTCTTGAGATATGATGTTCTATTTCTGCCCACTCCTCATTGTCCTTTGTCCTTCAATTTTGCCTTTTAAAATTAAGTGCAATGCTGCATATCTTTCACCAGCAGCTCTTAGAGTTTGCTCTCTGCAATATCTGTTCATTAGAGACATAATCTATCCAGAGGACTTAGCATTTTTCTATGAAATTGCATTTCCAGATCTTCCAACCTTTTTATGGTGGTCATTTTCAAGCTTCAACTCCATAAAGAAAAATTGATCAAACATAACATTTAGCTATGTGCTGTCTCAGTTTTAAATTTAAGGTGTCATCACACAGTAATGCTTTCATATTATTGAACACAAATCTTGCTATTTCTATACATCCTTACTACAACCCCTAAATATCTTCATAACCTCGTGAAAAGATCTGTAACCTTTATTTACAATCCCATTTATGTGATTACCCCAGTGATGATCTTTCTTTATATTAAGAGCTAGGTACTTACAGTCATTCCCATGAGGAGCTTTTATCCCATCAATGCAATAATTAAAACTGAGAGGACTTTTCTTCTTTGAGAAACTCACAACCTGACTTTTTACCCTATTTATCACCATACCATTGCCTGCTGTCCATCTCACAACATTGTAGAGATCTTTTTGTAGTCGCTAACAATTTTGTAACTTATTTATTACTCCATACAGTATACAATCATCTGCAAAGGGCCTTATCTCTTATTCCAGTTCTTTACTTACATCATTTATATATGTATATAAGGAAACATAAGGGCCTTAGATATGTCAAACACAATAAACCATTTGATCTCCTGAATCTAAAATATCTACTATATCTTGATGGAATCCTACAAATTGAGCTTCAGTGGAATAACCTTTCCTAAATCCAAAGTGGCTTCTATCAAACCAGTTAGTAATTTCACAAACATGCCTAATATAATCAGAAAGAATGCTTTCCCAAAGTGTGCATGCAACACATGTGAAGCTGACTGGCCTGTAATTATTGGCTTTATGTTTATCTCCCTTTCCTTAATACAATGGGGCTACTATAGCAACTCTCCATTCATTTGGTATATCTCCTTCATGCAAATAGTAATCAAATAAATACTTCAGATATGGTATTATATCCCAATCCCATTGCCTTTAGTATATCATCAGGGATCTTATCAATTCCAGCTGCTTTTCTAGTTTACAACTTCTGTATCTTATTGTAAACGTTTTTGTTATTTTAAGTAAATTTCAATAGTTTGTTAGTATTAGTTATTTCCTCTACCTTGACATTATCCTTGTAATCAACAATCTTTACATACTACTGACTGAATACTTCTGTCATTTGTAAATTCTCGCATATACACTCCCCTTGTTCATTAATGATTTCTGGGATGTCCTTCTTTGAACCTGTTTCTGCTTTAAGGTACCTATACATACCCTTCCATTTTTTGCTAAAATTTGTATGACTGCCAATTATACTTACCATCATCTTAGTCTTAACTGACTTCTTTGCTAGATTCAGTTTTGTATTAATTTCCTTCAATTTCTCCTTACTTCCCAACCATTTCTCTTTTTTTCTTTCCAATTTGCACCTTCTTCTTATTCTCTTTATTCCTCTGTTAATAATATAGCAGATCTTTACCATTTCCTACCACATTTAAAGGTTTAAATTTAATTTTTTGATGTCATCCTTAATTGACTTCCAGATCCCTGTACTCTTATCACCTCTACCTAGTCCACCCTATTTCTCTGGATGTACCTTCCTATAACCCTTGTAAACATCCCTCCTAACTTATATGTACCACTGCAGTTCAAGTGAAGGCCATCTGAATTTCTTGGTGAGACAAACGTTTCTTATGTAAATTTCAATATCAAATGTGTAGATTTCATGACCACATTGTACTTCAAATATTCTTTCAGCTAAACATGTTGTGTCAAGTACCAACCAATAGTGTGGGGATCTACTGATACTTCATTTATACAAGGGCTATCCAATTAAACCTTTCGATAATTGTATTAAATATTACAAAATTTTCCCTCATTGGACTCATCAAGATTGCCTTGTCTGAAGATGTGCAATGACTCCCTCAATTAACAACCTCTCCACAGGGTTGATGTCAGACCTACTCTCCCTTATTCCATAGGAAGTGATTATACTTGAACTAACTGCTGTATTTATCATTCAGTATTTTTTTCATTACCTATTCCTCCAGGTACCTGGCATAAATATTGATATACTCAATTAAAGAATCACTAAATAAGACATAAATTCAATACACTGACAGGCAGGATAATGCCTCTTTATATTTGGGAGTAGAATTGACCACTTGAAGACATGCCCAGGAAAACAGGCCAGCTCTGAAAATTCAGGTTTTTGTGATAAGTGATGCTACCTCTTTTCTGTCCAGAGAAGCACCATTTTAATTAATTAATTACTTTATTGCAGCCTAATGGCCACAGAAGGAAAAGGTACATAAATATTTTTTTGCTATTGGTTTTACGTCGCACCGACACAGATATGTCTTATGGCGACGATGGGACAGGAAAGGGCTAGGACTGGGAAGGAAGCAGCCATGGCCTTAATTAAGGTACAGCCCCAGCATTTGCCTGGTGTGAAAATGGGAAGCCACGGAAAACCATCTTCAGGGCTGCCGACAGTGGGGCTCGAACCCACTATCTCCCGAATACTGGATACTGACCGCACTTAAGCGACTGCAGCTATCGAGCTTGGTGGTACATAAATAATGGAATAATAAAGTTGAATTAATTACTTTTGCTGTAGTCAGCTAGAGATCTTTCTCATTTCCTGCAGGCTGTTATGTGGTATTTCCCACAAACATTCTTGCATAACATGCATAGGCACTCGTTTGGTTTGTGGAACTTCTTATTCCGACATATCTGGTGATGAAAACTGTGCACGGCGAGTTGCGTCATCACAGACCTCAATTCTTGGTTCCCACTTGTCCATCTCCTGTCGATCATTGCATCCGTGGTGTAGAAATCTCTAGAGATTTCTGTGCACTTCTGTTTTCTTCTTTCAGTTATTTCCTTGTTTCAACTACTTGTATACCATTCTGGATCAAACTGACTTCAATACTCCTAGCAACATTTTCAGGTATATGGATTTGATGCTTTCTAATGCAATTAGGTCTGTCACATTCAATTTCTCCCAAATAATTTCTAAACCATGTGTTAATATTGGGGTTATTTTAGCATGAAATAAGATCATGGCTGTTTGCAGTGAAAGCCTGGTGATGTTTCTTATATCACATATTCCTCTCATGGCTGCCATTACCCTTTCCTTAATGTGTAGCCTGAAAGAGTTGCACGTTGACTGTATTGTAATTCCAAGGTATCTGAAAGAATTAACCATCTTAATCTCTTAAAGTCATAGTCTCTTGTGATGCTGGTCTTCCACCTTTACGGAATGTCATATATATACTGTTTCGTTGTGGTTCACTGTGAATTCATTAACATTAGCCAAATTTGCTAGGGAGTTCAAAGCTGTCTGTAGCTCACCTTTATCAGGAGAGCCTAGGACCACGTCATCTGTGTACAGATACATAGATATTATAAGAGTTTCTTCTATGATCTTCGTGATGTTGACCGTAGTGATGTTGGGAAGCATACGGCTCATAGGTTCTCCTTGTAGTACACTGTTAGTCTGTGTAATTTCCCTCGATGTTGATACTCTGTCTTGTATTTCTATTATGTTGTAGGCCAGAATATTTCTTATTGCCATTGTGATTTTATTTTCTCCCATTGTTACATGTTTCAGTTTTTTCAAGAGTTTTGTACTCTTCACTAAATCAAAAGCTTTCGTATAATCCATGGAAACTGTATGAATCTTTCCCTTCGGGTGTCATAGTACCTGGTCTATATTGTTAAGTAGGTTATGAGTAGCTTGTAAAGTTGATCTCCCTTCTCTGAAGCAAATTGTTTGTCCAGCAATAAATTTTTTAAACTGGACTAAGTCCAAACTCTCATATTAGGATATACCGGTATACAGAAGTTGAAATTCTTGCTTTTCTCTAAATGCTTTTTCAGTAATATCAGAAGAAGGCTAACCAGCTGCTGTTATCATAGGTGCTCTGTAGTGGAAAATAGCACAACTCTTTTAAGCAGGATAGGGAACCTAGAGTCAAATACTGTACATGAAACACATATTAATAAATAACACCTATAAAATTTGAGAATAGTAGTACCATACTTAAACATAGCTTTTATAGTATAAAATATCACTATGATAATACTCGCATATAGTAATTTTAAGAAACTGTGCTTAACGTAATATGTAAACAGAAACAATGGTAGAAAGAGAAGAGGGAAATATTGATGAAACTGTGAAAATTAGGTAATGATTATGTAGGCCTATAATATAAATTTATACTGTCTGCTTTCAGCCTCATTAACAAATCTTACTTTTTTTCCTCTTCAAAAAAGTATGGTTTGGACCATTCTTTTTCATTTAACTAAGTTTTCTCCTACCTTATGAAGAAAATAACAATGAAAATCAGTTTAGTATTTTAGCAATTGTAAATATTTTGATTTTACCGTTTATATCATTGTATGTGTCATTATATGTGATTTATCACTGTTATTTGCTAAAATGTCGCTTCAGTTTCATCCTTCCAATCACATGTATAGTATAAGGTCATGAAAAGTTTTAGACATTTGATTAAGACTCACCCTAGCTCTTGTCAGTGCTGTTGAATCATTTATACATCTCTGTACACTGCCATCATCTAGGAGATTCATTCTTGTCATATTATCTATATTTTCTATTTCAATTGAAGGCTCAGTAATGTTGGAATCTGAAGATCTAGTTACTACTCTTGCTGCAATTGTTCCTACAAAAAGAAGTACCAGTATGTAGAACAAAGTTTTAGATATTAAAGTAATGCATCATGTATAGCAAGGATTCTGATTATTTGTAAAGGAATAAAATTATGGTAAAATGGGCATACTTATATGAAAAGTACTTTAGCTTCCATATACAATGTATTACAGACTGAAACGGTATTTTACAACCAGCTATTAGAAGGCGATCTTACAAATGGCCCTTCTCACAAGGGATATGCCACATCCCACCCTTCATGCCAAAACCTACCTTGAAGATTTGGTGACAGCTGATGTGCTATAAGAAGACCACATATTAGAAATTAGCTGCCTGTTTCCATAGTAATGTCATAAAATTAACCCCTGAATTAATAAGCATTAGGAAAATGACACAAGGTGCTACAGGTTGGATGCTCACTGCAGGCAAGCCAGAATTGGAGCAGCAAGCAGAAAACCATAAGGACACCCCACACAGATCACCAGTGAGGCAGGTATATCCATCTGTGCTGCATTACTGACTGGACATGATGGACTCCAGCTTTGATTTTGGGACCTTGCAGTAGAAACAAGCAGCAAATGTTTTACATGTGGTGTTCTCTTAACGCATTGGTTATGTCTCCTAAGTTTCAACATAGGTTTCGTTGTCAAGGGTGTGATACATCCCTTGTCAGGCCCAACCATGAGTTAATTTCTGTAGATACTGAAGGTATGTCAATAGCCAAAGAATAACTGTTCCAATTACTGACCCAAGACAAGAACTGTTGTAACACAGGGTATGCTAAACAGGGTTTCTGTTAGCAGCTTGTTATTCCCTGTAATAGATTCATTAGTCTATATCTTCAATAACCTGAATAAAGTTCAGGAATCTTTGAATTTTCTTAACAAGATTCAAAATCAACAGTGGACAAGCTAAAATGACAGTAGTCTTACTCATTAACCAGACTAAGAGAAGGTGACATAAGCATGCAACATAGCAGGGGATGTTACCATTCAATCATACATGCAATGGAAATGAATCATTTCAGTACATGGATGATAATAAGGCAGGACCAAATACTTAAAGGGATTTGAACCCTGGAAAAAGAAGGATATAAGGGAGAAAGAATAGTCTGTCTCTCATGGACACTTATATACCTCTTCAATGATCCAATTCGAATCCCTTACAATAATTAGAAAACCCACCAGATACAGTTAAGTTAACAACTCATTACAGAAATATTCATTGATAATAATCACTACTAACACTACTTTTTCCATGAGAGGTTCTTTCCCATAAAAGAATACAGGCTTAGTCTATCATGTAATTGCAATCACATTTGATCAAGGTAAAGAGATGTTAGCCCCAAATAGCCAGCATATATCTAATAAATAAGATAAAACTTCAAGCAAACATTGGTTTGTCCCATACAAAATCATGGATACATTAAAATACTTGTGGATAATATTGCAAACAATTAAGAGGTTTCCTCTACCAACAAGAAAAGTGAGAGGAAAAATAACATTTGTCAATGAAAATATTAGAGAATGGGGGCAATGAATCCCAACAAGAAGAAGAAACCAGCACCCCACATTTATCAGGCATTACACAAATGCCTACTAGAATGAATCATAATGGGATAATCTATCCCTAATTTGGGTACTTTAGTTAGGCAATGAATATTTGTTTGATAAATATTGAACTTCAAATTCCATTAAAAGACCAAGGTTGATTTGTACCCTACAAACATCATCTTTAAACATGACAAATGTAATAGATACATGGTTTCACAAACTGACCTAGCAGGCTTTCCTCATTATTTACTCCCAAGAATCTACATACTGAATCAAGAAAGAAGGAAAAGGAGTGTGGGGATTCAAGAACCCAACACATAGGGATTCCCAATAAATAACCCTTGAACAAATGTCTTCACAGAATTCATAGTTCAGAGGGGCATGAGGTATTAAGTAGCATACTTGTGCTTAGAAATTCTGTCCACAGTTTCCTGCCCATGATCAGTTCAGTTTTTCAAAGAATATGTAGACCACTCCAAACAGACTGTAATCTTAGTCATTACACCTGCATCTCCGTAATGCCCAAAGATAAAGAAAGTAAACAGCTCCTTGAAAGGAACAAATACAATTTAGGATGAATTCATTTTAACATGACTCCCTCTAACTCTCACCTTCGATTAAATATGATAGGGTTAATGGAGCAGAGATTCAGCTCTCTCCGCCTATACATCTGCAGTGCTCGAACATCCAACACTGCGGAAACTCCTGTCGTTTGGAAGAAGTTGCTCGTATTTATATGTAAAGTAGGTAGAATCAAGAAGGCTCAGGAATATGAGATGGGGCAGGCACGTATGTCAAGATGATGTCACAGCAAGAGAGATAAAACAACAGCGGGTGAACAGTGTAGCGGAGGGTATGCTACGGGCAAGAGTATTCAGAAGCAAAATCATGAAGCACTATGGGAACATGAAACTGCATTCAGGTGAGACATAAAGCACACATATTTGTTGTTACATGCTGCAGTGTGATATATTGTGAATTCAAGAAATTGATAATGATAGGCTAGGGGGATGGTATTATGTGCAGAAAGACCATATATTATCGGCACACTTTATCTTGGTACATTTACACCCTAGTGCTGAATCAGTCAACCTCGGCAATCGTTGAGATTCGTACTGGCAACATTTGAAACAACTATGAATCGCTTAAGCATCGTTGTGCGACATCTGGCGTACACTTTACGTACTAGTACTGTTGTTTACACAGCAAAGCCAAACTATAGAATTCATGCTAGGAACAAGATTCGCATCGAGAAATATTATATAATGTGTATGTGACATAGTTGTTGGCTTAAGACAATAACGGTTTAGAAACTTCATATCGATCGATCATATTCTCGATTCAATTCAGATTTCATTTTCATTCAGTTGGCAGCACTATCAGAACCGGGACAGCTTCCTTCTTACTCCTCACCCCTGTACACAAATGCACCAAGATAAAGTGTGCCATTAATACACAATATGGAAATTTTATTTTTTTCACTCTTAGTATCTAAATCATTACATTGAAGAAAATAGCACTATCTCTAGGAAGGTTTGAGAAAGGGCTAGTATTGGGAAGGTAGCAGCTGTGATCTTAATTAAGGTACAGCCCCAACATTTGACTGGTGTGAAAATGGGAAAACATGGAGAATTATCTTTAGGGCTACCCGTGGTGGGAATCAAACCCACCACCTTCCAAATGCATGTTCACATCTACTTGACCTGAACCACGTAGCCAAACTCCATGGTGAAGGAAGCTTAGCAACATCATGTTTCTTTAAATTTATAAGCCTCCAGATAAAGGGTTCTCATTCTGTCTACCTGAGAACTTCAGTACAAATGAAACATCCTTTATAATTGGTGATTTCAAGAGTTGTAATTATTTACAGAGCTCAACAATAGAGAATAAAGATAGAGAAGCTGTCCTTCCATGAGTTAACACTTTTAAACTCTCTTTTAATCACAACTGAAAGTTCCCTGGTGGTGATGTTAATAGTTCTAAGAGGAAGTACAGCTGGGCAAACATCCTCTCTTAACTCTAATCAGAAGGGCAAAAGGAAGAGGTCCAATCAATCAAAGATTAAAGGTATAGGCAAAAAAAGAAGAAGGGCCAAGAAGGACATAAAAATTAAAGACACCCCAGGCCTCACAAACCTAATATGGAAGGGGTTGGAAAGAAGCAAGAGTTGACCAGGAGAAGTAGATAGGAAAGATGAAAGTGAGGATCCATGCACAAGTAAGTAGAAGCAATGCAAGGTGCAGCTAGGCATCCTATGGTCACCAATCCATGCTCCCAAGTTGAGAGACCACTGGGTCCCATTTTAGTCAGCTCCTATAACAAGCACGGGGTACTGTGTATGTTTTCGACTGCCTCTACCCACAAGAGGTGAGAAATAGAAGAGGTTTGACCCTTCAAAGGAATGGAAGAGTTATGAAGTGCATGAAAATGAGACTCCCTAGGCCTCTCACACTTACTGTAATACCATTGGGGTTGGAAAGGAACAAGAGTTGACCAAGGGAGGTTGGATAGAAAAGGTGAAAGTAAGGAGCCATGCACAAGTAAGTAAAAGCAATGCTAGGCTCAGCTCAGGGTCCTTTAGTGCTAAAATTTAGTCGTGTAGGAGTTATTTTGGGCACCAGTAAATCTACCAACATGAGGTTCATATATTTGAACACCTTCAAATACTGTACCACTGGACTGAGCCAACACTGAAACTTCCATCTTGAGCTCAGGAGGCCAGCGCTCTACTATATGAGCTACTCAGCCCAGCTGATTGGCAGTGAAATATGACAAACATAGCTAGGGAGAATGGAAGGAAACTCTGGTGCAGTCTGTCTGCCAGAGTCAAAGAGGCATAGGTGATAGAGGTAAAAGAAGCAGCACACTAATAGATTGTTTCTTTCTTGTTTATAGATTATGCAGATTGTTTCAAAATTCATTCTCTTTCTCCTGAGAAAGGAATTTCAGTACAAAGGAAATCTGACAAATGAACATGAGATGGCTTAGTGAGTTTAAGATATACTAATTACAGATGCTGTCACTAATGAGGAGAGGACATTGGGTTTCGAGGGAGAGTATGGACATAGAAAGAGAAGGAACAAACTCTGAATGAGAGTATACATCATTGCCATCAAAGAAATCAAACCAGATGTTGGTGAGGATTATCTGAAGATGGCCTATGAATATATGACAGGTACAAAATCAGGGAATTGAAGGTGTTGAGATACTGCCAAAAACCAGGTCTGGAAGCTTTCCAATGTGAGAGTCTTATACAGATATGAGAAAAAACTGTGAGAGTAATTAGAACATATGGATAGCAATACATTTCATGGAGAAATGACAACCCTCAAAAGAAGGACCTTCAAGAACTTCTTCAAGATAGTTGCATCTACCAGCATTATTCATGACAGAGATCAATGTGACACAAGATTAGAGTTGCGTCTTACAGCAACTTCAAGGTAACCTTGTCATGGTTGCAGTTGCTTAAACAGAAAAACAAAACAGGAGTGTGTCTTGCACTATTACTCAGTATGTGGGAAAAGTAATAGTGTCCCAAAAAACTAATTCACAAGAACAATCAGAATCTGATGGATATTACCTGATATCCTCCATCATGACATTAAGACATTACTTGCAGAGCAAATCTTGAAATATGGTAGGTAAAGGCTATTTCTACAACCAACAACAGAACAAAGAGTTTTTGTCCTCTTCCAGAGGAGAGAGTATATCTAATCATTGTACTGTCTAAAGAACAAAGAGGTTCCTCCGTTGGACTTAGAGAGGAATGTTTACATATTTTAAACACTGGGAGATACCATCAATTAGGTAACGTTGGTCACACTTCAAGGTTACTTAGAAATTCTGACATGAAAATAACAGTGAAATTGAATTTAGTTGAAGTGGACAATGTATCTCACACTGTATGTATTCTTTTTTTTTTTTTTTTTTTTTTTTTTTTTTTTACAAGAACAAACAGAGAGAAATTTGTTGCTGATTTAAAGGTAAGTAAATTGTGGCTGAATTTCCCATATTTGTGGTAGCTTTGGCTGACATAAGTTTAATGAGGAGACAAAGTTACTCTACAGGTTACTACAGCAATGTATTTTTTTTTCTTTGCCCCAATTTCTTCAATGGTTGATCTGAAAAGCCTTGGGATTTCTATTTCCATGATAACCCATACTGTTTGTTCCAGGTTTTCAGCTAAGATATTTTTAGAGGAAGGTTGTGTGAGATGGGTTGAATTGGGTAAAAAAAGAATGAACTCAATATTATTGCTTTCATATAACCAAATGACATCCAGAATTAGGAGACTGGGCAAGTTGTTGCCTATTATTATTATCATTATTGTCCAGCTCCATGGCTAAATTGTTAGCATGCTGGTCTTTGGCCACAGGAATCCCAGGTCTGATTCCCGGCAGGGTTGGGAATTTTAACCTTAATTGGTTAATTTCACGGACATGGGGGCTGGGTGTATGTGTCGTCTTCATCATCATTTCATCCTTATCAAGATGCGCAGGCCGTCTACGGGCGTCAAATCAAAAGACCTGCATCTAGCGAGCCGACCTTGTCCTTGGACACTCCCTGCACAAAAAGCCATACGCCATTTCCTTATCATTTTTTTTTTCCAAGCAATTTCTGTAGATATGGAATGCAAATTTTCAGAACTCAATCTTCAAAGCTTTGCAAATCAAATGACCTGCTTTCATTTCTGTTATAGCATGATCCATCTATGCCTTCTGCTATCTATCAGGGATATAAATGTTCTGGAAACCACACACAACTTAGATAACTTCTGAATTAAAAGCTTCCCATTTCAAAATTCTTTCAAATCTTTCTTAGTGTAGACAGGGTTGTAATTTTGGTAAGAACTGTTGGAAAGCTGTGATTTTCTGATAAAAATAAATAATATCATACATATGAAACTTGTGTTAGTTGTAAGAAATCTACATTAAGGTTATGTGTTCAGTCAATTGGTCTTTCTTATTTTTTAAAATTCTTTGAACTGCTTGCTGTATGTGATGAGTAGTTGTCGGCAACAGTTCGCAATAAAAGCTGTGTGTGATGAAGCTGGTGTTTTTGTCATAAAATCTGTTTACCTGAACTGGTGTTATGAGCTAAAATGAAGAGATATCAACAGGTTATGGGCTCAGAGTACCAGAGCACTGCAGTGCATTCCGGACAATATAAGATGAAATGGAGTAATAAAAATTAACAGACGAAGCGAGTTGTGACATTATGAACGGAATTTTTTATTTTTTTTGCTAGTTGCTTTGTGTCGCACCGCCACAGATAGGTCTTATAGCGACGGTGGGACAGGGAAGGGCTAGGAGTAGGAAGGAAGCGGCCGTGGCCTTAATTAAGGTACAGCCTCAGCATTTGCCTGGTGTGAAAATGGGAAACCACGGAAAACCATCTTCAGGGCTGCCGACAGTGGGGTTCGAACCTACTATCTCCCGAATACTGGATACTGGTCGCACTTAAGCGACTACAGCTATCGAGCTCGGTGAACGGAAAAATGGTGACCTCGTGGACCGGAGAAGAAACACTGAGTTGGAATGTGGCTGTGTGTGTGAAAAATAAGGATGAAGTGTTGTACAGAGTAGAAATTGGCTGTTGAGACAACGACCTGGGAGGAACAACTAGAGGTTGAGTCTATAGCAATACAAGAGCCAGGGAATAATCTGAGAAGGTCAACAAGACAGAGGAAAGGAAAAACTTGTACAGATTGTAAGTGATGGAAGTTAGACATGCGAGTGTAGTGGAACCTAGAACAGTTGAGGAGACTATGTCAAGCCAAAAGTCTGATAACTTGATGGAAGCCATGAAAGTGGAGATCACTGGGATGAGAAAGAAGGATGTTTGGGAAATTGTAAAAAGACCAGATAATATCAAGGTAATTATTCTAAGTGGGTGTTTTCATTGAATATGACAGTGAGGATAACATACAGAAATATAAGGCCAGATTGGTTGCCCAAGGTTTTAAGAGACAGATGATCCTTAGTTATGATGCAACATTTAGTCCTGTTATAAAGAGGAAAACAATGAGACTGCTGATAGGCATTGCAGTACGTAAAGATTGGACTGTAGGACATCTAGATGTAACTAGTGCTTACTTAAATAGTGAAATCAGTTGTACTGTATACATGGAACAAGAATTGTTCGTAGAAAAGGATGTCCAAAACTATGTATGTAAATTGAAGAAAAGTATCTATGGACTACAGAATTCAAGTAAGAACTGGAATGGTTGTGTTGATAAAAAGGCTAGATTTTAAGAGATGTGTTAAAGAACCATGTGTGTATGTAAAGGAGAGTTGTATCATTGGTTTGTATGTTGACAATATCATTGTAATAGGAAACAAAGAGCTTGTTAAGACGGTAAAAGTAAGGTTGGCAGATGAGTTAGAAATTAAAGATCTACAGAAAGTGACAAATTTACTGTCAATAAAAATAGAACAGACAAAAGAAGTGGTTATGTTGAGTGAAAGTCTGTAGATAGACAAATTACTTTATGATTTTTCCATGAGTGACTGTAATCCGAGTAAGACTATTTTACGAAGCGAGTATACAGCAGCCGAAAACAATGAGCAGGAATTTGATTGTACCATCTATCACAGTGCAGTAGGAAGTTTGCTATATTTGTTAAGTAATACTGGACCTGACATTGCATTTGCAATAAGTAAAGTTAGCCAAAATGGTCAAAAACCTAAGATTAGAAATTGGAAAGAGGTGAAGCATATCATGAGATATCTATGTGATACTAGAGATTTAAAGTTATGTTTTAAAAATTGTGAAGAGTCCATACAAGTATTCTGTGATGCAGATTGGGGAGGAGATACTGAGTCAAGAAGATCAGTGAGTGGGTATGTAACCACAGTGGCAGGGGGAGCAGTGTCTTGGTATAGTAAGAAACAGAGTTATATTGCTAGATCTACTATGGATTCTGAATACATGGCAATGGCAGAGGTATCTCGAGAAGTAACTTGGATGAAAGATTTGCTATCAGAGCTAGGGCTTGAAAGGTTTATGGATACACCTTGTAAAATGTTTGCTGGCAATGCAGTAGCAATTAAATTAAGCAAAAACAATAATGTGAGTGAAAGGTCAAAACAAATTGACATCATGTATCATGTATGTAGAGAACTAGTAGAAAGGGGATTCATTGAGTTTGTGTATGTAGCATCAGAGAGGAATGCTGCAGACTTGTTTACAGAGAATTTATCAAGCAACAACCTTAAGAGTTTCTGTAGGCTTATAGGATTGCAATGAAGTGTAGTCCTTATTTTATTTGTTTCAGAAAAGGAGGGGAGTGTTGAAATGCTGTGATTTTCTCATAAAAATAAATAATATCATACAAACATATCTTGTGTTAGTTGTAAAGAATCTACATTAAGGTTATGTGTATTTTTCCTTGAAAAAATTGAGTTGATGGTCTAGCTTATTTTTTTTATTCTTTGAACTGCTAGCTGTGTGTGATGAATAGTTATCGGCAACAGTTTGCAATAAAAGACGTGTGTGATGAATCTGGTGTTTTTGTCATAAAATTTGTTTGCCTGAACTTGTGTTATGAGCTAAAATGAAGAGATATCAACAAGATGAGTGTCTATATTTATTTTTGTAATTGTATGGCATGATCAAGATTACCTACAAAATTAACACATTTTTATGTAAAAGTGATTCATGAGGCCCTATTTGATATTTCCACCAGAATGTATTGCTTGACACTTACCTAATAAGCCAATATTTAAAACAGGATGCAAAATAGTTGACATTGTAGTGTGATTCACACAACAATACAGACTACACTATTTAATTAAATTAAGCAACTAACTGTCCTAACTGGTGGAGAGGGGTGTGATTGGCTCAGTAGCTTAACTGCTGCCTTTTCACCCAGATTGCTGTACTTTCAATCCCTGTCAAACCTGGAATGGGATTTTTTCTCCTGAAAATATACGTGGTGTCAAGAAGGGCAACTGCCCTTAAACCCCCAGTCAAAACCTAACTGAGTCTGAAAGACTAGTGCTTCCAGAAATATGTGAGATGAGCTTCTTAACTGGAGGAGAGGTTAAAAATTTGAAACACAGATGTTGACAGCTTTTGATTGCACTATTTAAAATTGTCAGTTCTAATTTCTAGATGACAGTTGAGAATAAGTGACTTAGAAACAAAATGTCCAAAGCTTTCCCTATGGATGAAATGAAATAACAGTACACTCTATCTTGATACTGATGGAAAAGCAGTGGAGTTCTGAGCAAATTCAAACTGATTGTTTGTGAACAAACAAAGACACACTGAATGCCGAAGTTATACAATACTACCACTGACACAGATCGCCATATAAGTGAATGCTAATTAGTGTACAAGATGATAATGTTACATAAAGACTGACTTGAGGTCTGAAATACCTCTCAGCAACTTCAAACTGACTGAAGGTGAAAGAGAACAAGAACACTACTGTAAGCTCATAATTTGAAGGTTGTGAAAGTGTTCATATGGAAGTAATTGACAATTTTAATTTATGAAACACTGAGCGAGTAGGCTGTGCAGTTAGGGTCATGCAGCTGTGAGCTTGCATTTGGGAGATAGTGGATTCAAATCCCACTGTCAGCAGCCCTGAAGATGATTTTTAGTGGTTTTCTCATTTTCACACCATGGCCACTTCCTTCTCAATTCTACTCCTTTCCTATCCAAGCTCTGCTGTAAGACCTATCTGTGTTGGTGCAACATAAAGCAAATTGTGAAAAATTAAAAAAAAATTAAAAAATAATGAAACTGACACAGACATTTATTTTCTTCCTTGGAAGTCTGGCAATAATATCACTTTTGTACTGAACTATCATTATTTTTCATGTTTCCTTGATGGTGAGGACAAAATAAACAACATTTTAATGAGAAATATGAATAAATGAATTGAAATCAACAAATGATAAAATTTAAAAAAATCACTGAACATGTTGTAAGATATGAAATTATAAACTGCTATATAAAAAAGACCCAGAATGCACTGGTTCCACTGAATGGATGTTGGTGGAGGTTTTTGATTGCCTAAGAGCAGTAATATAAATGGTTCATATTAGTTCAGCAAAATAAAAAGAATATTTAAGAGAATGCCTCTTCCTGTCACAAGGACGTATCAATTTATGGTAATGAAATAAAAGTACTAACCAGCAGTAATCAGAAACACATACAATAAAGTCTTCATGTTGTTCTGTTGAGGATGAAACCATAAAATATAATAAAGAGATGTTTATATATTGAATACAGCAGAATATGTGACCCTATCTTGAGATATAGCTTCGTATCACTAGTGACATTTGAGGTTATCATATTTGTGCAGATATTTATTTGAACTTTCTACTGTATCAGGTCACATAACAAAGTTTGAATAATGAAGTCTGTTTACAAGTATGTTTATATCCTCATTAGCAGATTTCTCACAATGCAGATAGTAGTTTGAAATAACTCAAACATAGATCTTTGGTGCACTAGGTTTAATGTTAATTTTTCATGCTGGAGATACTATTAATTCCCACTTAGTAAGTTTTGTTCCTTTCCTCCTCAACTTATTAAAAAATTACACAAGAAACAAACAAAACACATATGGAATCTAATTTTCCTTAGAGTAGTCCTATTACTTTTGGGACACTTATAACATTGTATCATTTTATAAAGTCTGTCTGTTAAGTCATCAGCTTAGTGAATAGTTGACTGGCTCCTCAGACAGCACCACTAAAGATTATGTGAGTGTAGTCAGTTAAAATTAATTTATGAATTAATAAATGTATAAACTACGGTACCTGTAGAAATATATGATAATAGAATTACACTAAAGTTTAATTAAGTAGTTTCTTTTTTTCTGGTATAATTCTGTTTTATGTTTTCTTGTTCAGGTAGTTCATAAATTGACTTATTCATAAATTACTTTTGACCTACTGCAGAACCTAACACTTATAAATAGGATACAATCCCTGAAGATATTAAAAAGTCTTGCTTATCTAGGACGTTTAAAACAGCCTACCATAAATTCCTCCACAGTAACAGTGACTCGAATGAATGTAAGAGTGAATGAAACCAAAAATTACATACTATATTTAAGAATCCTAAGCTATCCCATTTATGTATTTACTCTTCTCATTTAAAACTGTGCACTGTTCCTGGAAATAGATAACATAGTAAAATCATTTTTAGTATACTCAGATTGTAACATAGTAATATTCAGCTAATTTTTTTTTGCCTCATTACCTCCCCTGCTAACCATGTGACCTTGCCGTGATGGGGAGGATTGCGTGTCCCAATGAAACAGATAGCTAAGCCTCAAGTGCAACCATATCGGATGGATATCTGTCGAGAGACGAGACTAACGAATGATTCATCGAAAGGGGGGTAGCAGCATTTCGGAAGTTGTAAGGGTGGCAGTCTGGATGATTGACCGATATGGCATTGTAATAATACTCAACATGGCTTAGCTGTGTTGATACTGCTACATGGCTGAAAGCAAAGGGAAACTACAGCTGTAACTAACTCCCGAGGATATTCAGCTCACCCTGTATGAATGATGTACTGATGATGGCTTTATCCCAGGTAAAATATTCTGGAGGTAAAACAGTACCCCATTCGTATCTGCGGGTGGAGACTACATGAGAGGGGGCAATCATCAGGGATATGGATACTGACATTCTGCAAGTCAGAGCATAGAATATTATAAGTCTGAATTGTTGTGGTAAGTAAGAGAATCTGGAAAGGGAGATGGTTAGACTGAATTTAGATATAGTTGGTATAAGTGAAGTACATTGGCAGGAAGAGCAGGATTGTTGGTCAGGTAACTAGAGGATTATCAACACAAAATCAAACAGGGGAAATGCAGGAGTGGGTTTAATAATGAATAAGAAAATAGGGCATTGGGTAAGCTTCTATGACCAGCACAGTGAAAGGATTATTGTTGTCAAGATAGACACCAAACCAATGCCTACCACAATAGTGAAATCAAAAAAAATATGTGAAGGGATAGAAGATTTAATACAGTCTGTAAAAGGTGATGAGAAACTAATTGTGATGGGAGACTGGAATGCAATGGTAAGCCAAGGAAAAGAAGGTAATATAATAGAAGAATTTGGATTGGGACAAAGAAATGAAAGAGTGAATTCTGCACCAATCGTAATTTAGTCCTTGTTAATACTTGTTCAAACACCACAAACGACGGCTGTATATGTGGATGAGACCTGGAGACACTGGAAGGTATCAAACAGACTTCATTATGATTAGGCAGAGGTTCAGAAACCAGGTGTTGGATTGCAAAGATTTCCCAGGAGCAGACGTGGACCCTGACCATAACTTGCTGGTCATGAAATGCCATCTGAAGTTGAAGAAATTGAAGAAAGGAAGGAATGCAAGGAGATGGAATCTAGACAAGTTGAAAGAAAAGAGTGTGTGGGACTGTTTCAAGAAACATGTTGCATGAAAACTAAGTGAAGAGGCTGAAGGAAACACAATAGAGGAAGAACGGACAGTCATGAAGAATGAGGTCTCTAGGGCTGCTGAAAAAATGTTTGGAAGAAAGGAAAGATCAACCACGAATCAATGGATAACTCAGGAGATACTAGACCTGGCTGATGAACGATGAAAGTACAAGAATACTACCACACCATTTAGTATCTCTTCCTGCAAAATTGTAACACACATTATTTACAGAAGAATGGAAAGACAAGTTCAGACTGAGTTGGGAGAATATCAATTTGGCTTCAGAAGGAGTGAAGTAATCCTGACTTTACATCTGATCTTAGAGGATCGAATTAAGAAGGACAAGCCCACATACATGGTGTTCGTAGATCTTCAAAAGGCATTTGATAATGTTGATTGGACCAAGATATTTGAGATTCTGAAGGTGATCGGGGTCAGATACCAAGAACGAAGAATTACCTACAATCTGTATAAAAATCAGTCTACAGTGATAAGAATCAAGGGCTTTGAAAAAGAAGCAGCAATCCAGAAAGGAGTGAGGGAAGGTTATGGTTTGTCCCCCCTCCTTTTCAATGTTTGTATAGAAGAGGCAGTAAAGGAAATCAAAGAGGAATTTGGGAAGGGAATCACAATCTAAGGAGAGGAACACAAAACCCTATGATTTGCTGATGATATTGTTATTTTATTTGAGACTGCAGAAGATCCTGAGAAATTGCTGAATGGTATGGACAGAGTCTTGGATAAGGAGTACAAGATGAAAATAAATAAGTCCAAAACAAAAGTAATGGAGTGCAGTTGAATGAAGTCATGTGATACAGGAAATATTAGATTAGGAAATGAAGTCTTAAAGGAAGTAGATGTATATTGTTACTTGGGTAGTAAAATAACTAACAATGGCAGAAGTAAGGAGGACACAAAATGTAGACTAGCACAAGCAAGGAAGGCCTTTCTTCGGAAAAGAAACTTACTGACTTCAAACATTGATATGGGAATTAGAAATATGTTTCTGAAGACTTTCATCTGGAGGGTGGCATTGTATAGTAGTGAAACATGGATGATAACTAGCTCAGAAAGAAAAATGATAGAAGTTTTTAGATGTGGTGTTACAGAAGAATGCTGAAGGTGAGATGGATAGGTCCAATCACTGATGAACAGATACTGATTCAAATTATCAAGAGAAGATTGATTTGGCTAAATTTGACCAGAAGAAGAGATAGAATGATAGGACACATCTTAAGACACCCAGGACTTGTGCAATTGGTTTTTGAGGGAAGTGTAGGTGGTGAGAACGGTAGGGGTAGACCAAGGTATAAATATGACAAGCAGATTAGAGCAGATGTAGGATGCAGCAGTTATGTAGAAATGAAAAAGTTAGCATGGGATAGGATGGCATGGAGAGTTGCATCAAACCAGTCTACGAACTGTTGACTCAAACAACAACAACAACAACACAGAATAAGTTTTCCTTTAAGTTAGTTAGTACATAATATATTCTTTAGGTATTAATTTGATATCTTTCTGTTATTATCTGCTCTCCATTTATCCCATAATTTTTCATCAATAGTAATCTTAAATTGTATTATTGTTATTCCTTATCTCATGAACCACAATATTTTAAATTCATGCTGTAAAATTCAAAAAATTGTATGTGGTTAAGTGGAGCCCTAACTTTGCCAATAAATAAATAAATAAATAAATAAATAAATAAATAAATAAATAAATAAATAAATAAATAAATAAATAAATAAATAAATAAATAAATAAATAAATAAATAAATTTAATTAATTAATTAATTAAATAATTAAATAAATAAATAAATAAATAAATAAATTTAATTAATTAATTAAATAATTAAATAAATAAATAAATAAATAAATAAATGACCGACCAACCAACCAACTAACTAACTAACCAATGTGTGCTAGGCAAGACTAGTAGTGAGATAGTTTGCCATTGCTTTCATCACTATTACAGTATGAGCAAGGCATTTCACAGCCTCCTGACACTCTAATCATGATCTAAATGTTATTATCGAGCATTACCCATAGTCAGTAATTCCCATACTTTCACAGTCATAAATGAGGCTGAGACTTCAGTGGAAGCTACATTTTGCTCTGGCTTGTGAATATAACAGTCATTGGCATTGATATAATCAATAATGTCTATCTTAGGGAGCCATGATTTTATTCCCAACCATTTCATGAGGGATTTATAACATGAAAAGTCATGTTCCAGCAGTTTGGATTCCACATAAAACTAGAGGTCCTGCAGCTATGATCATGATATCAATAGTCATATAAACTACAAATTTGCTTGCTCACTTATTTGTACCAATATCATTCTTGCTACTTTTATTTACCTTTGGCTTATGAAAAAAAAAATCTTGAACCCACCCAGCTTTCACTTCTGTACAGTAAAGTTGGTCTGAAAGAAGTGCAATGTCAGGATAATTTTGCCCACAAATTCACTTTCTTATAAAAAATATAATAATTATTCCTTTTAATGGAATGTTTTATATTTCTAGCATTCAATACTTACAGATATAACTAAGTTACATATTATGTTAGTACATGTTTCAGTCAGTGCGACCTTCTTCAGGTAATTAATTTATATGTTTACTTAATAAATTGTTGAGTTCTTCATTTTCTTATTACAAAAGGGTCCACCAGTTCTGATGTTATTCTCACATTTCTAACCTGGTATTCAATTCTCTTATGTTTCTTCCCAGCCATCATCATCATCATCATCATCATGATTATTATTATTATATATATATACACTGACTGACAGAGCAAATGCAACACCAAGAAGGAGTGGTCAGAACTTTATGCCAATTGCAGGGTAGACTGACGTCACTGAGGTATGCTCATGATGTGAAATGCGCCGCTGTGCTGCGCACGTAGCGAACGATAAATGGGACACGGCGTTGGCGAATGGCTCACTTCGTACCGTGATTTCTCAGCCGACAGTCATTGTAGAACGTGTTGTCGTGTGCCACAGGACACGTGTATAGCTAAGAATGCCAGGCCGCCGTCAACGGAGGCATTTCCAGCAGACAGACGACTTTACGAGGGGTATGGTGATCGGCCTGAGAAGGGTAGGTTGGTCGCTTCGTCAAATCGCAGCCGATACCCATAGGGATGTGTCCACGGTGCAGCGCCTGTGGCGAAGATGGTTGGCGCAGGGACATGTGGCACGTGCGAGGGGTCCAGGCGCAGCCCGAGTGACGTCAGCACGCGAGGATCGGCGCATCCGCCGCCAAGCGGTGGCAGCCCCGCATGCCACGTCAACCGCCATTCTTCAGCATGTGCAAGACACCCTGGCTGTTCCAATATCAACCAGAACAATTTCCCGTCGATTGGTTGAAGGAGGCCTGCACTCCCGGCGTCCGCTCAGAAGACTACCATTGACTCCACAGCATAGACGTGCACGCCTGGCATGGTGCCGGGCTAGAGCGACTTGGATAAGGGAATGGCGGAACGTCATGTTCTCCGATGAGTCACGCTTCTGTTCTGTCAGTGATAGTCACCGCAGACGAGTGTGGCGTCGGCGTGGAGAAAGGTCAAATCCGGCAGTAACTGTGGAGCGCCCTACTGCTAGACAATGCAGCATCATGGTTTGGGGCGCTATTGCGTATGATTCCACGTCACCTCTAGTGCGTATTCAAGGCACGTTAAATGCCCACCGCTACGTGCAGCATGTGCTGCGGCCGGTGGCACTCCCGTACCTTCAGGGGCTGCCCAATGCTCTGTTTCAGCAAGATAATGCCCGCCCACACACTGCTCGCATCTCCCAACAGGCTCTACGAGGTGTACAGATGCTTCCGTGGCCAGCGTACTCTCCGGATCTCTCACCAATCGAACACGTGTGGGATCTCATTGGACGCCGTTTGCAAACTCTGCCCCAGCCTCGTACGGACGACCAACTGTGGCAAATGGTTGACAGAGAATGGAGAACCATCCCTCAGGACACCATCCGCACTCTTATTGACTCTGTACCTCGACGTGTTTCTGCGTGCATCGCCGCTCGCGGTGGTCCTACATCCTACTGAGTTTATGCCGTGCGCATTGTGTAACCTGCATATCGATTTGAAATAAACATCAATTATTCGTCCGTGCCGTCTCTGTTTTTTCTCCAACTTTCATCCCTTTCGAACCACTCCTTCTTGGTGTTGCATTTGCTCTGTCAGTCAGTGTATATCTAATTCGCTGGGGCCATCGAGGACCACGTTAAGTCTTGTTGCATTTGACACTGAACTTGGCCTTCTTTAGAGCCCAAATTTCCCTCATTCTTTGTGAGTGGGCCTGCTTACGCTCCTCTGTCCAAGGGGCACCGTGTCTTCTCTTCGGTTGCTCGTCTCGGTTTAGCCCGTTCGTCAATATTTTCTTGCGGAAGAGATCTCTGTTAAAGGCATCTTCAGCTGAGATATGTAGCATTTGCAGGTCTTCTTTGGTATTTCTAAACCAGGGAATTGTGGTTTTGGGGTTTGAATCAAAAAAGTGAAAGATTTCTTTAGTTAACTTTCTTCTGTCCATTCTTTTCAGATGACCGTAAAATCGTGCCCGTCTTTTTCTGATTGTGTCGGTAATTTTCTCTATTTTGCTGTAGACTTCCTTGTTGGATCTCTTTTGATGGATTCCATTTCTGTACTTTAATCCCAAGATTCCTCTCACAATTTTGCATTCTCTTTTCTCCAGTTCAATTATTATTATTATTATTATTATTATTATTATTATTATTATTATTATTATTATTATTATTATTATTATTATTATTATTATTATTGTGCATTTGGCCCTCTAAGGAGTGCATAGAACCATTGGTTAAGATTGGTCTTCTTGTTTTTCTTATCTTCCCAAGTTTCCTTATCCTCGCACTATGAATCTGTCATCTTTCTTGTGTCCGTACAGTTTTGAGTTTCAAATTTTTTTTGGTTCCTTATGTGAATTTACCAGTTTCTTCCTTGGTACCTTATAGTTATAAATATATTTAAAGTAATGTCAATTAGAGTATCGTTCTAGTGTATGGGTCCCTTACCAGAATTACTTAATTCGAGAAGGGGTAAAAATACAAAGGAAAGCAGCATGATTTGTCCTGGGTGATTTCCAACAAGCGAATAGTGTTACGAAAATGTTGCAAATATTGGGCTGGGAAGACCCGAGAGTACGAAAATGAGCTACTGAACTGTTTCTAGTTGACAGTGGGGAGATGGTGTGGAATGACATTAGTAGATGGATACGCTTGAACGGAGTTTTTAAAAGTAGGAATAATCATAATATGAAGATAAATTTGGTATTCAAGAGGACAAATTGAAGTAAATATTCATTTATAGGAAGAGAAATTAGAAATTGGAAATAACTTGGCTTGTTAAAAGGACCTATGACTTCGGGCAGATGAGTCCCTATGGGTGGGGTGATGGTCCCCTGGGTGGAGGAAATGCCCCCAAAATCCATAAAGCAGCATCTGTAACCCAGGTTAGGGGTGGCTGCAGCTCCTGTACTGTGCAGCAGCAGTTAAGAGAATGTCTGCAACGAATGATCATTTATATGACAACAGCAAAGACTCCACTGCATATGAGAGAAGGCTCGTAGATTACAGTATTACCAAGAAAACTGTATGGAATATGACTGAAGTGAGTTATGATGATATAGTGGCATAAGATGGGACCCTCAGGTTGGAAGACACTCAATATGCTACTGAGGAAGAGCCTCGAATCCTTCAGAGTACTGGTGATGCTAATGATATAGCAAATGCTGATGATGCTGTCATTCAGGAAGAGACAATCATCTTAGGAATTACAGAGTTACAATGGACTGAAATTGGTCATTTCAAATCAGGAGAACATGTAATGTATTACTCAGGACATGAGGAACAGAAAGAGCATGGTGTGGCTCTTTAATCAACCAGCAGAAATAGTGTGAAGTACATCTACAGTATGTTCTGGGAAAAGCTCTTGGCCATTTGTGCAGAATATTGTAAATATGTGAAATTAAATTGTTACATTCTCATTGTGTTTGTGCCTTTTCTGCCTGATTCCTATTGTTGTTCATTTTTTCTAAAGTGACATTTTTTTTTAAATTTGAGAATCTCTGATTAGTGGGCGGGCCTGCGCTCACCCGGCTTAGGTATAGAAACTGCCACTGTCTTTGTTCATTTCTGATCCTGACATTGTTAGTTTTCTAGGCCTAAAGAATTCTTCATTATCTTGCCTTCAACAGGCCTGTGCTGTCTTCATCTGGCATCTCTGTTCTTCATGTAATCAACTCTCTTCTCTCCATTTCAGTAACTACTGGATGGTTTGAGTAGGTCAGTAGTTGCTGTTGCTGGTTCCAGGCCTGGATAAAGAAGAAGGCTTGCCATTCTGCCATAAAACAGATGCCTCAATAATATCCAAGGCCCCCTGGGACAAACAGTCCTGGTTGTATTCAGAGTGAGCAATTGCTCAAGAGGAAACTAAAGTTTACAAGCTTGATGGTATAATGGAAACAAACTATTACCCCAAGGGGTAACTATTTGCAGGAATCCACCATCATTGACAAGTGACACGCTCACAAAGAGTATTGCACTTATCTCAGTTGGATTCTGGTTGGGATGCAACATCATGCTGAAGAAAAGTTGGAACATCTTGGAAACCCCAAACAGTAAAACTCAGACACAAATTTAAGACTTTTCTGGCATACTTCAACATAAACTCACTCACACAAATCAGCAAAATGAAACAACTGACCAAAGCCCTCCATGAAAACAATCTGTCTGTAATAGCCAGAGCCATATTCAGGCATGGGCCTTATGGGCCTGAGACCAGGAAATTTATGGGGCAACAAAAATGAATAGGTGAATAGTTTGAAAAGGAGATTTTAGAATGTGCACACTTTCATAGTATTCAAAAGCAAAATCTCCCTATGTCTACAATGGATTTTTTGTTCCACTTATTGGAAGGCACTCAATAATAATAATAATAATAATAATAATAATAATAATAATAATAATAATAATAATAATAATAATAATCCACAGAAAAATTATCTAATATTGCGGCAGACCTCAGGAAAAAAAGGCTAAAATTTTATGAACATGTTAAGAGGCTTCCAGAAACTAGACTAACCCACCAAGTTCTTGAAAGAGTTCACAAGCTGAAAAATTTTCCTTGGATACAACAAACAAAAGCAGACATGAAGAACGCACAAATTCTCTGTGAAGACATTTTGAATCGAAATATATATAGAAAGAAAATTGACAATTGGGAAGTTACTCCAGAGAATGAAGTACCAAAAAGAGCAGGTACCAAGTGGACGGAAGAAAGGAAAAGTATCTTTAGTCAACAGATGAAAGCATCCTGGATCCTCCGCAAACAAAATCATAAATAAAGCTTCGTGTGTTCTGAAAGGGACCATTCACGCATAATAATAATAATAATAATAATAATAATAATAATAATAATAATAATAATAATAATAATAATAATAATAATAATAATAATAATAATAATAATAATAATAATAATAATAATAATAATAATAATAATAATAATAATAATAATAATAATAATAATAATACCTAGCTCAATAGCTGCAGTCGCTTAAGTGCGCCCAGTATCCAGTATTCGGGAGTAGGTTCGAACCCCACTGTCAGCAGCCCTGAAGATGGTTTTCCGTGGTTTCCCATTTTTACACCAGGCAAATGCTGGGGCTGTATCTTAATTAAGGCCACGGCCGCTTCCTTCCCACTCCCAGCCCTTCCCTGTCCTGTCATCGCAATAAGACCTACCTGTGTTGGTGCGACGTAAAGCAACTAGCAAAAAAAAATAATAAGAATATCACCACAACGTTAAAACACAGCCCCTTTGGTGCTACATATGGGTATCAAAATGATAGACTTCGGGCCGCAACTTGGTCAAGCGGGCAGTGAATCAACACTATAGAGATACCCGCGTGGCATTGGGTGAATCGAGAAGACCACTAATTTCCCATAATACCAAGAGTTCTGGAGAAGTCTGCGAAAGTGAAAACCATTTTTAATTCAGTTTGTGAGAGTTTTATCAAATTTTTTTCATGTTACGTACACAATATGGATGCTTGAATACAATTAATTGGCCCAAAATATTTCAGATTAGCAGAAGAGAAGGGAAAGTGAATTAGTGTCTCAGACACCAAAATTAGATTTGTTTTTCCACAAGAACAAAACTATAACTCCAACAACGTCCTCTCATGCAATTGACGAAAATAAAAATAATGATACCAGCGCAGAACATCCACTTTTAGTTATATTTTCATTGGGTCTACTACTGAAACTGAAAGTAAAAAATATGAAGACAATCTGGTAGTTATATTTTAAAACCAAACAATGACTTTAATTTTTGGGTTATGAATGATGTTACTAGGGGCCACTATGCTAAATGGTGAGTAAAATAAATTAAGGACATTTTCTGTAATTCTATGTGAAAACATCCAGACAAACAGTAATTCCTGACAAAAGTGCTGATTTAAAGAAAGCTTTTAAATGGAGACATCATGAAACATCAATCTAGTTTATTCCTGCAGCCAGGGATTTGCTTTTGTGCTTCTTTATGGAGGGATATACAAATTTGCATCAACTGGCTTCAATGGTTGGACGCATGGAAATCAGCAGTTGATGGAAACATGAGAATTCCCACTCTCATAGTTGTGATTATATGCTAATGTTTGCAGGAAGGGGTAGTGTATTTTGCAGAGGTGACAGCCGTCTGCTATCACAGTTAGAAAAAGAAGAAGAGGAAGTTAAATGTTGTAAATGTGTATGCCAGAGATTAAGTGCCATAGTCAAGAAGCTATCCTCTTATGAATTAGCATTCTGGAGTGAAGATAAAGTATTTGGCCCTGTCAGAAATGTCAACTTTTTAATGTGTAGAGAGGTGAATGAATCCAAATATTATTCAATTATTGTGGATTCCACATGTGATATCACACATAATGACCAACTTAGCTTTATTCACAGAAATGTGACTAATGCTGTAATTACTTTCTTCTCATCTCACAGTCTATGATGTAGGCAATTGTAGGGATCAAACTTATGACAGTGCCACTAATATGTTTGGAATATATTCTGGATTGTAGGCAAGAATCAAAGAAGCCAGTTCATTAACATTTTTCACACTATGTTCAGTCCACTTTCTCAATTTAATGGAATTAAGTGCAACAAGATTTTGTGGATTGGCTGTATTGTTTTTTTGAATTAGTGATAAAAATAAACTCAGCATCTACCCAGTGTTGGAATGTTTAAGAATCATTTTTCACATCTGGGAAACCTTTCTCTCAAAGCACCGTCTGGAACAAGATTGTCTGCTTGAGAAGATGCATGTAAGTAATTTTGAAGCCATTATTAAAAATCCAAAATATATAAAAGAAGATGAAAATGAGAAGTCAGTCACTAAAGATGAAACAAAAGGAATTTGAAAAAACTGAACTCTTTTATGACTGCAGTGTGGGGAGTTATTCCAGATTCAGTGCTGTTAGTGTTAAGTTACAGTCTGAGGAAATGGATGTTGGTACAGTGGGGGACTTGTACAAACACTGCAATTGCTTTCCTGAATTAAATGAAATTTTAATTAAATATCTATAGAAGTGTTGATGAGAAGAATGTACAAAACATTCAACAGATGGTAGAAACAGAGGAAAGTAGACTCAAACAAATTAAGAAGTGCAAGAGATTTTTCGATGAGGTGTCTGAATCTGAAACTGAACCAGGAAATGAAAATGACTGATTTAAACTGTCTCCCACAGAACAGTTATAATAGAGATATTGGAAGAAACCATCACAGAATTAAAAACACAAATATCTGTATACAATGAATTTTCCGAAAGATTCTCATTCTTACCAAACCTCGGAGAAATGATCGTCACGAAATTCACAAATCAGCTGACAAACAGCAACATACTCACCCATCAGATATCGAAGAAGCATTTGGAACAGAATACATCCATCTGAAATCCTTTCTCTTGGAAAACAAATACTTTCATTGGCACTTCCAAACAAACTTCTGATAGCAAAACCCTCCACGACTTATATCCAAATGTGTACAAAGGTTTTAAGATATACTTATCTACGCTTGCTACTAACTGCTCAGCACTTGTGAGGATTACAAACTATTTATGTTAATCCAAACACAAAAACAACCAATGCATCTTGCAGTACTTGCCATTGAAAGTGATTTAACTATAGAGTATGAAGATGTTACAGACAAATTTGTTCATTAAAAAGCAAGATGTAAGCCACAATCCTGTTAATCTGTATTTGTATTATTGTTAATTGAAAAAAATAGTTTTTTCATCTGTATTATTATTATTATTATTATTATTATTATTATTATTATTATTATTATTATTATTATTATTATTATTATTATTATTATTATTATTATTATTATTATTATTATTATTATTATTTAATGGTAATGTTATTTGATATTTTACCTCAGAGGCATTGTTGCACTGTAATACTTTATTCATTACTGTATATAAAATTAATAATACTGTAATAGCAATATTGGCTTATCAAGCTTGGAAAAAGGAGTGAAAAATTCTTTGGGCCCAGAGGTATCGTAATAGTTGAATTTGTCTCTGGTAATAGCACTGCAAAAAACCTGCTTCACTGACAAAGACATTTTTGAATCAGATCGGTATAATTTTTTCAAGAGCAATGCTCAAGAAAGGAGTAATAGAGAATACCTCAATCTTCAGCACGGTCTTTGCAATCAACACCTCAGTCCTTAGGGGTGTTTCAAACTTTGAACCTGTAAACAATAGACTATCCCTACTATACCTGTGCTGTGCAAACAAAACATATATGTTAATCATATCCATTCCCTGACTAACGACCAAAACTGAAAGGATTATGAGAACACAGATTTTGGAACACTCTCACTACCAGAATTGTAGAAATTCCAAAACACCATGTCAAAAGAAGTGGGTGATTTAAATGCACATCTAGAATGAGAACAGAAATACACACATGTCATTCAGCAATACCTGGCTCACATGAGAACCAACAACAGCTTGTTGAATTATGTGAGAATCATAACCTCCAGCTGATGTCCACCCACTTTCATCACCTTCCCAGAAAACAAATACATAGCAATCTCCAAACAAAGCAATGGGAGAATTCCAACTAGACTATGTTACAATATCTTAAAGGTACAGTCCCAAAATAGTGGAGATCATAGTCAAGAAGTTTTAGACCATTATGTTTCAAAAGTTAACTTCAGACCCATCCCTTTGGATAGGAATCTGCCCTAACCCGCTTCAACACAAAGAAACTCAAATAAAAAGTGAATGAATTCAGAGAACTCACCCAGGCAGTGGACTTGGACGTTAACCGTACATAAAAGGCAGATGGTTCCAGCTGCAAATGAAGTAGCAGATGTTAAAGAGAGGAAGAAACACACCTGGTGGTACAAACATTGTGAACGTGCTTTGATGAATTGTTTACATACCTGGAAAATGTACTGCATGCCCAAATGAGAGGAAGACTGGAAAATCTACAAAGCCAAATGGGCACAACAGCAATGATATACAGAGTGAGAAACACAAGTACAGAAATGAATAAATGAACAGATTGAACAATTCCAGAAAAGTGAGTCCTGAGAATATTACAGGGGTTTTAAAAGGAAGATACAAGGTAAAAGCCTCCCTCACATTGTTTTCATAGGGAAAATGGAACTTTAACAACATCAAATGAAGAAAACTGTGAGGTCCTTGCCAAATACTTTGACAATCTTCTACATGGTGAAAAACTAGTTAATGATATCAGAATCAACAAATCAACATGCTAAAACCAGCTGTCTTCTCCCCTGGATCATGAAGAGATCAAAAGCCACTTAGTGAGGCTGAAAAACAAAAAGGGCTCTGGTGAAGACTCAATGATATTAGAACTATAGAAATATGCCCTAGAAGAAGCAATGCACTTCTTGCATAAGACCGTTATTGACATATGGGGGAAAGAACAACTACCGGTACCAGAGGACTGGAAGGTAGCATTAATCCATCCTTTACATAAGAAAGGAAATATCAAAGATGTAAATAATTATCCTGATATCTCATTACTCCCAGTAACATACAAGATTTTATCATTATCCATTCTAGAATGACTAGAACAGCAAGTTGAGTGCTCACTTGGAGAATACCACAGAGGTTTCAGAAAGATCAATCAGCAGCGGCACAAATCCTCAATCTTAAAATGATAATAAGATATAATAAGATAATAAGATATCATACTGTATGTTGAGAGGCCAAACATACATGTGTATATTTATAGATCTCAGAAATGCATATGACTCCGTTGATCATGATGTGTTGCTTCAAATGGTTTTGTCATTTGGATGCGCTTGTGAACGGTTGGCTGTTGAGAGAGCTCTTGCATTATTGTAGTGATAAAGTAGTTAAAACCTATTGAAATTGTTTCAGTTTTATGTGTGTGTGTTCCATTTAGTGCTTCTTATATATTGGTGTTTAGTGCTTGTTGGTAGAAATTGGAAGTAGTGATATTTACACTGACTGACAGAGCAAATGCAACACCAAGAAGGAGTGGTCAGAACTTTATGCCAATTGCAGGGTAGACTGACGTCACTGAGGTATGCTCATGATGTGAAATGCGCCGCTGTGCTGCGCACGTAGCGAACGATAAATGGGACACGGCGTTGGCGAATGGCCCACTTCGTACCGTGATTTCTCAGCCGACAGTCATTGTAGAACGTGTTGTCGTGTGCCACAGGACACGTGTATAGCTAAGAATGCCAGGCCGCCGTCATATTAAATTAAATAACATGATTCGCCTGTAAACTTCAATTTAAAAAGAAGTTAAAGGGAATACATGGTAATTTCACTGAATAATTACGGTACTTAACAGTTTTGGATTGTTGACGTTTCTATTAGAATTGTTGATGATTGTTGCTACAGGCATATGGTAGTTGTGTAAATAAATACAAAATCAGCTGATTACTATATTCCGATAATTTGCATACTTTGTATATAATTTCCACCTTCGTTTATTCATCGAGTAAAAGTTAATAATCAAATTCCTATATCCCAATAATATTGCAGTTCAAGCCCCCGGCGTAGTTTTGACAGAAACTATTGTAGACAACCTCTTATTTTTCAGCATTTAAGGACACTTTTATTCTCCGTCCTGCGTAGTAGGGAAAATAATAGTAATCCACCAGCGGTAAAAACCATATTTCAGCTGAGAATTGTAGTGTAGGTACAGTATATTTAGATAGTACTGTATCTTGCCTGCTACATTTGTGTGTATCTTTCGTGTGTATCTATTAGAACATAGTACTAATAATAACCTGTCTGAGTATTTAGCTTTGTTCGTAATCTTTGAGCACAGTAGTTCTTGCAAATTTCAAACTTACAATTTTCATTTTTTTCTTGTGCTTAGTAGTGACATACGGTACCGGTATTGTAATTAGGATACGTCTGAACGTAGTTTAAACTTATTGTAGTGTACTGTACAGTAGTATACGAGTAATATCTTATTAGAATTTAGCGTGCTTATTTTAGAATATTATTGTAAAATATTTGTGTAGTACCGGTATAGTAGAGGTATCTGTAGAAACTCCCTTACTAAAATTCTGTTGTTGTAATTAGGATAGGCTTAATTGCAGTATTGTAGTATTGTAGTGTAGTCGTATATTAATGACCTTATTGTCGTGTGATCTTTAGGTCCTATCCCAGACAATATATCCCTCCGTTCATTATTTTCACATAAGTTATTTATTTTTCCTTTTATTTTGATTCTTTTTCCATAAAGAATGGCTAAGGAGTGCAAGTGTAGGGACTGTGGGTGTGATGAGGCATTGAAGGGTATGAGGGAGGAGTTGGAGAGTTTGAGGGAGATAATTAGGATTCTCACAGAAGACAGGAAGGAAGATAGGACCCCCTCAAACAATGTACAGGTTACAGTAGGTGTACAAGTGGGAGAGGAAGGAAAGGGGGGAGTCGTAGAAGGTGGTCTAATGTTCTAAGGAGAAGGAGATTGCAGGCTAACGGCTCTATTCAGGATCAGAATTCAGGACAGGTGTCTGTGCGAAATGAGTATGAGCTACTCCAGGTAGAGCAACAGAGATGAGGAGTAGGGAACTGTTGCTGACATGTATGGAAGTAGGAGGAAGGGAAAAGGTAGGAAAGGGAAATGTAGAGTATAGGATAGGAAAAGACAGATGGAACAGGGTTATGGGAAGGAGAAAAGGGTGGAGGAAGTAGCTTCTGCAGCTATCAAGAAAGGGCTGACCAGGAGGGGATCAAAGGAGGTGGGTAGGGTTGAGGCTCTGGTCATGGTGGATTCCATCGTTAGACATGTGGGGAAAGTGTGTGGAAAAAAGGGAACCAGGGTAGAGTGTTATCCAGGAATTAGGTTGAGGCAGATGTTGAGGAAAGTAGAAGAGAGGGAGGAGGGGAAGGAGAAGGTGGTAGTGTTTCACGTTGGTACCAACAACGTCAGGTAAGCTGATATAAGTACCAACATAGTTGGGGATGTGTGGGATCTGTTAAATGCAGCACGGGTGAAGTTTAAGGAAGTGGACATTGTTATCAGTGGAATTCTGTGTAGGAGGGATACTGACTGGAGGGTGATTGGGGATTTAAATGAAACTATGGAGTGGGTATGTGGGAAACTGGGAGTGAAATTTCTAGATCTTAATGGGTGGGTAGGAAATAGGGATCTGCACTCAGATGGCCTTCACTTAAACCACAGTGGTACGTATAAGTTAGCAGATTTGTTTGGAAGGGTAATAGGGATGTACATTCAGAGAAACGGGGTTGTCTAGGGAGTGGTGATAAGAGTACAGAGATCTGGAAGTCAAGTAGGGATGACATAAAAATGTTAGTGTTGAACTGTAGAAGTACTGTAAAGAAAGGAATAGAATTAAGTAATTTAATAGATATATATTTACCAGATATTGTAATAGGGGTTGAATCATGGCTGAGAAATGATATAATAGATGCAGAAATTTTCTGACAGAACTGGAGAGTGTATCGTAGAGATAGGATAGGAATGGTGGGAGGGGGAGTATTCATTCTGTTGAAATAAGAATTTGTAAGCTACGAAAAAGTTAAAGATGAGAAACATGAAATTCTAAGTGTAAGGCTCATTTCTAAAGATAATAGGCAACTTGATACACTTGGAGTGTACAGAGTGGGAAAGGGTAGTGCTGACATGGTTTCAGAATTATTTGATAAGATAATCAGCTATGTGGGAAACGACATGGAAAGGAATGTGATTGTTGTGGGGGGGGTCTGAAATTACCAAATGTCAATTGGGAAGGAAATGCGAACGACAAGAAGCATGACCAACAAATGGCAAATAAGTTAATATGGGAAGGACAGCTAATTCAGAAAGTGATGGAACCAACTAGAAGGAAAAATATCCTGGAAGTGGTGCTGGTAAAACCAGATGAGCTCTATAGTGAAACCAAAGTAATAGATGGCATTAGTGATCATGAAGCTGTTTCTGTCCTAGTTAAAAATAAATGTGTTAGAAAGGAAGGTCTTAAAAGTAGGATTATTAGGCAATACCATATGGCTGATAAAGCAGGCATAAGGCAGTTTTTAAATGTAACTATGATTGGTGGAAAACGGTAAAAAATAATGCAAACAGACTCTGGGATGAGTTTAAAGCAATTGTTGAGGAATGTGAAAACAGGTTTGTACCTTTAAAGGTTGGTAAGAAATGGTAAAGATCCAGCTTATTATAATAGAGAAATAAAGAGACTAAGAAGGAGGTGCAGACTGGAAAGAAATAGAGTTAGAAATGGATATGGAAGTAAGGAGAAATTGAAGGAACTTACTAGGAAATTGAATCTGGGAAAGAAGTCAGCTAAGGATAACATAATGGCAAGCATTATTGCCAGTCATACAAATTTTAGGGATAAATGGAAGGGTATGTATAGGTATTTTAAGGCAGAAACAGGTTCCAGGAAGGCCATTCCAGGAATAATTAATGAACAAGGGGCATGTGTGTGTGAGGATCTTCAAAGGGCTGAAGTATTCAGTCAGTAGTATGTAAAGATTGTTGGTTACAAGGATAATGTCCAGATAGAGGAGGAGACTAATGCTAAAGAAGAATTAAAATTTACATATGATAATAATGACATTTACAATAAGATATAAAAGTTGAAAACTAGAAAAGTGGCTGGAATTGATAAGATTTCTGGGGAAATACTAAAGACTATGGGTTGGGATATAGTACCATATTTGAAGTACTTATTTGATCATTGTTTGCTTGAAGCAGCTATACCAAATGAATGGTGAGTTGTTTAGTAGCCCCTGTGTATAAAGGAAAGGGTGATGGACATAAAGCTGAAATTACAGGCCAGTCAGTTTGAAATTCATTGCATGTAAGCTTTGGGAAGGCATTCTTTCTGGTTACATTAGACATGTTTGAAAATTAATAACTGGTTTGATAGAAGCAGTGGTGGTGGGCTCTTAGGAGCACATGAGTACATGAACACCCAGTTTTAATACAACTTTAAGCATTCATGGATAATTTTAAACTTTCCTTTCTTTCGACCTGATTTCAACAATCAATCAAAAGCATTCGACGTATATCGAGGCTCCGTTACACCGACAGTTGTTCATTATGACTGGCATTGCAGCAAACACACTGGATAATGCACTATTGTGCTGAAGACTATATGCATGCGCAAAGCAGATGACGTCATGGTTTATGCACTGATATTCCCATTAGTGAGGAGCACGGTAAGGTACGTGCCTTGCCGTCTTGAACAATCCTCAAACCAGTGGCAGTATTACAGTTTACCACAAGGGTCTGCCACCTTCCCTATTACGGTTAGCCACAGCTCCCCAGGAGCTACTATTGCATTACATTACCGGCAGATTTCGCTAGTAATTCTGAATAGGCATTTTCTACCTCGTTGTGAACAAGTGTTCGCAATCGCGGGAAGAAGTTTGCTTTACCTTGTGATTGGAAAATCTTTTCAAGTGAAATTTATTTGTGTGTTGTGTTTTGCTTCTCTGTTTGTATGGTTTGTAACCATAATATTCTTTGTGTAAGAGGAAATTAATTCAGTTCAGGTAATTTTAACCAGCGAAATATTAACCGTCTGC
The DNA here is from genome assembly GCF_040414725.1 of Anabrus simplex. Lineage (NCBI taxonomy): Eukaryota > Metazoa > Arthropoda > Insecta > Orthoptera > Tettigoniidae > Anabrus > Anabrus simplex. The sequence continues at coordinate 1,176,684,094 of NC_090265.1, read as the reverse complement.
CTCTTTGGTGTAGGCCCTAGTGGTTAGTGTGATTAGCTGCCACCCCCAGAGGCCCGGGTTCGATTCCCGGCTCTGCCACGAAATTTGAAGAGTCGTACGAGGGCTGGAATGGGGTCAACTCAGCCTCGGGAGGTCAACTGAGTAGAGGTGGGTTTGATTCCCACCTCAGCCATCCTGGAAGTGGTTTATCGTGGTTTCCTACTTCTCCTCCAGTCAAATGCCGGGATGGTACCTAACTTAAGGCCACGGCCGCTTCCTTCCGTCTTCCATGTCTATCCCTTCCAATCTTCCCATCCCCCATCAAGGCCCCTGTTCAGCATAGCAGGTGAGGCCATCTGAGCAAGGTACTGGTCATCCTCCCCCATTGTATCCCTGACCTAATGTCTCACGCTCCAGGACACTGCCCTTGAGGTGGTAGAGGTGGGATCCCTCACTGAGTCTGAGGGAAAAACCAACCCTGGAGGGTGAGCAGATTAAGAAAGAAATATTAACCTATCAGGAAAAGTTAGAAATTAAGTCTTGTACCTGACAGACCAGACTTGATTGTCAAAAACGTTATGAAAACTGGCAAACGCGAGTATAGGCGTAAGTTTAAGAGGGAAATGTACGAAACATGCAAGTGGCTCTGTGGATGTACGTCTAGGAGTGCGCTTTTTTTGTTTGCCCTATTTATTGTTCAACAAAGAAAGATGTGTATGGAATTTAGCTGGGTGCACAGACCTTGCTCATTTGAGTGCAAAAATAAATTAACATGAGAATTCTCATGCACACAAAAATGCCAGTATTGAATTCCCTATGGTAGTGTTGTCTGTAATTTCCAAGACGAGAATAATATTAACATGTGATACAGCAGAACCCTGATTAACCGAGATAATTTGGAGACTATTGGGGTCAATTCAGAAACAATTATTTTAAAAAATTGACTGGTAAATGCAGTACACATTATTTCTATGCTTCTCGTCATGCCCAGGTGAACTTCGTGCTATTTACAAACAAGAATAGTGCTCGCATCGTTCAATATTTGCAGTGCAGTAAAGTTATTATGAATTTTACTTTTGTTCTACACTAACACAGCCAGCCCCGTGGTGTAGGAGTAGCGCATTGGCCTCTTACCTGGATGCACCGGGTTCGATTCCTGGCCAGGTCAGGGATTTTTACCTAGATTTGAGGGCTGGTTCGAGGTCCACTCAGCCTATGTGATTACAATTGAGGAGCTCTCTGAAGGTGAGATGGCGGCCCCGGTCTAGAAAGCCAAGAATGACGGCAGAGAGGATTCGTCCTGCTGACCACACAACACCTCATAATCTGCAGGCCACCGGGCTGACCAACAGTCGCTTGGTAGGTCATGGAGTTTGGTTTTGTTCTCCACTAACACCCAGGTGAACTTTGTGCTATTTAAAAACCAAGAATAGTGCTCGCATTCTTCAATATTCGCAGTGTAGTAAAGTTATTATGCATTTTACTTTTGTTCTACCTAACAGATTAGTCTAGTATAAAATTTATCCTCGGTTACAGGGGTTCTACCATATAATTTGTGAAAAAGGAACTGTACAAGGAACTTTTAGTGAAGTGATTTATGTACCTATGTTACTTTTTTGTTGATTTGAGACATGAATAAAAATGTTGTTGTGAACCCTGTAAAAATTTTGTCACGAGCTGCCACTGGATAGAAGGCAGTTCGGTTTTAGGAAAGGTTATTCCACTGAAGCTCAACTTGTAGAATTCGAGCAAGATATAGCAGATATTTTGGATTCTGGAGATCAAATGGACTGCATTGCGATTGACCTGTCTAAAGCATTTGATAGGGTGGATCATGGGAGACTACTGGCAAAAATGAGTGCAATTGGACTAGACAAAAGAGTGACTGAATGGGTTGCTATATTTCTAGAAAATAGATCTCAGATAATTAGAGTAGACGAAGCTTTATCTGACCCTGTAATAATTAAGAGGGGAATTCCTCAGGGCAGTATTATAGGACCTTTATGTTTTCTTATATATATATATATATATATAAATGATATGAGTAAAGAAGTGGAATCAGAGGTAAGGCTTTTTGTGGATGATGTTATTCTGTATAGAGTAATAAATAAGTTACAAGATTGTGAGCAACTGCAAAATGACCTCGATAATGTTGTGAGATATTGATAATCGGGGTTAAAAGTCAGGTTGTGAGTTTTGCAAATAGGAAAAATCCTCTCAGTTTTAATTACTGCGTTGATGGGGTGAAAGTTCCTTTTGGGAATCATTGTAAGTATCTAGGTATTAATATAAGGAAAGATCTTCATTGGGGTAATCACATAAATAGGATTGTAAATAAAGGGTACAGATCTCTACACATGGTTATGAGGGTGTTTAGGGGTTGTAGTAAGGACGTAAAGGAGAGGGCATATAAGTCTCTGGTAAGACCCCAACTAGAGTATGGTTCCAGTGTATGGGACCCTCACCAGGATTATCTGATTCAAGAACTGGAAAAAGTCCAAAGAAAAGTAGCTCGATTTTTTTCTGGGTGATTTCCGACAAAAGAGTAGCGTTACAAAAATGTTGCAAAGTTTGGGCTGGGAAGAATTGGGAGAAAGAAGACGAGCTGCTCAATTAAGTGGTATGTAGGTACAGATGTTGATTTCCAAAGGGAATCTGTACCATCTGATGGCCAAGCAGGCATCAATTTTTGGTAGTAAGAGTAAGTCTCTCATAGTGCATTGGCACTGTTGGTGGTTACAATTAGCCTATGCAGTGGCCTCCACGGTATGCACTAGCCATGCGTCTTGGTAGGTGTGCTAGGTACCAACTGATGAGCCCAGCCTAGCACACGGGGGCAAAATGCTGGCAACCTGAAATGAGTTAGCTGGAAAATTTATAATGTCAAATAACGGACCATTTATATTGGTATTGTAAGTGATATGTTCCGAGCTGTCAGCGGAGAGATGGCGTGGAATGACATTAGGAGATGAATAAGTTTGAGTGGCATCTTTAAAATTAGGACAGATCACAATATGAAGGTAAAGTTGGTATTCAAGAGGACAAATTGGGGCAAATATTCATTAGCAGGAAGGGGAATTAGGGATTGGAATAACTTACTAAGGGAGATGTTCAATAAATTTCCAATTTCTTTGAATTCGTTTAAGAAAAGGCTAGGAAAACAACAGGGAATCTGCCACCTCAGTGACTGCCCTAAATGCAGATCAGTATTGATTGATTGACTGATTTCAAATAAATGCAGAAATGGAAGTCGATGGAAAACTGCTAGCTGTAATATGAGCAACCCTAACTAATACTTTCTCCAAAGTAAAATTCCAAGGATTCTTCTCTGCACCCTTTGAAATTAGAATAGGGGCTAGACAGAAAGGTGGACTCTCACCACTTTTGTTCGTCTGTGTACTGGTGAAAGTAATACAGGAATGTAATCCGATACAAGAAGATAGAAACTTATTCGAACCTTTAAAGATTGGGATGAAAAGAATAAAGTGGAAATTAATTGCTTAGCTTTCACAGATGATATAGCAATAATGATGGAGGAAGTCAAATAAGCCAAATTTACTTGCGACCATGCACCTGACACCTCATGTTTTCTGGCATTTTTCATTTATGTGTATGTTAAGTCCTCAGCCGTAAGACTGGTTGTATCTTCAACAGCTCTGCCATCAGCTGTCATAGATGTCCTAGGCATCACTGAAGAGGTGTACTATGGAAATGAGGAGTGAGGTATTTTCCGTTGCTATCCTCACTGAGCCAGAATTTGCTATTACACATTAGTCTGCCAAGCCCACTGAAATGCATGCATCAACCGACCCTATGGGCAACATTTTCACACCATTCATAGCAGGGACTGGCTGCATAAGGAATGGCATTACTAGCATAGCTCATACCTCAGTCACTTTCACATTGCCAAAGCCAAGGATAAAACTGACACAGGTCGATGAAAGTAACAAAATTGCCGTAGCCTATACCAGAAGACATAGAGCACTGTAAACACTAGGTCCTGCCAGCAAAGACATGCATTTCTCATAATTAGAGAATATGAACTGTCAAAAATATCATTGTCTAATTCACACTTCTCATCATTTTCTATATTGGATTATGGAAGGTGTAATTTTTTTTTTTCTAGGGGCTTCATGTTGCACCAACACAGATAGGTCTTATGGCGACAATGGGATAGGAAAGGCCTAGGAGTTGGAAGGAAGTGGCCGTGGCCTTAGTTAAGGTACAGCCCCAGCATTTGCCTGGTGTGAAAATGGGAAACCATGGAAAACCATTTTCAGGGCTGCCGATAGTGGGATTCGAACCTACTATCTCCCGGATGCAAGCTCACAGCCGCGCGCCTCTACAGGCACGGCCAACTCGCCCGGTGAAGGTGTAATTAGTTCTATGCCAGTTGGTTTCCAAAGACCAATTTGATCTTGTGCTTCTAGGAGGAAATAGATGCTAACTTTCCCAAGTGCCATAATTTAGAGCATTTAATTTGTGAGTTAAGCAGTTAATGAATAAAGCTAAATCTAAATTTAACACTGAGGGAGTAGAGAGATGGTCTCAAGATGACTCGGAATGTAGCAGCAGTTCATGCTGTGCCTGGTAGGACCGCAGACAGAAACTGTTGTAAGTGCTGCATCAAAGAGATTAAAACACTTGCATACATCCTTGGTTCCTGCCAGCACGGCAAAACTCTGCACATTGCTAGGCATCATCAAATAAAAACCACCATTGCCCAGGTCTTCAGAAGAACTGGATTCACCGACCATGAAGAGATCCATGGTTTGGTAGAGAATGGAAGCACTTGAAAGATCAATATGATTGCTTACAAAGACACCAATGCAACAGTATAGAATATATAATCGCTCCAACCATATGCTTCAAATCCTCCGAGAGTCAACCTGACAATGTTGATTGTGAAAAGAAGGGAATATGTTATGAGCCCACAATTCTATTTTACAAGCAAGCATAAGACCTAAAGAATATCAGGAGCATAGGCTTGCTGATCAGGAGCAGGGGCACAATACCTAAAAAATTGCCGAGTTCTGCAAGACATTTCATCTACCTAACTCTTTGATGAGGGGCACTGTGTCTTCTGACTTAAAACCATCAATAAGTATTTTAAGAAACGATCTTCCATGAATTTATTTTAAATCCAATAATTGCTTTTTCTTTATTTGTCCATTACACACATTTAGCTGGTCCAAAGTATCCTTTGTCTTTTAGGCAACCTCTAAAATGAAGAAGTTTTAACATGTATTGAATATATGTATATAAATACCAGTAGGCATATAAACATGAATATTTGGTATGTGACCTTTCAATGCAAAGATCATCTACTTATTTACTAATAAATGAATTATTTTATGGGAAGGGTTCTTCTTATCTCTTGTTATGCCTTATGCCCTTATTTATTCAATTGTTTTACTACTATACATTTGAATACTCATAGTGAATTATATTTTGTTCATAGATCAGACATTCAAGTGTTTTGTTGGACACCCAAACTGTTGTATTCCTGTTAAGTACAAGGAAATGAGTAACAGTGAAGTATGTATTGTGAGGTAAGGTAATGCAATGTGATTGTTATTTCACTCATGTCACACTCCCTCACCTGTGTATGTGTGTGTATAGAGCAATTAACATGACCCAATGAGTCACTGGAACACCGCCTTCTGTAACCTTGAAGGACAGTCCCAACCAAAACCATAGTAACGTAACAGCTGGCAGACCAGTAAGAGCTGCCTATGTTTATCGTGTTGTGATGTGGTGTGATGCTCTCATTCTAAACCGATATCTTGGGTCACAAGAAGTTGAGCCTAAGGCAAATTTAATTTTTACCCACAGTATTATAAAATATTTATAATTCAGTCAACTTCAGTACCAAAACTAAACATTCATTTATTTAACATTACAAACTCAATAATTGCTTTAAATTATCAAAGGAAGATTTAATAATAATAATAATAATAATAATAATAATAATAATAATAATAATAATAATAATAATAATAATAATAATAATAATAATAATTCTTTCTTTCTTTCTTTCTTTCTTTCTTTCTTTCTTTCTTAATCCATTTACCCTCTGGGTTTGGTTTTTCTCTCAGACTCAGTGAGGGATACCACCTCTACCACCTCAAGAGCAGTGTCCTGGAGCATGGGACTTTGTGTCAGGAGATACAACTGGGAATGAGGACCAGTATCTTACTCAGGCAGCCTCATCTAGTTTACTGCACAGGGGCCTGGTGTGAGGGATGGGAAGATTGGAAGGGATAGACAAGGAAGAGGGAAGGAAGGGCTGTGGCCTTAAGTTAGGTACCATCCCAGCATTTACCTAGAGGAGAAGTGGGAAACCACAGAAAACCACTTCAGGATGGCTGAGGTAGGAATCGAACCCCCCTCCCCCCGTCTACTCAGTGGACCTCTCAAGGCTTAGTGGACCCTGTTCCAGCCCTCGTACCACTTTTCAAATTTTGTGCCAGAGCTGGGATTGAACCTGGGCCTCCGGGGATGGCAGCTAATCATGCTAACCACTACACCACAGAAATGGACAATAATAATAATAATAATAATAATAATAATAATAACCACTGATCTGCATTAAGGCCAGTCACCCAGTTGGCAGATTCCCTATCTGTTGTTTACCTAGTCCTTTCTTAAATAATTACAAAAAATTTGGAAATTTATTGAACATCTCCCTTAGTAAGTGATTACAATCACTAACTCCTCTTCTTAGAAACAAATATTTGCCCAATTTGTCCTCTTAAATTCCAACTTTATCTTCATATTATGATATTTCCAGTTTTTGAAAACACCGCACTAACTTACTCATCTGCCTAACCAAAGCAGTAAAGCCATGTTTGGTTCACCAAGAGGGATGTTGAGTGGATTTCCTGTCAGAAAGTTGAAAAATTTTAGAACAGCTACTGAAGGTGCACATGGTCCTGAAATTCACTCAGCCTACAGTATACCAACAATGTGAGGACCACGTTAATTCCTGGGGACAAAAGCAGCCAGCCATAGGTCTAACCGCTCTATCCCATCTAGTACTGGGGTTGCAGATAGTGAAAGCCTTTACCTTCCACTTCTCCAAGGACCTTCATGGACTCTGTGTGTATGTGTGTGTGTGTGTGCGCGCATGCGTGCGTGCGTGCGCGTGCATGCGTGGTTCCTCAACAGATCCACAACTAGCTGCCATTGTAGCCCAAGTGTCACTGATGAGGTGTACCAGGAAAATGAGAAGTGAGGTAGTTTTCTGTTGCTTTCCTCATTGAGCAAGGCGGTGCTGTTACGTATCAAGTCTGCCAAGTCAACTGAACTTGCATACACCAGCTAATCCTATGAGCAACATTTTCACACTATTTATCACATGAGATAGCTGTGTTGGGAATAGTGTTACTGACATTGTTTTGTTAAATCCTGATGAAGGCTAGAATGCTGTTTCTTATTTTCTCCTTATTCACTTTTCTTGTCTCCACCATAAACAGAAGACTGTTCAGAAATTCATCTTTTGCTCCTCTAAATTGCCTCATACTGTATATTTGAGAGATGATGGTTACCTAGTTGTACTTTCTCTTAAAACAAAAATCAGCACTACCATCTCATATATTTGGTTATAGCTATGAGTAGGCTTACATTATCTCTATGGTACACTAATACTTTATGGAGATTGAAGTGACAGTGATCAACAATAAAGTAAACTTTTGAATAATTAGTGTTTGAAAATTTATATTTTCAGCTATTCCATCTTTAAACCTTAACATACATATGTTTCGGGAGAATAAGTCTCCAAAAGTTAATTCAATTAGTTATTCAAGTAGGCCAACCAATAATTATCAATCATACTGAAAGACAAAAATTATTCTTTAAAGAAAATGATAATCATATGATTATCAATTGTTTATATTTACTGATAAAACCTAAAAACAAAACAAACAACTGTCTCCTTATTTATACATGAGGTAAGATATGCTCCATTTTAGATTAAGTAAGCTTCCTACTTTTCTTCTCAAGGCTGAGGAAATCTCAATTTCATGCCCCTGTATCAAGCAAAAATTCTTAACAGGCACAGGATGAACCTGAAACAAATCTGGAGAAAATAGGCAATGACTAGTAATTAATATTTTTTGAACTGAGCGGTTGGTGTAGTGACCTTCAGTTCAGGGGGTTTCAGATTTGATTCCTGGTCAGGCTGGGGATTTTAACCACATCTGATTAATTTTTCAGACTTAGGGACAAGGTATTTGTGTTTGTCTTAATACACACAACTCATCACATTATCAACCATCACAGAAACATGCATTAGTGAGTGCATTCCTCCACACAAGGTTGGCATCAGGAAGGATATCTGACCATGAAACTGGGATAGATTCACATGTAGTGCAGAATTCACAATTGGGGAAAGGCCACGAAGAAAATTTAGGAACATACATATAGATATTAGTTGTGCTCCTTGAAAGATTGGTCAAAATTGAGACCTTCGATTCAGAGGGCCAGGGTTTGATTCCTGGCTGAGTTGAGGATTTTTGCCATGTCTGATTAATCCTCTGTCTTAGGGACTGGATGTTAGTGTTCATTTTAATACACATCCCTCCATTCACATACAACATACCATACTACCAACCACAGCAGAAACATAATTTTGGCATCAGGAAGGGTATCCAGGTATAAAACTGAGTGAGATACATATGTGCAACTTAGATCACACTCACGACTCCACAATCCCATGAGTAAGGAAAAATTACAGAAAAAAGGAAGAAAAATATAGTTATCACAACAGTATATCCCGTTTGGCCTTGTGGTCAGTGGAAGATGTGAAGGGTACATTTTTGACCTTTAGTGCAGGAAAAGACAGCAATATGCTAGCCACTGCACTTTACCTTCCCTTTGCTTTTCTGAAGGAGGAAATTTCTCCATTTCTCATTTTGACAGGTGGCTTAGTGTACCAGAAATTGCTTGGACAGTAGGGAATGATTCTTGAATGCATGTTACTGTTATGGAATGAATCTTGTCAACTGGAAAGATAATGCCTTATTCAATGAACTACCATTGTTTTCATTATGACAAGTACCATTGCTACTAATGATGGTAAGACTCCAGACCCTAGGATTCCACGAACATGAGGGGTTATGATATCTATTTTCTGCTATGACTGATTCTAAGGTACCAGTACCATTTTCTGCGTGCAATTTGAATGCCATGAAGCCCAAAGAATGAATATGATTTAAGTAAGTCTCACTGTGTATGAATAGACTAGAATTCAACTAGGCTGATATGCTAACTGTACACCTATGTGTGAATATTTTCTTTAATACCATGAGCTCAAAGGCTGTTTGGATTCTGAAAATGATTGAATATAAAGTGAGTAGACTAGTTATTGAAAAATCACAGAAGCTCAAGACGGTACTGAAGATGAATACTGTGATGAAACCAATGAAGTAAGCTGGAAAAGTTCCTTTCTCTATTTATGCTTCTTAATTATGCTAATGAGGGTCAGATGTGAACAAACTGTTCTCTTTCTTATGCACAGTATCACTTGAAAAGCATTCCTAACAATGGAAGTACAGTATCAGTCAAAAAATTGAATTCATATATTGAATGAATATCAGCACAGTATATATATCATTATAACAATAAAGAGTTATTAAATTACTTGGCATATAATTCTTGATATAGTTATATGATAAAATACTTTGTTTTAGATCTTTGGTCTTTGGTGCAGTAGTTTCATTTTTCATTCTATTTTGAGCTGCCCAAATTTAATCATCTTCCTTTTATTATTAGATATCTTTATCCTTGCAGAATACAGCATAGCAAATGAGTTCCTAATCAATAGAAGAAATACAATACACAGTATTTATATTCTGAATCCATGAATCATACATAAATGGATATCTAAAAGAAGGCACTTAAAGAAACAAAGCAATTTTAATTGCTGCTATAAATGCCCCTGAGACACCTGGAACTGTGTTTTACCCTTGTGTTAGCCATTATTGCTGTTAAAGGAAAGAACAGGAAACCTACCTACTAAGTGCTAATTCAGGGAAGAGGTGTGGGTGTCCTTGAGATGTCAGTAGTATATCACCTCCATGTGTTTTGCAGTACTTCAAGAGTAGCCACTATGCAATGGAGATCTTAAAGAACAACACTTTTGCTTAGGTATTGTAATTTTTGTCATTTATGTCTCATATATTTTAGACCAGATACTACCTATAAATTAAGAGGAGTTAGTTTGCCAATAGGAAGGCTCAGTTTTCAAATCTAAAGAGGGGAGAAGCAGGAAGAAAGGGGAAACTATCATATTCCATAGTATATTCATAGTCCTTAAGTTGTTGTTGTTGTTGTTATCAATTTGAAAGTTCATCACACTTTCAAGATACTCCACTGTAAGTTATCGGAGTATGGAAAAATACAAAGTACTGATAAAAGGGCATACTAAACTAGAAGAGAAATGAGGTAGGTAGACCAATTTCTTTCTGCCTTCTCTTACATATGATACTGGTTAATGGTAGGCCTAATGGATAGTAACTACAGTATTAAGTAAGGGTAGGCTTATATAACTCTGAAGCACTGTCCCAAAAGGCAAAAGGAGTTATGAGCGAGGATCTCCATCAAATTATTATTATTATTATTATTATTATTATTATTATTATTATTATTATTATTATTATTATTATTATTATTATTATTATTATTATTATTATTATTATTATTATTATTATTATTATTATTTATTTCCAAAATCAGTAAATATAGTAGTCTATGAGATTTTTTTTTTTCATTCCATTATCCTGTAATGGTAAGGCGGACCACTTAGTGAGTGATGCCCTCTCTCTGATCAGTAGATATGTTGTAGTGATTCGAGGTGATGTGAAGGGTAAGAAAGCAGCGCCTGTGGCCTACAAAATGGAACTGTCCTCGAATTTGCCTGAAGGTAAGAATGGGAAACAACAGAAAAGCATTCTCATGCTGAGGGTGGGGTTCAACCCACCACCTCCTGAATGCAGAGCTCAGATCCAGAGCTGCACTGCTCGGTTCTATGAGATTGCTATTTTCATATAATTATTGCTCCTTTGAAATTCTATTTGGGATGCCTTGTTCTAATTTTTAAATGCCTATATGCTCATGAACTGCTCTTAATGGACCTTTGGTATCCTTGATGGTTAAATAAATTTTGTGTAAATAACTCACTGTAAAACAGTGGTTGTCTAGCTTTGTTAAGTGGTAGGTGTAGCCTATACTTGGAGAAGGATATGGGAGGGAGGAGTTAGAAGAATGGGCCAGTTGGCTGCCAGTACTCTACTGTGCGACAGTGTATGTAACACAGGAGCCAGAGTTTGATGACTTGACTAGTAAGGACTGTATTCTGAATGTTTCCTGGTGGGAGGGGGACCAGTATTACCATAACAGAGAGGAGATGTTGTCATGAAAGAACTTTCACTTCTCAGGATACATGCTGTAAAGAGTCCTTAGTGAACTACAGTATGCTTGTTGGTGGTTAAGAGAAGTTTAATATGTGGTAAGTACTCATACAGTACATTATTTATGGCACTACAAGGTAGTTTGTATGTGAGTAGAAGAAATATCTGCATCACTAAGTCTAAATATACAGGCATGCAATGTAAGGAATTAGTTCAAAATTTCTTATGCATTATGAAGATTTGATATAATAATTTTTAAATTACATTTATCTAACATATTCAACACTATACTGCCTGCCTCCATAGTGTAACGGTTAGTGTTATTAGCTGCCGTCCTCGGGGGCCCAGGTTCGATTTCCGGTACTCTCAAGAATTTAAGAATGGCAGGAGGGCTGGTATGTGGTTGAAATGGTACATGCAGCTCACCTCCAAAGGGGGTGTGCCTGAAAAGAGATGCACCACCTCAGAATGAGGACACAAGTTTACTTTAACACTATACTAGGACAGGAAATAGTTGCCAAAATGAGGTAAATTTTGAATACTGAGTCAGATTTTGTGTTTGGATTGCTTCTGCAATATCATACAAGTTGCTTTCATCTTTCCTGTCCAGCCTCTTTTGATTATCTTCGGTTCTCTTCTCAGTGGCAGTGATTAGGGGAACACGGGAGGGGGGAGTCATCCCGCCACTTTGTGGGCAAGAGAACATAAGAACATTTTTTTAAACATATTTTTGCATAGGCCTTGTCTGTGACTGTGAATTCATTCTTTATGAATAATAAGAATTCAAACTGTTACCAGTTATTAAATGTTTTATTCCACAACATGTTTCAGAGACTTTATTCCATCGTCAGGTGGTGAAATGGTGACATTTAATCCTTGCATTAATTTTTTATTCCATTTTATTTGTTATTGTATACTCATACCATACTTCTCTTTAGTTTCAATACAAGTATAATTGTTCCTTCGGTAAAAGTTTTACTGTATAGTATTGAATCAAAATATCAAAAAACTATTATTAGTGCTGTTAAGTTAGTAAACAGTCAGCATTTACTTTTCTGTCAAAATTCACTCAGAGAGCATCCAATACTTACCATTACTTTTTTTGTTGTCTATAAATGTTTGTGCCTCCCCCAACTTCTAATTCCCAATTGCCGCCACTGTCTCTTCTGATCTCCACAATACAGACCTTTTATTTTTGAGATTTGCTACTAGACTGAAAGAGTAATTACATCTAAGAGAGAAACTGTCTCTCACTAGATTAACCCATGCTATAAAGAAAATATTGTTTACTGTAAGTGCAAAATAGAATACAATTTAAAGAGAAATTGGGAAGAAGTATAACCAAAGAGCTCTGAACATTGGTCTGACCATTGGATTTGAGTACTATAATACAGAAGAAAAGGAGCCTCTGTGGCTCAGATGGCAGCGCATCGGCCTCTCACCGCTGGATACCGTGGTTCAAATCCCAGTCGCTCCATGTGAGATTTGTGCTGGACAAAGCAGAGGCGGGACAGTTTTTTCTCCGGGTACTCCAGTTTTCCCTGTCATCTTTCATTCCAGCAACACTCTCCATTCTCATTTCATAGCATCTATCAGTCATTAATAAATCACTTTGGGAGTGGCGATCCCATCGTACTAATAGCCTATATCTGCTTCATTCATTCCATCCCTGACCCGGTCAAAGACTGGAAAAACGGGTTGTAGGTTTTTTTCAATACAGAAGAAAAATAAATTCCAGTATTGTTTGATATGTATATTACTAGGTTTATAGACCCACCATTGGCAGCCCGGAAGATGCTTTTATATGGTTTCCCATTTTCACAACAAGCAAATGCCATTACTGCTACCTTCTCAGGTGTGGTCTTCTCCTTTCCTGAAGTCATCAAGCAGTCTTACAAAGTTAGTAAGAAATTATACAGATGACATAAAACAAAATTATCCCAAATTTAATGCATGTAAAATGTTTGCATTTTTTAACTTTGAAGCTATAAAGAGAATCATTGCAATATTTTTCCAGATATAATGGTGAAAGAATAACGGAGCTAAAATGAACAAAAAATGGCTTTGCAGTAAATGATAGAACACTAAGTGATATTAAGTTGTTATATACGGATTCTTTGTTAGCCCGTCTGGTGGCCATTATCGTTAAGGTATGAAGTCTATTTGGTTTGACACTGAGGTTAGCCCTGTTTGAATCTTGTTGATCGAAAATATTTTCACCATAAGAATGTTGGCCAGGAGGGTAGGAGAGATGGTGGTATATAATTTCTAATTACTAGATTGAGTGCCAGAAGCCTGGATTCAGTTCCAAACCACTCCGCAGTGCTCATATGAAGTGAGGGCACATGATGTTCATGATGGTGATTTGTCTGTTGGATGGGAATGTAACGCCTTGAGCCGACCCCTTGGTGCTATTCAACAGGAGTAGGCTATGTGCCGGCATCAAGTTTCACTCTCCCTTCCAACTATCATATCACGTCATTTATTTAATCTCATTAACTCCTCTGATGAGATTGACATCAGGAAGAGCATCCAATCATAAAAACTCACTACAAAGATTCGTCTCACTTCATACCGATCTTGTAGAGAAATGGGACAAGGGTTGAAATACATATAAATTCTTCATTCTTACAAATTATGAGCCTTTTCTTTTCAGAATTAGGAGGTTATATTTGTCTAAGAGGCTTTATGTGGATATCATTTTGCAGAGCAAGGAAGGGAAGGAGCTTCCTGAAATGAATGAGGACAGTTTAAAGATTACTGAATGTTAAAGCAAGTTCATATTTTTTAGACTGTAATTATCATGATCACAACCACAGGACTTCCAGTTGTATGTGGAATCCAAACCACAGGGACGGAACTTTTAATTTCAGAAATCCCTCATGTATTGGAGGGTCCTGGGTTCAATTTCGGGTTAGGTTAGGGATTTTATCCACTTATGATTAATTCTTCTGCCATGGAGATTAGATATTTGGTTTGTATTTGTCTCAATACATATCTCTTCATATACACTTAACACACCACACTAATAATAATGAATACATCCCTCCATATAGGGTTGACATCAGGAAGGGTACCTGCCTGTTAAGCAGGGCCAAGTCCACATATACGACATAATTTACACCCGCTATCCCCAGGATGTGAGGAAAGGGAGAGAAAAAGAAGAAGTGATTTCATTTGGTTGGTAGCCATGATAAAATAGCTGATTTATCAAGTCTATTAATATCATACTGCTTTTTTTTATCACTTAAGACTCCTATACATGTATACATGACAAAATATCATCTCTATAATAGAGGTATGCATGATATACCGGATGCCACACCTGCTGTTGTTGTCATCACCTGCTGTCTATTGAGGCCAAGGAACTCCTAATGAATACCTCTTGTATTTTAGTTTGTTTCATTCAGCTGTCACTCTGATTCAATAACTGTGTTACACTTTCAAATAATATCACATGGTATAATTAAGAGTTTAACAAAGAAACTATTGAGAGCAATTATTTTGTAAAAGAATCTTTTGCTGGTCTCATTTAAAGAGATGGTGATAATGATGACAATGATTGTATGCTGCTCATTATTGTGTTAAGAAGACTATGGCCTCTTTCAAGGGATGCTGGTTAAAAATATCTCCTAGTTCCTATAGTAAAATGTTCCTGTGTTCAAAGAAGAAAAAAAAAATAGTTAAGTAAGAATGTAAATAATGAAATAATCCCACATTTAACATATGAAATATGAAATTATAATGCTGTGCCAGGAAGATTATGAACAGAATGTCAAGTTTTTTGTTCCCAGAAAATGGCCTTTGTTGAAATTATGGGTTCAAATCCAGCAGAGGTAGTAGAATTTTTGAGGGGTTGAAAGAAGTCCATTCAACTCTCCATGTTGTATGATGTCAGCATGTAAAAGATTCTGGTGATACATTTGAGATTTATCCAACACAATTAATTAAAACTCAATCATAGAGCACCCAGCAGAAATCCTGTTTCTCTCCTCTCTGGCAGATTAAAATGGAACATCAAAATTGGTATGGAAGCAGTCTAAATGGCATGAAATAAACATTTCTGCAAGTGGTAGTGGAGATGTTATTATTCTTCTTCTTCATTTTGAATCACCCATCATTGGGGTACGTCAGATCAATCACTTCTTAGATGCTTGTGCTCTTTTCTTCTCCCAGTAGTTCTTCATTCTAACTGATGTCCTCCTCCTTTCCTCCTCTGATATCTGAATCGGTTTGCTGGTGTTGTTCTTAACTTGGAACCTCTTAGTTTTGTCTTTGGTCACAGTTTTGGCTGTACCATTCTTTAACATGAGTTTGGTAACGATCTCTCAGATCCTTTTCAACTTCCTTAAACCAATTAGGTTTAGCTTTTATTTTTATTTTTTTTAAAGAAGTCAAAGATCTGTTTAGTTAATCTGTCAGGATTCATTCAGAATATGTGTCCACAGAAATCAATCCGTCTTTTCCTCATGGTATCCAAGAGCCTCTCCGACTTTACGTAGAGGGATTCGTTTCTATAAAAAACTTGTTTGTTATTTTGGAATTTGGGACCCTTACTTATAGACATGATATACTGTAGGCTTTTTGGCTTATGCCATGTCAAGAAAATAAGGTGAAATTCTTTACATTTTGCAGAGAACTTTGCTCTGTGTCTTCAGAAGATTAAATTCATATTGTCCACTATCAAGTCGTAAGAATACCAATCAGTGTGCTGTTAGATTATTATTATTACATCTCACCTCATCTCCTCACCATATCAGGATATGAGACTAACAGGTAGACATATATTATCATCAACATGGAGGATTGTGGAACATCTTGTAGAGAATATTAAACTGTAAGTGCAAAATGTGCAAAAAACACTGCTTCCAATTCTTATTACAATGATATTGTACAGTTATTGTTTAGATGATGTCTCTAATGTACCAAGGCATAAGATATAAGACATCGTACTACATACAGTATTGGAATGTGAGACTGGAAAAAACAATGGCGTAACAGCCCCGAAGGGCCATGCTTACCGGGTGACTGTTGTTCAGCCTGAAGGCCCGCAGATTATGAGGTGTCATATGGTCAGCACGACAAATCCTCTCAGCCATTATTCTTAGCTTTCTAGACCAGGGCCGCCATCTCACTGTCAGGTAGCTCCTAATTTGTAATCATGTAGACTGAGTGGACCTCGAACTAGCCCTCAGATACAGGTAAAAATTCCTGACCTGCCAGGAACTGAACCTGGGGCCGGCACTATGTGATACTGAGGTCCAATGTAATGGAGGACTACCCATAATAGGTGTTCCATTCACCAGTTGACAATAAATTATAGAATGATATTCATATCTCAACTAAATTCATATTGTCCACTATCAAGTCCTAAGAATACTGATCAGTGTGCTATTAGAGAAGCTTGTTGAAAATATGCGCACTGTCTTTCATTTTACAAGTATACATGTATACAAGTATGTATATCATACTATATATTAGTTAAAAAGGTCCCAAACCTTGACCTAAAGGTTGTCTACAGGCTGAAGATGCCCAAAATAATGGGTGAAACATGTACCTGACCTGATAAGTCTACATAAATTCATTTCGATTCAAACCACATTAAACGTGGAAAGTATTGAATAGGTGGTCTTTATTAAATTATCCTTGAGAATCTATGCCTAACTGTCTTTCATTATCAGACAACTGACCAACAAGCAGTGCAAGTGCTTCCTTTAAAAAAAATATGGGCTGTATTATTCTTCCGGCAGTTACAAATGCAGTAAGTTAATTTTTATATCATGTTGTTGAACTGTTAATCAGAGATTTTCTGTTCTCTAGAATTTATTATTATGTCATTTATATAATCATGTAAATGTACACATTATCAAAGAGAATTATTAATAGTAGGTCAGCAATACTATGAGCAATGTTACCAGGCGAGTTGGCCATGCGGTTAGGGGCGTGCAGCTGTGAGCTTGCATCTGGGAGACAGTGGGTTTGATCCCCACTGTTGGCAGCTCAGAAGAGGGTTTTCTGTGGTTTCCCATTTTCACACAAGGCAAATGCTGGGGCTGTACCTTAATTAATGCCATGGCCACTTCCTTTTCACTCCTAGGCATTTATTATCCCATCATTGCCATAAGACCTATCTGTGTCAATGCTATGTAAAACAAATTGTAAAAAAAAAAAAAAAAAGCAATGTTTTGTAAAATTCAGTTTTATAAATTCTGTCAGTTTACATTGTCACTTGCTTGTAATTTTTGGATTCTGTACACTATATTAGGTTTCCTGTGCAATTCCTCCACTTTGATCAAGTTTTTCCTTCCTTCCTTCCTTCCTTCCTTCCTTCCTTCCTTCCTTCCTTCCTTCCTTCCTTCCTTCCTTTTAGCAGAGCACAACATTATCTTTTAGGAATTCTATCATTTAGATATTCTATTTCATTTCAGTTGAAACTGACTCTTTGTAATGTGTCCTTATGTTAAAATGGCTTTCCTGAGAATTTCTCTAAAAGGTGCTTACATACCACCATGAGCTTGTTTTATAAAACCACCATAAATTCAAAACTCTCTATTCCATTATGTATATTTCAATTTATTTTCATAAAATTTATTAACTAATATACAGCGGTTAATATCACTACCATGTCAATAAACCATGATGTAAGTTATAAAAGAAAGATAGAAATTATGTCGAGTCTCATAACAGCAGACTGCAGACTGAATTATAATACACAGAGAGAGAAATTATGGCAGATCTCATAAAGGCAAACTGCAAATTGAATTATAACACAAATACAGAAGTTATGATTCCTCAAATAACAGCAAACTGTCACTTGAATTTTAAGAACACAAAGAAAGAAATTGTGGTATCTCTCATAACAGCAAACTGTAGACTGAATTTTAATAACACAAAGAAACAAATTATGGTGGCTCAAATGGAACTAGATAAATATTAATAACACAAAGAAGTAAAAACTGAAGATTATATTTTAATAACATCAAGAAAAAAATTATGGTTGCTATCATAATAACAAACTTCAGATTGAATTTTAATTACACATAGAAAGAAATTATGGGGCCTCAAATAAAACTAGATAAATATTAACCCTTATGCTGCTACGCCCAAGATATCATGAGCGCAGTAGTATGTCACATCATTGCTGCGCCCAATATATCTCATCTGTAACTTCAGCTAAATTTCTGAAAAGAAAATATATACCTTTGGAGTTTTGTTTTGTTTTGAAACTTGAGCAGCAGCAAATTACATCTTTTAGGAACATATTGGACCATCAGACAAAACGCAGACTGCATTTTAACACTATCTGTAGTTAAATATCTGAAATAATGTACTCAGCTCAGTGTTCAACCTAGGTTGGCAGACCTGCAAAGCACCTTTGTCCAGGGTTTGTAAAAATGGTTTCAAGTAATGGATGGCGTGTGCTTTTGTAATTCAAACTTATAGGAGCTCTAAATACACTTGAATCGGAGGATGAGTACTCGGATGTCAGTGATTTTGGTAGTGATTATAGTCCTAGGGATAATGATAATAGTGATAGTGCTGAGCCTCAACTACCAGCTCCAAAAACCAGGAAGATAATGTGTTCCAAACCTGTGTTATTTCAATGGTGTACAAGTAATATGTTTAGTCCTGTAATACACAATTTTGATGACAGTTCATCAGGTTTATCACTCAGTGTGATTCAAGATGAACCAACAGCTTTATAAATATTTCAGTGCTTCTTTTCATGAGAAATTATAGAGCGTATAACAGTTTAAACAAACATGTATTTTCCATTTGTTACACAAACAATGCCACTATCTCAAAAGTTCAAGGCTATAGAAATGGAGGGAAACCATGCCTAAATAACTGTATGTCTTTTTTGGCATGACAATACTTCTGGCAAGAGTGAAAAAGCTAACAATTCTTGAATATTGGTCAATCGATCCTCTAGTAATGACCCTGCAGTTATCGGATTTCATGTCCAGAGAGAGATACCTCTTATTATGGTGGTTATTATGTTTCAGTGGCAACAACAGTCAGCCTGAAGGCTGTATAAATAAAGCCTCTAATTGATCACCTCAGAAACAAGTTCAAAGAAACGTCCACTCCTATCAAAAACATTTACATCTATGATAAGTTTGATGCTCTCCCAAGGTGAGCTTTCATTCATTCAGTTTATCCCATCAAAGAGACATAGATATGGAATAATTACATTTGTTATCTGTAACTGTGACACTGGATATGTGCTGGATTTTATTGTTTACACAGGGTCAACTACAGAAATAATTCCTGAACGTGAATTTGGGGTATGAGTTGCAATTGTCTTAATGTTAATTGAAAGGTACTGTGGATCAATAACAGGTATTCAAGTCCACAACTGTACGATCACCTACAGACAAAACTAACACATGGTATTATCAGGAAAAACAGGAGGAGTGTGCTGAAATTTACCATAAAATTGAAGAAAGGATAAACTGAACCAGGAGCAACAGTTAACAACATGTTTGCCATCAGGTGGTTTGATCATAAGGAATTTGTACAATAATAATGTTATATGCTTTACGTCCAACTAACTACTTTTTCGGTCTTCGGAGATGCTGAGGTGCTGGAATGTAGCCCCGCGGGAGTTCTTTTACGTGCCAGTAAATCTACCAACATGAGGCTGACGTATTTGAGCACCTTCAAATACCACCGGACTGAGCCAGGATCGAACCTGCCATGTTGGGGTCAGAAGGCCAGCGCCTTAACCGCCTGAGCCACTCAGCCCGGCAGGGAATTTGTATGTTGTCCACTCAACATACTGCAAACATGAGACCCACAGGAATGATGGGCAGACAGATAAGACAGCCTGAAGTGAAACTCATTGTATAATTCACAATAAAAAATATATGGGTCCTGTTGACCGGTCAGACATGACAATCATTTCTATCCAGTGTATGCGGAAGGCACCGAAATGGTACCAAAAGTTCTTTTTCCACCAAGTGGACATCACCATTCTAATTAATTCTCATGCACTCTTCAGAGTCAAAAGTGAACAGAACATATCTCTAGGAGATATCCAGCCACAACTTAGAAGGTAACTCATACAGAAGTACCGCATTTCTAGATAAACTAGTAAAGGAGGACGTCCTACACCTGGTGACAAAACACTCAGACTGATGGAGAGACATTTTCCATCCCTTGTACAGCCTACTCTAAAGAAGAAATTTTATACAAGATGCTGCCATGTTTGCTCCAACACAACAAGTGGCAAAAAGAAGAGGCGAGAGATCCGATACATGTGTGTCAAATGTGATGTGGCTCTCATTGTTCACCCCTACTTCAAAATATACCACACATTGGTAAGGTTTTTAAGACAGACTCATTGGAGGGTCTGCTGTAAATAATGAAACAATTTGGTGTAAGTTATGTGAGTTCATATTCTAGTATTTAGTGTTGTCCTTGACATTTCTTAATTTGGCCAAGCTTGACTTTTTGCTCACTTCTGATATATTTTGGTTGTTTCTAGATATATTTAAAAAAGCTATTCACTATAGAGGGTTCTGATAATTGCTCAACTTATTAGCAGTGAAAAGGTTAAAGGTAAGCATTTCCACCTCTTTAGTTGAATGGTTAGTATCAAGACCTTTGCTTCAGAGGTCCTGGTTTTGATTACCTGGTGGGTTGGGGGTTTTAACCACTTCTGGTTAATTTTTTACATTCATAAATAATGTAATGTTGGTTGATTGCTTTCTGTTAGGAAATAATTAGTCATACCCAATCTGTTCAACGTGATGATCAGTACGTACGTCAGCTATTATGGACAATTCTGATTTGTAAGATAGCTAAAATCTGACATTCGTAATTTTTGAAAGAGGGTTGTGAATTTTGGTCAGAATTTAGCACATGTGAAAGAGGAATATAAAACTATTTATAGGATAGTGTATTTCTGGCTCCGATCGACAATCCTGAGATTCTCTGTCCTTCATTCTTGTGTCAAAAAATACAACTCAGAGCTATTCTGAAATTATTTTGCCCATAGGTGACATTTCTTTTTATTTTTGCTCACTTTTGTTATATTCTGTATATTTTTAAAAAGTTATTCACCACAAAGGGTTCTGATAATCGCTCAACATATTGGCAGTGAAAAGGTTAACCCATCCGCTTACCTTATAAACATCAGTTCCGGATCTTTAAATTACCATTTAAATGCTGGTGTTTATAAGGTCCATGCAAGACTGTGCTTAAATGATATCATAGCAACTACTGGCTCAAACATTGTCAACTTTCATAGAAATAATCAAAAATAATCATTTCAATGGAATGTGCTACATTACAGTGAAAATATGAACTATATACTATAAACTCACCTAGTAATTCTTACGGTGCATCGGAACATTTACATTCATAATATTTACATCTGCTTCTTGACTCGTATTACTATCACTAACTTCACTAAGCACAGATAACATATCCACATCACCAGATTCACAGGTGGAACTTTTCAATATATTATAATCTTCTTCACAATCACTATTCAGTAAAATATCCATGACTTTTCGCTCGGTAATAGCCTCCCTCATGCTCATCTTTACTCACTGAACACCCATGACATCAGCTCAATACTATCTTCAATTTATGCGGTTAATCCCCTAAACATGACTCAAATACAGTGGAAGAGACTTACTTCAGATATAAAGAATGATTGTAATGCCATCTGTTGAGTTTTTAATGTACTTCATTCCCTTTACCATCGATAAAGCAGGACATTGCATTACCCGTCGATTCGATGGTTAGGTAAGTCGGGCACAAACTCGCACATCCTGTAAGCCGGTGGGTTAAAGGTAAGCATTTCCAGCTCTTTAGTTGAATGGTTAGCATCAAGACCTTTGCTTCAGAGGGTCCCAGTTTTGATTACCTGGTGGGTTGGGGGGTTTTAACCACTTCCGGTTAATTCTTCTGACTTGGGGACTGGGTGTCATGCAACGGTGAATACACCTCTTGATGTGTTAGAAAGGGTACTGGCTGTAAAATAGGGCCAACTACAGATGTGTGATGCAGTTTGAACCTGCTTCCCTACCAGGGTGTGGGAAAACCAGCAGAAAAAGAGAAAATTAAGCAGCAATCTTAGACTAATATCTATAATTTGGAAAATAAAAGAAGGCTTGTCACATTCTAGAGAAGTTGATTTCTGGACAGGGGTTCTCACTATTGCCTCTATTTGAATGAATCACTTAGATGGGTACAAGTTACTGTTATAATAGTAATAGGATAATTCAAAATAAAATAAAAAAATCAGTCAGTTTTAGAGAACTGAAAACTCTAAAATAAATTTTCATTCACATAGTTATTTCATTCTCCCCATTAGGGGAGCAGGGCCATAAGTCCAATAAAGGGACTCTTTGGCCAATTACATTTACAATATTTGTTTTATAGATGTTTATGATATGGTTGTGTACTAATTTCACACATTTTATGAGAGTAAATTTAACAGTTAAAAGAAAAAACACAAACGTAAAGTTTTCTTCTTCTTTTGTAAACCCATCATCAGAAATGTCATTTTTTTAAAGTATTGAATCACTACAAACATAATAAATGAACAGTAAAAAGTGTTTTTCTTGAAGTGAAAGAATATTAAAGAATATAATAAACAATTTTTAAATTTAAATATACAATCGATAACGTAAAATTATTATCCAATTCTTGTCCAAGTGAATAAGATAAGTCAACATAATTTCTGAGGGAAAGGTCACACACAGGTTTGGTAAGAGTTGGCGGTGGTATCACCATTAGTTCCATGAAATGTGTAAAGTTGCAGTGGAAAAAATACCAAGAAGAACCTCGCCCAGAGCTGTGTGATCTGCAGTGGTCCATAATTCCATTTTGCATTAAAATTTATCTGTGGGCTGAGGTCAGAGGTGTTTGGTGGGAGGAATTTAATTGGGATGGTAGTTTTAGAGGTTTTAAAAATAACAAAATTATGGCATGTCCCCATTGGGGGAGAAAGAATTCAGTATGGAGAATGATAGTATATATACAGTACTATACTTGGGAGTTGAAGAAAGGGATGTGAAGCTTCCTTTATGTGTCAGTAAGTAATCTGATTTAGTCCAGGGGCAGTGTTCTTTTTAGTCCTGAGTACGTCTTTTATGTCTCGTGCTGTAATAGGAGCATTTAGGGGATGTTGGGAGTCAGGAGCTGGAGGGGGTTCAAAGGAAGGACAAAGAGGAGGTTGTGTGATATCCAAATATTCGGATATTACATCATGGTCAAGATGGTAGAAATTGGGATTGAGAGATGGTGAGAAAATTACTTTATAATGATCTGAAAAAATGCCAGCCTTTGTTTTAGGTTGACTGGGTGCAAATTTGTTATGTATTATTGGATGATCGGGGTAGGATTTCATTATGTTTGTCAGTTGTTTTAATTTGGTCCAGTATTTGCAAGTGTCAGTCGTGTTGGATAATTCAGTGTATTTGCCCAGACTTTTCTTTTAATAGCCTAGATGAATGAGCAAGCATGTCAAAAGGGTAGTTCTATGTTCACAGAGAATATTTGGGTCACAGGTTCGAAGGTATGCTTTGTAAAGGTCATGGGAATATTTTAATAGTTGGAGTACTTTGGGTTGGAGGGGAGATTTTGGAGGGATGGGAGGTATGGCAAGGAATATAGAGTCAGTTGGCAGTAATTAGTGTGGATTCTAATTTCTTAACTACGTCTTGTAATTCGTGCGGTGAAGTAGGTGCTTCAGTATTGTGGATTTTGTCTGTTATTGTTTGTCTGTATGCTACCCAGTTGGTTTCTGACAGGTGGGGGATGTTGGTGATGTTGGAATGGGGTTGTTATGGTTGGTAGGGCAAGGACATGGTCACTTCTGATTGAAGGTAGCATAGTGATGTCACAGTTCATTGTGAGTTTAGAGGCGAGGATCAGAATATCAGGGGTCGTTCTTGATATAGGGCAGATAGGGGAAGGGAAATGTCATGTAAGAGTTGATTGTAGATGACTTCTTGTTGCTGCATATATGACGTAATGGTAAAATCTTTGATAATGATGTAAGTGCTGTATTTATGATCAATATATTCCATAAATTTGTTAGGTGGAGAAGAGCCAGAAGGGAACTCTATAATTTGTTAAAGAACAGTTTTCAGAAGTCACTTATTGCATTATGGTTAGGGAAGTATTAGATTTTTTTCAGCTCATAATCAACTGAGAATTTTAGAACCAACATTATTTTTATCTGTTAAAAATATAAGGAGAATTGTCATCAAACCAAAACAGAATCAAGTGCTAAAGGTACCGTATGTATCTTACTAAGAGTGTTCTTTATATCTAAGCAACTTATAACTTTTTTTTTTTTTTTTTTTTTTTTTTTTTTTTTTTTTTTTTTTGGCAATTTGCTTTACGTCGTACCACCTTAGATAGGTTTTATGGTGAAGATGGGACAGGAAAGGGCTAGGAGTTGGGAAGAAAGGGTCATGGCCTTAATTAAGGTACAGCCCCAGCATTTGACTTGTGTGAAAATGGGAAACCACTGAAAACCATCTTCAGGGCAACAGGGGGGTTCAAACCCGCTATCTCCCTAATAACGGGTACTTACCGCACTTAAGCGACTGCAGCTATCGAGCTTGGTAACTCATAAACTAGTTCAAAATATATGATAATAAAACAAAATAATTTACTTGCACACAGGTTCCTAAATATCTTGCTAATGATGTCTTAAAAAACTAAATTCCAGTATCACAGAAAAGGTAATAATCATAAATTATTGTGGACATTTTTTCCATTGACAATGGTTTATGACAGTGACAGACTGTAATTAGTACATAAGGAAGTACAGAATACATTAACTTATTTCACTGTACAAGAATATGTGCCTTCTCCTTTAGTTTAGGAGTATCTGTAGGAGCCTAAATTTGCATTCCTTAAGCTCCATTTATTATTTTTAATTCTTTCTTTTATTTCAAATGCTTTAATGTATGTTTATATGATTGCAAATCATAATTACAATTGGAAATTATGCTATCCTGAAGAAAAGGAATTTAAAAGTTTAATTCTGAATTCTGCATACTTCTGGCTTATTGGTTGAATGACCTTTGTTTCAGAAGGCCTATGGTTAATTCCTCCAGCTCAGGAATTGAGGTGTGTGTTTGCCTCAGTATATTTCTATTCATCAACTGCCACAGAAATATGCAATAGGAAATGCATCCCTCCAATTTTAGGAGGTTACTGATTGATTCAATCAGCTGCTCAAATTATTGTACTAAAGGGATTACCTTCATTGGTGTAGGAAGGGCACCCAGCCATAAAAAAACTAGGTCAAATCTACATCAAGTACTGACCCCAATAAATACGGGAAAAAAGCCAAGAAGAAGAGAGTTCAGAAGCACTAGGAGGTTGGTTAAAGACTGACCCATTCACAACTGTTCTCTGAATTCTGAATTCTTCGTACATCAATTTGTCTATTTAAAATACTTTATTTTATTGATAAGTACCATAATGTATATATTAATCTAAGCTTTCTTAACAACAATCAACAATATGATGAATAATTCTATTCATGTTTTGAGGATCATCAAGTTCATTGGTGAAACTGTACTTTCACTGATCTTTTGGTTCTATCAGTCAATGTTAAGGAAGAAAGACTCGTAATTATCTTCGGCTTATCAGTAGAAAGGATTTTACTGTCAATCTCAATGGGAGTGCAGTAACATACTAATGAAAGTAACTTGAGTTTTCACTTTCAATCTGCAACGTCTGCATATCTATCTAGGTCTTTTTATCACCTTTTACAGTTAAGGAAGCAACTTGCTAAGTACAGTTGACCTTGCTGTGGAAAGTGAAACTTGTGTGTTGTAATGTGTAGTGATATGGGTACTGCTCACAGAGTTTCTGATACAGATGTGTATGTCTAGAGAACAGTTGTGAATGGGTCAGTCTTTAACCAACCTCCTAGTGCTTTGAATGTTATTTAACAGCTTTTGAGGTAAGCATATATATATATATATAAAATCTGAAACGTAATCTATTTAACTTTTGTATCCATCTCTTGTCACAGGCCAGAGTAAAGTGTAGCTTCCACCGAAGTCCCAGTCTCATCCATGGTTGTGACAATATGGAAGCTGCTGGGGTATGAGTGGTGCTGAGTAATGACATTCAGAGCACGACTAGTGCATCTGAGTGTTATGAAAGGTGTTGCTCATAGAGTCAGTCGTGCTGCAATAGCACTTTCTGACCCAGTGAGGAAAGCAATGGCAAACTACCTCACTCCTCGTCTTGCCTAGTACGCCTCATTTTGGTGCTGCCATTGGTTTTTGCGGTTTCCTTATAACCGCATAACCTTTGGTGGTGCTATTTGAGGATCCAACCAGCCTCTGGGCTGATGACCTAACAGACAGACAATCTATTTAACAGCTTGATATAACATAAACTAACTGAGTCCTTGTCTCCTTGGCAATCAACTCAAAATATTGTACACTACTGTATAAGCAATCATGTGGAAAAACGGTGATTATTTTATAGGGGAAATAGTTTGGCATGGCTGACTATCTGTCCAATAAATAATTGTTTGTAAACCTTATAAATTGGATTTTATGAATACATTGAAAAGAAACTGCATGTTTCTTATTAAGGGTATGAAATAGGTGACCCCCAACAGGTCAGTAAACTACTGTCTAATTTGTCAAGGGATCAGAAATTAATCTAGATCTACAGGAAATTCATCGTATGAAGTAGTTTTCTGTGATTATACTACAAAACAAACCTAACCCCATGGCACTACAGCCCTTGAAGGGTCTTGGCCTACCAAGCGACCGCTGCTCAGCCTGAAGGCCTGCAGATTATGAGGTGTCGTGTGGTCAGCACGACAAATCCTCTCGGCCGTTATTCTTGGTTTTCGAGACTGGGCCCGCTATCTCACTGTCAGATAGCTCCTCAATTCTAATCACGTAGGCTGAGTGGACCTCGAACCAGCCCTCAGGTCCAGGTAAAAATCCCTGGCCTGGTCGGGAATCGAAACTGGGGCCTCCGGGTAAGATGCAGGCATGCTACCCCTATACCACATGGCCAATGATTATACTACAGGGTTCAGTAAGTAATGCACATCATTAATTTTCTCGTTGGCGTTTTCTTTATTTTTGCAACAGGGAATATACCACTTTTTCCCCAGTTCATTAGCTTTTATTTGACACAGTCTCCATTTGAGTCTATGACTTTTCTTCGCTGAGATGTAATAGTCTTTATACCACTGTGGTACCTTCAGTTGATTTCCTTCTCAGCCGCATCTGGACTTCACCTCCTACCTCCTCGCATCACCTACAATGGAGTCACATGGTGTGCAAGATCTGGGCTGTAGGGTGGATGAGGAAGAACAGTCCAGACAAATTTTGAGATTGCTTCATAGGTGCACAGGCATATGTGTGGTCTTGCATTGTCATGTTGAAGGGTGATGTTGTTAACATCCTTAAGGAGATGAATAAGCAAAAGTCATCTCTTCATATTTTTCAGATTCTCGATGTTAACTTCTGAGGTTATATGACCAGCAGACAATATGTCAATCAGAATTACAGAAGATTGAGGACATAACTTTGCTGGCTGAGAGTCCTGATTTGTACTCATATGATGCCACTTCATGGACTGTCATTTGATCTCAGATTCAAAATATTGAATTCATGTTTCATCTCCTGTGAGAATGTTGCATAAGAAATCATCAGCCTCACAATGTTCAAGCAGCTCTGCATAAATGGTTCTCCTTTGTTCCTTATTGTTGTCAGTTAGGCACCTAGGGACTCACTTGAATAGCCTAATCTATGGATAATGATGTTGGCACTGCCCACAGAGATGGCATTATGACGCTGATGCTCTGCTTATCCAATGACTGACTGTACTCTTATCCATCTCCATTGACATTTTTAAGTGCCTGTGAATGTTTTCAATGGTCTCCTGTTCCACAAAAAAAAGAAATTCAACCCAGCTCTCATTTCTGTATATACTTCATATGCTATAGCCATTTTATACCAAAATTATTTTACAATTACAATGATGAAATTTTATAGCATTGAAAAAAAGGTACGTACCATATGTAGTTGCTGTACATACAATTTTGACCATCTCCAACATATCATTTCACAAAAAAATAAAAAGATGTGCATTACATTTCGAACCATCCGTGTATATAGATTTTCATTGAAATGGAAATCATACTTGCTAGTTTACTATGTACTGTTTAATGTGCTAAAGAATGGATTTATTGTGCTTCAGTGGATGAGGCATAGGCTTTTTGAATGGAAGGACTAAACTTCAATCCTTAGTAATGACCACCTTTTAACTCCAGGAGATTTCTGGTTGATTCAATCAGCTGCTAAAATTATTGTACTAGAAGAACTTCTTTCATTGATGCAGAGGCAATCATACTGCGCTCAAAAGAATGGGTGGAACCTTACATTTGCTATACTGATGAGTCAAAAAGCTAGAATCGGTACTGTTCTTACATTTACACTACAATTATATAGGATAGTATGATTAGTTCACATACAATTCTAGTTAACATTCTTCATTCAGACTCATGAGATCAATTGGGGAGCTGTCTTATATGAGTCAGTCAAGAGAAGTTGTTGTAACACTGACCACGTAGTATTCCAATATCTGCAGGTGATTTGACTGATCAGTTGTTATCTTGGCTGGCCAAGAGTGTTGTGCTATGGTTGATTTTTTATATATTTAATTAATTAATTTTATTTATTTATTTATTTATTTATTTATTTATTTATTTATTTATTTATTTATTTATTTAATTAATTAATTAATTAATTAATTAATTAATTAATTAATTAATTAATTTTATTTATTTTCTGGCTCAATAGCTAACTGATTAGCATACTGATCTTTGGTCCAAGAGATCCTGGGTTTAATTCCCAGCCACATGAGGAATTTTTAACCTTCTGTCTTGGGCACTTGGTGTGTCTGTTGTTAGACTAGATTTCATCATAGGTAGGGCCCCATCCTCACAGATGAACAGGTCGCCTATCGGTGTCAATTCAAAAGACCTATACGAGGCCTCTCCAGAGGTCACATACTGTACCATTATTATTTATTTACTGGCAACTGGGATGACTATTGCAACAAGGATGACTGCAGTTAAAAACTAGTACTAATGTACCAAAAACATATTTAGGAGTTAGCTCAATGCGTTTGTTAAGATGAAGGCCATTCTTTTCAGTGCTGACTTAGTTAAACCTAAAGTTGAGAGCATACTTACTCTCTGATTGCTAGTTCCTACAAATAACGGTCATACCCCTACTAATATCTTCCTGCTAACTCTTCTCAAAATTCTCAATGTAGTTTTATCAGTTCAGAAAGAAGTATGTGTCACGTTGATCGACCGTGATCTGTAGAAGTCACAAGTCAGTAAACTGTTTCCAATGCATGCCCAAACGTTTAAGTAAAATTATATCTTCTAATCGTCTTGGAATTTCACATATAGTTTAGGATATAATAGTAACGAGGTATTTTATTTTAGGATGAAATGTGTGAAATACACAAACCTATGGATGTTATTACAGGAAGAAGGAATTCAGGAGGCTGATGATGATTATGATTTTTCTGGTTGTGAAGATGAAGTTGTAAATTAGTCAGACATCCATCACAGCAGTGATCCTCCTGAAGTATACTCCATTTAGCTTCTTTTTTGGTATCCATTAACGAAGAACTCATCAGTTTTTCAGTTTTTCTCATTTTCAATATTCAAGATAATAAATTAATATTTTCCACCTTTAATTGTAACAATATTATGTACTGTCATTTGAATTTTCAAGTTTACTGTTTGATTGTTTTAATTATTTTTCTTAAGGATTGAAAATGACATAAGGTGTAACAATAACCAACTTGTAAGAGTTACCGGTACCTACTATTAACCAATTCCTAAGGTTAAGAATAAATTATAAATAAAATTGACCATGTACCATCAACAGTCTTCAGGATTAATATAACCTTTAAGAGTTTTCAGTCTGTTGAGCACAAAATATATAATTTATAAGAAATACTATAACATACCTATGTTGTATGTTGGGTATTCATCCCGAAGGCTGGTTTGATCCTCTGCAGCTCCGCCAACAGCTGTGATAAATAGCCTAGGCATCACTGAAGAGGAGTACTAGGGAAACAAGGAGTGAGATAGTTTCCTGTTGCTTTCCTCACTGAGCCAGCCATTGCTATTACATATCAGTCTGCCAAGCCCACTGAAATACATGCACCGACCGACCCTATGAGCGATATTTTCACACCATTCATAACAGGGACTGGCTGCATAAGGAATGGTATTGCTAGCATTACTCATACCTCAGTCACTTTCATATTGTCAAAGCCAAGGATGAGACTGAGACAGGTCAATGAAAGTGACAAATTTCATATAGCCCATACCAGAAGACATAGTGCACTGTAAACACTACATCTCGCCAGCAAAGGCATAACATACCTATAAGAGAAAATATTTTATTAATAACAGAATGACATTTGTTCTGCAAGAACATCCTCAGAATCTATCAAATCACTTTTAAAACATGAGTATATATGTACAAAATTCCTTATATTGCATAAACTTTGATTAAAATGGGTGATATTTTGGAACAAATAGGAAGAACTATATGAATGCTAAAAATCTATATTAAACACCTTAATAAATTTGTAAATGTTTTCTGAACTACTTAGTGCAGTCCAGCTATTTTACATCTGCTCCTTCCAGCTGCTACATTTGAATTGAGCTAGGTCATTGGTCTCACCAGTAGCTTGCATGTTAATCATATGAAAAGAGAAAATTTAATCTGGAATTGAGGAAATCTAAAGAAATATGGGGTTCAAAAATGTATTGCTTGAATAGGACTCATATTACTTTAACTAGTTTTTCACTGCAATCATCCTTATGGCTGTAGTCACCCTAGTTGATGGTATTTATTTATGTGTAATATGGGCATAATAATTAAGTGATAGGGTTTTAAACTAGCACAAATACTAATCGGTACCATATGTAAATAGTGTACAAGTTTGTTTCAGAAAGCTTCAAATGCATTTTTATTGTAGATACATTTCCAGTGTTGGTTTTAATTCTAAATAAACAACATGAGTAATTGAAAGAAAGAGTTATAAATTTAAAAATTTTATTCTTGTTTTGTTTTATTTATTTATTTATTTATTTATTTATTTATTTATTTATTTATTTATTTACTTATTTATTTATTTATTTATTTACGGTATTTATTTATTTTGCATGGCTTTTAGTGCCAGGAGTGACTGAGGACATGTTTGGCTCGTATGGTGCAGGTCTTTCTATTTAATGCCTATGGGTGACCAGCATGTCTGCATGTGGGATAATGATGATAATAGGTAGGAAGAGGGTGAAACCCAGTGTTGGTACATAGCCTACTCCTGTCGAATAACATCAAGGGATCTGCTCAAAAATAATAAATAATGTAATTTGCTTAACATCCCTTTAACTACTTTTATTGTTTTTGGGGATGCTGAGGTGCCAGAATTTAGTCCCACAGGAGTTCTTTTACATGCCAGTAAATCTGCCGACATGAGGCTGATGTATTTGAGCACCTTCAAATACTACCAGACTGAGCCAGGGTCAGGTCACAAGGCCAGTACCTCAACCGTCTGAGCCATTCAGCCTGGTGGATCTGCTTAAGGCTTA
Organism: Anabrus simplex; assembly: GCF_040414725.1. Lineage (NCBI taxonomy): Eukaryota > Metazoa > Arthropoda > Insecta > Orthoptera > Tettigoniidae > Anabrus > Anabrus simplex. The sequence goes on along the minus strand of NC_090265.1, from coordinate 1,176,652,057 downwards.
ATGTCTCCATCTGATGCATGAATCACCATCAACAGCATCATATGCCCTCACTCCATAAAAACACTCTGAAGAGGTTTTGATGGAGTCTAGGATTTTGTCACACAATCTAATGATTAGAAATTGTATACGGTACCACCAACTCTCCTACCCAGCTGGCCAACATTCTGATGGTGAAATGCTTTTCCATTTACAGGATTTGAACTGGCTAACCACAACATCAGATCATATAGACTTGACTCCTTAACGATCCTTACCACCAGGTGGGCTTATGTTCTAGTGATAAGTCACTATGTATCTGTATGTGTGATACAGTAGTTTCGTAGTAGATATTGAATCTTTCCACTTGGACAAAGTTAAACATATTCTGTGTGAGCATCTTCACTCCTCATGAAGTAAGGAACTCTTTACCAATAATTTACTTTAAACAAAGTGGGAAGCACATTTCCTCTTTTCCATTAACAAGCTACACACAGTTATTTAACTAATTGTTCAACCTCCAATCTTAATTAACTTGAGATCTTGCTAGATTTTGATACCATATCTAGATCCATACAAATTACAGACTACTGTACTGTAATGAGAGAACTAGAAAGTTGAAGTTAAATGGTTTGATCTCCAACGGAGACAAAATAATTATTCAAAAGTGGATTTTCTTCATGCATGTCCATATTGGCTGTGTAAAAATGCTGGAATACTACATTATTTCTGGTTTTGAGGCACTTTCCAAAATCCTAGCCTCTTCAGGCACAGAAATACAGTACACACAAGAGCAAGAAGAATGAATTGTAGTATTAAGTAGAGGAATTAGTAAAGATACCATAACAATATACATTAATGTACGTAATAGGTCCTCTACATTTGCAATAAGTACTGAAGATTAATAACCAATTGTATCCTAAGTGAAATTATGAACATAAGGGTTCTGTGATACCAGGATAATTTAAGACTACAATTTCCTCCAACCCTCTGCTATTTATCATAAAAATTAAAATATACTTACTTACTTTACCAGTATTGTTTGTTTAAACAATAAAAGAAATTAATTGGTAATGCATTAGCATTCATATCTAATTTTTGAATTACTTTATTTCTTTTTCTAAAATCATCAGGTATGGTATATTGGACTCAAGTCTTTCATTGCACCATTTATTCTTCTTTATCACAACTCATCAGTTCAAAAGCTACTTCCTTTTACTATGTATTCTATATGCTCTTACCTTGGCAATAAAGTCCTATTATAGCAGGTGGTCATGTGTTGGCATGCTAGCAGCTAATTTAAGAGTTCCCCCATCTGTTATTTTTCAAGGCCATTAACCATTTGTATGCTGTAACATGTAGACCTACTTAGCACACACATAGGGGCTGCTGGCCATTCACATCATACTTGCACCTGCATGACCTTGTCTGAGTTGTAACTCTTCTGAAATACTTCTGTACACTGAATTTGCATAATGCTGACACTGGAGTAAGAAGCAGTGTGTGTCAAATTAGCACTCTCTCTATCATCCAGGTCAAAGCAAATAGGAATGTAAGATTTTAGAAATAATAAGTCACATCCCCTAGCCTAATCTCAGATTCCACATAGAACTGTGAGTCATGAGATATGAAGTTCCAGTAACAAAACAAACTGAATTACTTACTTCTCTTTCCTTTTTTTTCTGACTAGACTTGTCAGCAAATCTTATTATTACTCATTGTAATAGCAATGTAAGGCATAAATAATAATACAGTGGTGCAACAACCAATTAAGACCTGGCTGGCCAAATCATCTGTATGGGCCTGCAGGATTGTTATAAATATAAATAAATAAATAAATAAATAAATAAATAAATAAATAAATAAATAAATAAATAAATAAATAAATAAATAAATAAATAAATAAATAAACTGAGGTCATATGATGCTGTTGATGGTGATTTGTCTGTCACATGGCAATGTTAAGCCTTGAGCAGAACCCTTGATGTTATTTGACAGGAGTAGGCTAAGTGCTGACACTGTGTTTCACCATCTTCCTACATCATCATCATCATCATCTCACACCCAGACATGCAGGTCGCCCATGGGAATTACATAGAAAGACCTGTATCAGTTGAACCGAATATGTCCTTGGGCACTCCTGGCATTAACACGTTCACTGCTGATGATGCTTATAAGTGTCAGAGTATGCTGTAAGCCTCCGTAAGCGTTCTTGCATATGGAAATATTTACATAATAATAATTTCAGCTCCCTGGTGATGAAAGGGTCTGAAGGAACAGCTGTGATTGTCTTAAAAGCCTTATCTTAAATAAATAAATAAATAATAACAAAATCCCTGAACAAACCAGAAATTGAACCTGGGGCCTCTGGGAATACGGTGCCCTATACAAAAGGAAATTATTATCTCTCTCTCTCTCTCACACACACACACACACACACACACACACACACACACACACACACACCCCTTCTTCTGCTTAACAATTGTTTTATTTCCTGCTCACAGTGCAGTCCTAAAGTAGTTATGTATTAAATGTATTATTTTTATAAAATTGAACCTTTAATGTCAAATTCCTAGGCTGAATGGTCGGTGTAGTGTCCTTCAGTTCAAAGAGTCCTTGGTTCAATTGCTGATCAGGCAAGGGATTTTAGCCATGTCCAACTAATGGGGACCGGATGCTTGTGTCTGGTGTAATACACACTACTTCACATACACACAATGCATCACATTACCAATTACATGCAACAGCGAATACATCCTACCACATAAAGTTGGCTTCAAGAAGGGCATCCAGAATTAAAATAGATGAAATCTATATGTAGTGATGACCCAAAATAATTAAACAAAGGCCAGTAAGGAGAGAAAGAGGAAAAATTAAACTTTAATATTAGTTAACTGCGCTGTGATACCATGCCCATATAAAGTAAGTTTCAAATGCATGAGATTTTTCTGAAAACACTTTTGCTGTGTAATAAGATAACTGATAATTAGGGTCATCCATTATCTGAAGATCAGATGGCCATGTGAACTACATCAGCCAATAGAAGTTCACTGTGGTCATCCATGCTTCACAAGAGTCTTTGGCAGCTCACTGGAGTAACAGTGTAATAAATGATAATGTATGAGAAAATGTATACACTCACCTATATCACTCAAGGAGATGCTGGATCTGCCTGCCTTCATTTTCTAGATATTTCTGGTACTATATCTCCTTTTGAAATTTGTCATTATGTGTTTTAGTTCTCGTTTAAGAATTAATTTTTATTTTGGATAATATTACTCTTAAAATAAATTTTATCCTTTAATGTTCATCAAAAATAAATAACCACAGAGGATTGAATTGGGGGTTTATGTGAGCCATATCGCCCCCTTCTTGCCGGGCAGCTCAGCCGGTGAGCGAGAGTGTCAGAAGTAGACCGTTCGCTTACTGGCAGTGCAAAAAATTTTAAGGGCAGGGATAGCTTAAGGAACATTAAAAATGGTTTTAACATTTATTAAAAACTAAGCACTCTCCACAACAAGAAAATTTATAACAAAATCTTAAAATTTCAAAAGAGTTCTTCTCGGCCAGTTTCTGAACTACTCGGGAATTCGGCCCCAGAAAATATGACTCTGTAAATATACGAATAAAAATTAGCCTACTTGATTATATAAAATAATCAAATTAATTTCTGAGAAAGCCTTTCTCAATTTCACAAAAATGATTTTTAAATTAAATAATTACTTCGGCCATTTATTTGCCATTAATAACTAAATTATTATCTCCTCACTTTAATTGAAAAATTCAAATAAAATTTTTAGTCGGTGAAATCATTTCCAATCAACTTTCTTAAATTATCAATTAATAAATTGAAACATCTCTACAATTATTCTTAAAGTTTTTCCTCAGTAATTATCATAAATTGACGCAGCGTCATTCACAACGTTCTCTTCGTTTACTTTAAATTTTTACAGCATGTAAGGTTAACAGTTCTTAGTCGGTGAATTCGATCCACGGACATGGTCCTTGCTTATTCATTTTTCTTTAAAGCACATGACCCTAATCTATCTTAATTTTCAATAAAATTCACTAAAGGTTCATAAATGAGTAAAATATGCTCATTCCAAAATGACACAAATTGGACAAAATACGCACACAGCGAACAAGAGATCACGACAAATAATCACCATGAAAAATATCATAATCACAAAATATCAACAAATCATTCATTCCACACTCACACTCGGGTACACGGTAACATTAAGAAATATTTTTAGCAAATTCTAGCCCTTGATTTTTATTTTTAATTTTTAGTCAAAGTCAGGGAAAAATTTTAGATGACGGTATCGGCTAATGAATACCATTGCGATAAATTGAGAGGTGATAGTATCAGGATTATCACTTCAACAATGAAACTGAATTCAAAATGATGTTCCAGGGGATGTTAGAGATAAAAATCACCAATAAAATATATTTTTCAAAAATGCCTAATATGCAGGTCAAATAAATAAACGCATCTGCGGTCAATGAGTTACGCCACTATTATTATTCTCCTAATATATTATGGCTCTCGATTAATACGTGCTCTACTCAAAGAACTTATGTCCAACGACATATTCTCTTCTTAAGTGACTCAATTGATGGATTCACAAAAATAATCACAAATCCCTAATCCATTTCCAAGTCCAAAATTATAACAATAACACAGTAAATGCAACAAGCGATCTGTCAAGACACAGCCGTATTCCAGGCCCACATTTACTCAATCTGAGCACATATTAATGCCATACAAGTCCAAACAGTAATTAAACTCATGACCTTATCCCATATATTAAACCGTAATGATATTCAAATATTATCATTATTATTATTATTATTATCCGCGCGTGGTCATATTCACGTAGACTGAAGTACAATAAATTTTACAGATGACTCCAACATATTTTAAGTTCCATAAAAGATCGCAAAATCATCAAGGAGAATCCTAACGTAGTGAAATGTATTGATATTCTGTCCCGTATGACTCCAAATTAATTTCAAATTAATTAATAAATCAATTTATTATTATCGAAGGGGTCAATTAATTTTATCACAGTCCTATGCTGAATCGGGACAGTCAGAACAAATCTCAAAGACATTCACACCAATCTGACTAACTAATACAGCCCAAGTACACATTCACGTTCAATCACAAACTACCTTCCACCAAAGAAAGAAAGAATGAAAATTCTAACTACTGAAACTATGAGAAGTTATTGCAGTGAATAAATAAGGACTATGTCTACATTAGTTTTACAAAGATTCACAGAAATGAAATTGAAATATGGTACTCATGTGGATGTGGAATCTGGATTTCAGCAGATGACCAAGGAAATAGGTCAGGTCACCCTATCATCGAACTCCATCCTTCTCCATGGCTGAAGATGCCTCACATGTTTAGTAAGTCATGGCAGGAGTAAGGACAAGCATGCAATAGTAGTGGACTCCTTCATACAGGTGTGCCTGCATCTTGAAAATTTCATGAACTGCTAGCAGTCTTCCTCTTCCGCCTTCCTCGTGAAATGAGCTGAAACTAAGAAATCAGTCTTAAATATTGTTCAGGACACACACGCGATGAGTTAGGTCAGATATGAATACCTAACTTTTAAGAATCTTCTATATTTTGTAGAGTTGAAATTAATCTGAACTGCTGAATTTTCAAAGTTCTACAGAGTAAATTTCCCCAGAAGCAGAATAAATGTTAAATTGTAGCAGTCAGGACCAGCATAAGAAGAAGAATGAGAAATCCCACAGAAAACACCACTATTTAATTATCTTGAGACGAAGGTGTGTCTTTGTATCACTCGTGATTGGTCGAAATCTTGCGATCCAGCAGGTGTTACAATTTCATTGGAGAACAGTTAGATGTGCAGCGGCCTTGACAGTATTGATCGATCGGCCTTGGTAATTCCACTGTCGTCACGTGGCACTCAGCTGGCTGTAGAAGACATGACAAAAAATCCCAGCGCACCCTCGCTCGCTGGTCTGGTCGGGAAAATCCTGTTCTAGGCTGCTCGCCTCACGGAGATACTGAAATGTTAAAATTTCCTCCCTGGCTGACGAAATAATGCACTAGTCCACTGTGATATTAAAATATTCCCTTTCAATAAATTATTTACCAGATTTGAAGGGCACAATATGGTGTTGCTGATAACTCTGTCATTAGACATTTAGCGAATTTCCTGCAGGAATCTCTGTCTGTACAAGCTGTCACAAGGTCCTGCTGAAAAAAATGTGAAACTACATTCCCTCTCAGTAAATTCAGCAAAAATTATTTTACGCTTATCTTCCACTATTAATGTTTCCTGAAATGAAACATGGTCTATTTTTCTGTTATTGCTAAACACACACCACACTCCAACTTTTTGATTATGAAGGATTTCCTTAAGGAACAGGTTAGGTTTACCAGCACTCCATTGTCAGCAGTTTTGTGAATTGGCATAACTATATAAGGCAAACCAGCCTCATCCAAAAATAAAATGTGATAATGAACCATTTCTCAGTCATGCTCAATTGAAAATCCATTCACAAAACTGAATAGTACAAATAGGATCACTCAGGTTAAGTCTGTGCCTCATAGTAAGTTTATACGGCTTCGGTTCACGTAACTTTGTAACTTTATAGCCCGTAGTACAGAACTGTAGGAAATTCCTGTTTTTTGAGAAAGACCGATCAATCAATCAATCAATCAATCAATCAATCAATCAATCAATCAATCAATCAATCAATCAATCAATCAATCAATCAATCAATCAATCAATCAATCACCACTGATCTGCATTGAGGGTAGTTGCCCAAGGTGGTAGATTCCCTATTAAATTGTTTATCCAGACTTTCCTTAAAATATATCAAAGAAATTAGAAATTTATAGAACATCTCCCCAATTCCCCTTCTTATAAACAAATAGTTGCCCCAATTCGTCCTCTTGAATTCCAACTTTATCTTCACACTTTTAAAAATTCTATTCAAGCTTATTCGTCTACCAATGTCATTCCATGCCATCTCTCCACTGACAACTCAGAACATACCTCTTAGTTGAACAGCTTGTCCCCCTACTTCCAAGTCTTCCCAGTCTAAAGGGTGCAACATTTTTGTAGCACTACTCATTTGTCGGAAATCACCCAGAACAAGTAATGCTGCTTTCCTTTGGATCTTTTCCAGTTCTTGAATCAAGTAATTGCGGTGAGGGGTGCCACCATACACTGGGATCACGTGCTAATTGTGGTCCTACCAGTGACTTATATGCCTTACCCTTTACATCCTTATTACAACCCCTGTATACATTCATAACCATATTAAGGGACCTTTGCTATTTGCTGTACGTCACACCGACACAGATAGGTCTTATGACGATGAAGGGATTGGAACGGCCTAGGAATTGGAAGGAAGCGGCTGTGGCCTTAATTAAGGTACAGCCCCAGCATTTGTCTGGTGTGAAAATGGGAAAACACGGAAAACCATCTTCAGGGCTGCCGACAGTGGGGCTCGGACCCACTATCTCCCAATTACTGGATACTGGCGGCACTTAAGTGACTGCAGCTATCCAGCTCGGTAGAGACCCTTGCTTACAACTGCATTAATGTGATTACCCCAATGATGAAAAGAAACCAAGCACTTAACAGAATTAATAAATGAAACATTTTCTGGATTATATATTTTTTTTAAAATCTTCTTCAGTTCCTTGTTACCTCTTGGGTAATTTTTTGTACCAAAGCACTCCACTTCATTTTATTTTACCATTCTTCTTGAACATTCTGCTGAAGCTGACTCCTCTGCCTTAAAATATTTTCACACAGTACCTCTCCATCTAGGCCTAGGTTGGCCTATGGTCCTATTTCCTTTCATTATTTCCTTAAATGCTTGCTCTAGTATCCTTTCTTCTTCTTCTTCTTTTCTCTCCCGGGTGCTGGTGATCGTTGTGGATCTTCATCAACCCAATGTAGTTCTTCAGTGCGTTTTATGCCCATACAGTCTATTCTTTTTTTTTTTTTTTTTTTTTTTTTTGCTAGGGGCTTTACGTCGCACCGACACAGATAGGTCTTATGGCGACGATGGGATAGGAAAGGCCTAGGAGTTGGAAGGAAGCGGCCGTGGCCTTAATTAAGGTACAGCCCCAGCATTTGCCTGGTGTGAAAATGGGAAACCACGGAAAACCATCTTCAGGGCTGCCGATAGTGGGATTCGAACCTACTATCTCCCGGATGCAAGCTCACAGCCGCGCGCCTCTACGCGCACGGCCAACTCGCCCGGTCAGTCTATTCTTAAGGCATGTTGTTTCCCTCCTGCCAACTCTTCCATACCCTTCAATTTGCATCCTTCTAATTAATTCTAATAATGCCCAAACCATCTCAACTTCATTGCCATCTTTCAATCTTGAAATCTACCAACATCCATGACTTTTTGTCCCTTATTTCAGATTTTATCTCACCTTATTCTATCTGTGATACTTCTCAAGATCCTCATTTCAATTGCTTGAATTCTACTCGTGTTTCTCTCTGACAATCCAGTCTGATGAAGCATATAAAACACATCTTATAAGAAGCCTCTTTTCACTTTATTGGAACATCCTCTGGTAGAGCTTCATTGTTAGCTCTGCTGTTGTGTGCAATTCTTTTTCTCACCTTTCGTCTGACAGATGTGTTAAGAATTTAAAGCTGTTGGCCACCTCCAAGAATTTAATATTTATCCTTTTTTTTTTCTCCTTCCATTTTTATTTCCTCTTGTCATTTTTGGCTATTTTTATCATAATCTGAAAACCATAGTTTCTTGGTTTCATACACTTGCATCTAGACTCCTATCTCCATAAACAAAACAAACTCCATGATGCCACAGCGCCAATTGACTTTACCTTATCAAGCAACTACTGCTCAGCCCAAAGGTCTGCAGAATAAGGTGATATGTAATCAGCACAACAAATTCTCTCGGACATTATTCTCAACTTTCTAAACAGAGGCCATCAGATAGCTCCTCAATTATTGTTCTCACATAAGCTGAGGGAATATTGAATCAGACCTCCGATCCAGGTAAAAATCCCCAACTTTGCCGGGAATTGACCCCAGGGTCTCCAGGTAATAAGCAGGCATGCTACACCAAGGCCATGGTGCCAGCTCCTATTTTCATATCCCTACATATTGCCTATATATTCAATGCACTATATTTATCGTGTCTATCAACAATTGTTGCTTCACTCTAATTTTAATCTTTGTCATTTTATTTATTTATTTATTTATTTATTTATTTATTTATTTATTTATTTATTTATTTATTTATTTATTTATTTATTTATTTATTTATTTATTTATTTATTGCATGGAATATACATAGAAATAATTATAATTTAATAATTAAATAACAAACATAAACAGTTGAATATGGTGACTCTGGGTACAAATCATTCTTTTCACTGTGATAGGAGTTCAGAGGTCAATCTTATGTGATATGCTTCACTGTTTGTTTTGATAATCTGAAATACCATTTTTTTTTTTTCTGTTACATGTTTCTTAATAATACTGTAATTATTCAACCTCTTACCTTCTCCTGCCATTATTTACCAGTCTTGAATTTGTTGACATTTCCAAGCAGAAGGATAAAAATAAACATTTCTATTTCTTTTCTTCCCAAAATGAATATTTTTAATTTGATAGACCAATGTAATGTAAGGAACTGCTTGTTTTTAGGTTGAAGAGCCGCAGCAGAATGCACCTGCTGCTGGTGATAGCCATCACAGCAAAAATATTTTACCAAACCACAGGAGTATCAAGTAAGTCTTTATAGTCACAAATGATGTAATATATTTTAGAGTAAGTTGAAGCTTCCAACTTGTTCCTTCCATAGCTACACATTAAATTGGCAGATGATGATGATTAATAATAATAATAATAATAATAATAATAATAATAATAATAATAATAATAATAATAATAATAATAATAATAATAATAAAGCCACCCCCTAGTGCTGCCTTCTGGTGTTATGCGGTGTTTTGGCCTTGACTGTGTGCAGCCATATTTGTACAGTTCAGTTCGCGCTGCTCACTTGACCTGTTGAGACGTATTCATTGTGTTAATCTTGTTCTACTCTTGTGTACAATAAGCCCGCACTCTAGATTAATAGGCGTCGTATTTCACCTCAGAATCCACAACATTATTAATAGGCTATGGGCCCAGCTATTGCATGTGAGAAAGTGAAATTGTAGAAGGAAGTGAAATTACGGTTACGTTATCTGTAACGTAGCGAGAAAGAAAGAGAAATGGCATCATATGCCACAATGCGCATTGCATGCTTTCAATAGAAAATTATGATATGTGGAAAATTCACATGAAAGTGTTACTCATTAAAAATGATGTGACCGGGCGAGTTGGCCGTGCGTATAGAGGCGCGCGGCTGTGAGCTTGCATCCGGGAGATAGTAGGTTCGAATCCCACTATCGGCAGCCCTGAAAATGGTTTTCCGTGGTTTCCCATTTTCACACCAGGCAAATGCTGGGGCTGTACCTTAATTAAGGCCACGGCCGCTTCCTTCCAACTCCTAGGCCTTTCCTATCCCATCGTCGCCATAAAACCTAACTGTGTCGGTGTGACGTAAAGCCCCTAGCAAAAAAAAAAAAAAAATGATGTGTGGAACTACTTGAGCAGTGCAAAAATGAAGCCTGACGTAAATGCAGAGAATGCAGCCGCAGTAAAAGCGTGGGAATCAGGAGATAGTAAGGCTATGTTAGACATACTACTGGGAATCTCCTCAACTGAGTTCAAACATGTGAAAGGTTGTACAACATCGAGAGAACTTGGACAAACATTGGAAAGTGTCCACCAGTCCAAAGGCCCTGCGAGAAAAGTTAACCTGCTGAAACAAACAGTGCTTCAATGCATGAACGAGGGTGACTATTCATGATCATCTGCAAAGATTCTTCTATGCTGTTGACTGACTCAGTGATATGAAAGTGTCGATAAATGACAACCTTCTGTCAATATTGAAACTCTACAGTTTACTGGCGAGTTTTGATCATTTTTGTATTGCAATTGAGTCACGTGACGAACTCTTGAGTCCCGAAATATAGCGCATAAAAATAGTCGAGGAAAGTGACGTGCGATTGAGTGACTGACAAACGTGTGCAGAATGCGATGTTAGTCCAGAAACAGAACAATAACAACAGTCAGAACTGTGGTAAACCAGGTAAATTGAATAAGCATGACAATGACACATTCAGGTGTTTCAAGTGCAAAGAGCCGGTCACAAAGCAGTGAATTGTCGATTGAGAGTGAAAAGTGACCAAAACAAAAGCAAGACAGAAAACACGTTGTTGTACGCTATGCCAGTTTCGAGCGTGTGTCATGAAGCAAACATCTTGTTGGTCCATTTGACAGACAAGAAACTGTGGTATTTGAATAGTGGATGTTCCGCACACATGGCAAATGACATTGACAGTTTTAAATGTACTGAATCAAACATCTGTGAAACATTGAACATAGTGAACTCCAGCTCCACGAAATTCTGTGCCAAATGCATTGCACAGTTGATGACATGAGTGAATGAACGTGATAAGACAGTCGATTTCAGTTAAGTTTTGCATGTGCCAGATTTACGAACCAATCTTCTGTCAGTTGGGAGGATTGTTGACAAGGGTATTGTGTGACATAAGATGAACACAAGCTGAAGTCATCAATGAAAGGACGCACGCAGATTGGATTGGCGGACTATACTTTGTGAGTGATTCACATGTGACTGAGCTGCAGAAAGCTGCTCTGGCAAGCTGTGAAGACAGGAAATCTTTGATGGTGGAAGATGGGACCTCTGAATGTCAAAGATCTTTGAGAAGCAGCAAGAAATCACACAGTGCAAGGACTTGAAATCAGTGACATTAACTCTGTCATCGAATGTGAGATTTGTTTTCAGGGGAAAATGACACATCAGCCATTTCCTAAATCATTTACCGAGCTCGATAGCTGCAGTCGCTTAAGTGCATTCGAACCCCACTGTCGGCAGCCCTGAAAATGGTTTTCCGTGGTTTCCCATTTACACACCAGGCAAATGCTGGGGCTGTACCTTAATTAAGGCCACGGCCGCTTCCTTCCCACTCCTAGTCCTTCCCTGTCCCATTATCGCCATAAGACCTATCTGTGTCGGTGCGACGTAAAGCAACTAGCAAAAAAAAAAAAAAAACCTAAATCATTTCAAAGGAAATTTGCTCCTGGTGAACTCATACACATGGATGTGTGTGGGGCCATAAAGGTTGATTCAAGTGGTCGTGCCAGATACTTCATTACATTTATCGATGACTCTACACGTTGGAGTGAAGTTTGTTTACTACAAAAGAAGAGCAAAGTACTTGATGAATTCCAGGCCTTCAAAAGTGTGATTGAGACACAGTTCGACAAGAAGAAAAAGTTCCTGCAATCTGATAACAGAACAGAGTACTTCAACAAGCAGTTTGATGACATATTGATAACTCCAGCATTAAACATCAATTGATGGCCCCAGACAACCCTGAGTAGAATGGGGTAGCTGAGTGGAAAAATCCACAGCCTAGTTGAAATGGCTCGGTGTCTACTGATCCAGTCTGGCCTCCCACCTTTGTTATGGGCGGAAGTGGTGTCAACTGTGAATTACATCAGGAATCGCTGCCCAACAGCTGCATTGGATGAAAATACCCCCTTCGAAGCATAGATGGGAGAAAAACCAGATGTTGGAAACTTTCAGGAATTTGGTTCATTGGTATACTGCTAAATCGAACCAAGAGCACAGGCATGTTTGATCCATGTGCGTGAAAGGACATGTTACTGAGCTTTGCTGTGGGTTCCAAGGCCTTCAGAATATGGAGTCCTGAGGAGCATCGAGTGGAGATTTCACATGACATACAGTTTTTGAAAGAACTTCCAAAGGTGGATAGTCGTCGTCATGAAGATTTCCACCCAGAGCAGATGACAGATATCATCTAGACTGTTGACGGAAGAGCAGATGAACATGTGTCGACAGTAGAAACATTTGACATTGTGGGGAACAGAGATTACTTTATCAACGTTCGAGTTCAACAAGGTGATATACAACCAAACTTGACAGATTCAGAGGACAAACTAGGTGGATCCACTTCCAGTTGAAGTTGCAACATCCATGAAGTGCAGGCCAGGTAGACCTAAGAAGATTCTCACACGAAAACCAGGCTGATCAAGGTAGCACCAGGTTACTGAAGAGGAAGTTGGAGATCATCCAGATGTCGCGTGCATAGTGGAAGTTCCCATTAAGTCTGCTATCTCTGGTCCCGATGAAGAAAAAAGAATGCAGGTGATGGTCGACGAGTTTTCCTCAATACTGAAGAATGATATGAGGGCAGATCAAATATAAATGGGGATGTTTTTAAAATTTATTATATCAACCAAAAAAAATACAAAGATAGAGATCACTTTCCTACATAGTGTCCTGCCTTCAATACACATTTTCTCCATTGGATTGATAAGTTTTTGATGCCGTCCTGATAGAATTAAGGGAAACTGAAAAAGGGGTGAATTTTTAAAATGAGAATATCTGCAAAACATCTCCTAACCTTAACATGTTACAGATGTAAAAATTGGTATTTTTAATATCTTTTGAAAATAAAGGTGGGGGTGGGGAAAAGAACTGAAAAGGGGATGGAATTATTTTTATTAGGATAGTGATATCTCAAAAACTGATGATATTACACAGGTGAAAATTGGTATTTGGAGTCTCCTTTAAAAATAAAGACTCACGTACCATCAGGGTCAGAAGAGAACAAGTATAGACCAGGGCAGGTTGAATAGGACAGCTGAAAATGAGGAGTTTGGCTCAAGTAAGGGGAAGAAATACCAGACTGAGCTAGGACTCTATGATTGCAAACACACACTCCCAAATTGTGAGATTCTTTTCATTTCCTCTTACAACAGGGTGGGGATACTGTGGATGCATTCTATGTTCCATTGTGTGAAACAGTATGAAATGGTTTGTCAAATGGTAATATGGATCTGTGTGAGAATGGAGATCAGCAGTTCAGTGTTTGGAGATCTATAGGTACTGTTGTGGCCACATAATTGGTAGTGAAGCCAATGTCGAAGATTGCACAGATTGATGATGTCACTAGTGTATATCTTTCAGCAGGTATATTAAAAAGGGAAAAAGAACTCAGAGCAGAAGAATGACATTTCATGTTGAGTGGAATTTGGTAAATATCCAAATATGATGGTGGAACACTTGGGAAAAGATGACCTTGTATGAGACAAGGCTGAGAGAATGTTAACGACTTATGTTAAAATAATGTTCATCTTGTAGAGTTCAGGATGTCAGATAGTGATGAAAAATAACAGACTTTTGGGCTTGAGATTTAAATGTACTGCCTGGAAAAATTTAGAGGTAAAAGAATGTGTTGGTTGTGCTAACCAAAGTTTTAAAGCCCTTCTGAGATAGATGTGAATCTTAATTTGTTTGGCTAAGTGACAAAGCTAAAAGGAAGGAGCCAAGCAAGCAAGCAAGCAAGCAAGCAAGCAAGCTAGCTAGCTTATAGTTTTATGTGATTATTGTTATCATGATCATTACTAGGGTACCTCCAGTTTAATATAGAATATGAACCACAGAAACAGGACATTCCATTTCAAAAATCTCTCATGCATTGGCTGGGATTTTAAACTGAAACCACCTTGGTGAGAAGCCAGTGACTATGCCATTTGGACATCAAGCCCCTGGAAAAGGACCTGTAGATAGAATATTAGCAGGAATTGTTGTAATGGAGGTGGTGTATTCTAAATTACAACAAAATATTTTAGTAAATATTGGAAAAAAGATTCTCTTTTTCAGAAACTTCTTTATGGCAAGATTTTGAATGAATCATTATTTATGAAAGAACTTATTTTATTCCAAATGACAAAAATATAAATTATGAGGCAATTTTCACAATGTCTGCAGTTGATATATATCGAATCCACATGAAATATTTTATTCTCACATTTTGTAAAATACAGAAAGCAGTTGCTAATATGTTAGGAAGGTCAACATTAGAAAAGGCCTTCAGTTGGCTATCACTGAGAGAATCAAACAAGAAGTGACCTTTATCAAGTTGAGCAACGTACTGAGAGATAACATTATCATCTTAACCCTGTCCTTCCACGAAATAAGACATTACTTATTATCTAAACAGTTTGGTCACAGTAAATAAGGGAATTCAAGATCTACTATGTGACAATTTTTCTTGTATTTATATTCTGTCCATTATTTTCTACAACCCAGAGGCTCAAAGGAAGAAGCTAGTACACAGCATATACTCACAAAGTTATTAAATGCTTTCTACAATTAGTGAAATAATAATAATTGTATGGGCTCAGCTACAAATTGCAGATATTTTAATTTGATATCATTTGGGCTGCCTGTCTGTCAATTTTGACATTACACTTTATTGTGGCCTTGCTGGGTGATCTATGACTACGTTTTAGATTCATTTTAGCAGGTAAACACCTAGTGAGTCACCAGTGACCCTTTACATACCAGCACTGTATAGCATGTAGCGTTCAATTGATGTTTTTCCCCATCAAGAATCTGACTAACTTTGCTAGTTTTGAACTTGTGATATTTGATTATATAGTGATTATATAGTCACATAGTAGTCCTTAGCTGAGTGGTCACCTTTGGTTCAGAGGGCTCCAGCTTTGATTCCTGGCCAGCCTGGAGATTTTAACTGCATATGGCTAATTCCTCTGTCTCCAGGACTGGGGGTTTGTGTTTGTATTAATACACATCTCTTCATCTACGTACAACACAAATCACCACAGAATCACACAGTCATAAATATATCCTTCCACATTTAGTTGATGTCAGGAAGGGAATCCAGCTGTAAAACTGGGACAAACCAATTTTTTTTTTAAATATTGACCCTAATAAATTGGGAAAAATTCCAGGAAGAATAATAATAATTCAATAACTATGCAAAATTAAATTCAGTATATATCTCTTAATCGCTTAAAACATTCAACTCAGTGAACAAAATAGAATTTAATAAGGTGCTATCAGTATTTAGTCACAATTGGTCTGCATTTAGGGCTGTTGCCCAGGTGGCAGATTCCCTATCAGTTGTTTACCCAGTCTTTTCATCAATGATTTCAAAGAAATTGGAAATTTATTGAACATCTTCCTTGGTAAATTATTCCAATCCCTAATTCCTCTTTCTATAAATAAATATTTGTCCCAGTTTTTCCTAGTGAGGATTGCATAAATTAATGGGGCATATGGAAGGAAGAAACTAGATTTGGCTGAGCCAGCAAAAGGGATGCCATCTAGATGTGTTAAGAGTTAATGATGTTCAGGTAAGGTGTGAGAGCGATGAAGAAATAGGAGTTCGTAAGGTGTTAACATGTTTAAAAGGGAATGGGCAGAGTGTGGGATGAGATTGCTCATTAGGAAC
This sequence comes from Anabrus simplex, assembly GCF_040414725.1. Lineage (NCBI taxonomy): Eukaryota > Metazoa > Arthropoda > Insecta > Orthoptera > Tettigoniidae > Anabrus > Anabrus simplex. Next base: position 1,176,635,664 of record NC_090265.1, on the reverse strand, counting down.
TAGTGTTGGCTACTGAATGCATGATTCGAAGCAGTGTATCGATTCATTCAAGTGTCTGAGTGAATCGATTCACAGGAATAGCGAGCTCATGGCACACGATTCAGCTTACTCCCAGCAGACAGTGCTGAGTGGTGCACTCACTGGATGTTGACGGGGAGCCGAGCTTCCGCTGCAGTGAGACAGTGAATCATGGCACATCAAAAGAATCATGAACGAGCACGGCTTAGTGAGACACAAGAAACACATAGATCCTTATCAGCTCGCTGGACACTGGCGGAGAGCAGAACTTCCGCTGCAGTGAGACATACAGTGAGCCATGGCACACCAAAGGAATCGTAAACAAGCATGGCTCAGTGAGACACAAGAAACACATGGCTCCTTATCGGCACACTGGACACTAGCGGAGAGCCGAGCTTCTGCTGCAGCGAGACATACAGTGAGCCATTGTACAATGAAAGAATCGTATGCTATAATGGACTCTTGAGCTCAGCTCATTTGAAAATAATACTCATTTTCATTCACTGTCCTCTTCTTACAGGGGGTTTAAATAATAGATGGATTTATTTGCAGTGTTAAAAACATAATTCTGAAGTAGCTAGTAAGTAGGTGGGCTATTAGGTTATACTACTTATTAGTTTAATGAATCTTAGTATTATAACCTAGTTGACATTTGACAATTAAACTCGACTCTAGCTTGCCCTATGACTATGAGTCAAGCTCATGACCACTGAAAAGTACCTGTTTTATATTGGGAAGAGCGGCTCAGTATTCTCTCAGTTCATATGTCACATCGTTGCACAAGATTTCAATCATATGTGGACAGATGCAATAACTTAACCAACAGTATGTTGAATCAGAAAACTAGTGGGCTACTGTACATCTCGGGTAGCCTATACAAAATATGACGATTTTAAAAAATCCTCAGCTGATAGAAAAATGCATATTTTCAAAAATGACTGAGCGAGTTGTCGTGTGGTTAGTATCGTGTAGCTATGCGCTTGCATTCGGGGAATGGTGGGTTTGAATCCCACCATCGGCATCCGTTAAGATGGTTTTCTGTAGTTTCCCCATTTTCATACCAGGAAATGCTGGGACTGTACCTTAATACAGGCCATGGCTGCTACCTTCCTAATCCTAACCTTTCCCACCCTGCATCGCCGGAAACATTCGATGTATTAGCGTGACTAGCATTTTTTTCTAAGAAAGGAGTTCATAGTATGAAGACCAGATGGCAGCTGCGAGCACTGAATGCTGTTGCTGCTGTCTTACCAGCTCATACTACACAAATGCAGTAGGAGCGGTGACTAATATGCCGTGAATCGGATCACTGTATTGATTCAGTAACGTGAACAGAATTAAATGAATCGATTCAGTAAAATTAATCAAATGTCCCATCACTATTAGGAACAAGATAGCACCCAGTTTCTGTTAGGCATATAAATAAACCAATGATGTGGATGGATTTGACAGCTGTAGGATTTAAAGTTGATGACAATTAACAACTTAAGATTTGCAGATGACACGTTGCTGTTGACAGAAAGTCTAGAAGATGTGCAGTGACTGAGCAACTGAGTCAGGGAGGTGAGTAACCAGTGGGGCTTAACACTCAATGTGAGGAAGACACGTTTTATGATAGTATCTTGAATGCAGTACCAAGAGAGCTTGATGGTTAATGGAGAGACAGTAAAGGGAGTCACAACTAGAAACTGCAACATTGAGTGTTCTGAGGAAATAAAATCCATGGTTGGACAAGTAAGAAATGCATTCAATAAAATGAGGAGAGTGCTTTGCAGCAGAGACTTTAACGTACATCTAAAAATTAGACTTTTGAGATGTTTTGCCTTCTCTACCTTGTTCTGTGGGTTGAGACCAGGACCCTAGAGGAAAGGGAAATGGACAGATTAGAGGCATTTGAGCTATGAGTTTACAGAAGGATACTGCAATTGATCTGGAAAGATAAGGTGACAAATGATGAGGTAATGAGCTGAATTGGAAAGAGAAAGAAATTAATTACTGTCAAAACCAGAAAGCTGTAGTATCTTGGTCATGTGATGCAAGGAGAGAAATATCATCGACTGCAGCTAGTCATTCAAAGGGAAAAAAAAAAAGAAAAAAAAGAAGCTTTTCTTGGATTGATAATCTGAAAACTTAGTTCAACTGTCCCACGTCCCACTATTGAACTGTTTTGAACATCTAAAACAAGAATGTCTGTGATGTTAGCTGACCTTCTAACAGGGGATGGCACTTGAATAAGAAGAATTGGGATGAGAATTGTCTTACTGTATTCAGAATGTGAGAAAATAAATGAAGATGAAGTAGACAAGTTTTATGAAGCAATGAGTAATTTGTCACAGTCAGGGTCAATGACAATGACAAAAAGTGTTAATGGATAATTTGCAAGAAATGGAAATAAGACTGCAGGGTATGAGAAGGTATTGGGTAAATATGGAGAAGATATGGGAGGGAACATGAACAGGAAGTGTTTACTAGATTGTATGGGGTTAGCAGTTGCAAATTCTCCATAGTGTAATGGTTAGCACTTTTAGCTGCCATTCTCAGTAGCCTGAGTTTGATTGCAGTACTGCCAAAAATTTAAGAATGGAAGGAGTGCTGGTATATGGTTACATGCAGATCACCTCCCTTGGGGTGTGCCTGGAAAGAGCTGCACCACCTCAGGACAAGGACATGAGTTTACTTTACTTATTTGTGAATTTATTCTTCTAGCATAAGGCTATTCACTGCTACACATAGGAGGATAGAGGAACCTGATCTGTAACAGATTATATTATAACTGACTTTGAATTCAGAAAATCTATCAGGAATGTATGGGTATTTCAGGGAGTTTTTGATGATATAGACTATCTGAATCTGCTGTGAAGCATCACTAGGCCTAGAATGGTGAAAGTGAATTTTGTTTACAGACAGGTATGGGTACGATATCTCCAGGTTGAGGTAATCAGACAGTAGTATATGAATATGATTAATGAAAAGTTTCAAAGAATAGATAGTTAGCAGTTTCAGGATATAGAAAAGGAATCTGTAGCATATGGGGAAGCTGTATTAGAAACAGCAAGAGAATGCCTATGGGAAATATGGGAAAAAATGAACATTTCGTGGAATAAATTGGTCAGGGCATCTTGTAGGCATGTCAAGAATGGCTCAAAACAACAACTGATATAGACATGATAATCTTTTGGGATTTTGCTGTGCCAATGATACAAAAATTAGAATGGAAATTCTTTACTTTCTGCGAAGACTTTGCTCCACGTCTTCAGAAGAGAAACATGTCTGCCCAGAACTAAGACTTCTCTAACAATGATGGTTGGAACTTGAAAATCACTTAACCATTGATATATTGTAAATGATACTCACTTTCATTGCCAGATGGTTCATTTCCAAGTACAAAGTGATGAAGCCATCTGAACCATAAGTAAGATGTGTCATGTTCATATGTCTGTGTGTTGTAGAGTAGACAGCAAGGTCATCAGACTAATGAAAGACAATGAGGCAGGAGGAATATAATAGAAAAAGTAACGTCAAGTGCAATGAAGAAAAGATAAAATCAAATGAGTAGAATAGAGATGAAGATGAAAAGAAAAGTGAGTAAAAAATGTGTGCAGGCTCCAGAGAAGAGAGGAAAAGATGAAAATAGTAAAAATAAGTCAGAAGAGATGAGAGCAAAAAAGAAGAAATAATTTAGTAACACATGCACAAAGGTGAACCTTTAAGTAGTGTGGAAAGTATGACTTTGATTCAAAACAGAAACAGTGAAGGACAGGGAAGAGAACTACCTATATAAATTTTTAATGGCTCGCAACTAGATATTGCTTAATTGATAGCCAGTGTCTCTAAATCAACAGCATCCTTCATTTGAATTCATGATGGTGGTGGTGTCAGATAGGTGCCTTCCTTTCTAGTGAGGAAGAAACCAGATAGGTTCTTGGGGCACAGCATCTATTGTAAGCTACTGACACATCACCATCTCCATGAAGATTTTTACTACTATTGAGCAAAAAATAGGGTATTCTAATGATACTTACTATGAGGGCAAAACAAATTTGTGAGCCATTAATCCAGGATCAGATAGAGATACTCGAAAGTCACGTTCAAGGATAATAGTAACAATGATGTACAGATTTATAGAGTCTATTGACACAAATCACTATCTCCATGCAGATTATCACCACCATCCAGCCCAAAACCAGGGTATTCTCATGACACTCACTTGTAAATTAGATATTCCCATCTTGTCTAACTTCTTTGTACTAATTTCATCTTTCTTTACTCACTTTTCTTTTTATAATCTCTATTCTACTCCTTTGCCCTCATCTTTCTTGTGTTCCACTTGATTTTATATTTTTCTATCATCATCTATACTTGCAGCAAAGTGCGCATTGCTTTATTGTTATATGAATCAAGGAACACCAAAGAAATATCTGTCTAAACCAGGCAGAAAACTCAGCAATAGCTGAGCACACTATATTATTGGGTCATGATAGTGCATTCCAAGATGTTCGAGCTCCTACTCAGAAAAAATACTATAGGTCGAGGATCATATAGGAAGCCATGGAAAAATGTAAAAATCAAATAATTTCAATGGTGACACTGACTATCAGTTAAGCAATACATGGTTGCCAGTCATTAAAAATTTAAGTAGGTAGTTCTTCCAGCCAACCCCGTGGTGTAGGGGTAGCATGTCTGCTTCTTACCTGGAGGCTCCAAGTTAGATTAGAATTGAGAAGCTATCTGATAGTGAGATAGAGGCCGTGGTCTAGAAAGCCAAGAATAATGGCTGAAAGGATTCATCATGGTCACTTGCGTAGAGTTTCTAACTAACCCCATGGCACTACAGCCCTTGAAGGGGCTTGGCCTATCAAGCGACCGCTGCTCAGCTCGAAAGCCTGTCACTTTTTCTCTCTTTTGTCTTCGTATTTCTTTTATTGTATTCGATTTTATATTACTGTATTTACACAAAAATACCCGCATAATTTTTTTTAAATTTGAGGCATGAAATTGGGGTGCGGGTTTTATTTGTGTCAATGTAGGCATTTTCTTTTTAAAAATCAACCTTCCTAAAGTTAGGGTGTGGAGATTATTCAGTGGCAGGGATTATTCGCGTAAATACGGTATATTCCTCCTACCCTATTGTCTTTGATTAATCTGATGACTTTACCGTCTATTGCACAGTACACAAATGGATGAACATGAAGAATCTTACAAGTTCCAACCATCATTGTCAGAGAAGTATAAGTTGTGGACAGACGTGTTGCTCCTCTCAAGATGTAGATAAAAGTCTTTGTGAAATGTAAAGATTTTCTACTCTTAGTTCCCTTGACATGGCAAAAACAAAGGATTTTTGTATTTATTAATACAGATCATGAAAGCATTAATCTACAGTAAGTAAGAACTTTTAAGGATAGGGAATTTGATGTTGATGAAAGAAGAGCAAAATTAATTATTGCAGAATCAGAGAAGATATCTTGGTAAGATTTCAGTAATAACCTGGAAAGGCTTGGTCAAGTAACAGGAAAAACCTCTCTGGACTGGACTTTAATAATCTTAGGAACATAGGGAAAAGGGAAATTAATAGTGTCTTGGTTAAATCAGGGGAACTCATTGTAGATCCCAGGGTACCACTGGACAGATGGAAATAACATTTTGAAAATCTTCTCAAAGTAAAAGTAAATCTTTTTGTTGTAGTCCTGAACAACAGAGTTCATGCGGAGAAGAATGAAGGCAGTGAAATTATGCTTTTCACCATCTCTTCACATGGTTACAAGGGTATTTAGGGGTTATATTAAGGATGTAAAGGAGAGGAAATGTAAGTCTCTGGTAAGACCCCAATGAGAGTATATGGTTCTAGGGTATGGGATCCACACCAGGATTAGTTGATATGAGAACTGAAAAAGATCCAAAGGAAAGCACCATGACTTGTTCTGGAATTTCCAACAAAGGGTTAGTGTTACAAAAATGTTACAAACTTTGGGTTGGGAAGACTTGGGAGTAAGGAGATGAGATGCTCGACTAAATGGTATGTACTTATAAGAATTGCTCATTAATTTATTATTTATCCACCTATTCAATCCATTTGGGTTTTATATAATTAGGATCTTGTCCCCCTCCAATGTTTCTGGATGCTACTCAATGTTCTTTATCAGATTTTATTTCTGGGCCCCTATTGGTCATTATAAAATTAATTTCCGGAGAGAAGCGCTTCACTAGAACCAAGCTCTTCCAAGGCGTCTTTGAACGGTGACCACTGAAGGGAGAAGTTGCCTTTGCAGGTGACGGGTCTTCTTGGCCCCACCAACAGGTAAGCACTTAGTTGTTTTTCATTTTTGAGGTTATCTTCAAATGTAGTATTCCGTTTAATTTCTTTTGCTGGAGCTTACCCGTTCTTTCATCGAGTAGCATCCAGAAACATTGAAATTGATGCAATATTATGAAATCGGAAATATCCCATGCCAATCTGGCACGTCTACTACAGTATGTGTCAAAATTTTTACATTATACTTCAATTTTTCCCTCGACAATGAAACAATCTTAAAACCATATTAAAATCAAGTAATTCCAAACTTCACACACTGAAAATATAAATCAACAGAGAAAATATCAATAATTACCTGATATAAAATTCCCCACTCTTACAATTTTAAATAATCACTACAATTAGTGTGGAATTTCAGTAAGGTACCTTCTGATTGGATGAAAGTACTAATTGCACACATCTCTAAGCAAGGGAAAAGGAAGGAGAGTATGTATTCAGAACTGTGCTAAAAAAGTACATAGACATTTCTGGAAACCTAGGAACCTCAATAATCAAATCAGGATTGGAAGCATAGACAACAGGTTCATGAAGGAAATATGCCAAACGATAATGCTAAAGAGTACTTTCGACATGTTGGTTTGGTTCCATGGGAAGATTTGCTGAATACATATTATATGTTCTCAGTTCTCAGCATTTTTGGATGTCATTATTTTATGTTCTAATAAATGAGTCTAAAGAGACTATACAAACATTTTTATAACTACAAATTATCATGATTAATTATACTATGCCATACCACTTGAGCTGATAACCATTAAACTCTGCTTGACTCTGTGGAAGCAAAAGTCACCCGTTGTTCTTGAAGCCAATGTTGACTGAATGTTTATTTTAAATGCTCATAGCAACTGAATTCACTAATTATAAGGGAACATGTTTTCAGGTCAAGAATGTAATGCAACAACAACATTTATCAAAATAGCTGAACGAGTTCCACCACAGAGCAACCAAATCTTACTGTACAGTCGTCCTGGAAGTGCAGTCACTATTGAATGCGGGCAGCGGTAAGATTGGTTTGAAATATTTTTCAGTTTTGGCTTTAAAACTGTAACAATGTACAGAATAGTGAGAAAAGTGTAGAAAATATAAAAATATAACATAGTCATATACTGTATGGCATAAACTTGAAATACTTTCTTTTTTTGCTATTTGCTTTACATCGCACCGACACAGATATGTCTTATGGTGACGATGGGATAGGAAAGGTCTAGGAATTGGAAGAAAGCGGCCGTGGCCTTAATTAAGGTACAGCCCCGGCATTTGCCTGGTGTGAAAATGGGAAACCACAGAAAACCATCTCCAGGGCTGCCGACAGTTGGGCTCGAACCCACTATCTCCCAATTACTGGATACTGGTCGCACTTAAGTGACTGCAGCTATCGAGCTCGGTACTTGGAAATACTCATATTGGTCTATTGGTCATAAAGAGTACTGGGTTTAGATTCTTCTAGGACCTGCAGCTCAAATTCATCACCAAGATTCTTAGAAGTCAAATAGATAGGTGGGCAAAAAATCATACTGAGACTGCTATTGCAGGAGGCATTGAGATTAAGAGGCCAGAACAAATCTGTCTGCCCTAGTTGATAAGGTGAAAATTGTCATGGTGGAGATGATGTTCAGTTTTGATATGTTTAGTAGGACTTATTCTTTCATTATGGAAATATAGGTCATTGTCAGCTTCAAACTTTTTATTTATCAGTCTCCTATACTCCACACCCCTCAACTTTCAATAGAACTTAAAAACCTGAATTCTGAACCATACAGTTCAATTCTTTTCCTGTACTGCCTTAATTGTAAGTAGCCTATAGCATTCATTTTAATTTAAATTTTCCTCCACCTCTCTCGATTTCATATCAGTAGTAATTTTCCTTTACTAATTTCCACTAGCTACAGTCACATGTTGACTTTTGCTCCAGAGTCTGATATCATTAACTAAATGAAAGTCGTGATCTGTGGATCCTTCCAAGGGTGGATAGGATTTGTGTGAATGATATGCCTCCATTTGTTTCTGCCTTCGTAAACTTCTTCTCTAATTACATCTTCTGATGTCTTCTTCTCCTTTCCCTGTTAAATCTTCTTTAATTTGGTCCAACCACCTGTTTCTTGGGCGTTCAACTAGATGTTTTTCCAGGTACCAGCTTCTCTAAGTGCTTCCAGGTAATCTGCATATCCTGCATTTGCTTCACATGGCCAAACCATTTCAGCCATGCAGTTCTCAGTCTTTCCCTCTTTGTCACATTCACCTGCATTTCTATTCTGATATAATCATTCCTGAGTCTGCCTTTTCTTATTTCTGCATAGCTGATCTTATAGACTTAATTTCACATGCTTGTAATTTGCTAATGCCTTGTGTATTAAATACACAACTCTCCAAGCTGTACAGGAGTCTTGATTATGGTTGGGTTGGTTAGATTAAAGTTTCCATTCCATACCCGGACTGTCAAGCGAGAGAGATTTTATTTGGTGATGTGATTTGCAGAGAAGGTGGCTGTGGCCTAAGATAGGAACTGTCGAGGGATTCACCTTAGTATAGGAGATAGGAAAACCATTGAGAGCCATTCTCAGAACAGCTGGCTGTGGGGCCATGGCTGTTGAGCCACGGTAAAGCTGTAGCCACCAATAGGCCGAAGTCTACTCTGCCCAGTGGTATGTCATGATTGACAGAATGTATGATTTGAACATTGTCTGTTTTACTCTTAAAAAAACAACTGTGTCCTAGACTAGATTCTACACTTGATAGAAGAAGTTGGATTCTTCTTTGGACACTCTATAGTTACTTCTAGTTTAACATTCCCATTACTGAAGACAACACTTCTGTTGTGTGTGTCCTCCGCATCGCAAGCTCTGCGCCTACAAGCTCCGTAACCCACCGCAGCACCAAAGTTTCTAGCAGCTACGAGGTATCTTTACTGCGCCTGGCATGCTCACCGATGACGTCAGCCAGCGATATATAAGGAGCTTCTTTCCGAGCCTCTCCAGGACTACCCCAATGTTTGACTACCAGACCACACCGCAAGTCAGACACGGAGGCATTCCTTTTAAAAAACGTGTTTTGAACAGGTGGACAAATTGCTGGCCGCGAGGTCTCACCTCTGAACATTGCCTCATTATCCTGATCCCCGTTAGCCACGTCGAGCCCCGAGTATAGCATTCTGCTACTCCCTTTAGTCCTTACCAGTGCTCCAACGTCCACCTTAGCATTCTGCTATTTGAATAAATTAATGCAAGTTCCTTGCAAGTATAAACCTAGTACCGGCATTCTGCCTCTCTCTACAAGTTATGCTTGTAATTTCACAGAAGACTATCAGGACAATTTATTAGTGAAACAGACTATCTCCTCAAGATAGAACTAAGTGTATATAGAACTATCGTATTGTATAATTGTACATATGCAACAGCCATTCAATTTAAGATTGAATTTCAACATTAACTGCGTGCATTCAAACAAGTTTCAAGAAGAATTCAGTTTTATTTCTTATATATATTGTATCAAATCATTGAAACAATAAACTTTATGTTGTGTCACTGTATGCCAAGTTCTTTTTATACAACAACTTCCAAGGTGGTTAAAGTTTTTCACTCGTTCCCTGATGTGAGGTTGCACTGAGTGGATGTACTTGGAAATTAGTTGACATATTTATCTACTCATTTTCATAGCCACATCTTTTGTTTGCTCATGGTTAACTTACAGGGTTGTGCAAGAATCGATCTACCATTTTGTTGTTGAATACGAATGTAATTGTGAATACAATTTCAAACAAACATATAAACTACACTATAGAAAACTGTTCTAGCTCAGCACATAGTTAAGATGGTCAAAATTTCAGTTCCAACTTCATTCAAGCGAATTCTGATGTTAGTGATTACCCTATGGCATAAGTTTTTTCAAGCTTGAAGAACATGTCATTCTTCTTAAAACTGGTGTTCTCATATTGCTCTTAGTCTCTTCTCAATGATCTTTTCCATTGCTGTATCTTAAGGCAGTGTGACAGCAGATTAACACTCTCCACACAACTCATTTTTGTTGTGCTTGGTAGAAGGATACTAGAACTTTTTTGGGCTATATTCAGGTTTTTATTGATTTGTTTCATTGTGATTATCATGGAGATAAGGAAGATATCAGTCCTAATACTGAGTGAAACTAAATGGAAAGGTAAAGGGAAGAAAGAGTTGAGGAAAATCTCTTCACATTTCCCAGTCAAACTCAATACATTGATTGTTCCTATTCGTTAGCGAGTTTGTGACTTGAAATAAGCCTGGGTTCGTATAAGTAAAGGCAGCAAATTTTGCGATGTGGAACACCAAATAGTGCACTCCTTTTAAAGTAACGACAATCATGAACATTAAGTGCGGCCAGGCAAATGCTGGGGCTGTACCTTAATTAAGGCCATGGCCGCTTCCTTCCCATTCCTACCCCTTTCCTGTCCCAAGGTCGCCATAAGACCTGTCTGTGTCGGTGCAACGTAAACTAACTTGTAATAATAAATAAATAATACTAAAATAACTCGGCACTCAGTACGTTCTTCATACCAAAATAGCTGTTATACACAGCAACTTGCATAATTCATAGTCACTTACAAATGTACAAATTAATCATAATCATTTTAATTTCCCCTTGTCCAGCTCCTGCCAGGTCAGGATGCTGATGGTATACAATCACTCATTTTTTAGGCTATTGTTACAATGGAGTTGCCACTCCCAATATTATACTAATATTATACACAAATAATACATTTAGTGGTTGTAATATGATGTTACAGTTTTCTATCTCTGTATTCTTGTTCAAGTTTTTCTTTTTTTTGAACATTCTGTGGAATACACTCTTTGATTTGTCCCTATTTTTCAACATCCTTAATTTTCTTTGGTACATTTCAATCTTTCATAGCCTTTTCCACTCTTTCATTCCACCAACTAGTTTCCTTCTCCTTTACTTTTTCTCCACTTTTACCACAAACTTTTACTGCACAGTAAACTAATCAAAAAACCAAACCCCATGGCACTACAGCCCTTGAAGGGCCTTGGCCTACCAAGCGACTGCTGTTCAGCCCGAAGGCCTGCAGATTACAAGGTGTCGTCAGTACGACGAATCCTCTCGGCCATTATTCTTGGCTTTCTAGACCGAGGCCGCTATCTCACCATCAGATAGCTCCTCAATTCTAATCATGTAGGCTGAGTGGACCTTGAACCAGCCCTCAGGTCCAGGTAAAAATCCTTGGCCTGGTCGGGAATGAAACCCGGGACCTCCGGTAAGAAGCAGGCACACTACCCCTACACCACGGGGCCAGCACAGTTAACTAATATCATAGAGAAAATTGTTTGTATATGGAGGGTAATCTCAGGACCCACTCATATTTTTAGTCCCATCAAGGTCATCATCATTTATAGGTTTTCTGTATTTTATTACTAACTAGCAAATGTACTCGTGCTTCGCTATGGTACTCTAAATTGTATATGGGTTTCTGTGTAAATTTCTGTACACGCAGTGACTGATATTATATTAAATTGCATGTCTCTTAGTGTTATCCAAGAAACACCACTAGGAGGACCCCATACGTTGTTTGCAATGTAAAGTGCGCACTGGGAAGTTTTAATGAAAATGGCAGGCCACGTTTCCTACTGCAATTCGCAATCAAGTTTGGGAGTTTCTACTACAACAGCAGGTTCACTTGCCTACTGCCGTTGACAATGGTGATGTGGAGTTTTCATTATAAAGACAGGCCCCTTTCCTAATGCCAATCTGAATCAAGTTGGGGGTTTGGGGGTTTTGATTATGATCGAGAAATGTAGCTCTATCTAAAGCTAGAAATGAAGTGGATGTATTGGAAAAATGAAATATCTCGCACTAAATCATGATGATATGAGTTACAGATTTAAGAAAGCAGTAACAGAGGAGAAATTTAGGTGCAGGAATTCTTAGATAAGAAGATGACTTACAGTGTTATTACTTAAGCCTAAAGAGGCAAGGCAGAGGGAAGAAATTAAAGAAGAAAATGGAAGCAGAAGAGAAATATGGTAAAAATTATAGGAAATCCAAGAAAACACCTTACGTTGTGAAATAATAGGCCACACTCTGCATACTGTTGAAATATTAACCACCTCACTTTTTGAAGACAACTGTAACCTCCAACAGTATTCTGCAAATATCCTGCAGAATGGCAGCTTGACCCCCAGTCTATTCAGTGATTTTTAAATTATATGCATATTAAACCTTCCCCTGGATGAGTATACTCTAAATGTGAAGTTTGGTCGAGATCTATCTAGCCGTTTCTATGTGATGGTGGAACAGCCGGACAGACAGACAAACAGACAGATATGGAAACTAAAAACCTTTGATATGAACAACCACGAATTTTCAGGAATAATGATGAAAATGGCATTACGTTACTTCCCTGCTGGTAAGCAGCAAGAGACATTGCCACAGTAACCAGTAGGTTCGTTGTCGGTCATTCAATGCAGAGTCCGACTCGTTGGCTGAATGGTCAGCGTACTGGCCTTCGGTTCAGAGGGTCCCGGGTTCGATTCCCGGCCGGGTCGGGGATTTTAACCTTCATTGGTTAATTCCAATGGCCCGGGGGCTGGGTGTTTGTGCTGTCCCCAACATCCCTGCAACTCACACACCACACATAACACTATCCTCCACCACAATAACACGCAGTTACCTACACACGGCAGATGCCGCCCACCCTCAACGGAGGGTCTGCCTTACAAGGGCTGCACTCGGCTAGAAATAGCCACACGAAATTATTATTATTCAATGCAGAGCATGAACACCACACAAAATAGTAATTTTCTCTGTCATTTAAAGAGTAAGTGTAATTATGTACATAACAAAAGTTATTTAAGATGAAGAGAAGTTTCACACACAGTCTTCAGATTTTACAGAAAATCAATAGTATAAGAAAAAATTGAAAAAAAATAACCTGTTCTGGTTTTCATATAAACCCCCAGTCTATTCAGTGATTTTTAAATTATATGCATATCTAAACCTTCCCCTGGATGAGTACACTCTAAATATGAAGTTTGGTCAAGAACTATCTAGCCGTTTCTACGTGATGGCGGAACAGCCAGACAGACAAACAGACAGATACGAAAACTAAAAACCATTGATACGGTCTTGAGTTGACTTAAAACAGATAAATATCTGAAAAATTGACAAAATTACAGACAGCAGACCCCTACAACTTTATTTATATAGACTAGAAAATGTATATTAATCAGTATAAGGAGCAACAATATCAGATATCTTAACAGAACACATTTTATATCTGTTCTTTTTTGTCAATATCTTAACAGAACACATTTTATATCTGTTCTTTTTTGTCAATCCACATTTTACAATACATCACTCACTTCACTTGTCACTTGTCAAAGGAGTACAATGAACCCACAATGATCACATCCTCTTTCTGCATGGGAAGCCCCAGCTTGAGCTACACACTGAAATTCATAATCAGGATCAAGTTATTTGTTTCCGGAACCTATATTTTACAGTTATTAACTTACTTTGAATTCTGTTGTAGACAAGGTCACCACTCTTAATCTTCATGCTGGTACAGTCATGTAGTCCTATATATGGTTAGGAAAGACTTTAAAAATTACTTACTCAGTGTAAGCACACAGAACTTTGTATTCTGTTCAGAAGTATTAATTGTAAGTAGGTGTTCAAGAAGTTTTTCCATGGTTATTCTATGAAGACAATCTTGATTTAAGGGTTTCTTTTCATCTGAATCCTTGTGATTTTTGTTTTTATTCATTAACATTGTTAACACTATCATGAATCTCACTTCAGTTAAATAAGTTGCCTTGATTGTCATTTGTAAGCTTCTTCAAAAAGTTTCATTTTTATTGGTATCAGTGACATGCTGAAAAGAAAATCCCCATTACTGAAAACACTTCTAAAACAAGGAAAGAAATATCATGGTGCCTTAAGGGAAATGGAAGAATAGCGGTAAGTTAAGTTGAATGAAAATATAGTCCACCTTTTCTCAAAAACTACTGAACACATTTAGGTATAATTTTCAGGACTCATCAGTTCTATAAAAGGCCACTACAACAAATTCCATGCATACAAATCTGCAGGTTAAAGCTAGTTTTAAATAAGTTCCATACCTCATTTGCACTTTGTGTTCTATTTCTTGATACAAGGTTTTGAAATGCCTTCTTATTTTGTGGTTTAATTTCTACTGAAGGACCCTCTTACTTATATCTCCTACTACATTTGATTCCAATAACTCTGCATGAACTGTAACTTACTTCAAAGTCCTGTTTTATGTTTTTGTTGTTGCTGTTGAATGTCACACTAACACATACAAATTTTCAGTGATACTGGGGTGAATGGGAAGAAAATGTGGATTCACAGAAAACTATTTTAAGGGCATGTCATTGGTGGCTTTTGAATCCATCATCTCTCAAATACAGGACTACAAGCACATGATTGTACTGTGGTTTTATTATTAGACAAATGAGATAACATACAGATGTAGTTACATGGATATTTATTCTGTCAGTCCTGTATTTTTCAATTTAAAACTGGGTTTGCATATTAGATGATTTTATGTTGCCAGATGCCGTGCTTCAAGGGACTGCCCAGCATTTCTAGTCAACTATGAAAATTCATCATGTTTCCGTGTCATTTCAACACAAATGACACAATACGTGGGACCAGTGCGTCCCATTGACGTGGTCACATCTACAAATTATTTTGAAAGGAGTTGTTTAAAGGGTAAGTAACCACATGTAAACCACTTCTGTTATGTTTATAACACGATAAACAAATATTGCTCATAAATGATTTGCTTGATATTTATAGTGCCTGCCAACTGCACCAGCAAATTATGGGCTCTAGAACGAGCAGATGGCTTTGAAATGATCACAGCATTCCGTGCCATTTTCTCTAATATCTCTTCTGGTGAACAATGTGGTCAACTATGCCTTGTTGAGAGGCAGTTTATTTGTCGTTCAGCCCGATATAACAGTCGTACTGGCCAGTGTAAATTAAGTGCAGAAGATCGACGAACTCAACCAGACTCTTACAGAGGTACAGAGACCAGTATTCAGTACTGGGAAAACCAGTGTGCTGCCAGTGGTAAGTGTGAATGTTAATTCAAATACCCTTATTAATTGATATTGGTACTTTATGTTTGGAAAATAGGAATTGATTCTAAGAGATACATATATCAATTAGGCGAAAGACTAAGGCATCATACTTTAGAGCTTATTTCTAAGAGTTCTTTCAGGCCAGTTTTAACTATTTTTATGTCATACAAAAGCTCTAACTGAGAAGATAAAAGATCCCCACATTCTTGAAGTGGCAGGTTTCTTGATAAAGCCTACCGGAAAAGTGTAAAAATCTCTTAAATCCTTTAATGTTTAAGATACCTGATCCCATGACCCACAAACCTAGAGGAATTTTGTGTCAAAACATAAATTTCATGAACTTTACCACATACTCTTCTAAAATGTATCATGAAATGACAATGAGTCATTTTAAGAAATCTACTAAAAAGCCCTCTCTCTCCATTCTCAATTAGCAGCAGAACCAAATGCCACAGAGGCCATGCCAAGTGATGGAACATCAGATATTTGTAATGTAACATTGCTTGTTTATGACATAGGCCTAATTTGAGGAATTATGTACATTATTCGGTCAGTATGATTTGAGCTGTGTGTAGATGGGGATGAAATTTGCATAAGTTTCCTTTTAAAGAGATGAGGAAACAATGAAATGCCCAAAAAAGTCACAAAATTACATTCATTTGGAAAATGGATGGAAAAAACCTTGAACGATGATTCTTACCACTTTCTGTAATAGGGAAAACCTACAATCAATTGTACATTTTCAGTTTTCAGTTAACCGGGAAGCATGGAGTGCCATACTTACAGTCGAAAACATTCATTGCAATATCGCTTTAAATCTATTAAAGGAAGAGTTTCTTTAATAGATTTATACAAGTCAATACAGGATCAAATAAAATACCTATTATGGTTAAGTTTATCAACATTGCTTTAAATGACATATTGGATATAACGGCAAAATTCAACGGTCCCATCTAAATTTTGTATAAACTCTGTACTTACATAATTACTTTATATAAACACTGTACTTAAATAATTGCTTAGTACAACATTGCTTATTGCAATATATCTTACAAGATGATGTATTGCTGACAAGAATGCAATGCTTATTTTTTGTTTTAAGTAGATTGTAGACTTTAAATCAGTCTGTCTGTTAAATAGTCAAGGCAAGCATCGCTACGAAGTTGTTGCAAAAGAAAAAGAAAGTGTTTAATATAAAAAAAATGTCACACACAATATATCGATTAGAAAATGGGTAAATAAATGTCAGCATAACAAAAGAGTTGGGTGTCAAATACTCAATGATTTCTTCAATTGGGAAGGACAGATAGAAAATACAGTCTCTTTTAAAAAAATTGTTAAAAATCAAGCAGGCCCGATCATCTGAGTACAAACAAATTGAAGAACATTTACTTGGATGGTTTAAACAGCAAAGAACAAATAATGCACTGATCAGTGGCCTTATTCTTCAAGAAAGCCAGTGAATTTGTTTGTCAGTTGGGCGATCCAAACTTCAATTGTTCTTCCTCTTGGATTCAATGTTTCTGAGCTCACTGAGAAAATTTGCAGTGAAACTGCTGGTGTACCTGATGGCATAACAGACTTGTGGCTATCTGAGGAATGGCCTGATTTGTGTGAAAGTTACAAGCCAAATAATGTATACAGTGCAGATGAAACTAGCTTGTTTTACATTATGACCCCAGATAAGACATTGAAATTTAAAGGTGAACAGTATTTGGATGGGAAAATGTCTAAGGACAAGAATCACAGTTATGGTTGCTGGAAATTTGACAGGATCATGTAAAGAAAAGCTTTTGGTGATTGGCAAATCAAAGAAACCAGGAAGTTTTAGAATCATTGAATCCTATTCTGTTCTCTTGAATTGAGGAAGATAAAATTATTGAACACAAAACACACAATAGTTCCATTAAAAGTTGTGATTGATGGTCGAGTTCTTCTTGATATAATGATTGTGATGTATTAAAAGTATACTGTCGACAATACAGACTTTGCAATGAAATTCTTATTATGCAATGAAGAATTCTTCTCCTGATTGATAACTGCCCTGGTCATCCAGTGGTCAACAATGTGCAGTGAATAAAGCTTGTGTTTTTACCACCAAACATCACTTCAGTTTTACACCCTGTGGACTAGGGAGTTATAAAATCAATTAAAATGCATTTCAGAAAACTTCAAGTGATGAACATATTACAAAAAATTGAAGAATGTGAAGAAACAGTTTTCAATGGTCAATGTTCTTGATGCAACTTTAATGAAATCAGAAGCGTGGGAAGATGTCATTTAAAGGACCATTGTCATATTGTCTTAAAAATGAAGGTTTCAGAGGTCTTTCTTCACTATTGCATGGTGAGGCGACATATTTTCAGCAACAGCTGATGGTGCTGATGATGAAGACAAGGAGAATAATATTCCTTTGGCATGGTTAGTGTAAGAACTTGGTCCATTTTTATCAACTTGTGAAATAGGTGTCTTTGCCAATGTAAACAACAATCTCACCGTGTGCACCTCAGTGAGTTAAGAAGAAATTTTAGCTGATATCCAAAGCCAACATATGATTGATGAGGATGAAAACAAACAAGAACAGTTTGTTGTGACGTCACGTAACAAAGCTCTCAGTGTAGTGACTGCTTTAATCAGCTTTTAGGTGTTTTGTGGTTTTATGCATTGGATTTTTCTCATGTGTAAGGTATAACACTCACGAATGGGATGATAATGAGGTCCCTGTAGGCTACCTGGTCCACTGTTTCTGGATTCTGTGGAGCATATCACATTTGTAGTCTGGCTCCATGGCTTTCAGTCCAAGGGGTCGGTGGTTTGATTTCTGTCTGGGTCGGGGATATTAACTTCCATTAGTTAATGCCTCTGGTTTGGGGGCTGGGTGTTTGTGCTGTTTTCAGCACTAGAATTAATCTTAGGTGGGAACCTATCTTCATAGACACGCAGACCGGCTATACAGTGTCAACTCGAAAGACCTGCACAAGGCCTCCCCGGAGGTCGCACACCATTATTATCACATTTGTACACATTTTAAAAAGAGAAATAGGAAAACGTGATGGCCTTTATAATTTACAGTATTGTATTTACTGCAGAAGAGTTCATAATTTATGTACAGAGTACTCTATTTTCATTTGTTTAGTGTAATATAGTAATTCATTTTTGTAATACAGTATCTGGAATGACGATGTGTCATTCATGGCTATTATAGGCTTACTATACAGCACGTGCATTACTGTAAGTTTAAAACACATGCTCAACATTTTATCTCATTTATTAGCCAAGATTGTGTACAACATTATTGAACAATTTACATTGTTGCTAATTCTTTCCTCACTTGTTATAGGTTTTTATATTTTGTTGGCACATTATTGCTGTATGTAGGCCTACTGAGTAAATATTAGATGAAAACTTCACCTGTCTCACGCTACAAATAGAGTACAAAGGGTAGCGTTGACGCTGATTCAGAATTATTTGATAAGATAATCAGCTATGTGGGAAACGATAAGGAAAGGAATGTGATTGTAGCGGGTGATCTCAATTTACCAAATCAATTGGGAAGGTAATGAAAATGACAGGAAGCATGAACAACAAATGGCAAAAAAGTTAATATGGAAGGGCACCTGATTCAGAAAGTGATGGAAGCAACTAGAGGGAAGAATATTTTGGATGTGGTGCTGATAAAACCAGATGAGCTGTATAGAGAAACCGAAGTAATAGATGGTATTAGTGATCACAACGCTGTTTTTGTTGTAGTTAAAAATAAATGTGAAAGAAAGGATGGTATTAAAATTAGGACTATTAGGCAGTACCATATGGCTGATAAAACAGGCATGAGGGAGTTAAAAAGAAGTAAATATGATCACTGGAAAATGGTAAATAAAAATGTAAACAGACTCTGGGATGGGTTTAAAGCATTTGTTGAGGAATGTGAAAATAGGTTTGTACCTTTAAAGGTTGTAAGGAATGGTAAAGATCCACTATATTATAACTAAGAAGGAGGTGCAGGTTGGAACGAAATAGAGTTAGAAATGGTTATGGAAGTAAGGAGAAATTGAAGGAACTTACTAGGAAATTGAATCTAGCAAAGAAGACAGCTAAGGATAACATGATGGCAAGCATAATTGGTGGTCATACAAATTTTAGTGAAAAATGGAAGGGTATGTATAGGTATTTTAAGGCAGCAACAGGTTCAAGGAAGGACATTCCAGGAATCATTAATGAACAAGGAGAGTGTGTATGCGAGGATCTTCAAAAGGCAGACGTATTCAGTCAGCAGTATGTAAAGAATTTTGGTTACAAGGATTATGTCCAGATAGGAGATGTGAGTAATACTAAAGAAGTATTAAAATTTACCTATGATAACAATGACATTTACAGTAAGATACAAAAGTTGAAAACTAGAAAAACAGCTGGAATTGATAAGATTTATGGGGATATACTAAAGGCAATGAGTTTTGATATATTACCATATCTGAAATACTTATTTGATTATTGTTTGGTTGAAGGAGCTATACCAAATGAATGGATAGTTGCTATAGTAGCCCCTTTGTATAAAGGAAAGGGTGATAGACATAAAGCTGAAAATTACAGGCCAGTCAGTTTGACATGCATTGTATGTAAGCTTTGGGAAAGCATTCTTTCTGATTATATTAGACATGTTTGCAAAATTAATAACTGGTCTGACAGAACGAAGTTTCGGTTTAGGAAAGGTTATTCCACTGAAGCTCAGCTTGTAGGATTTCAGCAAGATATAGCAGATATCCTGGATTCAGGAGGCCAAATGGACTGTATTGCGATTGACCTATCTAAGGCATTTGATATGGTAGATCATGGAAGACTACTGGCAAAAATGAATGCTATTGGACTAGAAAAAAAGTGACTGAATGGGTGGCTATATTTCTAGAAAATAGAACTCAGAGAATTAGAGTAGGCAAAGCTTTATTTGACCCTGTAATAAGAGGGGAATTCCTCAAGGCAGTATTATTGGACCTTTATGTTTTCTTATATATATCTATGATATGTGTAAAGAAGTGGAATCAGAGATAAGGCTGTTTGCAGATGATGTTATTTTGTACAAAGTAATAAATAAGTTACAAGATTGTGAGCGGCTGCAGGGTGACCTCGATAGTGTTGTGAGATGAACGGTGGGCAATGGTATGATGATAAATAGGGTTAAAAGTCAGATTGTGAGTTTCACAAATCGGAAAAGTCCTCTCAGTTTTAATTACTGTGTTGATGGGTGAAAGTTCCTTTTGGGGATCATTGTAAGTACCTAGGTGTTAATATTAGAAAAGACCTTCATTGGGGTAATCACATAAATATGATTGTTAATAAAGGGCACAGATCTCTGCACATGGTTATGAGGGTATTTAGGTGTCGTAGTAAGGATGTAAAGGAGAGGGCATATAAGTCTCTGGTAAGATCCAAATAGAGTATGGTTCCAGTGTATGGGACCCTCACCAGGATTACTTGATTCAAGGACTGGAAAAATTCTGAAGAAAAGCAGCTCGATTTGTTCCGGGCGATTTCCAACAAAAGAGTAGCGTTACAAAAATGTTGCAAAATTTGGGCTGGGAAGACTTGGGAGAAAGGAGACGAGCTGCTCGATTAAGTGGTATGTTTTGAGCTGTCAGTGGAGAGATGGCATGGAATGACATCAGTAGACAAATAAGTTTGAGTGGTGTCTTAGAAGTAGGAAAGATCACAATATGAAGATAAAGTTGGAATTCAAGAGGACAAATTGGGGCACATATTCGTTTATAGGAAGGGGAGTTAGGGATTGGAATAACTTACCAAGGGAAATGTTCAATAGTTTTCCAATTTCTTTGCGATCATTTAAGAAAAGGCTAGGGAAACAACAGATAGGGAATCTGCCACCTGGGCGACTGCCCTAAATGCAGATCTGTAGTGATTGTGTGATTGAGTGATTTCAGTTATGTTTTTTTAAGTTTTACGTTTATTAGGTTAATTATCCATGAAGTGTGCAACCTTAAAATTACAGACATAAAATTTTTTGCAAAAAAGAAGTTTGTGTGACTATCCGCTATAATGACCATTAATTGGCAGTCCCTTTGGAGTTGTTATAACTGGTCCCAACTGTAAATGCAATGTGCTGCCTCTGAATTATGCAAGCATCTGTAGGAAGGATTAACTAAATCAAACTGTCTTTTACACAGGGATAGAGTATTGTTTCCATTTCTGTTTGGTGCATATATCAACTCTGTCTACCAACTGTTTCCTTTCTGCTGTTGAGCAACTTGAAAGTGAAGAATTTCAGTGCTGTGACATTTGATTATGGCAGGAAGTTGTAAAATGCAGCTCTTGAATGAGAGTTCTCTTTTGCTTTTGAACAACCGTTATAGTGACTCAGGCAACAGTGATCTTAATTCCAAAGATGGCTTGGTGATAAATGATATTAGTGAAGTAGAAATGAATACGGAAAATGGAGGCGGTAGTGAGGTGCTTGATGTTGAACCATATTTGCCTGTGCATTCCAACAGGAAGGTATGTCTGTTTAAACAGTTTAAAGGGAGATGTTTTGTGATGTAGAGTAGAAAGAATGCTTTGCATAGTACCAACATTTTGTGCATGTATGTACTTAGGCTGTCGACTTACAGCGGTTCCAATATAGTAGATTTTATTCTCCTAACTCACACAGAGTAGTGGCCTCTTCTTGAATTAGCAAGTGGCATGCACTGTTAATGCTCCCACTCTGAGGGGTTAAAGGATTGCCTAGAACATTTTTTCCTAGAGCCTGTTGTATTTTTCCATGAAAGGGGCATATTTTTTGTTGTGTTATAAAGTTATATTGTGGTATAATAGAAATTTCTCACATATCAATAGACTGTCATGGACTAACTCCTTGGCTTTGGCCTTTGGTTAAGAGGGTCCCACATTTGATTCTTGTGTAGGTTGGGTATTTTAACAACTTCTGGTTAATTCTTCTGACTTGAGGACTTGGTGTATTTGTTTGTCCTAATGCACTCCTCTTCATATTCACCAACCACCAAGAAACACACAGTAGTAATATTTTCCTCCCCATAGGGCTGGCATCAGGAGGGTCATCCAGTCATAAAACAGGGTCAAGTCTACATCCGTGACAGAGTTCAAACGTGTGATGCCACCAATGTATGGAAAATATTGTCAGAAGAAAAATCAGCAGATTGCCACGGATAAATACTAAACTCACTTGGATATGCAGGAGGCTACCATGTCCAAGTGATTGGCATTGTGTCAGCTTGTATAAAAAGACCATTTGAATTGTGAGATGTGAATGTGACTACTACTACTACAAAATCTTTTCATTCCTTGGGTCTTCAGGGTAATGCACTCTCTCAGGCTAGAGAGATTTTTGGTGGCAATTTGTTATGTGGAAAAGGTGAGGGAGTGGGTGGCCAAGGAATAGGAACTGCCCTGGCATTTTCCTTAGTGCAGGAAAATGGAAATCCACAGAATCTCAGGACAGCTGACAGTAGGGACCAGCACCACTCTGTCTTCCAAATGCGGAGCTGTAGAACCATGGTAGGGTAGTGGCCACCTGTAAGCCGAAGCCTACTCTGCTTGGTGGTTGGTCGGAGTGCAGCACTGTTGAGCCACAGTACATTTGCTCTCCTAGTCCACTTACAACCTATGAACATGATATAAATGGCAGCATCGGTGTCTGTACACTCCATGAAAGATGGAGCTTATTCGTTAAGATGAGAGACCTGTGGGTGGGTTCAGACAAAGGTTTCCAGAGACATGAAACTGAAATGAGAATTAATCAAGAATAAGTGGTTGAGAAGTGAAGATTGAAGGTTTGATTTTCTGCAGCTTGTAAGTGATTAAGGACTAAAGATCTGTTGTAGGGATAAATATTGAGCAATTAAATAGTTAAGAAACAGATGAGATCTCCGACTGTAGATGGTGAGAAAAGAGAACGGTTGGGTGATGTGGGCTTGTCGATGGATCTAATGGAGGCTATGACCTCAGGTTGGTTAGGGGGAGGTGCAGGGTGGTGTCTGCAGCGGCACGAGTATACTGGGTGATTACCCCCGCAGGTGTGACATGGGGGGAGGTTGATGGGTGTTGGGGCATCAAGGTGTAGATTGTTGTTGACTGTAGTGGCCGCATATGGGACTTTTAGCTGTGCAGTGAGTGGTGGGGTGATTTTTATAGACAACACGCATCACTCACACCAGATTGATTGTGGCAGTGGGGCACAGGATGGCTCCACTTTGTGGTGATATCTGTGGATGGAGATCCGCTGGCCAATATGCGGTCAGTGTTTTTGTTTGATGGTAGAAGAATCTGCATCACCCATGTGGGATCTGTTGCGTTCGTGATCTGGAATGCCTTTTTAGCTGGGATGCCTTCTGCGCTGAGCTCTGCAATGATGGTGTCTTCAGTAATAGAGGGGTCTACACCTCATATTACACAGCTAAGAAGTCTATAAGGTGGAGGTAGAGGTAGAAGTGGAGATTTAATAGGTGGGGGTGGAAGAGGTTGGAGTTGGGGTGGGTGCTTGATCCTTGGTGGTGAGATCCTATTACAGTGGTGAGCGAGTGACAGCAGTACCTGTATTGACCTGGATGATGACTCCTGTAGCAGTTCTTCAGATATCTGCAATGTCCTCCTGGTGCATGTTGAATCTGAGTAGAGTGGATAATATGGCGTGTGGAGACTGGAAGTTGGGAAGGCGTAAGAAAGTAAAAAAGGAATGTGTGGCTTATGGAGAGGGTTGGAGGAAACTGAAGTGATAGGTAGGGCATCTAGTGCCGGATATAGCAGAAAATGGGAACTGGGGAGGAGTGGTGGTGCTGGTGGCAACAATTGGAAGAACATTCTGCATGGTGATTTCCATGGATGACAGAGGTGCTGGTTCCGGGTGAGCTAACTGGCACTGTGGAGCTAGTTTCTCTTCTGGAGAGGATAGGGGGGCCAACCTTATGAATTGGAATTTAAGTCTCGAGTGTTCCCATTGGGGAGCTGGTGTCGTTGGAATGAATCTGGCTTCGTAATTAGGTGCTGCATGGCTGGACATTACAGCCAAGTGGTATGTAACTGTGGCTGATTGGTTGAATTCAGTGATGGTAGTTGCTGTGGTGGAGCTAGTCGTGGCTATTGTGGTTGCCAGACAATAAGGCGGGTAAGGAAACATTGTGGCTATTAATGTCCCTGTAGGTTGGATGGAGTTTACAGCAGATCAGTACACCTAAGTTGGGGTAGCCATTAACAATGGGTGCGTCCTGAGGTGATACCTCCCGAATTTTCTTTCGTCTACCTGTTCAGATGATCTTTTCAATAGCGAATGCCCTACATGACTGACTTACGGTGTTGAAAATCATTGGACGGCGAAGGATGATGACCACAGCAGGAAGGGGTTTGAACTGTATTCTATGACTGCATAATCCCCGTCACAAATAAGGCAGGCTGATATGGCTATGAACTATTACATTTTACTGATGAACAGAACTATTTCTACAATTGAACTGTTACATGATTTTCTTTCAACACTGATTTCATTTCCAATCTTGTGGCTGTATAACATTGTCATTCAACACCATAGTATCACAGTCACAGCATGCTGTACAGATGAATGCTTGCAATATAATAAACTATTTCACAAACTGCTTGCCGATAGTTGATTTGATGTTCCAAGATGAAGAACTAGTAACAAGAGTAAGAAGCAAGTGCCATTAGTTTATCTCATGCAAGACAAATGTTATGTGACATTTTACTCAAGTCTGTATCTTATGCTAGCTATCCTCCTCTCAGCCAGTCTACAGCAAGAGAACCTCTGTGAGAAATTATGTAAGATCTAAGAAACAAAATGACTAATGCAACAGTTCTTAATTCCCCACAGCTCCGTGCTTAGCCCATTGTTTTGATAGTTGTTCATCTCAGTGGTCTGCAGCATCATAATTGCAATGCAAGGAGACATCATCCTACAGAAAGATGAAGTCAGTACTGTCCTTTTACAGCTGTAAAAGATCCATTGTTCCTGATACAGTGGAGTCAGTGATGAAAGAGGGCCTATAAATGGTTATCTGATGCTTCTGTACAAAACTTGCATGGATGCTTTCCATTATTTCTTTCTCTATTGACAGGTGACCACTTGATTTCTGCAAGAAAATGCAACTCTGTTTTGAAATCATGTGTACTACTTCTGAATTAAATCACTGGGTGGACATCAGACTTATTTAAATGAAAATCAAGAACACAGCGTTTCACTGAGCTTAGCTGCTGCTAGTGTTATTTGGTGGATATGTGGAACCAATATAGTGGAGATTCAGACTCTGAGAGATAATCTGTTAAAAATAAAACCCACAACAACTTACACTCATTACATTTTATATACCTAGTAAGTTACTGAAATTGGAAAAATTGTTTCGTCTTGGCTAGTGTATGCTTACCATCACAACATAATGAACATATTTTTAAAATGTTGTTTTTTCTTTATTTAAAAAGTCATGCTTTATTTCTGTGTTGTACCATACAGAAAAGCTATAATTATATCTAATCAAATTTGTTAAGTCATGTTGTTTTGTAGCATTTCCAGGCAAATCTTGTTCCCTAGAAGAGTACCCTAACTCAACAATGTGTTGTGCAGACCGATTATTAGAAGGGCTAACTCAAGAAAAGGTACAGTATTTATTCCTAGTACTTATTTTTGCTTACAAATGCAAGTGTTTCTTGAATTTTTGTGCACAACATCTGTATGCTACTGGGTGAAACTACTCCAAATCTTGTCCTATCTTCCTATATATTATCTGATTTGTTACTTGTTTGTTCCTTTACATTATTCATATTGTAACCCCCCTTGAAGCTGGTTACATTAATTAAAAGCACATATAAATCAAGGTAATGAGTAATAATCAAAGTAATAAACCTGAAGGAACATATGCCAACCGATGAGACACCAATTATAACATCGCAAGTTTCAAAAACATACACATGGCTAGAAGCAAAGATGAGCAGGATTACCAACATGACAACTGGAGAAAGGATGTGGGAAGCAGACCGGGATCCCTAAGAGGAGGTAATCTTATGTGACATTGTAGGGAAAAAGACGTGCAAGCGGGTACCCTTCAGTCTGCATTTACTAACAAATAAGGAAATTTTTAACATAGTTGAATAACAGCAATTTTAAAAAGGTAACATGATCAATAAAGAAAAACGAAAGTGAATCTAACCACAAGATTCCTATCTATGGTTCTTCAGAAAACCAAAATTGTAATCAAATATTAAGATTACATTTAAGAAAATAAGAACAACTTCTCTAATGAAATTCACAAGGAAAATTTAACAGGGAATATAAAAACAATTACAATAATCTTACAAGGAAAATATTAAAAAAACTTGACAGATTATTACATGTAATTTAGAAGGAAAATGACAAAAGAATTTAAAATTTAATGCAGAGGCCTTTAGAGTTGCTGTCTTCCTAATACACATCTGCAAAAGACTCATAGCTCAAAATGACGTACACTAAATTGACGCAGGACTACGGGAAGCAAACCCGGATGGAAAATTAAATTTTATATTACACAATTAAAAAAGTTAATAAAAGGGAATTGCCTCCAAAAAAAAAAAAAAAAAAAAAGGAAATGCCTAGCTGACGAGCTAATGCATTACAAAATAAAACGGCGAAAAACAGGGTCTAAGGTAAACTCTGAAGCAGATAAAGTTACATGTTAATTTAAAATTCAAGAGAAGGAAACAAGCTTACCCTGAGGTGACTGGAGCCGCTGATGGGACCACACTCGAAGTGCGTCCAACCATGAGGACGTACGAAAACCAAAGATGTGGACAAGAGCCCTGCTCCTACCAAGGAGCCAAAGGCTGGAAATTGAGAAACATGCAAACAGCCAATCAGGGAAGCTTACTATGATTCAACCCAAAATTTTTGCTAATGAAGAAGGTTGTTATTCCGACCAATTAAAACAATTTACCTTATATGGGCAACACATTTTAGAGGTTTCAATTGCAAAATGCAGCGATTTCGTTATTGAAGCCTCCATGTAGCAAACACAGGATGATACAAAAGGTTGTTTAAGAGATTGCAAGTTACAACAAGCACAACTACAGGAGATTTCCAATACCAAAATACAATCACAACAATTAAATAAATACGATTAAATGTCTTTCTAAAAAGTCCTGAAAATCTTAATATTTTTACATAAATTCTCAAAAAAAAAATGTTTCATTGACTTCTTCAAAAATGTCTTAGTTCTTGTAATGGTGATTTTACAAAAAATTACATAAATTCATAAAAAACACAAATATTTCATTGACCTCTTTGAAAATGTCTTAGTTTTTGCAATGGCGATATTAAAAAATTTAGCATCATATCCACGTTATGAACTTCTCACCACCAGCGACACATATTAATCCATTGGTTTATTTTACCCTTTTCTAGTCTTTTGCCAGCTTAACTTTGTGTCTCCCTTTTCCTGGATTTATCAAGCTTCTTTCTTCTCCTACACTTCCTACATCAGTACCGAAGATCTGTCAACAGAACCCATAAGTTAAACTAATACTAATCTCTGTAAGTGTTAATGTCTACACTCCTGATGAAGCTGGGAGGTAGAAAAACGTTCATTGTAGGGGGGGCAGAAGAAATGGACGTAGGAAAACTTTGATTAGCTCGGGGGTGTCATATATTTGAAGATACAGTATATGAACATGTGAAACTTGGGCCTCTTTGTGTGCACAACATCTGTATTCAATCTTTAGTATTAGTATTAATCATAGGTAGGGCCCTATCCTCAAACAATCACAGACGCACAGTTGCCTATGGGAATCAATTCAAAAGACCTGCAACCAGCCTCTCCAGAGGCTATAAGCCATTAAAAATTTAACTCAAATATTAATGTTTTATGCAGTAATTTGGAAACTTTGGAATCCACTTAAACAAATTTGAAATACCACAGAAGCACAAATCAAGCAAACAAGAGGAGGTTTGAGCTTATTAATGACCAAAAGAGGTGGAACAATACGTGTGCAAAGGATCCAACAAAGGGAAAAAGGAACAGAGGGTGGATACAGTTTTACATTACACACAGGAAAATATGACTCCACTGAAAATACCAATAAACAAGACACAATAAAGGAGAAAATTGGTTTGATTCATTCAAAAGGAGTGACATGGTAATACAAGATAATAGAGAACTATTCTTAAACCCTTTAAAAGAAATTAATGACAAATTCATTTCACTCTTTTGGTGTAGTAAACAATCTTTACATTGATAAAATAGCAAATGATTATTCCAGTATTGCTCGAAACTCTTTGGTGTAGTAACCAACCTGTTCACATGGTTATTTTAATGATTACTCTTTTCAGTACCGGTATTTAAATGTCACAGTCTTGATATAGTAGGTAACATTTAGTACACCTCATGTTCAAAACATCTTTGTTCATAATAAATATAAAATGAATTAGATGGCACCAAATTGATAATTAGCTATTTACTGTTTGATATGTGCCACCATATATAACTGATGATGATGATAATAATAATAATAATAATAATAATAATAATAATAATAATAATAATAATAATAATAATAATAATAATAATAATAATAATAATAATAATAATAATAATAATAATACTGAGCTCAATAGGAGCAGTCGCTTAAGTGCGCCCAGTATCCAGTATTCAGTAGATAGTAGGTTCGAACCCCACTGTCCGGCAGCCCTGAAAATGGTTTTCCGTGGTTTCCCATATTCACACCAGGCAAATGCTGGGGATGTGCCTTAATTAAGGCCATGGCCACTTCCTTCCCTGTCCTATCATCGCCATAAGACCTATCTGTGTCGGTGCAACGTAAAGCAACTAGCAAAAAAAAAAAAAAAAAAAAAAAAAAAAAAAAAAAAAAAAAAAAATTAATAATAATAATAACCCGGTGGGACTTCAGTAAGACAAACAGTTGAAATCTCATGGTCCTTAGTAGCCCTAAAAATAAATAATAATGATATATAATAATTTCGTGTGGCTATTTCTAGCCGAATGCAGCCCTTGTACGGCAGACCCTCCGATGTGGGTGGGCGGCATCTGCCATGTGTAGGTAACTGCGTGTTATTGTGGTGGAGGATAGTGTTATGTGTGGTGAGTGAGTTGCAGGGATGTTGGGGACAGCACAAACACCCATCCCCCGGGCCACTGGAATTAACCATCGAAGGTTAAAATCCCCGACCCGGCTGGGAATTGAACCCGGGACCCTCTGAACCGAAGGCCAGTATGCTGACCATTCAGCCAACGAGTCGGACAATAGTAATGATGATAATGATAATAATAATAATAATAATAATAATAATAATAATAATAATAATAATAATAATAACCATATATTATTATTATTATTATTATTATTATTATTTATTTTCCACTAATTGTAGTTACAATTTAGGGATGGTGAATGGAGAAAGGGCATAGCCCCATATACACAAAAGTGCCTCCATCACCACTTAAAATTATAATATACAAATATACAATTACATTCTACATGATGTTCTTATATACAGTTAAAATATTTACATAGGCATATTTACATACAGTAATACTCACAAGACCTGTTCAACATTCAAGTCATGACGACACACACACACACACACACACACACACACACAGTCTCTCTCTCTCTCTCTCTCTCTCTCTCTCTCTAGAAACCCCACATATATTTTAGCTAGGCCGGCTCACTCATACACATTTACCGTCTCAATCACTCGGGACCCCATAACTTTCATCCAACCTCCCACTCATACTGAACTTTCTCACAGTAGATAAATTATGTTTTGTACAGAGGGTTTCGTTATATATACATCCGTTTTACGTCTTTACAGAAATTTTCTGCAGGTAGTTCTTTTATCTGCGGTGGGAGTTCATTCCACAACCGAGCAGAACGACTAAAGAAGCCACTTTGATATGATGCTGTTCTTGCAAATGGAGGGAAAAGGGACACACCTCGACCTCTTTGAGCGGAACGATAGTTCAGCTGTAAGCGGTTAAAAGGGTTTATATGAATGTTACCTGCGAGGGATTTTCTCAGGAAAGTAATATCTATTTGTTTACAGAGGGATGTTATGGAGGGCAGTGACCTGGCTGTATTTAAATGACCGTGTTGAGTAATTAGTCGTTCTGCTCGGCGTTGAACTCTCTCTAGTTTCGTCATGTTCTCCACTGTAGTAGGGTGCCAGGAAGGAAGCCCGTACAACAGTATTGGCCGTACTAATGACAGATAGGCTGTCTGAACGGCTTTCCTCCTGGCTCCCAGTAGAGATCTGCGGATGAATCCCAGGACTCTGTATGCTTTACACCTTATTTCCTCAACATGTTTATTCCATTTTAAATTGCTGCAGATGTGAATGCCAAGCAATTTTATTGAGGTACAAGGCATCAGGTTTTTACCACACAGTGAAATTTCGTGTTGTAACTGTGATCTTGCTCTAGTAAAGCGGATATATTTACATTTCTGTACATTTATACACATTCTATTTATTTTGCACCACAGAACCACGTTATCGAGATCTGACTGTAACTTATTTACGTCGTTCTCATTGCGAATGGCTCTGTAAATGATGGTGTCATCAGCGTACTGTGCCATAGAAGACGATACACAACCTGGCAGATCCAGCGTGAATATTGTGTACAGCAGCGGCCCTATCACACTACCTTGAATCACACCCGAGGTGACTGAGGTTTGTTTTGACCTGGCCCCACTGAACACAACGCTCTGCGTCCGACCTACCAGGAATGATCGAAACCATGCCTGCAGGTTGCCTTGAATGCCATACTTGTTAAGTTTTAACAACAGTCGTTGATGAGGTACCTGATCAAAGGCCTTACTCCAGTCGAGAGTTACGCAGTCCACTTGGGATATATTAGACTGGTCCAGGGAATGTTGCCACTCATCAATTACTGTTGTTAAAAGTGTAGTACAGGATTTTCCAGGGAGGAATCCATGTTGGTTGTTATTCAACAGGTTTCTCTCATTCAGAAAATCCAGCACTTGTTTAACAATTAGGCGTTCCATGCATTTACATAAGCCAGATGTAATAGAGACTGGGCGATAGTTGTCTACATTTTCCCTGTCACCATCTTTGAATACGGGAACGACATTTGCTTTCTTCCATTCTTCTGGAACAGTCCCACTGTTCATTGAAATGTTAAATATTGCACAGAGAGAAGGTGCTAATGCTTCTGCACAGCGATGGAGAATTCTGGCCGGCACGTTGTCTGGGCCGTTCGCAGCATGAGGTCTAGTTCTCCGAAGACTTGTTGCGACCTCGTTAGCAGTGAAGTACAAGCTAGTTAGGGGCAGAAAGGGAGGGGTTGACCTTGGAGTGAACATGTCTTCATCCTTGTCAGCAGTGGAGAAGTTATTTTTAAATTTACTATTGAATGTGTCTGCTATTTCTTGGGGAGAGGAAACTGATAGTCCGTTGTACTTGAAGACGGATGGAGCACTTTTGCCACTTTTGTTTCTAATGAAAGCCCATAGCTCTTTACTATTAGAACTAAGGCTGTGGATATATGAACTGTAGGCATCACGGATTAATGATTTGAGTTTGTTCCTAGCCAGTCTGTACTTCTCCCACCTACTGTCACTTGGGTTTTCCTTCCATTTCCTGTATAAACAATTTCTCTTTCGAATACCTGATGTTATCTCTTTATTGATCCATGGCGTTTTTCGCTTATTAGAGATAGAAACTTTCGGCACAACTTGATCGACACATTCAAAAAATACTTTTTTCCAGTTTTCCCAGATCTCGTTGATATTTATATCGCCGGTGAAGGACGCGAGGGGAATAGGAAGACTTTTTGATAGAAGAGAGGAAAGATCGTTCCAGTTGGTGCGGGAAAAATTATATATTGTTCTGGAGTGGAGTTTTGGGGAGGGTTTTCTGTAGCTCAAAGTTGTAATTATGGCTTGGTGATCACAAAATCCAGGTATTACGTCCAGAAACTGGACGGATGATGGAGAGTTAGTAAGGAACAGGTCTAGTGTGGAGCGGGAATTTTGAGTAATACGAGTTGCCTCGAACACTAACTGATGGAGGAAAATGTCGTAGAAGGTGGAGAGAAAACTATTAGCAAGAGGATTGTTTGGTACTGGGGCGGCATTTCTAGACCAAGTAATTTCAAGATTGAAGTCACCAGCAATATAAATTGCGTCATAATTATTCTGTACTTGTTGCACACGATCCAGAGAGGAGAGCAAGGCATCGTTCATTGTTTGTGAGGACTTCGGTGAACGATATACAGATCCGATGAGGAATTTATTACTACCGCACGTAATTTCTACCCACACGGCTTCAGCTGTCGTCTCCAACTCGGGACGTCTAGTTGGATTACACTCTGGTTTTGCGGCAATAAGAACTCCGCCTCCTGTGGTTAGAGTGCGGTCCTTACGGAACAGGATGAAAGAATCTGGTAGCACTTCTGAGTCATTAATTGTGTCTGAAAGCCATGTTTCACTGATACACACAACGGAGGGATCTAGGCTTGAGAGCGAAGCGAGAATATATTGTTTTCTACCTGGACGTAAAATGCTGCGTGCGTTAAACGCAAAGAGAGTTAGATTATTATTTACATATTTACAGTTGTAGCTATTTACAGAGTCACTGGTAACGTCACTGGTATTGGTAAAGAAAGAGTTCGTTAGTGGCGGCATTTCGCATTGCCAGCAAGTCCACGTTCTTCCTCCCTTCTTTAATTTCCTGTATTCTGAAGTAGAAATTTGTGCACATGTCCTGTGACTGCTTGACGAACAATTATTGCAGTTTACAAATAGTTGATTACGACGCCCGCTGCTTTCACATATTGTACAATGCTGAGGTCCGGGGTTCAATTCAATGTCTCCAATTAGCGCGAGAGTTAGGCACCACAGTGGCCGCCCAGCAATCGGAAGTCTGACAACTCTGCCTTCCCCATTACGACGCGGCCGCCCTACCGCCAGCAGCCCAAGGCTTTCACTGCCACACCAAGTGAGACACTTAAGAGAACATTTCTCACTTACCAAGAGTTTTTCCAGTAGATGAACCTTCTTCAAATCACCACAAGACTTATCCGAATGTACTGTTACACTTTTCGCGTACGTCACGGCACTTTTTATCAACAAAACTATGATTAATGCACGGAGAACACTTGTAACGACCAGCATGCACGCCGCCATCTTGAATTAGGTTGCTACTATTACATTGTTAGTTACTGGTAACTTGTAACAAATAATGCTTCCTGTAAAAACAGAGGTGTATTAGGGAGGGTCTTGAAAAATCTTAAACTTCAAAAAGGAGAAAAATATATAAAGAACTGAATATTTTACAATAAATAAAGTAAATTAAGTAAAATAAAAATAATTTAACAAATGATAACACCAACAGAAATTTAGGCACTGGTAATTAACCCACAAAAAATTAATTAGCACCAGAGAAAACCCAAACATTTAATTCACAAACAAATAAAATACATTGTAATAATCCTTGATTGTCATAAGTAATACACGAATAAAAGATACACTTCACCAAGACAATAAAAGTTCGACAAAAATAAGATGTCCATCTGAAGATCATGTAAACTCTCAAAGAACCAACAATAACAATGGTAGATGTTGGTGGCAAAACAAAAAAAAAAGGAAATACAAAAGAACTAAGGTGACCAAAGAAAAGAAAAATGGTAGAAATAAGCGAAGGCGAAGGAAAATCAAATCATTAGAATGCAGACCACTTCGAGTTCCACAGAGGAAGCTTGACCAGAACTGATGTTTAAGATACATGATTAAAATTTTGATAGTTCTGACCTTTAACAATCACATTACAATAGAATATTTTACATCTTGAAATGAACTATAATCATGCTTTCAGTTCCATGCAAACTACCATATAATAACTCATAATATCTTTAAATTAAAGCATAAACCCAAAATCAACTAACATTAAAGAGACTATGGTACCCTAAGAA
Organism: Anabrus simplex; assembly: GCF_040414725.1. Classification (NCBI taxonomy): domain Eukaryota; kingdom Metazoa; phylum Arthropoda; class Insecta; order Orthoptera; family Tettigoniidae; genus Anabrus; species Anabrus simplex. Next base: position 1,176,601,303 of record NC_090265.1, on the reverse strand, counting down.
AAATATATAACTTAAATTATCAAAACATCAAACAAGAAAATAAATTCAAGTACCAAGAGAAAACAACAATAACACAGGATGAAATACCAAAGAATGAACCATTAACACAGTCCCCAAGGAAGTACAAGATAGTACTCAAGCATAAAAATCATCTTCAGGGAAAACATTATTATTATATCGTCCCTGGAAATGCAAAGTATCGTAAGCAACAAAATATGAATTTTTTCAGGAGATGATAAAACCGATTACCGATTAGCAAGTCAAATACTTACAGTTTAGGCAGTTTCAGATTTTATTCTACTCCAGAAATGAATTTTTTACCCTATTGTCATATTAGGTTACATATTTATTCAATCATAGCGAAAAGGAACTTATGCATGTTGCTTATGATTGTTTGTGGTCGTTGTCGAATGCATTGTTTAACAAGGTGGTCCTCTTATGATAGCTTTTGTAGCACTTGCGATATTTTGGAGAGATTGGTTTGAAAGAATGTTAGGCACGGCCTCTCAGAGTGCATGCGCCAGTGCATTGAGCGGTGCAAGGTGCATAAAATGACTTCGCTAGGTTGACCAGAGTGCAGATTCCCCACTCCTCGAGTTTGAGCAATAGTGCTGTATCTCTCTTTCCCTACTCCTGTCTTGCTTGCTCCGCCTGTTTCCCCCTTCCTCACTCATTCTTCAGGGCTTGCCATCCAAGCCGAGTTGAGCCGAGCTTAGACGAGTCGCCCCGAGATAAAACACCGGTCCAAACCTAGCCGACTAGGACCGATGCACGGTGCACAGAACCTCTGCGCCTTGTTTTGCACACATGTGATTTTGGACATTTGAAAGGCCCTGATGTAAGGCATGAGAATACTAAGAGATTTTCTCAAATGATTGTAACATATTAAGAAATGTAGATGAAATACAATAGGAAAATTGATTTACTATATTACAATAAGAAAATCAAAGTGGAAATTACACTGATTACAGTACAATATTTAGAAAAGAACCTTTTCATCAGTCCTCCTCATCTGTTTGTGGTAATAGATCACTGTGTTTAGAGTCAAAAGTAAGGTTTAGATATTTGTCTTGTGTTGCCTGCTAATCTCTTTGTTGAATATCACCCATCAGTCATCAGAAATACACTCAATTTCTGCACCAACTCACTCACAAATTAATTAACAAGATAACTACTGTCATGTCATGGCATTTTGGCTCCAGAGAGGCCTGGTGCATGTTTTTTGCCATAACAGGCGACCTTGATTAAAACCCTACTATTATTTCTAATCTTCTTCCAGTTGAGGCCTGACTCTTCTACAATATTTCTCAAACTGTTACATCATCATTGGAAACTAATCCTTTCTCTTGACACAGGTTGTAATTCAGATATTGATGGAGTTGTTTTCTAATGTAAAATTCATGGATTGTGCATCAAAATCTTAAAAATTCGTTACACGCTTTTTCCCTTTCTGTGTTATTCCTGGTGTACCAAGTGAAGTTTCTTCAGTCTCATGCTCTCTGTGTACTGGTTTTTTTTTTTCCCTACTTGTTTAACAACACACTTACAAATTGAAGGTTTTTGGCAACAGAGGAATAGGAAAGGCTAGGATTGGGAAGGTAGCTGTGGCCTTAATTAAGGTACAGACCCATCCTTTGCCTGGTGTAAAAACGGAAGACCACAGAAAACCACGTTCAGGGTTGCTGACGGTGGGACTCGAACCCACTACCTACCGAATGCAAGCTCACAGCTGTGCGACTGTAACTGCATGGCCAACTTGCTCAGTTAAAATTCTCCTGACTGTCCTCTATAACACTTTGTTGCAACTGCTATTTTTTGTTGTACTTTTAACAACTCCCTTCTATACTGTTCTTGTATTTTATTCTTTCTGCTCTTGGCTTCCTTATTCATAAAACTATGAACACTGAACAATCTCTCATGTTTGTCCTCTTGTAGCAAATTTCAGTTTAGAAATTTCAGCGGCATAATTCACTTATGCAAGAACGGTAGGAATATGTACTGACAATGAACTGGTTTGTTTAGCTACTGACCGTACTTGCACAGTCAAGTCTGTCCCAAGAAGCAGCCCCTTCTCTTCCCTTCCCGCCCCTCTTTTGCATTCCACTAGTATACTAGCTGTCAGTCAACATACGAAAGGTCTGCCAGCAGGCCTTGCCTCATGTTTCAAGTGCTAAATGGATTTGAGGCAGTTATAAAATGTGTACTACAGCAAAGATTGACAACAGTCACGAACAATGAAATTGACATATCTGACATTCCCTCCAGAATTAAAACTTATCGCTTATGATAATCTGTTACAGGTCATTATCCTCATGGTTAATCTGTATTGAATACTGTTATTAGCAACAATTATAATAGGAAATTATTTATTCACTATTGTTCAAGGTCATCATTTTAAGATTAAGTTAAGGCTGAGGAAGCTCATTAAGTGAGCGAAACATGTCCCATAAAGAGATATAATTGTATGAAACTGTAACCACCTAAAGGTGGATAGTATTGAATAGATGGACAATAAATCATTTCCTATTATAATTGTTGTTAATACGATAATCTGTATGCAAATTACATGATTCTAACTCAGGTGCTTAAGATGTAATGGCTGGTGCTTATGATAACCTGGTGTTCTGTATATTCTGATGGTGGTTATGATAATTTCTTTTTTTACATTGTTTTTTCCTCTAGATTCATTTGACACTTATAATACTTCGCCAGCATGTACAGTGGAGTCCGATTGATGTATAAACATCGTAAGCTCAATTTTGACAAAAATGTTGGTTACGATACTTTGTTTCCAGGGATGACATGCTAATAGTGAGAAAATACTAAAGTTGATAACAAAATTTAGGCTTCACTCAGCAATTACTGAGGCATTAAGCAGAGATCTAATGAAACCATTGCAATCAAAATCCAGTGATATTTAGGCTTGTATAATTAAAAATAATTTTAATTTACAATTTGATAAAGAAATCCATTGAATTTAATAGTTTCTTGATATTTTACTCATTTTGAATCGACACGTGCTTGGAAGTTAAATTTAAAGAAGATACATTTCCAACATTTTGAAAATTGTAGATCATAAAAGAAGGTTTACATCTTGCAGATATAGTTCCAAAACTGTTGAATTCCACTGGTCATGCATGTTTTCTATATGAGTGGTAAACAAGGCCTCATGTTGTTTTACTTATCTCTGCTTGCTTCCAAGTACTAACATGAACATGCACACAAGAAGAAAACAAAAAGGTTTTAAGAACAAACTAATCAGAATGAAAATTCATTTTTTCTCCACTCTTACAGAGGCTTATGCCTCTAAAACGAGTTGAGACAACCCATTGTCAGGCTGCATGATTTAGCTTGCATCCCCCACGGAAGTTGAGCAGAGTTACAATTTACAGAGTTACAAGATGCCCAAAATAATGGGTGAAACATGTACCTGACCAAATAAGTCTACATAAAATCATGTAGATAATAACCACATTAAACGTGGAAAGTATTGAATAGGTGGTTTTTTATTAAATTATCCTTGATATCTATGCCTAAAGTTGAGCAGAGACCAACTCCTTGCTCCCTTCACAGTCAAGTCCCAGACTGCATCATAGGAAAAGAAAACAGCATTTTCCACTGGCCAAAAGGTGCACTAATAAAATCATTTCAAAATTGTGGCCAACAATGCGATGACAGTTCAACTGTTCCAGGGGCATTATTGCATCACAAGATTTACAAGCAGAGCATACACTTGGTGCTTCTTAGTACATCCTGCAGACAGTCTCAAATAATAATAAATCACTGTATCATTATGCACCTCCCTATACCCCCCCTCCTGACTTTTAATAATTATTTCTGAGTATTTATGGATTTATTTCAGATTTATTCAAAGATTTTGGTTTTGAAAGGTTATTTATTGCCATGTGATATTATTAATTTTCCTTTTGCATTTAAAGGAAAATGTTTCTAAAAGAACTAAATATATTTCAGTGTCTTTCTCGTTGTGAACAAGAAAGCAACTTCACTTGTCGCGGTTCTACATTTATCCCATCAGGTGCCAGTGGGCAGCCTACAATGTGTGTTCTGCATGGCGATGACACTTCCAGTGTTGGTCCGCGAGCTATTCAGTCTCTTCAAGGAGCTACCTACTGGGAGAAAGTCCCTTGTCTCAACTGTACGTAGATATGTGCATTATTATGATTTCCTTAGAGTGAACTAATATGATATATATATCTGTTGTTACTTGTATCATCAGCCCTTAGACTGGTTTGATGTAGCATTCCATGAAACCCTTTCATGTGCTAACATCTTCATAACTACTGCATCCTACAAATATACTAATCTGTTTGCAGTGTCTGTCAGTTTAGTCTTCAGCTTGAAGACTGGTTGGATCTGAAATTTTACCATCAAAGGTTATGTGATTATAGAGAAACCCAGAAGTAGATGGCAGTGCCATAATTATATATATAAGGCATGATAAGGAGTGAGGTAGTTTTCCTTTACTTTCTTCAATGGGCCAGAAGTGACAGCGCAGCACAACTGGCCCTGTCATACGATAACAGTTATGCCTCATATATATTACAGTAGAATTCATATATGAGTGATATGCCTTTATTTTTCAGTGAGGTCCACCTTTTCAATACCGACTGGTACTGTATGACATTAATTTAACTTAAAGGAATATACAGTTATTTAATGAGTAGGACATGTTTTGTCCTCTCTTTTAGGACATCTTCAGCTACAACATAACATTAGAATAAAAATACAACATTTTAAAAAGGGTTAAAAATGATCATTGAAAGTACTGTACATAACTAACTAACATTGTTGTGCTTGAAGTCTTAAAAATCTCAACATAAAGACAATGCAGCACTCAACTTGAAAACTTACCCCACAATGATTATAGCTAGTTCAATCCACGGAAAGTGTAATTGAATGAAATTTGTGCAGGTACTGTTTACCATTCAGTCTTTACAATTCATTTTTCAGTAAAATGTTCACCCCATATAATGACTGGCAAAAATAGAAAGTAATGCAGTGAGTCATACGTAATTTATGCGAGCTGCCCCACCCTCAAAACCTGCTACCTGGGAGCAGTGTAATTCTCCTGGGCAAGGAGGTTGTGACACAGATCTTAAGATCCCTCTGCGGAGCACCCAGGGACGAGTGGATAACAAGTGTGGGGTTATGATGGTCACCAGAAGCATTGTTATGTATTACAGATTGTTCAAAAAGTGCTTCTGCATGTCATACCACTAGGCCAGTGTAAGTACAGAAATAAAATAACAAAACTTATTTCATGATTTATGTGTCCACTATGAGAAATAAATTTCTGCACATGTCAAGTTTTACAGAATGTTGAATACCAAGTGTCGAGTTCCTGGGACTCTACTGTGTATGTATAATTAAGAATGATTGTTCAGTATTATTTATGTATGTAGAGTATGCATTTTTAATAAATGCACATTCACCATTACTATGGATAAAGAAAAGCCAGTTAGGCCTACCAATTAGGTATATTTTCTAAATGAATTTCAAAATTGATCTCATTTTACATAAGCTACTTCAGTACAGATTCTAGGTCTCACACCTGAATGACATCTTTTGCATACGAGTTAACTGTGTCAATTTGATGATTCATTTCTGGATGTAATATAAGATTTCTAAAATTATTCTTTGAATTTTACATCTAACACTATGTTTTTTATTTCAGTATTAGTCACATGTTCTTCTGACCTTATGAAGGTGACTGTCCATACGGATACTGCGTTCAATGGGAGAATATATGTTCGTGGAAAATCAGAGCAGTGTAATTCTCCTGGGCGAGGAGGTCGTGACACAGATCTTAAGATCCCTCTGCGGAGCACCCAAGGACGAGTGGACAACAAGTGTGGGGTTATGATAGTTCGTTCAATTGGAGACCAAAATAGGTAATGAGACAAAGACATGTGCTGAAGTGGATGTTTCATTTTATATAGTCTTTAATAGTCTTGTACAGTATACTTATATAGTTTATATAGTCTTTATACAAAATGAAGGTATACCCTTGAAGAGTAGACTTTTCACACTCATCCTCTTGACTTGGGAAACTCGAGAAGTACCTGGCAACTTGAAGAATGCTACCATCATCACTATCTTCAAGAAAGGCAATCGTAGTGTATGTGGGAACTTCTGTGGTATATCGCTTTTGTCAATTGCAGGTAAAATTCTTGCAAAAATTCTATTAAACCAGCTCCAAGTTATCTCAGAGAGGATTTTGCCTGATTTTCAATGTGGTTTCTGAACCTTCAGAGGCACAACTGATATGATCTTCTGTGCTAGACAACTACAGGAAAAATGCAGAGAGCAACAGCAGCCCCTGTATTTAGTTTTCTATGATCTGGAAAAATCCTTTGATTCAGTACCAAGATCTGCTACGTGGAAAGTATTGAGACATTTTCAATGTCCTGAACATCATGTGGAATTGGTTCAAGCTCTTCATGATGGCATGTCTGGACAGGTTCTTCATGGTAACTCAGTATCAGATTCGTTCCCAATCACTCATGGATTGAAACAAGGCTGTGTGCTTGCTCCTACACTCTTTGCACTGTATGTGGCTGCCATGCTGCATGAATCATCTGCAAACAAGTTAGGTATGGAGATTAAATTTTGTTTTGATGGAGGATTTTTCAGTCTGGCAAGACTTCATTAACAAAGACGTAATCTGGTTACCCAGGTGACAGAACTGCAGTATGCCAATGACACCACATCTCCTGCTCTAATACCCGCAGAACTACAACAGTCAGTCAACTGCTTTCAAACTGCATGTGGCCGCTTTGGTCTTGCCATTAATGCAAAAAAAGAATGAAGGTACTTTCACAACCTGCCCCAGGATTATCTCTTCCTGAGTAGAATCTCCATCTTAGACACAACACTGGAACAGATGGATCACTTTTCATATCTTGGAAGCATCATATCTAAACGGTGTACCTGCGAACAAGACGTTGATAAAAGAATTGGGGCTGCTCACACACCATTCGGATGGTTAATGCACGGAGTCTTCATGAATAACGACCTAAAACTGCATACCAAACTCATGGTGTACAAAGTAGTTGTCATTTCCATGTTGCTGTATGGCTGTGAAACTTGGACACTCTATCACCATGATATAAAAAAGCTTGAGCGCTTCCACCAACAGAAAATGAGATACATCTTGAATATTAAGTGGAAGGACTACATGACCAACATGGTGTTCTTGACAAAGCACAGCTAAATAGCATTGAGGCAACAATCATCGCTCATCAACTGAGATAGTTTGGCCATGTTCACCGCATGGGTGATACCAGGCTTCCCCGCCAAATTCTTTATGGTGTACTTTGCTCCAGCATTAGACCTCATGGAGCCCCTCTTAAGTGTTTAAAGGACCTGCTGAAACAGATCATGAAGACAACTGGTATAAATATACAGACATGGGAAGAATGTGCTGTGGACCGTTAACTGTGGCGGAACACTACATCCACCACTGTCAACTTGTTTGAAAGAGAATGCAACAGACATCAAGAGGCCAAGCGACAAGCAAGAAAACTCCATCAGTTACAACCCTGCCCTCCTGCATCCATTCAGTGTGATTTGTGTGGGCGAATGTTTGATGTCAGGATTGGTCTGTTTAGTCATCGCAAACACATCCATAAACTGAGTTGAACTGGTCAATGTATGCAGTAAGAAGTTATATATACTCAGATTGAGTTACAGCCGATGATAGTGTTTGTGATTTTATCTTTACAGTGATATACTACCCTTTCTTGATATTTTCTTTCCTCAGCGCTTGATCATATTCTGTAGTTTATATCAGTGGGAAACCTGGACCAAAGGTATTAATAGCTCTGAGTAAATTTAGAAAAGAATAAGGAACTGATTTTTATAATTTAACATTCAGAAATAAATTGCAGATGGACTGAGATTAAGATAACTATTGGCAGATTTATCAGCAAGGATGGAAAAATAAATTTTGTAAGAAAGTTTTAAGCGAGTAAAAGATATAAAAGAACTATTGACTGCCAACTGGAGAAATAAAGAAAAAGTTGAACTTTGTAGAGTAAGAGTAAATATTAACAGTCCTGACAGTATCCAGTAATCAGGAGATAGTGGGTTCGAGCCCCACTGTCAGCAGCCCTGAAGATGGTTTTCCGTGGTTTCCCATTTTGAACCTTAATTAAGGCCATGGTCACTTCCTAGGCCTTTCCTATCCTGTTATCACCATAAGACCTACCTGTGTTGGTGCTACGTAAAACAAATAGCAAAAAAAGAAAGGTGTATTCCGCAGAGGTGTGCCTGAGCTGGAGTTTATGTACGATAGGGTGGCCAGTTCCTTTCCACTCCTCCATTCCCTTACCCACCACCAACAGCACAAGGCAACCCATCCAAATCTTGACCACACCCAATGTTGCTTAACTTCAGAGATCTCATGGGATCCGGTGTTTCAACACTGCTACAGCCATTGGCTGTACAGAAATAAGGAGTGAACAAAAGACCTAGTTATAAGTTAATGAAGAGGATATGGAAGAAGCACATTGAGATTTATAAGGATACAAAGTCTTGTATGATAGAGGTTGTTGATGAAAAGGATGGGAAAAGAATCACACAAGGAACAGAATCTATTTAGGGAGGAGTGGGAAGTGTAGAAATAGTGTAAATGGATGTAATGCCTTACTGTATTTTTATTCTATCTTTTGGTAAACAGATGTTTTTATAATGGTTGGTGCATGAAGCAGACTAGATTAAAATTAAAAATTAAGATATTACACATTACTTAAATTCACATCTCCATGTAAAATTTTGGTTTACAATGAAGAAGAGAATTTCTTTTCCTCAACTGCTACTTTTCTGTAGTTGAAAGATGAGAGTTTTATTATTGGGAAATGGCCGATATGATCTATTACTAGCAAGCAAATGAAAGCAACCTACGGGCACATAATCTATATACTGACAAATATCCAATATGCTGTTCACCATCTGTCAAGTTGTTTAGTACCCTGTTTTAGTGCCTTTCAGAAATGGGACCCTTTGCTCCACAAACAAATGATCAAACAATTTGCACACCAGATATGGAGAAACAGGTATCAGAATTTATGGAGGACAATCCTGGAATGAGTGTCCAAAGAACCGCCGCAACTAAAGGCATTGCTAAAAATGTTGTCTGGACAGTCTACCACAGCAGTTGCTCTATCCGTACCATGTCCAAGCTCTGCTGCCATACGATTGTCCCACCAGATTGCACTTCTGCCAGCGGTTTCTCCAAACATATACCTATGATCTGCATTTCACAGCAAAGGTTTTATTGACAGATGATGTGGGTTTCATGAGAGATGGTATCATAAATTTTCATAATACCCATGTATAGGCCAATGCAAATCCAAATGCAGTGGGAAGAAAGACAACACCAGCACAAATTTAGTTTCAACATATGGGCAAAGCATTCATGGGGACAGATTGATGGGTCCTTACATTTTACACAAAAGAATGAATGGTCCTACCCTCCTTCGGGACCAATTACTATGTTGCTGGAGAATGTGTCACTATAGGAATGACTGAAATGTGGTATATGCATGATGGGGTACTGGCCCATTTTCATCATAGGGTTAGGTGATGCCTAACATGGGTCTTTCTTGTGTAATGGATTGGCCAGGGAGGGCCAATACCTTGGCCTGCCTATTCCCCTGGTCTTAACCCTTCAGAGTTTTAGTTTTGGGAATATGCACAGACCATGGTGTATGCTGTCCCATAAATGATATGGATACACTATGAGAATATGTGTTCACTGCCTGTGATGCAGTTCAGCAACAGCCAGGGGTGTTTCAATGAATGCGTGATTCCATGCTATGTAGCGTGGAAGGCTGTGCTGCAATGGATAGTGGTCACATTGAGCACATGTTGTGAAAAGTATTTCAAAGACATGGTGATCATTGATGATAGTGGCAGCGGACCATAACTCCGAAAATACTGAGTTTGCAACCAATGTTTATTATTACAAGATATTTATTACATTATTTATTACAGGACCTTTCTTCCTTCGTTTGTTGCGTGCTGCCTCCTCTGTAAATATTAGAACCATTTCAAGGACTCCTTGTGTGACCTTGTCAGATGGTAGATTGCTGGCCTTCGGAGCCAAAATTGGTAGTTCAATCCTAGATTAGTCTGTTGGTATTTGAAGGTGCTTAAATATAACAGTCATGTGTTGGTATATTTACAGGCACATAGAAGAACTCCAGCAAGATAAAATTCTGGCACTTTGGAATTTCTGAAAACCATAAAATTCAATCAATCAATCAATCAATCAATCAATCAATCAATCAATCAATCAATCAATCAATCAATCAATCAATCAATCAATCAATCTAACTATGTTTTCCCAGCCCAAAGTTTGCAACATTTTTATAACACTGCTAGTTAGTGGGATGTAAAACCAATAACAGTGTTATTATATCTAGATAGAGAGAGAACTATATGAAGGATGACATAGATGCAGAGATGTAGCAAAATAAAACCACTGCTATCATTGACTATAAATATACTGTATATATTTTTACTTAATACAAATACAGTATAACAAAATATTAAAAAATATGTACAATAATTTGTAACCCTTTAAAACCAGTGTAGCCGTTTAACCATTTGGTTCTGCAAAAAACAAAATAATAATAATAATAATAATAATAATAATAATAATAATAATAATAATAATAATAATAATAATAATAATAATAATAATCCATTGGTGAATTTCAGATTGATCATGTAGCTATCTCGTATCAGCTACAGAAAGAGGTACATGATGTACAAGTGAGAAGAGGAGCAAACATCGACTCTGATCACTATCTCACAAGAGTTAAAGTAAAATTTACTCCAAGAAAATACCACCCCAAGAAAATCCAACAACAGAAATTTGACATAAAAAGGATTCCTGTTACAGATCTAAAAGAAGCATGGGAAAATCAGCCAGTGAAAACATGGGAAGGATTCCACACCAAAATCATACAGAAGGCACGAGAAATGGTACCCTTAAAAAGGAATACAAAACACCCCTGGTGGAACTCAACATGCAACCAAGCCCTAGAGATAAGAAAATCTGCGTTTCAGAAATACAACAGTAGAAAATCCCAGAAAACTCAACGAGAATTTTATGAGAGCAGAAAACAAGTATCCAAAACCATCAGGCAAGAGAAAAGAAAGCACCTGAAAGAACAACTGGAGTCAATTGAAGAAAACTTTAGAAACCACAACACAAGGGATTTCTACAGAACATTCACAGAAAAAATCCAAGGATACATTCCACAGAACTTATGTTTCAGGAAACAAGACGGAAAATTGGCACTTACTAATAAAGAAAACTGCCAAGAACTTGCACGGTACTTCTCAGAACTTCTTAACTGCCCCGAACTCACTGAAAGATTTCTTGAAGAAGCATCCAGTTTCACTCACCCAGAATCACCTCCACCAAACCAGGAAGAAATTCAGAGCCATATTAAATGACTAAAGAACAACAGAACCTCAGGAAGAGACAGTATTGTTGCAGAATTCCTTAAGAATCTTGGTCCAAATTCACTCAAAGAACTTACAGAAATCATACAGAAAATCTGGAAAAATGAAAAACTCCCAGAAGACTGGAAATGTGCCTTAATTCACCCACTTCACAAAAAAGGAGACAAAACTGATGTGAACAACTATAGGGGAATCTCCCTCCTTGAAGTTGGCTACAAAATTTTCTCTGCATGCCTGTTGAAAAGAATACAAGAACAACTAGAGCATAAGATTGGTGAATATCAAGCTGAGTTCCGCCCTCACAGATCATGCACTGAACAGATCTTCAACCTCAAAACCGCTCTAAAATTCAGGGCCCTCAGAAACCTTCCAATCATCTGTACCTTCGTAGATTTCAAGAAGGCTTATGATTCAATTGATCATCAATCTCTGTTCAACATCCTGAAAGAACAGGGACTAGACTCCAAAACGCTAAACTTGACCAAACAGACCCTCACTGACATGAAGTCAAGAGTAAAATTCATGGGAGAAATCTCAGACGAATTCCTGATAAAAACTGGTGTCCGGCAAGGAGATGGACTGTCACCCCTCCTCTTCAACCATGTCCTAGATAAGGTGATGAGGGAATGGGAAAAAGAACTGAAAGCACGAAATAGCTGGAACCCAGTAAACATCGGGACACGAAAAAACAAGCTTGAAATTCCATGCTTAGCCTTCACGGATGACTTGGCCCTTTTGTCCAGCGATGAAGTCACAGCAATAAAGCAAGTTGAAATTCTCCAAGAATGTGCCAGAAAGGTCCGACTTCATATCTCCTTCCAGAAAACTGAACTTTTCTGTGCAAAACTAGACATCCATAGTCTCAATACAAAATATGGAAAAATCAACAGAGTCCCTCACTTCAAATACCTGGGCGAAATTCTTGAACCAACTGGACAAGAGAAAATAGCCCAAAACAACCGTGTCCAAAAACTTAGAAGAGCTTATGGGAGAACAAGAGAAATCTACAACAAAAAATGTATGTCTCTCCACGTTAAGATTAAACATTACAATACTGTAATGAAACCTGAGGCTTTATATGCAGGGGAAACTCTAACGCTTCATAGAAAGGGCAAGCTGGAAAATATCCTAAAAGAAGAGCAAAAAATCATGTGGAAAATTTTAGGACCAAGACACACGGGAGAAGGGTACCGCCTCCAAACCCGGAAATCCACAGAAAAATTATCTAATATTGCAGCAGACCTCAGGAAAAGAAGGCTGAAATTTTATGGACATGTTAAGAGGCTTCCAGAAAATAGACTAACCCACCAAGTTCTTGAAAGAGTTGATAAACTGAAGAATTTCCTTTGAATACAACAAACAAAAGTGGACACAAAGAACGCACAAATTCAACCTGAAGACATTTTGAATCGAAATATATATAGAAAGAAAATTGACAAGTGGGAAGTTACTCCAGAGAATGAAATACCAAAAAGAGCAGGTACCAAGTGGACAGAAGAACGGAAAAGGATCTTTAGTCAACAGATGAAAGTATCCTGGATCCTCCGCAAACGCAATCATAAATAAAGCTTCGTGTGTTCCAAAAGGGACCATTCACGTATAATAATAATAATAATAATAATAATAATAATAATAATAATAATAATAATAATAATAATAAATTTATGAACACAGTTAACACAGTAAATGAAACTTCAGGTTCAACAGAAGTGATGGACTACAAAATATAAACAACAGGTTAGGAGACATGACAACTACAGAGAGGATGTGAAAAGCGGCACGGAGCCCTGTGAGGTAATGGAACATAGCCTTTGTGAAGGAAGAGAATGTAGAGGTTAATTGTCCTTGAATAACACACATTTATTTTAAAAAGGAAACAAAGCAAAACTCATAATAGAAAGAAAAAAACAAAATCTCAAAGATATTTATAAAGTAAATTTAAGTATTAACCACGCCTGCAGACATGTGCAATGCACAAAAGAAATGATACATGACAATTTAATTGAGGGCTAGTCCCAATCTACTCAAGGTAGAATAAAGGTCCTAACACAGAGGCAAAGAAAACTTGCATCACTACCTAAAACTCATCCTGTAATGAGCATAGATTTTGAGAGCATATGTTAGGTGATGCAGAACTACGGGAGGCAAACCCAAGGAATAAGTTAATTACATTATTAGTTACAAGGTTAAAAAAAAAAAATTGCCTCCGAAACAAATGTACACGATCTTAACTGAAAAGCTAAGTCATTTCAACAAATTTAGTGGTGAACATGAATCTCGAGGAGAAACTGCTATGCTAGAAAAGAAATATTTACATTTAAATGAAGTTAATAACCGAAATAAAAGAAGAAACAGTGCTTACCCTAAGACCAGGTATCTGATGACGGGACCGATGGGGGAGCACTTCTGCTCTCTAAGATGGTCAAAAATCAGACACAGAGACTACCTTGCTCCCATCGAAGGAGCGGGTAAGATCAAGGAACAGGAAATGGTGCAACCACCAAAGAGAACCAATCAGGAAACAGGCTTTACCCTCGACTTTCACATTCGCCAATTACATGAACTCTTATTTTCTCCAATCAAAAGTCTCTTTATTCTTGCTGATTCAGAAAAGTCTTTTATGCAACAGGAAATAAGCTTCTAGAATGGCACATGTACTGTAGGTACATGCCGTTTCAGAAGTTTTAACAAAAAATAAATATTTTTAAACAATAAGTTAAGAAATTTTCATCGATTCCCCTCTGCTGTCTTAACACTGCCTCATAATTCATGATTGATCCATCAGCTGGTATAAAAACAATGCACTCATACAAAATACACCTTTGCTGTATCAATATAGGTAAAATGAAATGAAATGGCGTATGGCTTTTAGTGCCAGGATGTGTCCGAGGACTTAGGCTCGCCAGGGGCAGGTCTTTTGATTTGACTCCCGTAGGTGACCTGCGCATTGTAATGAGGATGAAATGATGATGAAGACGACACATACACCCAGTCCCTGTGCCAGAAGAATTAACCAATTATGGTTAAAATTCCCGACCCTGCCGGGAATCGAACCTGGGACTCCTGTGACCAATGGCCAGCATGCTAACCATTTAGCCGTGGAGCCGGACATCAATATAGGTGATAATGTTGCAACTTACTCTCTGATATCCAACTACTACTGACTCAACTTCAACCCTATTTATATATATGTACTGACTATGATTCTGGATAATTCTGCTTTCTTACAACATAATATTAATACAACATTCCTGTTCTAGAATTATGTTGAAACAAGTTTATCATTACAGCATATTACCTAAGGGTAGCTAGAAATGCCTAGAATATAATACAGATGTCTTTGGTAAATCAAGGTTCTTGAGTTTCCTTAAGCCAACCCACATTCAACTGGACGTTTCCTGAGCAACTTGGAACACACGAAAGATTATTTACACATGATAAACATAGTCTGTAACATTCTTGCACTGCTTCACAGACTAATAACAGTATTGTTTGCACCACTCTAAGCTACATCGTGCATTTGTTTGTGTGATAAGTGGCTTCCAGGCAATAGTACAAACCTTAAAATATCTCTTGATGGATTGTTCTATCACTGACCTCTGTCCCTGACTTGCAACAGAAGGCTTTTGCAGTAGTTGACAAGCATGTCAGATGATTAGTTCATACAGTATGCTTTAGAGTTCAGCAGTCCCTGTCAGTTCATTTCTTAGGTCACCAAAGCAATGATTGAGTTTAGTGCTTCCCTGATGTTTCCACATCACAGTAACATTGCTACCAGTGAGCCTGAATATATGGAGCTCCCATGAAATCGCTCGTATGGAACACCCAAACTTATGGGTCCCTACAATCATGCCCTGTTCCAACTCACTCAGTTCTCATAAGTTGACTCGTTCTGATAGAAAGAATATTTATGATGTTGATGCATTGTGCCTGCACTTATATACCCTTCTATGCATAGCCGGATATCACACAGAGTGCATTCAGCATGGTGTCCAAAGACTTTTGGTGACATAGTGCATTACTTTCTTAGTGATTAAAATTCACTGTGTTGGTACAAGGGATATTATGACTGAACAAACCAGTTTTATTTTAAACAAACAGTACAAACTCCATGGCACTACAACTCTAATGGTCCAGGGCCTAATAAGCAACTGCTGCTCAACCTGAAGGACTACAAACTATGAGATGTCATGTGGTCATTTTGATGAATCCTCTCAGCTGTTTTCTTGGCTTTCAAATCTATAACTGTTCACAGTCTCTACTACAAAAGAAAAGTGGTATTAACATTTTGAGTCCCAGTCTATTCTTTATCCCTTGGTTAGAAAAAACGTACTGTTTAAAACTATCTCAAGTCATTTTGAGCATGATTTTCATGAACATATTTCAAAAACATTACCATATTCTGAGAGAATGAGGATCAAAGATGTTAGCTGCCTCCATGGTCTAGGGGTAGTGAGCCTGCCCCTTACTGGGAGGCCTCAGGTTCAAATCCCAGCCAGGTCAGGGATTTTTATCTGAGGGCTGGTTCGAGGTCTACTGAGCCATCGTGAGAACAATTAAGGAGCTATCTGATGGTAAGATAGCAGCCCCTGTCTGGATCTAACTGAAACATTTTTTAACAACAACAGGAAAATTTTGTTGTTAGTTTTTCCCTTATAGGGGTTTTGAATTTCCAATCTTTAGAGTGCAAACATTTTTTTGTTCTTTTTTCAATGAAACACGATAAACATAAACTTTATTTTTTCAGGACACTGATCTCAGCTGTGGTAATTGTGCAGTATAACGCTATCATTCAGCGTCGTGGGGATCGAGCTGTGAAAGTAGCCTGTATGCTTGACGACTCTTCACCCAAGAATGTTACAGTGGGAGCTTCCTTGTCTTTTGCAGGACCCGAGTAAGTTATCTATCTACAATATTTCTTGTCATTTCTAATTCAGGGCTTATGTAATGAGAGAAAGGATAATATTTGATGTTTTAAATATATACATCAAAACATCAACTTGATCCATACAATAAAGCGTTGTTAGTTTTAAAACTCCTGTCTTGGAATATTTTATTGTAATATAGAATAAAGAGTTTTGTGATTATCTTCATTTTGTTTAATCTATTACATTTCTTGATTAAAACCCATAATTCAGGTTCATGTTTCAAATTTATTACTAGTTGTGATTCATAGTGTCATGTAGTCAAGGATTAAACTAGGATTTTGCTGATAAAGGTTAAGTAGGATGAAAACAAAGGATCAAGAAGACAGTACATGAATATAATCACATATATTGTAATTAGTATGTATGAATGTTAGTTAACCCTTCGGGGTCCAATTCATTTCCTGCCTACATCTTCGACAGGTTCAATTTAACACTAAGCAAGTATGGGAAGGAAATACTCACATAAGTCAAATGCTGAGTTTTTACATTTAAAATATTAACTGCACATTTATTTATTACCCATCATGTTAACAAAAAGTATCAGCGATATTTTGTGAGTGTGGTACTTCCAGAGGCATTTATTCGGGTACAGTCCTGGGTTCCCTCAATAGGTCTCACAATAACATGATGTCTCATTTCTGCCTCCTTTCACTTTGCTGTCCGAACACACGGCACAATCCTTAGTATTTTTGACCTCACGAGTATCTATGATATGTAGCTCCCCATTCAGACAAAATTCTCCATCACAGCTGTTCCGTCGGCCGCACTTACGGGCATTTTGTTTCTTAATGTCTCCGTAAGCTCCATGATGACTTGATCCCTGAAAGACTTGTGACTCACTTCAGGCTTATTTTCTGCTTTTGCTGTATATTATATAGTTGAAAACTGTTCACTGAAACTACCAAATTCTTTCCTATATTAATGACCAGTTTCTGGTACACTACAGTTACCTATGAGTTACCTAAATGTGCTTGTAACTTTAACTGTGCTGTTAACTGTAATGAGTTTCTGGAAACTTAAATCCAGATTTATAAGCCCTGGTAATAAACAGTACAGATATTGTCATGTTTAGTATCTCCCATCCTTTGATAGATGTCTCCATGCAAAAGTTTTTAGAGTTATTTTGGTAATATCTAGTTACTTTTACTAACGGAAGTTTTCTATAATGAGAACTGGTTAGCAAACATGTACACAGTCATTTCAATCAATCTGATTCAGCATGTAATAATCTCTCATAATATGAATATCTAATCTAATAATGCAAAAATTTCCTCTTCTTTCTTATTCACAGTACACAGACATCATCTTAAATTTCACCTTGATCATTGTCATCAGTAAAATTATACAAATACACCGCAGTTACCTAACAGATCACTTTTCACTGATGCAGAACACAAGCATAAAGAAAAATAATAATAATATAAATGAAAAACGTGCAAGTAATTTCATCTGATCAGATGCCAAACTCTTCAAGAATTCCATTTTTTTCTGGGCTTTCGTGGCACAACATGAAGGCGTTACAAAAGAAAATAGCCATACCATTACATTTTTCATCAGTAGTTCCCTAATGTACTCCTCAAACTGAAGATTTGTAGTTCTTGATAACTGCAACAGACTAGTCATTTGAGATGTTTTACTTACACTGAACATGCAACATGCATTGACTAAATACTCTTGTAATTGCTGACTTGAAGTCCACTTGAGAATTTCAATAGAACGTAGCGAGCTAACCCTAACACAGGGTGTGAAGTATGCTGACACAGATAGGAAAGTAACATAAACTACAGCTCCCTGCAAGATTTTTGATTAAAGAAGTCCAGATATTTTATGTTTATTGGGAATCTATGAGACCTCATGTCACCAGTTAAAGGATAAAACAACAATACAAAAAGCAACAAAATATTTGTATTTATTATTCAGCAGGCTTATATTAAATGCATACCGGTACCTAAGGTATTTATTGTTTAGTACAAATGTAAATAATAATGGTCAATACTCCATAAATTCAGATTGGGTGTTCACTAACTGTTGGTGGGACTCATGATTCAAAGCCGGACCAAAGAGATCTTAACATTCTAGCTGCACTAAGAGATCAATTTGAGCCTGATGAAAATCCATTTGATTCGAGTTCTATTTTATTTGACGATTCATTTCCCATGTTGGAAGATACATCTACATTAGAGGCATCATTGCTCTGAGGGGACTGTAACCGAAACACTTGGGACAGATGACACCATACAAGTGGAATCAGTGTCTAAAGCCAGTGATAACGAGGAAGTAAACATATTGACCGAAATATTGTCGACTCCAGCACACTGAAGCCCATTAAAACTATAATGAATGACTGTAAATATATTATAGTCAGTTCATTATCACTCACTAATGTTTATGAAACTAATATAAGACCTTGTACGAAACAGTATGGAGTGGCGCCTCATATCGGTATTTGTTGGAATCAGTTCTAACATAGAGGTAACTACAGCACTAGCTGCAGTTACCAGTCATTGCACAGATAACTGTGAAGAAGCTGATATCTGTTGTTTTGGAAACTCATTTTAAATGTATCACCATGTTAAATCACTGATAACTACGCATCTACAGATAACTGTCATTGCAGAAACCGGCCATAAGAGGTGTGTATTCCATAGCATTGTGAAAATACTTTGAAAAATCATGGTCACCTTCTTCATTCATCCCTCCCCGAAACCCCCACCCCTACATCACTGTTTTTGCCACTGTCTTCCAACTCAATTTCCTCCCATTCACTCGAAAAATTGTTCTCAGATTTGGTAACAATAATTTCATTTTCAGAATCAGTTAACAAATCAACGTCATTATCGCTACTGTCACACAAACATCCGTAAATATCATCAGGTCCTATGCCTTGACTGGTGGACGCCATGTTGATAACAAATATAAACACAACAGTGATAAACTATCTGCAAAGAAAGTGAAATAAATTAATAGCAGATGGCAGCATGGAGCAGAGGAATGCCCAGGCTTACTGCGTAAAGCTCGGTGCCATTTTCTCTCCAACATAGGAAATATACAAACTTTAAAGTTATGTCGGTCTAGGTCCGACATAGGACCAGAACGGAAAATTGGTCCCCAAAGGATTAATGAATGATACTTGTAATAAATTACTGATTTTTATAACATGATTATTTTAAAATTTGAGTACAGTACTTGTTTTTTCCATCTAAGACTTATTGATTATTGTTTATTTCATATTGCGTGTGAACATATTATCCAGCTGGTAAAGATACCTAGTCAGGCCCTTAAAGTAAGGAACAACTGGTTTCATTACTTCAGAGATGACTATTTAATATACTAGGAATACATACCAGAAAAGGACTAGAATGGAATCCAGTGGTGTCCCATACCATAATGCAAGTTGCTGAACTAGTATGATAAAACATAATTTATGGCTCAGCTGATCTGCTGTTGCAGTACAATACCACCAGACAAGGAGGTAACTCTCATAGTGTTGCAGGCAGTTATAAAAATTAACCCTTCAATGCAACAGTCACAGTGTGTATTACTTGCTGGTGTGGGAGGAGGCATTTACTTGGGAGTTTAAAATGTGCAATATTGCAACTGCTGTAATGCAGTAGTTTTGGTACCTATAAGCACACAATATATGCACTCTTTTTCATTTCATGGGCCAGGTGCATAATGAAATACCACTCTTTAACCATGTAGACAGACATACTTTTCCAATGGAAAGCATGGCCACCTGTTATACAAGCACTTCGGTCAACATCATGCACCTCACTTTCCCTTACTGTATTAATTTCTGCCACAGCAGTATTGCTTATCAACTAACTGTCATTGGAATCAAGATCACTATCGTTTGACCAGGCGAGTTTTCCATGCGGTTAAGGGCGCGCAGCTGTGAGCTTGCATCCAGGAGATAGTGGGTTTGAATCACACTGTCGGTAGACCTGAAGCTGGTTTTACAAGGTTTCTCATTTTCACACCAGGCAAATGCTGGGGCTGTACCTAAATTAAGGCCACGGCTGCATCCTTCCTACTCCTAGCCCTTTCCTATCCCATCGTCGTCATAAGACCTGTCTGTGTTGGTGCGACGTAAAGCCACTAGCAAAAAAAAAAAAAACCATCGTTTGAATTGTTCTATCTGTTAGTCACTAGTAAAGAAGTACTCTTGTCACAATAAGAGTTCCATGGTAAGTTGTCAGAGCACTAAAACATTGAAGACATTCAGATTGTTTGAATGCAAGTAAAAGTTAGATAGAAAGAGTCAATATGTACATCAAAATGACAAGGAAACAATTCTGATCTAAAAAAAAAAAAAAAAAGGTAGACATAGTTCATAATTTGATATAGATGTTGATTCCCATAGTTCATAATTCCCATGACAGATGGTAACTTAATGCAGTGTCTGCATGTTACATACTAGTGCTCTGCACTCCTCAACAATTTAGGGGCTTTCCAGTTGTAAACACCTGTGATGTGCATCCTAGGTAGTTGTAGTATGAGCACCTTCAAAAAGTGCCTTCATCAATTCCATATTTACCTCACTGTGGCTGTGTTCTGTGTACAGGAGCACCAAAGTCTCAGAATGATAATTTTCAGTCTTCCTATGCCACAATTCTTCCATGATTGGAGTCAGAAACTTGGTAGTATGGCTACCACATTCTTCAACAAAGTAAAATTAAGACTTCTGTTCTTGTAAATGATGAATAAACACTTGTCAACTATGTAACAGCAATTTACTGTTTTATACTACCATACCCATTCCCAGAAGCTTGACTGGTGTAAGCGATGTGCGGGTCAGGTCAGTCTGATGTGTCCTTCCCGTGATTGCAATTTTAATAACCAGCAATATATTTTAATTTTTGGAGAGAATTAATTTCTTTCCTTCACACATGGATTAATAATTTCACAAAAATCTTAATAGGTTAGTTCAAGCTATAATAAGAGAGATAGGATCATGAAAAGTGATGCAAGTTATGTGTATAACTGAAAACAAAGAGCCATAAAGAAGACTATAGTATGGGCAGTATGTTTGGAATAGCACTCTGGGTGGGGCCAAAGTGAAATAGTGATGCCATAGTTTAAGGGCCCTCTATATAGTTTTGTCTGCTTCTAGTGCATTACTTTTAACAGCTTAGATCAAATAAATTAACTGCTTTTATGCCATCTGTATATGTGGCATACAACTGCACAATCTGTAGGAAATACACAAAGGAGGTATCATATTTTCAATAAATTTTAAAATAAAATTTGTAGGCACATAGTTTTTGATGATTAGAAGAGTTATGTTGTCTGTGTTTTTAACAAAATCCAGCATGTGTTCATTAGGCCTACTTTCCTTTTCTGGAAGGTTCCCTTTGAAAAATAAAGAATTTAAAAAACAGTGAAATGTGAGTAGAGCGCTGAGCTTTCTAAGCCAAAATTGGTAGGTTCGATCCCGACTCAGTCCAGTGGTAATTGAAGGTTATCAAATGTGTCAGTGTGTCAATAGATTTACTTGTCCATACAAGAATTATTGCAGGGCAAAATTCTGGCACGTTGGCATCTCTGAAAACCATAAAAGTAGTTGATTGGACGAAAAACCAATAACATTATTTACTACTAAGTGGTATCCTACAGAGCACAGTTTGCTGGGTTCATGGCATTTTGAAGATAAATATATAGTGAAAAAGACACTTGCTGTCCATTGCCATACCTAAAATGTTTTGAATTTCCTAGTGTCCTCATCATCTCTACCAGTGATACAGTTTATCCTACAACTTATTTTTCTGTTTATTGTCGTTGTTGTTGTTGTTGTTGTTGTTGTTGTTGTTGTTGTTGTTGTTGTTGTTGTTGTTGTTGTTGTTGTTGTTGTTGTTTGGATCCTTGGCTGAATGATTAGCATGTTGCTATTTGGTTCAGAGGACTCCAGGTTCAACCAGATCAGAGATTTTAACTGCGTAGCCTATGGTTAATCCTGTGGTTCATCTACACACATGTCTGATTTGGCTGAATGGTAAGTACACTGGCCTTCGGTTCAGAGGGTCCCAGGTTCAATTCCTGGCCGGGTCAGGGATTTTAACCTTCATTGGTTAATTCCAGTGGCCCTGGGGTGGGTGTTTGTGCTGTCCTCAACATCCCTGCAATTCACACACCACACATAACACTATCCTCCACCACAATAACACACAGTTACCTACACATGGCAGATGCCGCCCACCCTCATCGGAAGGTCTGCCTTACAAGGGCTACACTTGGCTAGAAATAGCCACATGAAATTTTTAAAAAAATTCTACACACATCACACTACAAACCACCACAGAAATATGCAATAATGAATGCATCCCTCCACACTGGATTAGCGTCAGGAAAGGCATCCAACCATAAAACTGGACTGATCCATACAAAATACCTTCAGTGCCACATCACTACTACCACAGAGTGAGTTGTCTATGTGCTTTGTGGTGTGTAGCTGTTAGCTTGCATACGGGAGATAGCGGATTTGAATGTCGCTGTCGACAGCGCTGATAAATGGTTTTACGTGGTTTCCCATTTACATCAGGTAAATGAATTATTATTAATTATCAGGCTCCACGGTTAACTATGCATGCAGTCCTCTTTCCCAAGGACTAGATGTTAGTGCCATCTTCAGCAACATAAATCATCCTATAGATATAGCTCTATCCTCACAGACGCATATGTCACCCAAGGATGTCAACTTGTAAGATCCGCATCAGGCCTCTCTGGAGGCCATACGCATTGTGTGCAGTTCTGAAAATTCAATATTCATTGACTTGGCCCATAGCGGGTGACTTGCACACACTCTACTGTGTGTTGGCAGTAGTGCCAGACCTGTAGCTTAGATCCTTTCCAACAGAACAAATATTACCTAGGCCACCATAGCTCAATGGTAGAGCAACCGACACAAAAGCCGGAGGTTATGGGTTCAGATCCCAGTGGTGTCTGGTTGTACGTAACATGACTTAATAGGTTGAAAGTTGATTTAGATTAATATTACTACTTCTCCAAAAACTGTAAAAGTAGTTAGTGGGACGTAAAGCCAATAACATTATTATTACTATTAAATTGACTACTACTTACCATACCTGGGAAACTGGAGTTTGTCAATGATGTTGATGATGACTACTACTAGTTCTGCTACTGATGCTGCTGCTGCTGCTGCTACTACTACTACTACTACTAAAATGTTTTTCTTCCATACCCTGGTGGGGTAAGGTGAGTCTCCTAGAGTGTGACGTCTTCTGTCAACCCAGGTGAAGGTGAGAAGGGAGTGGCAGTGGCCTATAAGAGGAACTGTATTTGTCTTAGTGAGGAGAATGGAAACCATGGAAAACCATGGTCAGGACAATGGACAGTCGGACCATCCCACCATGTCCTGAATACAGAGCTGAAAGGACACGGTAAAGCCATGGCCACTATTGGCAAACGCTACTCTATTTGGTGAAAGTAAAATTCACAGCGACTTTGCTAAAATGTTGCATTGTAGCGAATGTTAAAGGATGCGAATGCTATTCTTCTTTTTTTCATATCACGAAGTTCACCTGGGAATAACAACAAGTGTAAAAATTTTGCAAACACTTTTACCAGTACTCAAATTAATTTTACTTGAAACAATTCTCGACCCACAACATAAAGCAAACTTCTTCCCTCAATTATGAATACCTGTCCAACCTGTCCAGAATTACTAGCGAAATCTTGCGGCATGGTAATGTAGTAGTATCTTCTGGGAGGCAGCAGCTAACAGTAATAGGGGAGATAGTGGAACCTTCTGTTCAACTATAATACTATCACTGGATTGAGTATTGTGCACGGAAAGGCACATACTTTACATGCTTCTCGCTTATGTGGAAATCTGTGCATAAACCGTGTCATCATCTACTGTACTTGCACGTGCGCCTAGTCTTCAGGATCATAGCACAAAATCCAGTGTGCTTCCTGCACTGTCAGTCAAAACAAACAGCTGTCAGTGTAACAGAGCTTCGATATAAGTTGAATGCTTTTGATCATTTGATGAAAACAGATGATATAGATGTTGATTCCCATAGGGAACCTGAAATATTTGTCCCGAATGAGTAAATTTATAATACCAAGTAGCCTACGCAGTGGCATCCATGGTATACACTAACCATGCGTCTTGGTGGGTGTGGTATTTACTAACTGATGAGCTCAACTTAGCACAATGGGGCGAAATGCTGGCAACCAGGAATGAGTTATCTGGAAAATTTATAATGTCCAATAATGGACCATTTATATTGGTATGATGAAAACAGGTCAAAACTGAAAAAACTGTTTTAAAATATCTATGAATGTGTGAATATGGATGAGAAATGGGTGTTCAAGTGCTAATGTGCTCTTGAGAGCCCACTGCCACTACTTAAAATTGAACTGATTAATGTTAATCCTTACAATGAAAATCCACAGCCTGTTTCCAGTCATTTGACCAGGTCAGGAATGGAATGAATGAAGCTCCCATCTAGCGGCGAAGATGGGAATCCACCAGCTGCCAAAGCCTGTCACACTCCTCTGGGGCAATGATGAATGAATGGCAGATGAAATGATATTGCAGAGTGTTCCTGGAATGACAGGAAAAACCGGAGTGCCCGGAGAAAAATCTGTCCTGCGTGCCCTTTGTCCTGCTTAAATCTCACATGGAGTGACTAGAATTTGAACCATGGAATCCAGCAGTGAGAAGCCGGTGCGCTGCTGCCTGAGCCACGGAGGCTCTGCAATCCTTACAATAATACAATATTTTGCAATGTTAATCATTACACTTATTGGATCTAACAATTAATTAAAATCAGTGTATGTCAGATCATAGTTTGCATTATCAGTGGAAGATGAAGCTGAGAGCGAAGGAGCAGGATGACCAAAATGACTTTACATTTCAAGAGTATTTAACTCATTGGACAGAATATTCTGCGGCATTGTCTAGGATTTTCTACTTCTTACATGCTTTCAATTTGTTGTTTTTGTTGTTTTTCTTGTGGATTATCTTCAATTGGAATATTATCAGATGTTTTCTTCAGTTCCATTACATCACTTAGAAACTTCATGGCCTTGAATTTATCCACTGTGGTGTAGGTAGTTGGACACTGTCTCCCCATCTGGCATTTTCAATTTTCTTTACTTCTTTTCTGAAGTTATCCCTGAAGCTTTTCAATTTGGACTTGCTGACCTCCTCTGTAAAGAAATGTTTTATTAATACCAATCATAATTATGAATGTATAACTATAACTGTACAGAGTGTCTTGACCACTCATTATAACTTTTCTTTGACATGAAATTAAATTTTACTACATATTAGTGTACATATTACTGACGATGGTACTAAATAAAAACTCTTTTATATTATACTGACAGTTACCCACAGCTTTGCTCATGTGGATTTTGTAATTTGATAAAAGTAATTCTTCCTTGGTACTGCACTAAGATCAGATTTGGAAGGACATTAGAGAAGCTGGATTGGATGTGGCAGAAGTAATGGAGCAGGAAAAGTGGAAGGACAGAAAGGAGTGGAGGAGGCTAGTTAACCACACGTAGGCTACTGGAGTGGGACATTGATGACGATGATGATGACTGCACTAAGACATTATCTGAAAATCCCTAAAGTATAAAACTCACCAAAACATTGAGTTACATTTACTCCAGAAACTGTTTGTAAACCATTTTTGTGATATTGTCGTTTGGGGCTAAGATGACTATGTGACATAGAACTGTACATTGAGAAACAGTCTTCTCTCAGGTTGAAAGAAGAAAAGAAAAAATATGTTTTCTTATTTTTAATGGAGATTCCAAATACCTATTTCAATGTCTGTAACATCTTTGCTTTTTGGGATATAAGTATCCCCATAGAAGGAATTAAAACCCTTTATCAGTCCTTCCCCACCCCCACCCCTGCTCCAACCTAATTGGATTTTTCAAAAGCAAAAAATACATGTTTCTTTATTTCTAAAGGAGATTCTAAATACCAGTTTTCACGTCTGTAACATATTAAGTATCCTCATAAAAAATAATTGAATTTTTCACTTGTTTTCACCCCTGTTAAGTGCCTTTTCCAAATGAAAAGGAATACATGTTCCTGTATTTTTAAAGGACTTTCCAAATACCAAGTTTCTTGTCTGTAACATGTTAAGTTTTTAACATATATACTGTAGATATACTGGTCTTCACTTTAAAAATTCTCCCACTTTTTCAATTCATTTCAGCGCCTTAACTGGATTTCCTGAAAACAAAAAAAAAAATATGTGTTTCTTTATTTTTAAAGGAGATTAAAAATACCAACTTTCACATCTGTAACATCTTCAGTTTTTGAGATATAGGTATCCTCATAAACAGAATTCAACTCCTTCTTTACTTATATTCACCCCCCCCCCCTCCCTAATTCAATTTTTCAAAAACAAATAAATACGTGTTTATTTTTAAAGAAGATTCCAAATACCAATTTACATGTCTGTAACATCTTTGTTTTTTGTTTTTTTAGATATAAGTACTGTATCCTCATACAAATAATTCAAATAATTTTTCAATTCTTTCACTTGCTTAAGTAGATTTTTCGAAAACAAAAGAAGACATATTTCTTTTTTTTTAAAGGAGATTCCAAATACCAATTTTCATGTCTGTAACATCTTCATTTTTTTGAGATATCTTTTATGATATGCTTATATATACATACACACAGGCTTTCATTTAAAAAAAAAAAACTTTCTGTATTAACAGGCTGCAATGAATGACCAGGTAATACATATCACATGAGATAAATGGAGACATTACAAATGAATAAACACATATATTATGTAATTTTAAAAGTATAACATAAATTTAAAGAATATAGGAATAAAGGTAATGTTTTGTCAATAACAACATCATTCAATGGATACAGATTTCTCAAGAGCCTAATAGAACCTTGGAGAGCTAACATAACTACTTCGTGAATGTCCTCCATGGGTAGCTGGAAATGCTTCCATGTGTTGGAGAAGTGTCGAGGTATGGTGTTCCGTGCTCCAACCATTAGTCCTATTATTTCAATCTTTTGAAGATGGTATGTGGATTTGTAATAGGAGTTTATGGGTTCATAAATCTCTTTCTTTAGCTTATCTGTTTCTCATCTAAGATATTATACTGGTTTCTATTCAACCCAGAAGGGCCAGCTGAAACCTGGTCTGACACCATGTGCTCAAGTACTGAACGCTTGTTCTCATAGTTTATTCCCTTTTCAGATTTCCTAGTAGTTGCAAATATCAAATATTGCAATCACATAAAATGGAGAAAGTGAGGTGTCAACTATATGTTGACAACTGACTGGAAACATATTATACGTGTCAATTACTTATACCATCATATGTCCATAGAAGGTTAAAAACCATTGATGCATATTGAGACACATAAATAAACTATTAATATTAAAGACTACGTCAAAAAAAAAAAATTTATTTGCTTGAAAATGTTCTTGGTTGAACTGTTGTAAAAGACCTTCATTTAAGACTAATGAACAGTGTGTTTACATGTCTTAAAATGCATCAAAGGTTTTTAACCTGCGAGGGGTCGTGTGCCGAGTGTAACGTCAGGAGTTGCATACGGTCATTTCGACCAGAAACCAATAAAACACCAAATGCTTACTTAATACGCTATTTATTGTTACAATAATATAATACTATTTAAATACAGACAAACACTTTTTAACATAATTATAATAATTAGATTGCCTTTTACAGATGAAATTGAAAATAAAAATTCAAATTCTGTTCATGGAAAATACTTTTAAAATGATATTTTATTTCATTTAACACACATCTAGACAATGCTCCTTCTCCTCTACTCAACAATGAATGATAACAGCACACTTTCTGCATTATAAATAAGTCTATGCCATGAGTCACGTATCGTTGAATAGAACAAAGACAGGTAACGTGAAGAGTCGCGTACGAACGAAACGACCGGATAGCCAGTTTGTCACTCACTAAAGGAGTGGAAAGGGATAACAGTGGTGTGATAGAAGTGTGGACATGTCTATTGGAAGGTACTGAGGGGTAGGAAGTGTAATAAACAGTGTTCGCGGAAGGATTGATCAAAATAAACAGAAAAGGTTGAAATGACCCGGACGCGACCCCACAATTTGTTTTTAACATGTCACAACTATGTAGTCAATCACTTTTAAAATCTAGCTGAAGATGGACCTAATAGGGGCTGAAACATGCACTAGTTTTAGCATGGCTATTTAATGTGAATAGTTTCAATCAAGCATTAAATAGGTGGACTCATAATAAAGTCAATATGGAACTGAAAATGAAATTTATAAGTTGTAATTAAATGTAATTTGTACTTACTGCTGATTCCAAGAATGTGAGAAGGGGTGTTCTACTCCTTGTCTGTCATGTTCCTGTTGTGGTAGCCTTTAGTTCTATTTTTCAATAGTGCAAGTTTCTTAAAATCTTCACATATGAGAGACTCTGATTTTGACATAATGCTAAAATGCTGCTGACTGGACAAACATGGACAAACTTGCTGGTAGTTGCTTCCTACTCAAGAGTGGTGGTAGCACTACCTGGGAAGCATAAACGTGAGAATTTTCCAAGGCTGTACGGGCACATGAGATAGTGTGTGTTTAACTGCGTAAAGCAGATAGTGCATGGACTCCCCTGGAAGCATGTGCTCGCTTCACGTTCACTCCTAGGATATAGCCTTAGTCTGTAACCTCCTACATTTTAGGACATCATGTTCTCTTTTCTATTTATGATGTGGTCATATGGTCAGCCTGTGCACAACCCCCAAGGGGGATGCAAAGTAGGTACTGAAAAAGATGGTGCAGCCTGTGCACAACCCCCAAGGGGGATGCAAAGTAGGTACTGGAAAAGATGGTGCAGCATAGTTTCCTGAAGATAAAAATTAACAAGGTCTATTTAAATTAGATTGGCAATACACAAGAAATACAAAATTAGACCTTTTGATGAATGAAAGCTTTAATTTTCATGAATTTCAAAATAATTGGCACTTAATAAAATTAATTTTTCTGAGACAGCATTGACCGTTTGGCAGTGTCTATAATCTCTTCCAGGGAGCACTGTACATTCAGATTTCAAAGCAGTAAGAATTTTGCGATGAAAAAAAAAAAAATCCACTTCCAAGTAATATGAATAAAAACAGAAAGTAAATTGAATAAAAATTGAAAAATAACTTCTATTTTGATAAATAAGTAGAACAGGGAGTGGGGATCTAATAGTATTTTATACTTTCAGGAGATGCCAAGTAGTAAAATGTTTGAGAACCATTTCATTTTCTTCTCCTCAATTTTGGCCATCTAAGGCCCACGTTAGCTTTATATCTTGTGAAAGTATCTATCAATAGCCTACATACATCATACTATTAGAAGGAATAAACATCCCAAGTGGATAGTCATTAAGCACTATGAAATAATTGTAGTTTTCTTCTTTATTCATGATATAAAAGCAAGGCAAAATTGTTGGTTGATTGAATGAGCACTCAAATTACTCATATATCAGTTTGATATCAATTGTCATTTCAGTGGATTTATAAATGGTGGAACAGCAGTGGTGAATGCATCTGCAATTCCACCTACAGTATCACTCCAAATCTTAGACCGGAGCTCTGGTAATCGAGAAGCAAGAGAAGCTCAACTAGGACAGGATCTGGAGCTGAGAATAAATGTGGAGCCACAAAATAGTAAGTATAAGACTTAAACTACAGTATTTACTACAACTGAAGTTGTATTCTGAAATGTGTAAGGTCTTTACATCAATGTTTTTCCAGTAATTATATTAAATAGGATTGTTTATATGGTCTTGATAGCAATAATATTGGCTAAAACTGGAGCTTAATTGTTACAAAATTATGTTATTAGACATCTCTAGGCAGATGGACTTATTTCACTGAAAATCCGTCATGTCTTAAATTCTGAATTGTGATAGTATCAGTCAATTATTGTTATAAAAACAAACATCCAAAGTGGATAGTCATTAAGCACTATGAAATAATCTTGGCCTTCTTCTTTAATCATGATATAAAAGCAAGGCAAAATTGTTGGTCGATTGGATGAATACTCAAATTAGATATCTAATTATGAATCCATCAACAAATTCCTTTTTTATTTTCAGTCTAGTCTCTAATTCTTCTTTCTGGAGGACATTAAAAAATTACAAGGCATAATTACAAGGTATGCACTAGCCATGCGTCTTGGTGGGTGTGCTAGGTACCAACTGATGAGCCCAACCTAGCACATGGGGGCAAAACGCTGGCAACCAGGAATGGGTTGGCTGAAGGATTTGTAACGTCCAATAACAGACTATTTATATTGGTATAATGAAGGTATTCATTGCTATACTTGGGAGAATGGAGGTACCAGATCTGTAATCATATTTGACTTTAAAATAAATAGGTAATGGAAAGGAACAAACAAGACTTGACCTTTGTATAAGCTGAGCATATTTTATCTAGACCAGTATTCTCTGTGACAACTGTTTTGTAAAAATGGTATTGGTGTAATAAGTATGCAAAACAAATAATACTATGTTGGGGTTGCATCACCTACACTGTATTTCACAGTTATATCACATTATTTTTAATGGTCATTGAAATTCTGCTTTCATGTGTCACTGATATACTACATGTTTTAGAAAACTTGTTGGAATGCTGTTGTACTGTTCTGACTTCTTCACAATCTCACACTCAAATTCAAACTAACTAATCATCACATATATTGGCTCAAATATTTAGTGTTTATTTTTGAGGATTGGTTGTTGGGGAAAAGGGTTTACTGCTTGCTGTTATTTGTTATTTGCATGTGTTGCAGCTATTTTTTCCAACAATTGGTTGGCTAATGAATACAACAATTTGATTTTGCTATCAGTTTAGTTTAGAGTTTATTTCGTTTCATTGGTATATTGTGTGTTTGCTATACTTCCCGAACTATAATTATACATCTTCTCATTATTCCGTTGTTGCACGTGTTGGGTCATGTTCAAAGCCGAATGATTCTGATATCCTTGAATTTTTGGATAATTTAGGCAGTAATAGTGACTTTTCTGTCAAAAGTGATTCCCGCTATGTGGGAAGTGATGATTTTACCCCAAAGATTTTTGCACAGTCACAACTGCTCACTGTGCATCGGACCGTGAAAAACCTGACATCAATGTCAGTCATGTGTACTGTAATGTGTCATACTTCATGAGTGAATTGCAGCACCTACATCATATTGATATCAAATTATTCAGAATATAATGTTCTTTCTTTCAGGTTTAAGAGTAAAGAAGAGAGACGCAATAATGTCTGATCTTTCTGTCATTGAAAACCATTATTTATTTTTCAAAAGTTATTTTCAAAGTTGAATTTTTTTTTGGCTTTACCAATAATAATATGTCCAAGGTATATTCATTTCTGAAATACTCATACTCTCCTGTTTGAGTGTGATTTATTTTATTTTAATAGACTATGTGTTAAACTGTTTACGTGTTGATTATTTGTCATTTGGTTGTAAAATCACAAAAATTAGTTTGAGCTGCTTCGAGCAAACCCCTGCATATAAGTTTAATGCAAGAGGGTTAATCAACACCATCCATCTTGTAATTTCATGAATACTACTATTATAATAAACTATCATATTCCTCATAATGGTTGGAAATTGCAATACCATGAAGGAATGGATTATTTTTGTTGCATCTAATTTGTGTTCACATGTGCGCACAGCAGCACCTGAATCATTA
Source organism: Anabrus simplex (assembly GCF_040414725.1). NCBI lineage: Eukaryota > Metazoa > Arthropoda > Insecta > Orthoptera > Tettigoniidae > Anabrus > Anabrus simplex. The sequence continues at coordinate 1,176,569,166 of NC_090265.1, read as the reverse complement.
CATCATTACATCATTACATCATTACATCATTACATCATTATCTCAAACTTATTCATCATATACACTTGAGGTATTGTAGGCACACCCCTGGATAATATTGTATTTTCCATTTTCTATTTTGTATTTTGAACTGTAAGTACTGATTCTGGAAACTAATACAAACTGCCTGTATTTCATATTAACATTTTTCAGTCTCAACATCTTTAAGTGAGTTTTCTCAGAGGAAGTATTCCATCCCAGCTTCATCTGGAGTGAAGTAAAATGAAAATTTATAATGGATGCAGCTAGTTACAAAGTTTATGACTTTACATAAATACCTCACACTCATATACTCACTCAGATGTTCATTCTTTTGTGGTCTAAATGACACCAATTTAGTCTTGGTTCCTAGAGCCTAATATATTCAGAAACAGGAGGATAATGTACACATACTGATTGTATAATATCAAAACAAAGCACTGTTCTAATTATAGGTTCCTATGACATACGAGTAGTCCATCTTATAGCTACAAGTCAGGACAACACTCAGTCCTTCCTTTTAATAGATGGACGAGGCTGTCCACCTGATGAAAAGACGTTTCCTGCATTGCGAAGAATTTCTCCAGATTCCAAATCTCTGGTAGCCAACTTCCGTGCATTCAAGTTTCCACGATCTAATGTTGTCAAGTTCAATGCAACAGTGCATTTCTGTCCTGGCTCTTGTGAACCGGTAAGTAATATCCTTTAACACATTGGAAAATTTATCATATATTTGTAGTTTTTTTAAGTGGCTCAATGTTGCACTAACACATCAAAAGTTTTATTGACATTTCAAGGAAAGCAAAGACCACCTTCAGAACTACTGATGGTAAAATTTGAATCCACCATCTCCTGAATCCAAGCTCTCATTTTTACTTTCTATAAGCAGCTGGAATGTTTAGAGTTATAGTAACAATATTCACAGATTTATTGCTTGGGTCTGTATGTAAAGTCATATCATTCATCAGTATGTCCTCTACATTGCTTTGTAAGTATCCTCATAAAAATTAATTCAACTCTTTTTTCACTTCTTTTCACCCCCATTAAGTGTCTTTTCCAAAAATAAAAAATGTTCCTGTATTTTTAAAGGACTTTCCAAATACCAAGTTTCACATCTGTAACATGTTAAGTTTTTGACTTATATTCTGTAGATATACCAGTACTCATTTTAAAAATTCACCTGCTTTTTCAATTCTTTTCAGCCCCTTAAGTGGATTTTCCAAGAAAAAAAATACATGTTTATTTTTTAAAGAGATTCCAAATACCAATTTTCACATCTGTAACATCTTCAGTTTTTGAGATATAAGTATCCACATAAAAAGAATTCAACTCTTTCTTCACTTCCCTCCATCCCTCTCTCTTAAGTGGACTTTCTGAAAACAATAAATACGTGTTTCTTTATTTTTAAAGGAAATTCAAAATACCAATTTTCACGTCTGTAACATCTTCAGTTTCTGAGATATAAGTATCCTCATAAACAGAATTCAACTCCTTTACTTATTTTCACCTCCCCCCCTAAAGTGAATTTTCTGAAACAAAAAAATATGTGTTTCTTTATTTGGAATCTTCTTTCGAATACAAATTTTCATGTCTGTAACATCTTCAGTTTTTGAGGTATAAGTATTCTCATAGAAACAAATCAACTCCTTTCTCACCCCCTACCCCCTTAAGTTGATACCCTCTCCTAAAAATGTGTGTTTCTTTATTTTTAAAGTAGATTCCAAATAACAATTTTCACATCTGTAACCTTCAGTTCTTGAGATATAAGTAACCCCATAAAAAGAATTCAATTCTTTCACTTCTTTTCACCCTCCCTGCTTAAGCGAATTTTCCGAAAACAAAATATACTTGTTTCTCTTTTTATAAAGGAGCTTCCAAATATCAATTATCAGAACTGTAACATCTTCAGTTTTTGATATATATGTATCCTCATATAAAAGAATTCAACTCCTTTTCTACCCCCCACCCCTACCCTATTTGATACCCCCACTAAAAATGCATGTTTCATTATTTTTAAAGGAGATTCTGAGATATTTTGAGTTATAACTACCTTCGTACAAAGAATTCAACTAAGTTTTCAATTCATCAAACCCCCCTCCAAGCGTTTTTTAAAAAAAACAAAAGAATACGTATTTCTTTACTTTGAAAGAAGATTCCAATTTTCATGCCTGTAACTTCTTCAGTTTATGAGATATAAGTATCCACACAAAAGGATTCAATGCATTTTCTACTCCTCTCCCCCCAAGTTGATTTTCCCCCCAAAATGTGTGTTTCCTTATTTTTAAAGGAGGTTCCAAATACCAATTTTCACATCTGTAACATCTTCAGTTTTTAAGATATAAGTATCACCATAAAAACAATTCAATTTATTCACTTCCTTTCACCCTCCCCCTTTAAGTGAATTTTCCAAAAACTAAAAAGAAGTGTTTCTTTATTTATAAAGGAAATCCCAAATACCAATTATCATGACTGTAACATCTTCTGTTTTTGAGATATATGTATCCTCATGAAAATAATTCAACTCCTTTTTCACCCCCTCCCCCAAAGTTGATTTTTCCTCAAAAATGCTTGTTTATTTAATTTTAAAGGAGATTCAATAACAAGTTTCACATCTGTAACATCAGTTTTTTTTAAGATTTAAGTATTCTCATACAAATAATTCAACTAATTTTTCAATTTTTTCACCCCCCTTAAGTGGATTTTCTGAAAACAAAAGAATACATGTTTCTTTATTTTTAAAGCAGATTCCAAATAATAATTGTCATGCCTGTAATGTCCACTCTAATCTGTTTGTCATATTCATGCCTGGGTGCTTTAAGATATGCCATATCTTTCTATCACTCCTTCTGCTCAAATTTTATGAAATCATTCTTCTCTCATGAATTTGATTCAATATCTCTTCATTCGTGATTCAGTCTACCAATCTCCACTTAGCATTCTTCTTTTAACAACACATTTCAAAAGCTTCTATTCTCCTTCTTTCTGAGCTAATTATTGTCAATGCAATGCCACACTCCAGATGAATGTCTGCAAAAACATCTCTCTAATTCTTATATCAATGTTCAAATTCAGCAAATTTCATCTTAAGAAAGGCCTTCCTTACTTGAGCTAGTTGGTATTTTATATCCTCCCTACTTCTGCCATTATTAGTTATTTTATTACCAAAGTAACAATATTAATCTGCTTCCTTTAAAATTTCCTAATTTAATATTTCCTGCATCATCTGACTTCATTTGACTGCACTCCTTTACTTTTGTTTCAGATTTATTTATTTTCAACTTGTAGGCCTACTTCTTCTCCAAACTGAGCTCGATAGCTGCAGTTGCTTAAGTGCGGGCAGTATCCAGTATTCGGGAGATAGTAGGTTCGAACCCCACTGTCTGCAGCCCTGAAGATGGTTTTCTGTGGTCTCCCATTTTCACACCAGGCAAATGCTGGGGATGTACCTTAATTAAGGCCATGGATGCTCCCTTCCCAGTCCGGGCGAGTTGGCCGTGCGCGTAGAGGCGCGCGGCTGTGAGCTTGCATCCGGGAGATAGTAGGTTCGAATCCCACTATCGGCAGCCCTGAAAATGGTTTTCCGTGGTTTCCCATTTTCACACCAGACAAATGCTGGGGCTGTACCTTAATTAAGGCCACGGCCGCTTCCTTCCAACTCCTAGACCTTTCCTATCCCATCGTCGCCATAAGACCTATCTGTGTCGGCGCGACGTAAAGCCCCTAGCTAAAAAAAAAAGCTTCCCAGTCCTAGCCCTTTCCAGTCCCATCGTCACCATAACACCTATCTGTGTCGAAGCCAATAGCTTCTTCTCCATGACTGTGTATATACCATTCAGCATTTTCTCCAGATCTGCCAGTTCAGATAAAATAACAATATCATTAGGAAATCTCAGAGTTTAGATTTCCTCTCCTTTGAATGTGATTCTCTTTTCAAATTCCTCTTTGATTTCTGTCACCATCTTGCAGCCTTGCCTTACTCTTTTCTAGATTGCTGCTTCTTTTTCATTGCCCTTAACTTGTACCACTGCAGATGGATTTTTGTGCAGTTTGTAGAGAATCCCTCTTTCTAAGTATCTGATCCCAATCACCTCAGAATCTCAAATATTTTGGTCCAAACAACATTATCAACTGCCTTTTGTAGATATACAAATGCTATGTACAGTGTGTGTGGCTTGTCCTTCTTAATTCGATCCTCTAAGATCAGACGTAGAGTCAGGATTGCTTCACATGTTCCAACATTACATCTAAAGCCAAACTGATCTTCTCCCAACTCAGCTTCAACTTGTATTTCTATTCTTCTGTAAATAATATGTGTTAACATTTTACAAGCATGAGATACCAAACTAACAGTGAAGTTTTCACACTTGTCAGCACCTGTTTTCTTGAGAATAGGTATAACCAAATTCTCTCTAAAGTCAGATAGCACTTCTTCACCTTACAGATTAAATGAAATATCCTTGCCATGTTGGTATCTCCTAAGTCTGCGAGTAATTCTCAGGGTATGTCATCAAATCCAGGTGCCTTATTCTTACTTAGATCTCTCAAAGCTCTGTAAAATTCTGACCTCAAAATTGGGTTTCCCATTTCAACAGCATCAACAGCCTCATCTTGTTCAAGAACCTTATCATCTATTTCTTTCTTTTGATACGAATTGTTGAGTACATTTCTGCCACCTTTCAGCCTTGTCTTCTTTCTCTAGAAGTGATTTTTCATCTGAGCTCTTAATATGCATACACCTAGTTTCCTTTCTCGAAAGGTTTAATTTTCCTGCATGTAGCACCTACCTTTCCTACAACCATACAACCTTCAACATCCTTGCCCTTCCTTTTCAGCTATTTTTCCATAGGTGTCCTGCACTTTCCACCTACATTTTAAAACCTTTTCTTCTCTCCTCATTTGTTGTATTTTTGTACTTTCACTATTTGTCAATCAATTCTAGTATCTCCTGAGTTATCCTCTGATTCTTGCTTGATCTTGCCTATCTTCCTAACCTTTCTTCATCAGCTTTACTGATTTCAGTCTTCATGACCGTCCACTTATCTTCTGTTGTGTTTCCTTCAGCCTTTTCAGTTAGTCCTTGTACAATATGTTCCTTGAATCATTTCCACTCTACCTCGTATTTTTCTTCAACTTGTCTAGATTCCATCTCCTTGCACTCCTTCCTTTCTTAAATTTCAACTGCAGAAGGTATTACATGACCACCAAGTTGTGGTCTGAGCCACGTCTGCTCCTGGGGAGATCTTGCAATCTAACACCTGGTTTTTGAATCTCTGCCTAATCATAATGAAGTCTATTTGATATCTTTCAGTGTCTCTAGGTCTTGTCCATGTATACAGCCATCATTTCTGGTGCTTGAACCAAGTATTACCAAAGACTAAATTACGATCAGTGCAGAATTCAACCAGCTGGCTTACTCTTTCATTCCTTTGTCTCAATCTGAATTCTTCTGCTGCATTACCTTCTCTTCCTTGGCGTACCACTGCATTCAAGTCTCCCATCACATCTAGATGATGATGGTGATGATACAGTTATGCGACCATCCTCTGCAATATACACCGAGTGAGTTGGCTGTGCAGTTAGGGCCATGCAGCTGTGAGCTTCTCATATAATATCAATATCCTCTCATTGAAATTTAAATAGAATTCAGCTGTGAGCTTGCATTCAGGAGATAGTTGGTGTGAACCCCACTGTCGGCAGCCCTGAAAATAGTTTTTTTGTGCTTTCCCGTTTTCACACCAGGCAAATGCTGGGGCTGTACCTTAATTAATGCCATGGCCGCTTCCTTCCCACTCCTAGCCCTTTCCTCTGGCATCATCGCCATAAGACCTATCTGTGTCGGCGAAACGTAAAGCAAATTGTAAAAAAACATCTATAACAGAGATGGCACCCATAATGATCTGAAAGTGAAAATTGTGATAATTTGCTGCTGGCCTATATAACGAGCAAAGCCAGCAAGAGTGAGTCAGGTTTGAGTGAGTTAGAAGATGTTCATGAGTAAGTTATGAGTCATTCTTGGGTGTGCCAGTGGGAAGTAAGACACTCTTGATTACACACAGTGCAGCGATTTGATGAGATGAACTGCTTTGGAGATGACACTGCACTATGAGAGGCCAAGCTGGAAAGCACGAGTTCCTTGTGCCAAGGGCTGTATCTTTGATAATATTCATAAGTACAAATTGTCTGAAGTGGAAAAATAACTGGAAACAGTACTTTTATAAATCTAGTCGATGGTAATCATTTACGTTTGAAGGATGCTTATACCCTGCCACAATATGCTGTAAATATTACCTTTATTTCAAAATCATTTAAGGTTAAATAAATTTACAAAATATCACCAACTAGTCTCTTTAGGCAATTGGTGATACTGTATATCATAAGTGGGTTATTTTCACATGAACAGACACTGATTATATAAATCACCAGTTAGTCCTATAAGAGTTGAGATTTTTACATGTGATTTTTTTGTGCATAATCAAAATAAACCTTTGTTTATGCTGATTAATTAATTTATATATTCATATAACAATAAATGGTGAAACAATATTTAAATTGTGTGTAATGGTGGGAAAATATAAACAATATATGTAACAAGGTCTCAGAGGAAATAAATGATATGTATATTTTATAAAAATCTAACTCTTACCTCTTTATGTTCTCTAGGTCAACTGCGAGTCAGGTCTTATATCATATGGCAAACGTCGACGAAAGCGTGAAGCTATGGTTACCGATAACATGTTCCAGGAACTGCCTTTACAATTTGCACTTATTGTACATTCCCCAGACATTGTATCTGATGCTGTACTTGCTCCTGCACTTAACAATAGTGAAATCATCACTGCTGGTGTCTGGCCAGGTGGGTAAATCAGAAATATGCAGATACATTATATTACATTTAGTTGTCTTTCAACAAAGGTTCCTCCAATGTGACAGAATATCTCTTAAGGAATTGTATTTTATTTTTTAACAGTTTGCTTTATGTTGCACTGACACATGTCTTATGGTAATGATGGGACAGGAAATGGTTAGGAGTGGGAAGGAAGCAGCTGGGGTCGTGATTAAGTTACAACCCCAGCATTTGCCTTGTGTGAAAATGGGAAACGATCGAGAACCATCTTCAGGACTGCCAACAGTGGGGTTACAACCCAACCGAGTGCAAGCTGATAGCTATGTGACCCAAACAGTGCAGCCACTTGCTCGGTCTTTTAACATGTTCACTACTGGCTACTCAGCGGGTGCTTTAAACCTCCAGCCCAGCCTTTTTAAATCCCCTCAGCTCTATAGCACACTATGTTACATTAAATGTTACTGTAAGAAAACTATCGTAAGTACAATATTGAAATTTTCAGCATATCTTTAGGATGATAATTAGTAGTGCTTCCCCTCATATTGACTGCTGTCACTAAAGTGCAAGAACGACAAAATGTTTTCGAACCGGATTCATGCCATTGTTTTCGAAAAAATCGGCGACCCAAAAATAGTGTCCTCTGTCCAGTACATTTTCAAATCTGGTTTTTGAATTATTCCCGTTACAAACATTAGTCCTAAAAACTTTTCATCTCATTTACGTCGACCGGTTTCCATGTCTGAAATATAGAATGTTTAGTGAAAGGACACAGCGCTGCACTAATAACTTGTTCCGCGTAAAGGTTTGTCTGATCGCATATATATTCAAGGAAATCGTCATTTACAAATAGATGACGAAAGACATAATTTCGTTGCTATTTTTGATCTCAACATTTAATCCTACCCGGCCAGTGAAATTGATTGGAGGCGGGCAATAAGACGGATGCGTATCGGTTATTTGAATGTGCTGAATTTTACTTTGCCCATAGTCTGGTATGTCAACATCGGAATTGCTATCGTTATCACTGAAATCAGGGATGAGTTCATCACTGGTATCATCATTCAGTAGTATGTCTTCAATTTCCTCACTTCGAATACTGTCTTTGTAACTCGTCGTCTTGCCGTGACACAAAAACTCACTTCACTACAAATCCTCACAAGAATATCACGACTGGATTGGGTCTGTGTTTACTCAAAGAAAAAAATAGGCAAAGCATTGGAATGTACCATCTGGTCAGGTAGTCAGGGCGAGGGACTGGTCATTTATATGCCATCTATGGTTTTCACCACGAACTACGACTTCATGTGAATTTTGCGCTAAATTCAAATGACGTTTACATCGCGCGGCCTTAAACGCCTTAACTCAGATACGGTCTCACACATAGGCAGCTTTTAAACGCCTTAAGGCATCTATGGGAGTGAATGTGTTAAGGACAAAGAAGACTTCAAATTTATATGTTCCGTACTTTCCATTACAGTGGTCGACTTGGAAGATGACTGTTAGGAGGCACTGTTTGATTTTAACAAAAATAAAATTACAAATAACATAATTATCTCTTGAATTAGAAATCCCTACTGTGATTTCAAGAAATATACAGAAAATATATATTAGTGTCCAAAACTTAAGCATAATCACTAAATGATGCCATACAGCCTGATAGGAATGTCAGACAGATTGCTGAACAAACGAAAGTTGACTCACACACCATATGTCACACAACTTGTCCAAAAAACAGTATCAGAAAGGTTCTGATGACTATGGTACACCTTTGACAACAACTAACAAAACTTGGCAATGACTTCCCCAACAAAATATACTGTTAATAGGGTGTATGGTTACTTCTAATGGCCACACAAGCTTTGTAGTGACGTGGCATGCTTTTTATCAAAGGTCGAAGAGCTCTTGAAGCAGTCAATCCCATTCTTCCAAAAGGGCAATTCGAAGGTCTTGGAGAGTCCTTGGTGGAGGCTGACAGGATGCAATTCGCCTCCCCAATGCACACTTGGCATGTTTTATAGGATTCGGATCTGCATACCTCGCTGGCCAGTCCATGTGATGAATGTCTTCCCCAGCCAGAAATTCATCCACCAGAGCAGTGCGGTGCGATCAGGCATCATCATCCATTAAAAGGAAGCCTGGACCAACCGCACCTCTGAAGAGTCGCCCATGTGGTCTCAGTACCTCATCCCTGTATCTTCGAGCGTTAACAGTGTTCCTTGGACCACCTATGAAGATGTGCAAGGCCATACAGCCATTCAACATGATGCCGCTCCACATCATGATGCCACCATCACCATACTGGTCCCGTTCCATGATGTTTCTGTGGTTGTATCGGCTACCCAGTTCTCTTCAGATTAATGTGCGATAGGAATCATTCTGCAAACTGAAGCAGAATTCATCTGTGAAGAGCACATGCCTCCATTCATTCATGGTCCAGTTTCGATGTTGATGGCTCCACAGTAAACGGGCCTGTCTCTGTGCTGGAGTGAGTGGCACGCACACCGCTGGTCATCGGGCAAACAGCTCTGCTGTTCTGAGCCTCCGGTACACAGTTTGCAGGGAAACGGCAACCCCTGAGACAGCTGCAAGCTTTGCTGACAATTGTCTTGCAGGTGCACTCTGATTTCATCGGGCAGTTAAGGCCAGATATCGGTCCTACTGTGGGGTGGTTACCTTTGGTTGACCTGGGACTGGCCTACGACTAACATCTCCTGTGTCTTGAAATCATCTCCAAAGCCTGGAAATGACACTTTGTGGCACATTTAAGGATATGACGACTTCGGTCTGTGTCTGGCCTTCTTCCAGGTGGCCGAGTATTCTACCCTGAGAAACGGGCTCCAAATGGCGTTGTTGTTCCATTATGTTGTCACGTTCACCACAAGGCTATGCTCTGCACACTATAACAGGACAAACACGACTGAGGGAATATGGGGCGCAGGCACTGGCTGTGTTTACCTTGTGGTTATGCCGCTAGTCAAAGCAGGGAACACTCCTTTCCAATACAGAGCGAACACATACGGTTGGTAGGTGCATATGTCGTGTGATTTGCAGCCTATTTCCTGTTGCCCTGCTTACTCGTAACTTATGCTTAACTTTTGGACACTAGTGTAGCTTTCAACCTAATTTCACGGATATATTGTTGCTGCACCACTAAGATATGCTATTTGACAATATTTTGAAGGTGTGTTTCTAAGCTAAGTGTTATCAAGATGATATTATGCATTGCCCCCTAAAGTCCGGCTCCATGGCTAAATGGTTAGCGTGCTGGCCTTTGGTCACAAAGGTCAGGAATTTTAACCATCATTGGTTAATTTCTCTGGCACAGGGACTGGGTGTATGTGTTGTCTTTATCATCATTTCATCCTCATCACGACATACAAGTCGCCTATGGGCGTCAAATAGAAAGACCTGCACCTATAAATAACACTAGTGTGTTTTTATTATTCTCCACCTATTCAATACAATACAATCTTAAAAGTTAGGACTTTGTCCTTATCAAAATGTTAACATAAAATTAATATATTAGATGGTACATGTTTCGTCTATCAATAGTAGGCATCATCAGCCATTTTTACCTTAGGTATAGATCAGGTACCTGATTGGGAGTGACTTATGAATGCTGTTAAAAACTATGTCTTGTAAAATGGATTAGAGATCGTGAAACAACTATTACAATATAAAAAATGTGGTATACTATTACTTAATAATATTTGTGTTAATATTTGAGTCTAAAAATATACAACATAAGTGGTTGGTTCTTGATATTAACATGTCATTTGAAAATTATATGGAATGTACTTTCTTATTTTTATCTTTATTGTAACATCTTTTAATATCAAGAACCAACCACCTATGTTGTATATTTTTAGACTTAAATATTAACACAAATATTGTTAAGTAATAGTATACAACATTTTTTATATTTTAGTTATTTCACGATCTCTAATCTATTTTACAAGACATAGTTTTTAACAGCATTCATAAGTCATTCCCAATCAGGTACCTGATCTATTCCTAAGGTAAAAATGGCTGATGATGCCTACTATTGATAGGCGAAACATGTACCATTATTAATTTTATGTTAACATTTTGATAAGGTCAAAGTCCTAACTTTTAAGATTGTATTGTATTGAATAGGTGGGAGAATAATAAAAACATACTAGTGGTATTTATACAAATACTTTCAATACGGACCCCAAAATGAATTTTATCACATGTAATACTAAGACCTGCACCTGGCAAGCCGAACAGGTCCTTGAACACTTCTGGCACTAAAAGCCATACGCCATTTTATTTTTTGCCCCCGCCTCCCCCAAAACCTGTCAGTACCGATCTTTGTTTCCATTTCTAATCTTGCTTATTTGGTATCTTTCTTTGCTTGATTAATGCATGTTATTAATTTAACAAGTCATGAAAATACTCCTCCAACATGTTTTATATTCTTGCTTGTATTGTCGATAATGCTCCAGTTTTGTCCTTTACCAAAATCAGTGTCCAAAGTCAGTGTTTTCACTCCTCCTATTCATTATAGAGAATAGTTACCCTCCACTTTTATGACTACATTTTACTTCTGAGTTGTATCTAGTTTAATTTATTTTCTTTAGTCTATGCTACTACAGTATTATAAAGAGATAAAGTTTATACAGTTGTATGGGCTAATCTCAAGACTGCTGGACAGTTTATTATTAAACTTTCATCAACATACTTCTTATGATCATAGAAATAACTCAGACTGGGTATTATTTCACTGTGACAGGGGGGAACTGAGCAGTAAACGAAATTCACCACTTATCTCTAAGAGCAGAACAGTCCATGCTTTTATAATATACTTGATGTAAGGTGTTCCTAGAGTGCTGTGGAATAGCTGTGGAATTATACAGTACATTATGAAGGTAAATAGTCCATTTAGAAGGTCTTCTATTTCCTGTAGGTTCCTTTTCACCATAACACCTTCAAGTGCCGGGCTGAGTGGCTCAGACGGTTGAGGCGCTGGCCTTCTGACCCCAACTTGGCAGGTTCGATCCTGGCTCAGTCCGGTGATATTTGAAGGTGCTCAAATATGTCAGCCTCATGTCGGTAGATTTACTGGCATGTAAAAGAACTCCTGCGGGACAAAATTCCGGCACCTCGGTGTCTCCGAAAACCGTAAAAGTTGTTAGTGGGACGTAAAGCAAGTAGCATTATTATTATTATTATTATTAACACCTTCAAGCATCTTAAAATAGATTTTTTTCAAATATTTTTCATATAAACAGCTACAGGTAGGACTTCTGAGGACTGAAAATGTAAAAAAATCAATTATTTTTAACTCTCAGTGGAAGTATGACAAGAAGTAAACACGAGTACTGTAAGCTTCTTTTTGTATTGTTATACAAACAGCACTGTATCTTAATAAAAGATGTCAAATCAGGAAATTAAAATGGCATTTTAAATTTTATTCAAGTAAACCTGGAGGCAAGAGCTATTTGTAGATTACATTTGCAGATTGCAGCTTTAAAATATTCAACAAACAGCTCAGCAATTATTTGCTGAAGGAATCAAGGTTTGTTGATGTTACGGTAGTCATAACTGAGTTAGTATGCTGCATCAAGGTTAGGGCTTTGGTATACTACACTACACTACACTATTTTTCAGTTCAGTTTCTTTGGAAATTGATAATGTATTTCTTCCTTACCTGCCTTATCTTTGGAGATATTTGCTTAAAACCTCCCAAACCATGTTGCTCTTCAAAGAAGTTCAGCTGCACTAATTTTCCTTCTAACTCCTTGAATTATCTAGTACAAAATTATCACTTTTTTTATCCTTTGTTCTTCCAAGGCCACTTTAAGCAAGCTTTTGTACCTGTCCTCAGTTATGTTGGATAATCTGGTATCATGTTCTGATAGCAGTAAAGGCCTTGGATAGTATCTAATCAAACGTACAGTATTTCTAACTTTTCCTCCTTTCAGATGTACTTTTTGTTGTAAATTTCAGTTGAAAAGAGATACACAGTAATTGTGGTGTATGTACTGAAACTACTGTATATTTAGATTGAATTAATTACTTATTATACTCTACAATATTCTAAAAGGCATTACAATATCTGAAACACATTGGACTTAATACAATGTTATTTCAAGGTTTGTTTCTTTAACCTATGGAAGTTGTTTCATAAGTCATGGCAATCATATTATATCTTCCAAACATTGTAAATCCAGTATACCATTTGAAAACCTGTATCACTCTTTACTGAATGTCACCAACAGACATTTGTATGCACTGGTTGCAGCTTAACAATGTACAAAAAAGTTAGGGTGCTGCCGGCCCCCGTGCTCCAAGATAATTGAACGGCGATCATGTGTGAAAATGGCAGCTCGCTATGGCAGAAATTTATGACAGTGTCATGCAGAATTTTGACAGGTGTTAGTTGTCAAAAGCTTTTGAGGCTTTCAAATGTGGATGCATAGCAACTGTTGACTGTAACTGGGTGGATGTCTCTTGTCCAGTCTCACAGATGTATCAGTGATCTTCATTGAAATATGCTCAACAGAAGACAGGCACTGGTCTGTACAGGAATTATCCACTCATATAGGTATTTCTGTGTTGACAGTATTCTGAATTATACAAAAGACATTGCAGATGCACAAAATTTGTGTTCATTTCATTCATAATAAAACAATAATTTCTATTTACTTAAATTTTGATTGCCCCTTGCCATTAGCTGCTGTACCTGGATCCTATTTACTGCCAGCATTGAAAAGTACATTCCAGTGGCCTTCAAATTCAAGCAGTGGAATTACACATCAAGTTGCTTTATTGGAAAACATAACACAGTAGCCATGGCTTAGGGAATAGTTCTCATGTAATTCAAATTATTAATAACTTTAAGTACTTCTCAATGCATAAATTTATGACAGTGTCATGCAGAATTATGACAGGTGTCAATTTATTGCTAGTAATTTTAAAGTGGGGGTTTGGGAACTCTAAGTTTGTATGCACATGTTCTGATTGATATAGCTATGTAGACATTATAATAAGCTTTTGGACTTCTGCTGTGTCAGAAAAAAAGGTGAAATTCTTTATGTTTCGCAGAAAACTTTGCTCCACTTCATGAGAAGAAAATCTCATCTGTTCGTGAGCAAGACTTTTCTTATGATGAAGGTTTGAATTTAAGAATGCTTTACTGTTGGTCTATATTAAGTGGTACTCTTGTTCATCACTGGATGGCTCACTGCATACTAGCCTTCCGAGTGCGAGGTGACGACACCATTTTAGCTCCAATTAAGATTCAACATATGTGCGTAAACAGCAGGTTACCAGACAAAGCAGGGACAAATGTGGTAGAAGAAATAAATCAAAATAAAAGAACATAAAGTGCAACACAAGGCTGATGGGATAGAAGAATAGAATTCTATTTCTTAAATTCAAACCTTCATTATTGCAGAAGTCTTGCTCGTAAACAGAGCAATGTTCACTGTGAAATGTAAAGAATTCCACCTTATTTTCCTACATGGCAAAACCCCAAAAGCTTATCATAATATCTACAATTATGGGCCGTGAAAACATCAATCTAAATACAATAGATGTAAGCGCTCACAGCCAGCAGCTGTCTTTCCTCACCTTCTCACCCCCCACATTCCGTTCTTCACTATCCCCACCATATACAGCTGCCTGTAGTTGTAGACACAGCATAGCAAGTTAAGAAAATGTTATTACTTGATGTAATTTGGAACATTTTATTCACAAAGATTATTTTATTAACAAATGAATAAAACAATAATTAATGGTTTAAAGCAAGCAGTGTTTAATACTGCATATGCAAATAATACAGAATGAACTCTCACATTCATTGCTGTTACATTTAAATTGATCAAATCGTAACACAATCTAGCATAAGTTCATGACGTGATAGTGAAAATCTAGCACAAAATGTGAATGGCAGAATACAAGGCAGTAATGTGCAAATCTTACAAATAAGAAACTGGTACAATCATTTTCAGCACATTCTTTTATAATCAAATCAATAAATTAATTTGTGAGACAGTATCAAATTTTAGTACATTTACAGTAACGTTAATGGAATAACCAATCACTTCCCAGCCATGTCTCAACATTGGTATGAAAAAGTCAAGTTGAAATTATTAAGTGCTAGAGATTGGCTACAAACAAACAATCTGCTTTTGGGTTTTAATTTTGACTGACTGTGTAAAAGACTTGTTCAACAAATGTTTTATATTTAATGAGCTAAACATTTTAGTTGTCGGAAAGACCCAAGATCATATGGCTAGCAAAGATACATAGTTCCTTTTGGTATGTATTCAATTTGCACATGTTTGTTCATCAGAGATTAAAGTGCCACTTTGTGAATCCAAAAGATGATGATTTCCTCCATCTTCCTTTAACTGCAGACGAAAAGCTTTTTGGGATCAGTCACATACATATGCTTTCCCCATCTTCCTGGAGGAGGAATAGTCAATGATGACACATTTGAAGGCATCCATTTATACAGTAATGTTAACATGTACCCTCAGTCCAAACTTTTCATTTCTCAGAAAACATCTCATATCTTATTTCTCCAGTTTTAGGAATGTGATAATGCACAGTGGAAGTGTGTAAAACTGTTTTGCCAAACAAGATTACTTAAAACATTTTTACACCATGGAAGTCATAACTTCTTTGTGTTGCCATTTCATATTCAAAATGGGACTACTAATATAAATTCCAAATATTGGCATCTGGAATCTCTTTCTCTTGTCACAGTTCATTAATGAACTGAAGAAAATTGTAACCATTTTACAGTAACTTATGTCTTTTTTCTTTATCTTCTTTAAAAGTTTTGTTGCCTAGTTTACTTACTTTATGGAACCAAATTTTTAAATGCCATTAAGTTTTGTTAAATAGGAGTCACTTTGGAGAGAGTGTTTGGGATGAAACAAATATCTACTCTTACCAATCCAATGCTCCATCTCCTATTTTGTTTTAAATAAATTCTTCCATATAAACTTGATCAATTGCACATTTTCCAATTTCTCTATTGTGTTCAATGTGGTTGATAACTCCATAAATTTGTCTCCAAGTCATTTTAAACTTCCGTGTATTGTATATGGGTCCTTGTTCCTTTATTTTTGGTACATGTCCAAGAATGTTTTGAAATGAAAATCTTCCACTGACTTACAAGGTCATCCTCAGCCATCACAAGATATGTTTACATTTTGTTGATGATGGTATCCCCTCCTCAACTTGATCTTTGTTTTCTAAATCAACAAAAACAGCTTCTTTCTCCTGAATAATTCATATTCTTGTTTTTTTTCATGTTTTTTCTAGCAATAACTTCAAGTTTCAAATTTGACTGATGATCCTCTGAAATACTTTTAGTAAAATTTGGTGATGCTCATCCTATTTCTTACTGTTTTCATTTCTGATGACAGGTACAGATGATGCAGACCTCGTATGTATGCAGTGGAGTACTTTACTTGGTGTGGCACTGGCTTGGGTCTTGCTCCAGTTTGTAATCTTAATAGCGTGCTATGTTGCTACCCACTGGCGACGACGGTTAACTTCACCACAAGATGAACACAAACTACAAGATGATTTTCCTGGTTATGACAGCAGTCGACATGTACACTGGGCTGATGAGGATAAGTGACTTAAGTGCAGTGTGTGTAGTAGGTGAGTCTTCCTCCCCTTGATAATTTATTATATGTACTTCAAAACAAATAGATTTCAGTGAAGTTTCAAAAAATAATAATCTGTTATGGTATATAAAGAAGTGAAAAGAAAAAACTAAATGTTGTTTCAAAGTTTTTAAATTCAAATAAATATTATTTTATTCCTAGCATCTAGTTTAGAACTGATTCTATCTCATCTTGTTTTATTGATAATCTTTCTGTAATATTTTATTTCAGCTGCTGTTATCTTGCTTTCATGTTTATCAACTATTTCCCATCTTTCCCACTCATATGGTAGAACTGGAGCAAATATAGTTTTGAATACAGTATTGTGTTTGGTTTATTTTTAATTGCTTTATTCCTTCCTTAGAATGTTTATTTTGCCATCTTCATTCACTTCAAAATTTCTTTGCATCCTCTATGAAGATTGTTCCGAGATATTCATAAGAGTCAACTTGTTCTAGTACTTCTCCCTCACATATGATATTCATCTCATAATCCTGCTGCTATCCTCTGGCTACTGTCTTCGTCTTGCCCTGCATTGCATTTATTTCCATTCCTTTCTATTCCAGTTCTGCAGAACATTCAGTTATTGCCTTTAAAGTTTCTGCTCAAACTCTGTTACTATGATGACAATGACCTCTGCATAAAGCAGAACTTGTCTGGATTTCTCTCATGTTTTTAATTTTTTTAATAACTGTTAGGTGTCTCTCAAAACTAATTTAGGAATAAATAAATTTAGAATCTGAAAGAACAGAATTATACCTGAAAAAGAAACTTTTCTAGAGAATATAGATGTGGGATGCAATAGTTTATATAAAAAGTACCTCAGGATATGGTGGCATGCGGAACTTTATCAAACTAGTTTGTGGACTGGTGAACACATTCAAGCATGACAAATTGAAGTATTAAAGAGCAGTTAAAAATATTTGACAGATATCCTCTCTCTCCCTGTTCAGGTTCTACCATTAGTATTGCAAGAAATAAGGCTAAGATCTGCCTCCAGGGTAACCCTCTTATTTTTAAGAGTAGTTCTTTCAACCTTACCTACTCAATTCTCTCATTTTTATTACATGGATAACCCAAATTTACTCTCCTATGTAAACTTTATTACTGGTTAAATGTTCTCTCTGATCCATCTTTAATCCTATCCTTCACTCATTCTGTCAATGTGATCAAGTTATGTACTAGTTTTTTTTTTTACAAGAAATTAATGTTGCACATTTCTTATTTCTCTTAATAAGTATCTTATCATAATTAAAAATAGGAGAGGATTTCCACCAATCAATACTTATTTATTGTATATATTAAACTACAGGACCGGTTTCGACCTCATATTCAAGGTCATCTTCAGCTGAACCATACATACATATTTATATAATGAAGCTTTGATTAAGATTGTGGTGTTGAAGGAATGCCATATGATGATGATGTACATTTAGTCACATACAAATGGGGCACGTCTTAGCGTGAACTGGCGTATATGTCATTCTGTACAATATTGCAACTGTATGTCTAAAATGTTGAAGGACTTAAAACTAGTGTATAAAACACGTCTTTTCCTAAACTAACTTATATATATGTACAAGATAAAAACAATATATAAAAACACTTCATGCATATGAACATTCGTTCTTGCTTGGTGGTCAATACATCGACTAACTTCCGTATTTAAGTCTTATTCACAGTTGTACACTTCAGCTGCTATTCTTAGAGTTTGTAAAATTGCATGGATAAAAGTTTTGTCTTCCTGTGCGTATGTGAGATAAAACACGTTCAATTTTAAAAAGGTGCCAAATGTATGGATGAAATTCAAGTAAAATATGTTCAGCTCTGCTGTGTGTGTTGCCCTTTTATTAGAACCAATTCATGTTGTCTTTTTGGCGTCCGTAAGTTTGGATGACATTGGTTTCAAAGTAGTGGCTCCTTTCCTATTTGTAGCTGTGCAATGATGTTACTCGCATGTCAAACACAACTCAGCTACACCAACAACAATACAAGCTCGCATGTCAAACACAACTCAGCTACACCAACAACAATAAACATAACATCATTGCACAGCTACAAATGGGAAAGGAGCCACTACTTTGAAACCAATGTCATCCAAACTTACGGACGCCAAAAAGACAACATGAATTGGTTCTAATAAAAGGGCAACACACACAGCAGAGCTGAACATATTTTACTTGAATTTCATCCATACATTTGGCACCTTTTTAAAAATGAACGTGTTTTATCTCACATACGCACAGGAAGACAAAACTTTTATCCATGCAATTTTACAAACTCTAAGAATAGCAGCTGAAGTGTACAACTGTGAATAAGACTTAAATACGGAAGTTAGTCGATGTATTGACCACCAAGCAAGAACGAATGTTCATATGCATGAAGTGTTTTTATCTTGTACATATATATAAGTTAGTTTAGGAAAAGACGTGTTTTATACACTAGTTTTAAGACCTTCAACATTTTAGACATACAGTTGCAATATTGTACAGAATGACATATACGCCAGTTCACGCTAAGACGTGCCCCATTTGTATGTAACTAAATGTACATCATCATCATATGGCATTCCTTCAACACCACAATCTTAATCAAAGCTTCATTATATAAATATGTATGTATGGTTCAGCTGAAGATGACCTTGAATATGAGGTCGAAACCGGTCCTGTAGTTTAATATATACAATAAATAAGTATTGATTGGTGGAAATCCTCTCCTATTTTTAATTGTGCAATTGTCAATACGGAAATGAAGATTATAGATTACGATATCTTATCATATTCTTAAAAATTACAAAATAATATTGTAAAACTTTATCTACACAATTAAGAAACTACAATTTGGGCCCTTCATGATTTGGAAGGTTTGATGCAAGTTACTGTATGATCCCGAATACCACCCGCCACCGAATAAGACCCGCACCCTAAATTTGAGACGGCAAAATGCGGAAAAATATCAAAAATCAAATAACTTACATACCTATTTAATTTTCTTCAAATATACCACAAATATAAATTGAAACAGCTTACAGTTAATGAAATCATCACAAAAATCATAAATAAAATCGGTCCAATACTCAGATCATTCACAATTCTCCGTCATCATCTGAGGTTTCACCATAGGAACTTTCGTCGCTGGCACCTTTCCACAAATAGTCGTCCTCACTACTGTCCACTGAATTTGAAATTCCACATTTCGTTAAAGCTTTTGGACACTAGATTGTTGGAAATGCGTGTCCACGCAGTCTTGATCCTGCAGCATATTAGTCCCACTTCAGGCCTCTTCACTCGTCCGGTTGGTGTTAACGCGTGATCACCATCAGACATCCATTCGGTGTACAACTGTTTCATTGCAGTTTTGAAAGGCCAGTTCACGCACACATCTAATGGCTGTGGAATAGAAATGAGTCCTTCAGGAATTATTGCAAGATCGGTGTTTCCTTTTCTCATCATATCTTTTCCGGCGTCAGTTGTATGTCCTTGGTAACTGTCCAACACAAGCATGTTTTGTTTTTGTAACAAAGCTCCCGGGTGACATTGCCAAGCACACTTCACCCAGTCCTCAACTAACGCTCTGTCCATCCAGCCGGACTCATGTGTTCTAACAATAACACTGGACAGCAAGTTTCCTTTTGGAAGTGTTTTCCTTTTCAGAACCACATATGTAGGGAGTTTAGTTCCATCCGCTAATATGCACAACATTACCGTGCATCGTTGCTTTTCGTTACCACCTGTTCTGATGGTTACACTTTTAGAACCTTTAGTATCCACTGTATTTTCCAATGGCATTTCAAAATAGACAGGTGTCTGGTCAGCATTCCCAATTTGCAACAGCAAATAACAATTTTGCTTCCTCAAATGAATAATGTGACGCTGAAAGGCCGTTAATTTTTCATCATTCGCCCCAGGGAGATGTTGTGAAATAGACGTATGTCTCCGAATGCACAATCCCTTTCTCCGATAAAAGTGGCTTGCAGTAAAACCCTGTGTTTTGAGTTCTTTTGAGATCTCTAGTGCTTTCAATTGACTAATTTCACTGGAAACACCATATCCTATCTCACGTTTTTTTATCACAAATTTGTGGAGTCATTCTTGAATTTCCAGAAACACTGAACTCTGCCCGCAGAATGCTCTGCGATCACAGTTACTTTTTAGAAGTTTTTCCTTCTTCTTCCGCCAATCACAAATACACGATTCATCAATATTGTACTTTCTGCCAGCGGCATGATTTCCGTATATTTAAGGTTCACTTACAACTTAACGTTTCTCACGCACAGTAAATGACCACAGACACTGTTTTGAATCCATCGCTTACTATCGAGACAGCACTTTCATGGGACAGATACGGAACTCAAATGTGAGCGAGGTAGACTTCTGTAACCAACAGTCTTGACTCTCGCAAAGTACGATATCCTACGAGATCAGCTATTCGTGCACCCAGCCTGCCAGCAACACTTGTGAAACAAATGACGATTAAGCATCCAAGCAGCGGCTTTCATATTTACTGCATATTTACCCATATTCTTTGATTTACCGTATTTCATTACCTTACATTTTGCGTTTACATGCCACTGTAACTGTATTGAGAAAAAATTTGATCTTTTTTTCCAGAACGCAACTAACACACAATAAGAGCTGAATGCCCATTTACATGTGGCATATTGAGTACGGTAACCATATTCAAATCTATTTCAATACTCCATGTAAACGTAGTAAATATTTATGAGAATGAACGGCTTGAATATGACCCGCACTCAAGATTTAGAACCAATATTCTGGGGAAAAAATTGTGGGTGGTATTCAGGATTATACGGTATTTATTGCTGAATACCTAGTTAGGAACTGAAATTAGACTGTCTTATTTTTACTACCATCTTAATACAATTAATAACTGAGAAACCAAATCAAAACCCATGGCACTTAAAGCCCTTGAAAGGGCCTTGGCCTGCCCAGCGACTGCTGCTCAGCCTGAAGGCCTGCAGATTACGAGGGGGCATGTGGTCAGCACGACACATCCTCTTAGCCGTTATTCTGGGCTTTCAAGACGGGGGCCGCCATCTCACCGTCAGATAGCTCCTCAATTCTAATTACGTAGGCTGAGTGGACCTTGAACCAGCCCTCAGGTCGAGAGAAAAATCCCTGACCTGGCCAGGAATCGAACCCGGGGCCTCCAGGCGAGAGGCAGGCACACTACCCCTACACCAAGGGGCCGGCTAATCATAGAGAAAGAGTAACTTAAACATTGTATCTGTACAAAACATTACATGCCATTGTTCTTATCATCACTGATGTAATAATATAAGGCTGGCAGATAAGCAGCTGATGGAGGGCAGCAAGCTAATAGTTTGACAATCTCTCACCAGGTTCATATTTAGGCTCCCTACTTCCTCACTTTCTAAATGCACACAGTACATACAAATTAAGTACAGTACCCAATGAACTCTCATTTAAATATCCCTGTGTGTCACACTGGCTCAGATTTAAATCGCAGTGGAGAAGCTGTTTGTGCAGCACAACGGAAAATAGTTTGTACAAAGAGAAGTAGACAAGATATTAACCTGACATTTTGTCAGTAGGTGATTGAATTCATGCACTCACCTACAATAATGTTTTTGTGTGATAGATTTCAAAGCAATCAGGGAGATGTAGTGGAATTTTGCACTTCTTGCACTGCCACATTGTCTCACTTGTTTTCTGCTGCTTTGAGCACACAAAACATTGCTTAGAGGGACTGTTCCTTTTTCAGTACTAAGGATGTGCATGGAAAAATGAGCCCAGTTTCCAGCTTGTAGCCTAAGAGGGGTTGCACTAGGTGAAGGTCGTCCCCGGACCCTGTAATCGGGCAGCTGACATGGTCGCAAGTAACTGTACCGTAGGATGCTAATGAGTTTATTAATAATTTCACCTATTCAATACATCAAAATTTTTAACAATTAGGTATTTATCATTATTACCATAAGAATGTGAGACATATTTCGCCTTTCATAGAAGGCATCATCAGTTACTGTACCTCCTCAAAGTTAAATCAGGTACCTGATTTATATTTAAATTATAATTACTAAGAATTAATATTAACATATTTACAGTAGGACGAAGGCATATAACAGCATCCATCAGCAGAGGACCAACTTGAAATTCTGACACTACACTATTTGAAATGTTAGGAAATGTAATTAGAAAGATTTATATTGACATATTTACAGTAGATGGGAGCAGTCTAAGGAAAAATATACAAGTAATTGGCACCAATGCATAAAACAACAATATCAGTCGTTGGCTGCTGATCATTTGTTGTGACCTCGGTATTAATGTGTATTACAACTTACCGGCCGTTGGCTGTTGATTGCTAGTTGTGTAAGGCACATAACAGCATCCAGTAGCAGTGGTCCAACATGAAACTTTGACACTACACTATTAGAAATGTTAGGAAAAGTAATTACTAAGATTTATATTAACATATTTACATGGGAGCAGTCTAAGGAAATAGAATACAAATGTCCCACACCAATGCATAAAACCATATCTCTGCCGTTGGCTGATGATCACCAGTTGTGACAAGGTAACTACACAGTGTCTAGCAGCAGTGATTTCGTTTCAAAATTCAAATATTACATTGTTTGGAATCCTAGGAAAAACATTCCAGCACTTTGAGAGATACCAAATGAGGCCCCATCTAGGAACAAAGTTGTGAACTGAAAAGGTTACCTGGTTGAAGTCTCAGGTTCAAGAATTTGGCTCTCAATAAGCTAATGGTGAATTTAACTGGCGTAAAATGAAACTTGAATGGAGTGTCTTAAATTATTTAGGCTTAAATTAGGTGTAGTTGAAAAGAAAGGTCAAATAAGCACTCTAGCATTCTAAAAAATGTAATATATTAAACTCAAATTTAGGTGAATGATTCTAAAACCCCACAACAAGTTCTCTTGAAACAACTATTATTATCAAATAATGGCTGCCATTGTTGTCATTCACAATGCACCTATAACTTTTCTTGGTTTTGCCATTAATATTTCATTAAAGTTTCACTGCAAGAGGATTGACAGTTGCTGGACATGAAGTTTTACTAGCACATTTACCCCTACAACGGGACCAGGAGAAGAACTCCTCCTACTTCTAAAGCCATCTTCCAACTTTATATACTCTCCAAGTTCTCTTCCATCTTCTATTTATTGAACGTTTTTGAGAATTTACACAATCTCAGCTTGAGAGGAGTTCTCCTATCTTTAGAAGCTATCGTCATCGGCTGTAACTTGATCCGAGTATATATAACTTCTTCCTGCATAAAGTGAGCAGTTCAACTCAGTTTATGGATGTGTTTGTGATGACTAAACAGACAAATCTTGGCATAAAACATACGCCCGCACAAATCACACTAAATGGATGCAGGAGGGTGGGGTTGTAATTGACAGAGTTTTCTTGCTTGTCGCTTGCCTCTTGATGTCTGCAGCATTCTCTTTCAAACAAGTTGACAGCGGTGGATGTAGTGTTCTACCACAGTTAACGGTCCACAGCACATTATTCCCATGTCTGTACATTTATACCAGTTGTCTTCATGATGTGTTTCAGCTGGTCATTAAAACGCTTAAAAGGGGCTCCATGAACTCCACTGCCAAAGCAAAGTTCACCATAAAGAATTTGGTGGGGAAGCCTGATATCACTCATTCAGTGAACATGGCCTAATCATCTCAATTGATGAGCGATGATTGTTGTTTCAACGCTAAATAGCTGAGCTTTGTCAAGAACTGCAGTGCTCGTCACATGGTCCTCCCACTTGATATTCAAGATGTATCTCATTTTTTGTTGGTGGAAGTGCTTAAGTTTTTTGATATCATGGCAATAGTGTCCAAGTTTCACAGCCATACAGCAGCATAGAAATGACAACTACTTTGTACACCATGAGTTTGGTATGCAGTTTTAGGTCATTATTCATGAAGACTCTGTGCATTAACTGTCTGAATGCTGCATGAATAGCCCTAATTCTTTTATCAACATCTTGTTCACAGGTACACCATTTAGACAAGATACTTACAAGATATGAAAAGTGATATCAACCTGCTCCAGTGTTGTGTCTAAGATGCAGATACTGAACTCAGGAAGAGTTCATACTGGGGCAGGTTGTGCAAGTACTTTTTCTTGCAACAATGGCAAGACCAAAGTGATCACATGCAGTTTTAAAGCAGTTGACTGACTGTTATAGTTCTGCAGATGTTAGAGCAGAAGATCCAGTGTCATGGCATACTGCAGTTCTGTCACCCAGGTAACCAGACTACATCTTTGTGAGCAAAGTCTTGCCGGATTGAAAAGGCCTCCATCAAAATGAAATTTAATCTCCATGCCTAAGTTGTTTGCAGTTGCTACATGCAGCATGGCAGCCATGTACAGTGCAAAGAGTGTAGGAGCAAGCACACAGCCTTGTTTCAATCCATGAGTGATTGGGAATGACTCTGATACTGAGTTACCATGAAGAACCTGCCCAGACATGCCATCATGAAGAGCTTGAACCAATTCCACATAAAGTTCAGGACATTCAAAATGTCTCAATACTTTCCACATAGCAGATCTTGGTACTGAACCAAAGGCTTTTTCCAGATCATAGAAAACTAAAGACAGAGGCTGCTGCTGCTCTGCATTTTTCTTGGAGTTATCTAGCACAGAAGATCATATCTGTTGTGCCTCTGAACATTCAGAAACCACTGTGAGACTCAGGCAAAATCCTCTCTGAGATAACTTGGAGCCAGTTTAATAGGATTCTTGTGAGAATTTTACCTGCAATTGACAAAGCGATATACCATTGTAGTTCCCACATACACTACGATTGCCTTTCTTGAAGATAGTGATGATGGTAGCATTCTTCAAGTCGTCAGGTAGCCTACTTCTCAAGTTTCCCAAATTAAGAGGATGAGTGTGAAAAGTCTAGTCTTCAAGGGTATACCTCCATTTTGTATCAGTTCCAGAGAGATGTTATCAGGACAAGGAGCCTTTCTTGGTCTTAGTTGATTGAGTGCTTTGGTGAAGTCTCTGTATGTGGTTGGAACTGCCATCCATGGTTGTTGGGGCTGCTGTGAGACATTATGAAGAAAGTCCTCAGTGACATTGGAGGCATGATTTAGAAGTGCAGAGAAATGTTCCTTCCAATGCTCTAAAATTTCTCCATTATCAGTTAAAATGATGGAGTTGTCAGCAATCTTCAATGACCCCGATGAAGATCTAATTGGCAACTTAGGCATGGAGATTAAATTTTGTTTTGATGGAGACCTTTTCAATCCGGCAAGACTTCGCTCACAAAGATGTACTCTAGTTGCCTGGTTGACAGAACTTCAGTATGTCGATGACACTGGATCTCCTGCTCTAACACCTGCAGAACTATAACAGTCAGTCAACTGCTTTAAAACTGCATGTGATCGCTTTGGTCTTGCCAAAATAGAAGTTTTTCAGGGCATCAAATAGTATTTGCAGTTCCTCAGCTTTTTGTTGCCACCTTATTCTTGATTTCCCTAATTTTTTGCATGACATCTCCCTTTATGTTCCAAGAAATGTGATTTATTCACATTGCAAGATGGATCTTGAAGATAGGATAGATGGGCTTCCCGTTTGGCATTATCATTCCCTTAATTTCTTCATTATTTTCATCAAACCAGTCTTGTCTTTCTTTTCTTCACAAAACCAATTGTTTCCTCAGCTGACTCAGTGATGACCTTCTGAAACATGGCCCACTCCTGATTTGTACTATCACTGCTGACAGAATGACTAGCCAGTTTATGTGAGATTGCATTTCTGTAATCTGTAGCAATGGATTCAATTTGAAGTTTAGAAGTATTGTATTTCTTTCTGGACAGGTTGTGGATGGATCTTTTTGGTTTGCGACAGATTGAGATTCTGAACCGGAAAATAAAGAGCTTATGATCTGTCCAGCAGTCATCAATGTTTCTCGCGGTCCTTGTAACAAAGACATATTTTTTATCACAATGCCTGTTGATGATATAGTCAAGGATGTGCCAGTGCTTTGAGCAAGGATGCATCCAAGTGGGCTTGTAGCGATTAGGCAGGTGGAACTGAGTATTAGTTATAAAGTCATGTTTAGCACATAAACCAAGGAGTAGTACACCATTGGCATTACAGTTGCCAAGTCCATGTTTTCCCATCACATTGCTTCATTATTGGTGATCTTTACCAACTCTGGCGTTGAAATTGTCAAGTAGTAATAGCTTGTCTTTTAGTGGTACTTTGGTGATGGTAGTGCTCAGCAGGTTGTAGAATTGGCCTTTAGCTTTTACATCAGCATCCAAGGTGGAAGCATATGCGGAGATGAATGTCATAGATTTATTTCCAGAGAGTGGGATTCGTCATAATTCTTTCGCTGACAGCGTTTGGAGTTAGCTGATAATCATTCACCAATGTGGTCTTTACAGCAAATCCAACACCATGAATGCAGTGTTCTCCATCATCATTTCCCTTCCAGAAGAGTGTGTAACCTGAGCTGAATTCTGTAAGTTTACCTTCACTAGACAGTCTGGTTTCACTTAAGGAAGCAATATCAATGTTCATTTGTCCAAGCTTATGGGTGACAAGCGCTGTTCTTCTCTCAAGTCTGTTATTGTTTTTCAAATCAAGTAGGGTTTGAACATTCCAAGTTCCTATAATCAAAGTTTTGGTAATCACTGTTTTTCAACCACATAAGGGGTGACCCACTGGGTGCGGCCTCCCAGCCGGCTGAGAGTATGACTACTGATGTTTAGTCCACATTTTCTAGAGCCTACCCCATGTAGGGTGGGCAGTGGTGATCCTAAATAGGCCTGCCCAAACACAGATGCTGGACCAAATTTCTGAGTAGTCATGGGGTCTCAGAAAGACGACCATCCCACATCTGCAGACAATGTGTAGGTTCGAACTAGAGGCTTCCAGTTTCACCCAAAACCTGTCCCCACCATCCTTATCCCATTGCTGTTGGACTTGAGTTAAAGGGTGTGACAGTAGGGGAAAGTGCTACAAGCGGGATTTTGTTTAAGGTGGATCGCAGCTTGCAAGGAAGTGACCCACACACTATGATCTCGGAACTATACTCTGTGGCACAAATGAAATGTAGCGTGCTGGTTCTAGTACCATCACTGCAATAGACTGCCACAGACTTAAATACCATTGAGTTGCGCCTTCACAGCCAGTCCATCTGGCATGACCTCATCTGCCTCCTCGACCGTTGAGAACCACAAAAAGGAGGTTCCTTCGTCTGATTTGCCGTTGGGCCAAAAACACAAATGATGGGTTCTAGTGTCATTTCCTACACTGAAGGGACCATCACCCCACCCAAAGGGGCTTATCTGCCCAAAGCCGTTGGCCCCTGTGGGTGGTTGAGTTATTTACTGCCGCTCGACACTCGGCGTTAGCAGTTTTTACAGCTGGTTGCCAAGCCACCTAACCCTCCTCCTTTCCAATTTCAGACTTGGGACCGGACAATGGTTGAGTTTTAGCAGCTATATAAGAAATACAACACCAAAATGTTGAAGGGGGAGAGAAGTCTTCCTGATACAGTAATATGTCAACAAATAACCAATGAGTTCTAAGGATGCAATGCTTTCAATGTAATACTGGTCAATTTTAACTGTGGTCACAACTTAGGAGTAGGCCTACTCCTCCATTTTATTTTAAAAATCTTTATGTATTTCCTTCGGCATCAGTTTTCTTGGGACTTCCAACCTGAATATAACTAGATCTCCAACACAATTATTGGACTTCCAATGAGCAACAGTGTGTTTTGTGTATGGTGTACACTCACATGTTTCTATTTACTTCTTTTTGTATATTTTACATATTTTTGAAAATTGAAGACCTGAGTGCAAGAACTAGCTAATAACCAAAAGTTAAGTTCTGAGAAAAACGAGAAAAACATTTAAAACTATATAAATCCTATAATTCATTAAAGGTTTCAGTTTAATGTGAAAGTATATATGAATATACACTACTGTTTCAATTTTTAACCCTCTACTCCATTTAGAAATAATAAAAAAACGAGAAAATGTGTGATGGAATTATCCATTCCTTGCACTCAGATGTTTGAAGGAATGCAAAAACGGGAATAGAAATTGAAGAATGAATGCCATTACATGTTTTAATGTTTTAACTATGAAATATTGAGTTTTAAAGCCCAGTGCATGACATACATAATTATTAAGTAAAATATGGTTGAAAACAGTTTTTAGAACTCGTGGTATGATGCCTCACTTTCAGAGCCATATTCTTCATCCTTGTGTTCACATCTGAGATTGGAATACCATTTCATGTGTGCAGGAGGAATATACTTCTGTGCCAATTTCATCACATCTCTGTACTTCTTGTTATTCAAAGGCAGTGGAGTTTGGTACAACTTGGCGGGATGTAATATTGGAGTACGTTTCGTCTTGAACAGACAAAATTTTGTATGAACAAAAGTGTTTTGACCAGCAGAAACAGACAGCTCTCTCCCTTCATAAACAAATGTATAGTACCTACTTATTCTGAATGATTCAGTACCATTCTTTATTATTTTCTTAAAATATGACACCAAGTGATGTTTAAAATCAAATATCACGTCCTGGTGTACTTTCACCACAGCAAATTTTTGGGAAGCAGATGAAACAATATCATACCATTCCTAAGGGACAAACACATACTCTTTCTTGAGTTTTAGCTTCTCAATCTGTGCGAAGGTACGATCACAGGGCATGAACGAATTTCCACGTTCTGGAAAATGGTGATATATTTTGACAAATCTGCCCGAAGCCGCTAGTGTACTTAATTACTGAACCATCAAAATATTTTTGTCTTGCCCTGCACAGTTGTCAGTAAAAATGCGCAGAGTTTTAATTTCATGCGGAATGTAGTTCTCTACATAATGGCTCTACACCTATTTCTTCATCCTCATCTTCACTCTCAGTTGCATTGTTTCTTGCAGCAAGCTACTTCTTCCTTCTCCACTTCATGCTGAGATCAGGGCGCCTTCTACAACAAAAATATATTGCATTGTTGTGTGTTCAGTGCTCCTACAAAATATATGTCTAAAACTAATATTTATTTAAAGCTTATCTCTGAATATTATGTGAGGTTAAGCCCATGAGGTATGCATCCTGAGCATTCTTATCACTCATTTTGTTTCAATTCCTAAGAATTCCTTCTTTAATATCTTTGGAGAAGTTGGCTGTACATTTTCTCTTACAAAAACAATCTGGAGCAACTGTCTTTACAGGCACAAGTTTCCCTGTTGATATATATTCTTCTCCATTCAAAATATTTCGTTTCCTAACATTCCTTTGCCAGTTATCTTCTTTTCTTGTCCTTTTCTTACTCTTTACTGGAGAGGAATCAGTAGAACTTCGTAGTGGTATCTAAAAATGACAATAATTTATAAAAGCATAAAGTGTGGGCTTCAAACTTCCACATTTATTTGAATATAATATTTTGGTCTAAAATATTGTTGTAGAATACAATGTAACATTAAACTGAATATTCTGTAATATACATTCTATACATTTAGCACTAAAATGCAGCTCTTAATGGAACCTACCTCTGAATTAAAGCTTGCATTTGGAGCACACAATAACTCACTGCATTCAGCCACCTTCCTTACTCTTCTTCAGCACGAGGGCAACTGAGAGCAAGAACTGGATAATTCCGGTTATTATCCAAGTCTTGCACTCAGAAAGGAACCAGTTGAATTTTAAAGGCCACCTAGCGAGAAAAATAGGCACTTTCTGAAATTAACTTCTATAGTAACTGATAGAGGGCAGTTATGGCTACAAATAGAAGTCAAAAGCTAATTTTCGCTAAATGTGGTCATTATCTAGTTCTTGCACTCATGTCTTCAATTATATTTAGTCATCATATAGCTGAACATGTCCTACATCAGATCAAAACATGTACAATACCGTCAGAGATATAATAATTGTATTTTCTTATGACAATATACTGATTTGTATTGAAAAGATGGACAAAGTTGAAGATAATATAAGGCGTGATCAAAAAGTTTCCATTTAAGGACATTGCTGCTGCGGACATGCAACTTAGCGTGACTCTGATGCAGGTATATAAACACAGACATGAAGGCGAAGGGATTGGTGTAGCAGTCCTGTTGAGCCGAGGTGTGTGCGTTAAACGCGGCCATGTGAACTATGACAACGTTATTACCAAATGCGTCCAAACAGGACCAGCATGCTCTTATTCTGTTCTTGGCTGCCAAAGGACAAAACCGGTGGACAACCATTGGGGCCCATGTATGGGGCAGCATGTCCATTGAAAACCACCATTGTGGAATGGTGCACTAAGTTCTGTGCAGGCTGCGTTTTGACACAAGATACCAGTCGATCTGGGAGCCCAGCATCATCCATTATGGACATCAACAAGGAGGCGGTGGATGAGGCGATTAGGGCAGTCCAGTGCATAACCATTCGTGTGCTAGCAAAGGATCTCGACATTAGCTCCGGTAGCGTGGAACACATTATCCAGCAGGAGTTAGGTCACCGGAAGGTCAGCAGCCAGTCGATACCCGAGGCATTGAATGCCAAACAGAAAGCACACTGGATGGCTGTTTGCATGCAGCACATGATGCAATTCAATGTGGAAGGTAACACGGTCCTGGAGCGCACTGTTGCAGGCAATGAAAGCTGGTGCCACCACTGGGAACCAAAATTGAAAGCATCGACAATGCAGTGGTGCCATCCATCGTCCCCTTGTCCCAAGAAGTTCAAAAACCAACCGTCGGCAGGAAAGGTGAAGCTCACCCTGTTCTTTGATTACCGGGGCCCATTGCTGATCGATTTCAAGGAACCTGGTGTCTCTGTTACTGGGGAATGATACTGCACAACACTGGAGAAATGGCAGCAGGCAATTATGGCGAAACATCCACAAAAACTGTGCCAAGGGTTCCTGCTGCTTCATGATAACACCTGTTCCCATACCGCAAAGGTCATCGCACAGAAGGTATGCCAACTCAAGTGAGAGATACTCGAGCACAGCACTATAGTCCTGACCTCTCCCTATGTGATTATCACACCTTCAGTCCCCTCAAAAACGGCCTTGAAGGGTCAATACTTCCTGTCAGATGGGGATGTGCAGCAGGCGGTTATGGACTTCTTCACGCAGCAGGACACAGTGTTTTAGCACATGCGAACCTTCAACCTGGTGCATTGTTGGGATGAACGCCTCAAGGCTCAGGGTGATTCTGCCTGATTGGCATCCTGATTCAGGACTGTACGGCCACCAAACTGAAACTTTTTGATTGCCCCTTATATAAGTATTCATTGTCAATACAGGCTCTAAACATGACATTTATTTCATGCAATTAAATTTTAAAGTTTTTTGAGCTTCTTATTGAACATTTCTGTTATACAGGTTGATATGGCCTGCACAATTTTTTCAATGAAGCTGCCCGAGCTAATGAAGGCACTTTATAAAGGAAGGCATCCAGCGTACACTTCACTAGACGGTCTTATGTTGGTAGCACTGGCTGTGGCTGGACTTCCAATTGGCAACCCATTTTTTTAATGATTTAAAAAGAAATGTGATATCAATATAGAAAATAATGTAGGGATCTCATTGATAAATACAAACTTCACTTTTGTACAAGTTTTGATCGCTCTCACTTTCACTTTCAAATCATTTGATACTGTGGAGACTCACTCACTCTAACACATCACCAAGCATGCCATGGAAGGTCCTGTTGTACTGTCAAAGTAAAACATTTCCATGATGTTTAGGAGAAAGAAATTTGCAATGACATAGAAAAGAGATGTATAAAATGGCATAATATAATGGATCATTACTTGTAGCATCACACGACTAGTGTTCTTCTCTTCTTAGGATGCCATCCCCCTATGAAGGTTAGCGATCTAATTGATTATGATTACTCATGAAACAGTGGCTCAAAAATTTCAATAGAAGTTCATCCACACCAGTGACTCAAGTCTTTAAGCTGGGAATTTCTCCATCTTCCCACAGATGGTTGCCCTTCTGTTTTCCCCTCTATGATGAGTTGGAGATGTTCATATTGTTGACTTCTCATGATGTACCTGAGCTTTTGCTCCTCAATGGTTGTTAGAAGCTCTTTTTAATTTAACAAGTTGAGGATTTCCTGATTGATCTCCCTTTCTACCCAGGATATTCAAAGCATTCTTCTGTAAAAGTACATTTTGAAAGCTTCAATCTGTCTCTCCAGCAAAGGGATGAGCATCCATCCTTCAAAACCATACAGAAGGATAGGGAAAACATAGCATCATAATGTCTGAACTCAGAGCTGAAGGTTAAGGAATACCATAGGGCCTTCATACTGTTGAACAAATCTTTGGCTTGTCCAATCCCGGACAAGATTTCGTTTTTGGGATCACAATGTTCATTGACTATAGACCCAAGTTATTTCAAGCATGATACTTGTTGTGATTAGTGTTACTTTATATATTCTATACCTTAAGGCAACACTCCAGAGATAAAAATATATTTTTACCTAATACATGGATTTTCACAAAACTTTCTGGGAATGTCTTCTACATAAAAGTAGAGATACCACGAACATTTCTTTCATATACAATTTCCAAAGTAATTTTTTTCTTTTAAAATTTTTAATTCAATTTTTTCATGAAATTTAATTAACATGTTAATGAAAATGTGTAATTAGGTAGATAATACTTCTTTTAAAAGCATTACATATCAATTTTTCTGTACATAATTTATATAAGGAGATATGTTGTACTAAAGTTTGTGTAATATTATGTTCTAAAATTTTGGACTTAAAAATCCCTACTACATACATACATACATACATACATACATACATACATACATACATTATCATTATAGACTGTTATGCCTTTCAGCGTTCAGTCTGCAAGCCTCTGAGAATTTACTAAACGTCGCCACAATCCTCGATTTGCAACTAGTGTTGTGGCCTCATTTAGTTCTATACCTCTTATCTTTAAATCGTTAGAAACCGAGTCTAACCATCGTCGTCTTGGTCTCCTTCTACTTCTCTTACCCTCCATAGCAGAGTCCATTATTCTCCTAGGTAACCTATCCTCCTCCATTCGCCTCACATGACCCCACCACCGAAGCCAGTTTATGCGTACAGCTTCATCCATCGAGTTCATCCCTAAATTAGCCTTTATCTCCTCATTCTGAGTACCCTCCTGCCATTGTTCCCACATGTTTGTACCAGCAATCATTCTCGCTACTTTCATGTCTGTTACTTCTAACTTATGAATAAGATATCCTGAGTCCACCCAGCTTTCACTCCCATAAAGCAAAGTTGGTCTGAAAACAGACCAATGTAAAGATAGTTTCATCTGGGAGCTGACTTCCTCCTTACAGAATACTGCTGAACGCAACTGCGAGCTCACTGCATTAGCTTTACGACACCTTGATTCAATCTCACTTACTATATTACCATCCTGGGAGAACACACAACCTAAATACTTGAAATTATCGACCTGTTCTAGCTTTGTATCACCAATCTGACATTCAATTCTGTTGAATTTCTTACCTACTAACATCAATTTAGTCTTCGAGAGGCTAATTTTCATACCATACTCATTGCACCTATTTTCAAGTTCCAAGATATTAGACTGCAGGCTTTCGGCACAGTCTGCTATTAAGACCAAGTTGTCAGCATAGGCCAAACTGCTTACTACATTTCCACCTAACTGAATCCCTCCCTGCCATTTTATACCTTTCAGCAGATGATCCATGTAAACTACGAACAGCAAAGGTGAAAGATTACAGCCTTGTCTAACTCCTGTAAGTACCCTGAACCAAGAACTCA
This sequence comes from Anabrus simplex, assembly GCF_040414725.1. Taxonomy (NCBI): domain Eukaryota; kingdom Metazoa; phylum Arthropoda; class Insecta; order Orthoptera; family Tettigoniidae; genus Anabrus; species Anabrus simplex. The sequence goes on along the minus strand of NC_090265.1, from coordinate 1,176,534,876 downwards.
TTCTACCATCAATTCTCACTGAAGCCCAATTGTCAACATAAATACCTTTGATTGATTTTAATAATCTATCTTTAATTCCATAGTCCCCCAGTATGGCGAACATCTTTTCCCTCGGTACCCTGTCCTATGCTCTCTCTAGATCTACGAAACATAAACACAACTGCCTATTCCTCTCGTGGCATTTTTCAATTACCTGGCGCATACTGAAAATCTGATCCTGACAGCCTCTCTGTGGTCTGAAACCACACTGGTTTTCATCCAACTCCCTCTCAACGACTGATCGCACCCTCCCTTCCAGGATGCCAGTGAATACTTTGCCTGGTATACTAATCAATGAGATACCTTGATAGTTGTTGCAATCCTTCCTGTTCCCTCGCTTATAGATAGGTGCAATCACTGCTTTTGTCCAATCTGAAGGTACCTTACCAACACTCCACACTAATTTTACTACTCTATGAAGCCATTTCATCCCTGCCTTCCCACTGTACTTCACCATTTCAGGTCTAATTTCATCTATTCCTGCTGCCTTATGACAATGGAGTTTATTTACCATCCTTTCCACTTCCTCAAGCATAATTTCACCAACATCCTTTTCCTCCTCCCCATGAGCTTGGCTGTTTGCAACACCACCATGATGATTTCCCTTCACATTGAGAAGATGTTCAAAATATTTCCTCCACCTCTCCAGTGATTCCCTGGGATCTATTATGAGTTCACCTGAATTACTCAAAACACTGTTCATTTCCTTTTTCCCTCCCTTCCTAAGATTCTTTATTACTGTCCATGAAAGGTTTCCCTGCTGCTTGACCTAGCCTTTCCAGGTTATTACCAAAATCTTCCCATGACTTCTTTTTGGATTCAACAACTATTTGTTTCGCTCTGTTTCTTTCATCTACGTACCAGTCCCTGTCTGCCTTGGCCCTTGTTTGGAGCCATTTCTGATAAGCCTTCTTTTTACGTTTACAGGCTGCTCTCACTTCATCATTCCACCAAGATGTTCGCCTTTTCCCATCTTTACACACAGTTGTTCCTAGGCATTCCCTTGCTGTTTCTATTACAGCATCCCTGTATGCCACCCATTCACTTTCTATATCCTGAACCTGCTTACTGTCTACTGTTCGAAACTTCTCACTAATCATATCCATGTACTTCTGTCTAATTTCCTCATCCTGGAGACTTTCTACCCTCATTCGTTTGCAGACAGATTTCACTTTCTCTACCCTAGGCCTAGAGATACTTAGTTCACTACAGATCAGATAGTGGTCTGTATCATCGAAAAATCCGCGAAAAACTCGTACATTCCTAACAGATTTCCTGAATTCAAAGTCTGTTAAGATATAGTCTATTATGGATCTGGTACCCATAGCCTCCCATGTGTAGCGGTGAATAGCCTTATGCTTGAAGAATGTATTCATAACAGCTAAACCCATACTAGCACAGAAGTCCAGCAAACGCTTCCCATTCCCATCCATTCCCATTAGCTTCCATATCTTCCCCACATTTACCAATCACCCTTTCGTATCCTTCAGTTCTATTCCCAACTCTCGCATTGAAATCGCCCATTAGCACTATTCTATCCTTGCTGTTGACCCTGACCACGATGTCACTCAATGCTTTATAAAACTTGTCAACTTCATCCTCATCTGCACCCACACATGGTGAATACACGGACACAATTCTTGTCCTAATTCCTCCCACTGACAAATCTACCCACATCATTCGCTCATTTACGTGCCTAACAGAAACTATGTTGCGTGCAATGGTATTCCTGATAAAGAGCCCTACCCCAGACTCTGCCCTTCCCTTTCTAACACCCGTCAAGTACACTTTATAATCTCCTATCTCTTCCTCATTATCTTCCCTTACCCGAATATCACTTACTCCTAGCACATCCAGATGCATCCTCTTTGCTGACTCAGCCAGTTCTACCTTCTTTCTTCCATAAGCCCCATTAATATTGATAGCTCCCCATCAAATTCCATTTCGTTCGCCAAGTTGTTTCCAAGGAGTCCCTCGCCTGTCAAATGGGAGTGGGACTCCATTACTCCCATAGGTCCGAGGCTTGCTTAAAGTGTTCTGAGCTCGGTAAATTCATGAAGCAGGATGCTGCCCTACTTGCACATAGTCCAAGTGAGGATCTCTCGTCTAACGGGTTATGGACCACCGGTGAATTGTATAGTCCTAGCCGCCTGAGCACAAGGAGGGCCATGACTCAGAATATGTCCGAGATGCCCACTCCCATTCCATAGCAACTGGTATCTGGACTCTCAGGACCACTTACTAGGCCACTCAGCCATTGCCCATGGTTCAAAAATTCCATATGCAGGTTTTTTAATATAGCTGTGACACATATACCATACAAATTTTTCTACATTTGGCAGAATATTATGGGAGAAAATTGGGGTTTAAATGTAAAAATACAGTTGGCAAACAAAGCATTATTACAGTGGTAAATTGTTTGAATTCAGCAGAATAACTTCATGACAAGAAAAAAGAAAATCCTTTCAATTTCAGTCATTAAAAGAATTTCACCAAAATGACCAAAATATCCATTTTTATCTCTGGAGTGTTGCCATAACAGAACATTGATTGAAATTGTTGGACATCCTGGATGTAGGCTAATAATATATCACTGACCCTTCATTGCTACTCAGTTTATCATCAAAATACAGAATAGATTACTGGCATGAGTAGGTAGTATAATTTACTAAATAAAGAACACAAAATTATTATGAATCAAAATCTACACTTACAAGAAAAAATATAAATTCTAGGAATATAATTCAGGTGGTCCATTCCAAAATTTTTCAAATTCATTTATAAAAGAAAAGAGTGTTAAGGGTAGCATTGCCTTCTTGATTAGGTTTGTGATAATTCTATCACAAAAGTAGGCATCAAAAGTTGCCTTTTCCCAAAGAAATCTGTCACCAAAACTAGGCTATTGTTCCATAACTCACCTTGTCCATGGTGCTTGATTTTTCAAAACTCACCTTATACAGTACAATCAGCAAATGGAAAAGGATTATTTTTGCACGTGACTTTATGCTATAATTCATTTATTAGTAGAAATGCGAACAACGTGCATTGCATTATTATTCCGGAGCTAGATCATTAATGGTACACTTCCTTGCTACACAATTCATAATATGGTACCTTCTGCATAATTCTGACGCAGCTTACACATGCAAGTATCATCTCTTGGGTCATAAAATGTTTTGTCCATATATGGTGAAAGCCATGCACTGCCAGTCCTATTCTGATAGGTCGCATCTCGTAGTTTCTGTCCACTCCCGCAACACCATTAGGTCTGTGGAATAGAATGTTTCCCAAATTTCTTCATTTTTCCTCTTTAATTCTTCCAGCAGTTGCTTGTAGCAGTCTGTAGTTGGTAATAGGAATTTTAACCTCAGATCTTTCATGAGGTATGTTTCCTTTGCTAGAGAATAAACTAGTCTCAAAGGAACAAATTTTGAGACCTATGATCCTCTTAAGATATTTTGCTTTTAGTCCTTCTAGTGGTCTCAACTGGCTTGTAGTAAGGTATATCCATATAAACTCCAACCCATAACTGAGTGTTGGGCATATTTTTGCTTCAAATAGTTTCATTACATTACTTAGTGACATCAACATTGGGTCCTGAATTTCATGTATTGCACAAATTGCTGTGACTCTTCTCTCCTTTATGTGCACTGTGAAAGATCTCCCTGTTGGCTGGATCCTTAACCGCAGATACTTCTGAAGCCCCATTGTCCTTTCCTTTATCTATAGATAGTGCTAGTTCCTCCTCAGTGAATCATTCACATTTTTCTAATTCTATCTCTGGAGTTTACTGTAGTCTTGTTTCTCTGATGGTGGTGGTGGTGATTATTGTTTTAAGAGGAAGTACAACTAGGCAACCATCCTCTTGTTTCTCTGAGATAGAATACTTTCCTCATATGTGTTTCCCAGGTCTGCAATGGTATATCTGCAGGGAATCATGGCTGTCATGCTCTTATCACTTTAAGAGGATCATTTTCTATGGCTTTGATCAGTTTGTTGTGTTGATTTTCAAGGAAATCTTTTCTTTTTTAGAAGATTTTTATAATCTCTTCTTCATCATCATTATCTAAAGGCTTTGCCTTGTCGCTGCAACCATTGATCTCTTCTCTCTGCGATCCTTTTCATCTCTCCATAACCTCGGCATCCCATCATCTCAACGACCTCTTCAATGATCTTCTTCCGTGGTTTCCCTCTGCCTTTCTTTCCCATCACCTTGCCTTCGAACAAGTTCTTTATGAAGTCATTATGCCGGAGAATGTGACCAAAAACTGACGCTTTTCTCTTTTTTATCGTTGTTATTAAATGTCTCTGGGTGTTTATTTCTCTAAGTGCTGCTTCATTAGTTTTCTTCTTTCTAGTCGTTTCACGCCCTCCTTCACAGCCATATAGCAGCACACTCCAAATGAATGTTTTGATAAACAATTTCTTTCGTTCATTATCTAAGGATTTATTAATTAAGAGCTGCTTCTTCTCTTCAAAGGCTTTCTTACACAGGGAAATTCTTCTTTTTATTTCCACAGTGCATCTGTTGTCATCGGTAATAACTGATCCTAAGTAGCAGAACTTGTGCACCTGTTTTATTAAAATATTTCCAATTCTGATATGTGCCTCTGGCTTCATTTTAGATTTGCTTACACCATAATATTAGTTTTACTTACATTAATGTTAAGTTGGAAATCTTTTAAGATGGATGTTAATTTGTTGAGCATGATCTGCATGTTCTTCTCATTGTCAGCCAGAAGTGCAATATTGTCGGCAAATCTAATACAGTGTACAGTTGTTCCATTTATTTTGATGCCAGGTGTTTATGATTTAAACATTTTCATGGCCTTTTCAATGTACAGATTAAATAGAAATGACGATAAGGAACACCCCTGTCTTACTCCCTTCCTGATCCTCACCTTGCATACTTTGTCATTACTTTCGATGTTTATTCTTTGATTGATGTAGAGGTTTAGTATTGCTTTTCTGTCTTTCCAGTCCAAATGAATATCCTTCATAATTTTGAACAGTATTTTCCACTGAACATTGTCAAAAGCTTTTTCCAGGTCTACAAAAGCTATATATGTATTTCTGTTAAGCTCTAGTCTTCTCTCCAAGATGGTTTTAAGTGCTATAATAGCTTCTCTCGTTCCTACTCCTTTCCCGAACCCAAACTGATCATCATCTAGATTCTGCTCAATTTTAATTTTGATTCTGTTTTTTAATATGCATGTAAATATTTTTAAACATGTGAAACAAGGCTTAGCATTCTGTAATTGGAGCATTCTGTTGAATCTCCTTTTTTTGTGCAGAAGTACTGCTTTGCTTTCTACAAAATCCTCTGGCATATCTCCGTTTTCATAGCAGTACTTGATGATTTTGAAGAGTTCATCCTTCAGCTTTTTTCCAGAGTTTTTCCACAGTTCAGCAGGCAGTTTGTCTGGTCCAGGAGCTTTTTTCTTTTTCAGCTGTTGCAGTGCTGTTTCGAATTCACTTCTCATTATGGGAGGACCTACTTCATCTTGTGAAAACTGCTCTTGTTTTATGATGTACTCATCTACATTGTCACTTTCTTCTCCATTATACAGATCCTCCAAGTAATCTTTCCACCTCTTCATTACCTCCTCATCTTCTATTAACAGATTTCCTTCCTTATCTTTTATAACACTGGATTTCATTTTAGCCTTGAATTGCAATCTTTTTACTTGATTGTATGCTCTGTCAGCATTTCCGATTTTCATATCATATTCTATGCTTTTACAAATGTCATCCATCCATCTTTCTTTCGCCTCTCGGCACTTCTGTGTAACTAAGTTTTTAGTTTCTTATAGTTTATCATTCCTTCTGGAGTATTTTTCTGGTGTTCTTTATTTCTTTCCTGAATGAGATTTAGTATTTCTTCAGTCATCCAGTTCTTCCTGGGTTCAAGCGTCTTTTTTCCTAGCACTTCATCTGCTGCCGTTGTAAGTGAAGCTTTGACAGCGTCCCAATCTGTTTTGTTGTAGTTGTTGTACATGATCGTGTCAGTCTTTTCTTCGAATGCTGCTTGCGTTAATGGATCATTTAACTTTTCTAGATTCCATTTCTTGCTTCTTGGTTTCCTTAACTTCTTCAGCCTAATTTGACATTTTGCTAATACTGGGATATGGTCGCTGTCGATGTCTAAGCCAGGATAGCTATGGCATGACATTACCTGATTTCTATACCTTCTCTTTACTAGAATGTAGTCAATTTGGTATCTGTTATTATCTCTGAAATCCTTCCACGTGTAACGTCTTCTATTAGGCATATCAAATACAGTGTTCATTATGATCATGTCCTGTTCTTCACAGAAGTCCATCATACGTTCTCCTCTATCATTTGTTCATCCTAGACCGAACCTGCCAGCAACTTTTCTAGTAATATTACTGCCAACCACAGCACTGAAGTCTCCCATTATGATTATGTTATCTTTGTCATTGTTTAGTTTAATTATGTCTTCTATTTTATTATACATTTCCTCAACTTCATCGTCGTCATGTCCAGTAGTAGTTTGGCAGCTATTTTCACCATCATTATTCTATCATCAACGTGATATGTGTTTAGCACGTTGTTTGCCCACTTCTTTCCTAATATTACAGCTACTCCATATTGTCCACCATTTTCATTTCCACTGTACACAATTCTGAATGGGCCACTGTGGAAATCACCTTTGCCAGGCCATCTAGTTTCACATAATCCCAAGATGTCTATTTTGTTTTCGTCCATAATTCGTTTGAGTTCATCTAGTCTTCCAGTTCTTAGCATTGTTCTTGTATTCCATGTCCCTATTTTAATCCCTTCTGTGAACTTCTGAGGTTTTCGCTTGCTGACGACCTGGGATACCTCAGTTACTCCCCTGCCGGATCTTGGTGTCTGAGTACCATGATCAGTAGTATCTAAGTTACAATTTGTACTATCCATGGTTGCTATACTAGGAAAAATAATGTGGTGGTTTCCCATTGCCTTCCACATCACAGTTTTACTGCCAGTCAAGTCTTCCTGACCATGCCAGTAAATTTTCAGTGACAGTCCAGTAGACACCTTAGTGCTGCACTGTGCTGATACTGATAGCGCTGCTTCCACTACCAGGAAGATAGACTCCTCTGCCTTTCCAGCTGTTGGGACATATCCTCATCCACCCTTCAAGCCATTGGTCCTCTGCCATTTCCTGATGGATACAGTACTTTTGTATCCATCTCTTGGCACAGACCAGAGTAAAGTGTAGCTTTCACCGAAGTCCCAGTCTCATCCATGGCTGTGACAATATGGAAGCTGCTGGGGTATGGGTGGTGCTGAGTAATGACATTCAGAGCACGACTAGTTTATCTGAGTGTTATGAAAGGTGTTGCTCATAGGGTCAGTCGTGCTGCAATAGCACTTTCTGACCCAGTGAGGAAAGCAATGGCAAACTACCTCACTCCTCGTTTTGCCTAGTACGCCTCATTCTGGTGCTGCCATTGGTTTTCACGGTTTCCTTATAACCGCATAACTTTTGGTGGTGCTATTTGACCAGCCTCTGGGATGATGAACTAACAGATAATCTCTTCTTATGATACTATATTTTGGAATGCCCAATTGTGTTTGGAGTTATTGTCTTTAATTGGCACCATTAACATGCTGATTCTCTTTCCTAACAGTCTTTGTCGAACCATATCACCTCCCCCTTTTCTTCTCTTTACACTTCTGCATTCCTTAATTGTCTTTTATCCATCTCACAATACTTGCTGTGGCATCCTCCAGTCTTATTTCTTGCACTACTAGTCTAAAGACTTCCAGTTTCTTTGCAGCCAAACTCATTCTTTCCATATTCATTATTCTCCCCAACTTACATTTGCCTTCATAAATCATCATTTTCCTATTATTACTACTACTTATGAGTGTTACTCATATTGTAATGTGTTTTCCAATGAGTGGTTCTTCTATTTTCCCTGACTAGTTCTAGCTGCTGCACACTAAAGCTTCTGATAAAAACTAGGTCTACTGCACTGCCCCCATTATGGCATACATGCCACTGATTTCTATTTACTAGTTCTAAGGCCTTCACTAATCAAATTCAGTAGTTACTTGTCTTGCTTTCCTTGTATTCTTGTCAAGAGCACAATTAAAGTCCCCTGCAAGAATTACTTTTGAAGCACAAGGAATTCAATATTTCATTTAAGCTCATTCACAATGTCTGTTGCATTAGCTCTGGACTAAAGTATACTCCTATACAGCTACTGCCATGTTAAGTTGTTTTCTCATTGCTTTGAATAGAGCTATATTTGGTTTCAGTATACCAGCTACACCCCCTAAGGACCTTTCCTTGTCTTTCTATATTAAATATGTATATTACAACAATATAACATTCTATAACTTACTCACAGTTTATGTCAGTTGTTCTTGAACTGTGTTAGTTTTTCATGCAGTTTTGTGCTCTGAATACAAGAGTATTAGGATGACAGAGAATATTTCTCCTGTTGTGAAATGTAAAGAACGAAGAGTGATCCAAATTCCTGTAGAAAAACTAAGGAGAAAAGAGAGAGGTGATCTATGAATGGTACATCCTAATATTTTATTTGAGAGGTGCCAACTTTAAAATACAGTGAAACCTCATTAATACATTTCTGCTAGAGACAATGTTATTGTGTCTACTTGAAGTATTTTAATTGTGTCTTCATTATTTAATTATTTATAACTTTTTTCTCGTACATCTCAACTTTCTGATCAGAACTCTGAATACACACACCCAAAGGCACAAAGGGTTTCAGTATTTGCAAACTTAATGAGTTTAAAGGTTGTTATTTCACAACTTCCGTTCCAAGATACCGTAGTCGTAAACAATCTTGTTGAAGAAACATAAGTTCTTTGTGATGGATCTCTACAGGAGGGAACAGATTTGAGAGTGTAATGCATTATTAACATGATTAAAAACAACACGGTGATGTTTTGTTCTTGAATTTGGTTCTATTATGAGTGCAGTGTAGTCTATAAAGGAAGATTGTTGATTGATAGGATGCAAAATGTGATAAATAACACTGGGCTGTTCAATTTATTTATGAATATCATTTATTGGTGAAATGTATGTTATTGTACTAATGTATTTTATTGTAACATTATATTCACAAATTTTTCTCTTTTTAAAAAAAAATAAGTTGTGCAAGGTAAAATATATTTTCTCACTGGATGGTCAAACACTCATTTTATCCAAAATAAAAATTTAATTTATTGATGTTCTACTAATTATATTTACAATTCCTGTAAAGGAAGAGCTTTTCCCAAGTACTGAATGATGATCGATAGGTTGTAAAATGTGATAAATCACACTGGACTGTTCAGTTTATTAGTGAATATCATTTATTAGCAAAATGTACTATGTTATTGTACTAGTGTGTTTTTATAACATTAGGCCTATATTCACAACTTTTTCTTTTTTCCTATTTTAAATAAGTTGTGCAAGGTAATATATTTTCTCACTGGATGATCAAAAACTCGTCTTATCCAAAATACAAATTTAATTTATTGACATTCTACTAATTATAATTCCTCAATACGATGGCCCTCTGACCTTGGACTTGAATGCATTGTAATAGAATTAAATACATGAGACTTATATTACAAAAATTACACCTGATTGGTTTTTCTTGAAAAAAATAACTTATTGTAGATAAGAAGACTTTTGTTACAGAGTGCCTCAATTAATTAGTTACAAAATTCAATATGGCATGATTCATTTAGTTGCCCACCTGAAGATATCAAGTCTATAAGGTCTGACACCATGGTTAATGGTTAGGCAGTTCGAATCCTACTGGTGAAAAGAAATCTTGCCATCAGAATGTTGGCCGGCAGAGTGGTAGTATACAATAATTCTAATCACTAGATTGTATGCCAGAAGCTTGGATTCAATTCCAAATCTCTCTGCAGTGCTCATATGAACTGAGGCATATGACACTTGATAGTGATTTGTCTGTTGGATGGAGATATTAAGGATTGAGCAGACCACTTGATGTTATTCAACAGGAGTAGGCTGGATTTCACCCTCTCCCCATCATCATCATCCTTCATCATCATAATCATCTCACATCCAGATGTGCAGGTCACCCATGGGAGTCAAATTGAAAGACTTGCACCAAGTGAGTTGAGCACGTCCTCAGACAGTCCCAGCCCAAAAAGCTATATGCTAAATAATAAATGAAAATTCATTTAATTAAGAAAATATCCTCAGACCACATTAAATTTTATTACCAGGTATGCAGGAAAGAACACAGCATTGCTAAAAGTTTAACGACATAACTTAAAGATTTACATTTCATCTAAGGCAAGTGTTATTACTCTCAGGAATTAGTGCATGCATATACAGAAATTTACTTACTGTTGGAGTGATGACAAATACTGTAAGTTGAACTGTTGAAGACACTCAGTACAAATGATATTATGTTAGATAACTGTCTATAACCCTCTTCAATTTAGTCTGTTGATAAACTTCAGCCATTACTCTGCCTTCCTATAATGACCACTTTTCCTCTGTTGGAAGTCAAACTTTGATGACTGACTAGATTACTATTCTTTTGTCAGAACAACTTTCATGAAACTATAGTATTTAGTCAAATTTTGCACAAAAATGAGGTTCCACAAATTGATGACAACTAGAATGTCTTTTCAAAATTTAGAAATATACAATTTCAGATTGTTGAGAGTATTTATGGTAGTATATGTTTATCTCTGGAGCCTCCATGGCTCAGGTGGCAGCGTGCCGGCCTCTCACCGCTGGGTCCTGTGGTTCAAATCCCGGTCAATCCATGTGAGATTTGTGCTGGACAAAGCGGAGGCAGCACAGGTTTTTCTCCGGGTACTCCGGTTTTCCTGTCATCTTTCATTCCAGCAACACTCTCCAATATAATTTCATTTCATTAATCATTGCCCCAGAGGAGTGCGACAGGCTTCAGCAGCCGGCACAATTCCCATCCTTGCCGCTAGATGGGGGCTTCATTCATTCCATTCCTGACCCGGTCGGATGACTGGAAACAGGCTGTGGATTTACATGTTTATCTTTGTAAAGTTTTAATATCTTTACATCTACTATGGATGGTTCATGGAAGAAGGGTGAGCACTGCTCTGCTTTAGTACACGTTAGAAGCTGAAACTCTGGTTTTTGTGACTAAGAGAATTCCCAATTTTTAGCTAATAATTGAAGATGCTTTACAGCAGCCTTGACCAACACGTCAACAGTGATCACCCTGGCATCATCCTTCATCCTGGCATTATGTTTGATTGATTGTTAAGCATTTTTCTCTTTCCCATTCAGACAAAGACACAAAAGGCATTGCAGGCAATATCAGTGTGATCTTCTCTATGGATAATGCATCTTTTGAGAAGATGATAACTCTTAAATGTGACCTGTTCTTAAAGGCCTATAATTTTGGAAATATGTTTCCCTAGAGAAATATAACAATACTGTAAATTGCTTTAGATCAACATATTTGTGTAGATCTTCATTTTTATACTTGAAACTAATGAAGATCTACATCTGGGAAATTCCTTGAGACTGGTCTTGTCACAGTATATACCTGATTTTGGAAGCTGAGAAGAGAATACAACACAATCTTCTCATTAACATGGTACCTACCTTTAAATGTAACTTGTACTGGTATCTAAACACACTAACTGCCATTTCTTTCCCTGCATTTTAAGTATTAGATTTCTTAAAGTATCTAGTATCAGGGAAATATACCGTATTTACTCGTGTATTAGACCCCCTCGCGTATTAGACCCCCCCTGGCTTTTCGAGACGAAGAAAATGAAAAAAATAAATCTCGCCTATAAGACCCCCAACGTAATTCGTCAGAGAACGATGACGATTCCGCTTCGAAGCGGATACAAGTCTTATTGCAGCACTGATGACATTGCACAAATTTGTGAATAGTTTCGTCCGTACGACCTACGCAATGAAAAACGCGTCAAATCCATGCGTTACGTCTGTGTTTCGTAGTTAAGAAATGTCCACCTCTTTAGCGTAGGTCTACTGCAGCTCTGATGACGTCGCACAGATAGGTGAATAGGCCTAGCTTCGTGTCCGACCCGCACATTGCGAGCATGCATCAGTCATGCTATATGTCTGTGTTTTGTAGTTAATAATGTCCGCCAGCGTAATAGTTAGCACAAGAAGTTCCTGTTTTCCGGGGTCTGACTTCGATTCCCGGTACTGTACTGCCAGAGATTCACGAATGGCAGGAAGGTTGATATGCGGTAAAAGCGGTACATGTAACTCCCCTCCACTGGGGGTGTGTCTAAAAAGAGCTGTACCACCTCGGGATGAGGAAACGAGTTTACTTCAGTTGAGAAATATTCGCGGTTGTTGCTATTTATACAGCAGGCGAGATCATTAACAAAGTGGTCGTTTAACATCTCGTAACTCGGGCCAATATAGGTAAATATTTGGAGAGAAGTAAGTTTAAAACGTGATAAAAGCTATTCAACTAAAACGATTGTTTTACTCGCCAACGTACCTAACAAATAATAATAATTTTATGTCCCCACGTACTTTAAACGATTTTCGGAGACGCCAAACAAAACATGCCCGGGTATACGTTAATAAAAAAAGAGACAACGAACGTACAAAATTAAACATTATGATAATAAAACGCATTACCGCCACACCTGTAGATATCCATAAATACGGCATATTTTCCTGTTTTTTTTTTTTTTTTTTTTTTTTTCATCGAACTTTTGGCACTATCAGGGCGATAATATACGATACCTAACCTAAACAATGTGGTCTGTCTTATCTCATGGACAGCTGTTTACGCAAATGCTGATGTGATAAATGTAGAGAACAAGCATGAAATATACTTAAAAATAAGGGTCTGTGTTTCAACAGCCGCAGTTATCAAAAGAATGTTTCCAGTTACTATGCATTACATTCGGAAGTACAACTCATAACATACGCTACTTATCAGCTGATGGTTTGGCATGCCTTCTACAGCACGACTTTATTCGGAAGGAGTGGCTTCTGCTGCATATACACCAACTGCGAATATCAGAGACCATCTGGGAATAGATTTACACTGTTTAGTAGTGATGTGCGCGAGTGATGCCTGGAATCGCGGTACTCGATTCTTTCGAGTCCAGGCTCGGACTCGCTTCGCTTGCGAAGGCTCGATGATAGCATGACGTCACACGTTCGCTCACTCGCCGGCTCCTAGATGGATGAAGCATGCGTACAAGCGGTCGCTGAGGGTTTATGGGATTGCGACAGCGCGGTACGATATGAAAAAACTGAATGAATGCGCAAAAGGAATAACCTAAATTTGATAATTACTTGAGAACGATAATAATGCCACTTAATACGCATAATAAGATATGAAAATATCCGTTTACGGCGTCTCGCACACACCTCACTGAATATGCCATCTATTCTAATATTGATAATATAGCTTATCTGGCCTTCATAGCCCAACTTGGCCGGTTCGATACTGGTTTATTCCGGTAGTATTTGAAGGTGCTGAAATACGTCAACCTAGTGTCGGTAGAATTATTGGGACGTAAAAAATCTCCCGGGGGACTAAATGCGGTACCTCGGCATCCCCGAAAACCATACAAATGTACGTACTTGGACGTAAAAGTTATAACATTATTATTATTATTATTATTATTATTATTATTATTATTATTATTATTATTATTATTATTATTATTATTATTATTATTATTATTATTTCAAATCCCTGTCACGGTATGTATGTTGTAATTAGTGTATTTTAAACATGTGCTATTTGTAGACTATAGACGGTATTTCTGCACACATTGTATTGCTTCGCTACTGGTAAATTATATTTCATGTAGCCATTATGCATATACACGGGCGTAGATGTGCTAATATGATCGGTAGTATGACAGATTTATTGTAACCATAGCCTATTGCTAACCGCGCCAAAGCCTACAATCGTCCGGGGGAACAGGTGAATTACAGCAGTTTATATGTACATCATACTTTCGGCAGATATAATGTCGGGTATTAAGATGAGGCGTCCAGAATGTGACGTACGTTCACGCAGCAAATCAGCGGACAGAACGTCATTCTGTTCTAGCTAAACAGCTGACAGTTTGTTAGTAAGTCACAACCTTTAGTGCCTATGATGATGATAATAATAATCATAACAATCGAATTATTGACGACCGATGACTGAACAACATCAATCATCAGCAGCAAACATATTGCACTCCACACCACAAAAATATTCTGTGGGTGACCCTGAATGCCGTGCACTCCAGTACAGTAGATTTTAGTTCTAAGGCATGTCCACAGATAGCGACACCAGTATGCTTGGACTCGAGTCTGGAGTCGAGTAATACCGATTCTAAGAGCACATTACTCGATTCTACTCGATTCCGTCGCTAGCCCATCACTACTGTTTAGACTCTATAGTCGGGAACGAAATTATTTTTGAAAGGTTCAAAAAGACGGGACCTCGTATACTCTTGATTGCAGTGCATGGCTCAAAGAGAATGAACAATGAAGCATGGCTGACGCGACTGACGAGAGATAGCAGTGAAGATGACGTCACTTAGAATGCCGACACGCCGGTAGCAAGGCAGAGAAGTTGGCGGCGCAAGGCGATAATTCAAATGAAAGCAGTGATAAAGTTTACTGTGTGGTAGGTCTTCTGCTGAACTGACAGAGACAAATGACTGACCATCAAGTTCTTTTGCATCAATATTTAATTATATGATAACACGATACCCTTATCCCTTTCTTCTATGGGATCGAGTATGAAGTGAGACGAATCTTCGTAGCGAGTTTTTACGGCCGTATGCCCTTCCTGACGTCAGCCTCACCAGAGGAATTAATGAGATTTGAATGACGTGATATGAGTAACTAAAACGGACTTTTATATGTACCGTAGGCCTAAAAGTCGTGTTCACCATTTTTTGTCTTTTTATGTTTAGAAATACTGCCTTCCGATGAAAATAGCCAGTATAACTTAAATACATTTAAAGTTTGTTAAATAATAGTATAGAATGTTTACACGTACAATTTATAGCTCTTTATAACCTAGAAGTCATGTGTTCGCTGCACAAAATTTTGACGTTATCGCATATTGGACCCCCCTTCATTATTTTTGGCTGTAAAAGTGGGGAAAAAAGGGGTCTAATACGCGAGTAAATACTAACTCCTTGAACACATTTTGAAATATTATCATCTATCATGAGCCCCATATAGGAATCAGTCTTAAAATAACTCCCATGGCAATAGGAAATCGTTTGTAAAAATAAAATTGTATAGATTATAAGAAACAAAATCATATACCAGTACTGGACTTACAGACTATCTGCATTATAATATGGCTTATAGCTGTTTAAAAACAAGGAGATGAAGAATAATTGTAGATTGATGTGTGTCTCTCCACAAAATAAAATTCTGTCATCACTTCATGCACAGGATTGGCCAAGTTCTAGATAACTATGGAAATAACCAATCAGTACTGCCAGCATAAGGATTGTTCTAAAATTTTAGCAGCAATAGTTTCCCCATATAGAGATCATGGCATTTATTGGGTTAAAATATTTTGTTATTTGTAGATCTCAGTTGTCATCAGATTTCAAAAAAAGAGAAAGAAAATGCCTGGAAAAATTCTGGGCCCATTTATAAACTACCTGGAAAAGAAAACATATGGTAGCAGTATTATACTTAAAAAAGAGAAACAACTTAATTAAAATGTGTTTCATTCTTGAAAGAACAATAGATTCTTTCAAATCTCACTCTAATATTTAGAAATGTATAAACATTTATGTTTTTGACCTGGCATGGATGAAAATAATAATAATAATAATAATAATAATAATAATAATAATAATAATAATAAAACCTCTAACAGTAAAAATACCATGTGTCATTGACCTAGCCAGGATGGTGTGGGGGGGGACATGGCATAGCAAAGGGTCAACAGATTGGCTAGCTAGCTAGACTAGAACCAAGGACAGAGCAATGGTTTTTTTTTTTTTTTTTTTTTTTTTAACACATCGAATTCTATGCTTGAATGGAGAGAAAAGCAGACTTCATTAAGATAAGTTCCAGATTTGAAGTTCCAGAGTATGAAGCAGTTTTTTTAAAGTACCGTTTTTAAATATGGCCGCTGCAGCACTTTGATCATCGTTCAGAGCATGCGCGCTCAGTACGTACATCTGTAGGCTGGTTACAAATGCCATTACAGAGACATTCGCCTGTATTTATGTTTGGTTGTGTGTATTGAAAATGCCTCTGACAATTAATGGTCCCGCTGAGTGTGAAGTACGCGCTGTGATTCGATTTTTAAATGGAAAAGGCATGAAAGCTGTTGAAATTCATTGGCAGATTAGTGAAGTGTATGGAGAACACACCATGAGCAAAGGAATGGTAAGGAAATGGGTTAGAGCATTTAAAAAAGGCCATACTAATGTCCATGATGAGAAGCATAGTGGGTGACCGTCTGTCAGTACTGAAGACTTGGTGAAAAGAGTTGATGCAAAGGTTCAAGAAAACAGATGCTTTAAGATTTCAGTTATGAGTTGCCTGAAATTTCAAGGAGTGTTCTTTATGAAATTGTGTCTGGATGCTTAGATTATTGGAAGTTGTGCTCAAGCAATCCAAAACAATAGACTTGTCATGCTCACAAGTGAGATTCTTTTGCTTCATGACAATGTGCGATCTCACACGGATAATCGAACCCAAGACATCATCGCTTCATTTGGTTGGGGACAATTTGATCATCCTCCGTATAGTCGTGACCTAGTATCTAGTGACTACCACTTGTTCCTGCACCTGAAGAAGCATTTAGGAAGTCAGTGCCACAACGACGATGATGATGACCTGAAAAGGACCGCGTAGCAGTGGCTGGCGCATCAGGCAGCAGATTACTATGATGATGGAATTCATAAGCTGGCTTCATGATATGAAAAGAACGAAACATTTCACTTTATTTTAATTAAGTTGCTTCTTTTTCAAGTAAAATAATGCTATCATATCATTTCTTTTTCAAGTAGTTTATAAATTTATTACTGAAAATTAGTTTTGGCAGACTGAAGAACCTAACAGTTATAAATTAACAGGAAAAATGTAAATCACACAATTAGTTAAGTTAACCAGGCCTGCTTTAGAGCAAGGTGATTATACGATTTGCTTTGATGATCTTGTTATATTTCTGACCAGATGCTTCTGGTTTGTTACAGGACTCAGCCGAACGGATATGGTGTGCACCAAGTATTGTTACTGTACTTAATTCATTCAGCTCTTGGACTGAATATTACAAAATGTATTGTATTAAGTAGACCTAATATGTAAGTACTGTATAGGTAAATAACATATTTATTTTTCTTATACTGGGTGGTTCACCCACCCCTTGTGATCTAGTTTTATGCAACCTGCCAGATTTACTACAATTCTGAAATACATTGGTCCCTCTCCTTACACTGGGTATATAATGAGATGTGTGGTTACGGACTAGAAAACAGCAGGAATTTTGAGTACCACTATTAATTCATTATGAGTACCCCAAATGAACCCGTAAAACTAGCACATATATGAAGAACATGTAACCTGTAACAGGAGGTGCACACACTCAGACTAGAATTAGGTATTGTATTAGCTGGGAACTTCCCGCTGCATGCCAAGTCTTGCAATAGCTCACTTGGCAAGGGCGCAGTTGGAAATCTGAAGGTGAACAGTGCTTGAGGGTTAGGAGGTTCAAATCCCACTCAAGTTGCAAGGTTGCTTACTTAAGAGTTTCCACAGACTGATTTGTTTATTTAGTCCTTTAAAGGGTCGTTGGCATGTGGTATGGAGCTGGGTTGAAAGAGGCTAAGAAACATGTGACAGGACTTCAGTTATCTATGTTGTTTAATGCAGCACCTTCTCAAACTGATGACCTCTGTGGTTGATACAGAGCTGAGCGGGATGTTGTAAGCACCACCTGTCACTGTGCATCATCTCTGCAGTAATGGATCAACATGCCTCGGTGATGAGCTGTCTAAAGTGACCAGGATTGGCTGGTTCTTGTGCATACACCAGTTGTTTCACATGGCCCCACAGAAAAAGATTCAGGGGCATAAGATCGGGTGATCGGGCAAGCCAGGGGCAGGTCCTTCCCTTCCTATCTATTTATCAGGATATGTCACATGGAGAAGGTTCCAGATGACCACAGCTGCATGCGGTGGAGCGACGTCATATTGAAACCACATCCTGCAGCGGTCAAGGAGTGGCACGTTCCAAGAACAGTGGTAGTTCATCTTGGAGAAACTGCAGATAGCGTTCTCCAATCAGAGGTCCCTCAAAAGAATGGGGACCAATAAGGTGATCACCCATGATACCACACCATATGTTCACGCCCCACTGTACCATAAAGCTGCCTGTCATACCCAGTGTGGATTATCCACACTCCATTAATGCAAATTATGGTGATAACGATTCCATTGCTGTGGAACTGTGCTCCATCCATAAATAAGATGGTCACTATGTAGGAAGGACCAGTATCCACATGTTGCAGGGTCCACTGATCGAATGCCACCTGGGCTTCGAAATCATGAAAATCATGACCATGGAGCTCCTGGTGTAAGTGCAGATGGTATACGTGAAACGGATAATAGACTCCTGGCTGACGTTTGTCTCCTATGCAATGGCCGATGTGCTAGTATGAATGTTATGCGGATAGCATCTAGGTCAACCTCTTCATTGAGAGCAAATGTCGTGGGATGATCTCGAACAGGTCATGTACTTTCTAGGGAAACAGTAGCCTGCAGACGTCTTTCCACACTCCAAAATGTCATGCCTATTAGTTTTCATCTATCCGGATAGCATTCTGGATACAAGTGTTGTGCCTGTTATGCCTTCTGTCTAGCTTCTGCATAGATGAGTATCATATCCACATAAAACAAAGCAAAGCAAAGCAAAGCAAAGCAAAGTCATTTCTGTACAGGCCATGAAGGCCCTTGGAGGGGTGGAAGGTAAAGGCTTCCACTATCTGTAACATCGGCACTTGATGGGGTACCGTGGTTAGCTCTACGCCCGGCTGCCTTCACCCCCAGGAATTAACCTGGTACTCATTTTTGGTGTAGATTGAGTGAACCTCAGGGCCATGTGCACCTCCGGAAGTGGAAATCTTGTTTCTTAAATTTCACGACTTCTTGATGGGGATTTGAACCCATTTCCTTCTGGGCAAACCGAACACGCCTTTACCGCCTCGGCCAGGCAGCCCCTAACATATCCACATACTCGTTGATGAAATACATCATGAGGCAGTGAGTGAATAAGCTTTGTGTCGTGTTGTGTCGTGTCATGTCATGTCATGTAGTGTTGTGACCTGCCTCACAGGTGGGGAGTTCGCGCAGCTACATACCTACCTGCCATCGCATGTTGTTATCATTCCAATGGGGCACACTTTCCCTTACCTGTGTTCTTTGAAGCTTAGAACATGTATGACATAGCTAACAGGTTGCCTGTTTCCTAGCCACAGACCATCACCTCCTCATCCAGGTAATTGGTGGTAAAAAAAAGTACTTATGTGAGATTGAAACCTTTGAGCACTGTCCACTATCAAATCTCCCACCATGTCCTTGATATGTGAACTACTGCAAGGCTTGACATGCACCATGCAGTTCTCGGCCTGCTCCTTGTCTGTGTGTGCACCTCCTGTTGTGAGGTACACGTTCTTCGTATCTGTGCTCATTTTATGGGTTCATTTGAGGTATCTGTAATGAATTAATAATGGTGTTCACAATTCCTGCTGTGTTCTAGCCCATAACCACACATCTCATTATATTATCCCAGTTTTGGAAGAGGAACCGATGTATTTCAGAATTATAACAAAAGTGGTAGGACACATAAAACTAGATCAAAAGGGGCTGGTGGACCATTCAGTATAGTGTACATATTTTATATGAATGATTATTTTTGTAATTGTTCAATTTACTGTAGTAAGTAGTAATAATAAAATAATATTTACAGAAAATCTTTGAAACCTTGAGCAAATGTATCTTGATCTACTTCTTTCTTTTTAATTCAATCAATCACTACTGATCTGCATTTAGGGCAGTCACCCAGGTGGCAGATTCTCTATCTGCTGTTTTCCTAGTCTTTCCTTGAATGACTTCAAAGAAAATGGAAATTTATTAAACATCTCCCTCGGTGAGTTATTCCAATCCCTAACTCCCCTTCCTATAAACAAATATTTGCCCCAATTTGTCCTCTTGAATTCCAACTTTATCTTCATATTGTGATCTTTCCTACTTTTAAAGACACCACTCAAACTTATTCATCTACTAATGTCATTTCACACCATCTATCCACTGACAGCTCGGAACATACCACTTACACATTATAATTCTCGTATTTTGGTCCATATTGAATTGTACATTAAAGTCAAAGAAAATATTAATGTTTATTAAATTCCACATATTCAATACATAAAGAGTAATTTTAATTAAGAATTAAAACTTATGAAGTAAATTATAGGTTTTTTGAGATAAATGTAGTCTATATTTGTAAGTTTAAGAGTGACTTCTTCCTGTAGAAAGTTTTAATTTAGTCTTTAAGCCAGGTTTCTTTGGGTTTGTTTTGGGTTTTTACTTAATAAGGAGATGATCGGTTTTTCCTTGGGACATGTCTCAAGAATCTTGGTACCAATTTTAGTATAAGTTAAGACATTCTTTTAAAAGGCTATGTCTTTAAATTAAACTGCTGATCTTAACTTTTAGGTTGAGATATTTGTTTAACATATAATATACCTGGCTGGCTTTTACATTACACATTATAATTCTCATATTTTGGTCCGTATTGAAATGTACATTTAAGTCAAAGAACATATTAATGTTTATTAAATTCCACCTATTCAATACATAAAGAGTAGTTTTAATTAAGAATTAAAACTTATATGTTAATATATATTAAAATATTAATATATATTAATATTTTCTTTGACTTAACATACCACTTAGTCGAGCAGCTAGTCTTCTTTCACCTAAGTCTTCCCAGCCCAAACTTTGCAACATTTTTGTAACCCTACTCTTTTGTCGGAAATCATCCAAAACAAATCGAGCTGCTTTTTTTGGATTTTCTCCGGTTCTTGAATCAAGTAATCCTGGTGAGGGTCCCATACACTGGAACCATACTCTAATTGGGGTTTTACCAGAGACTTATATGCCCTCTCCTTTATATCCTTACTACAACCCCTAAACACCCTCATAACCATGTGCAGAGATCAGTACCCTTTATTTACAATCCCATTTATGTGATTACCCCAGTGAAGATCTTTCCTTACATTAACACCTAGGTACAGTACTTACAGTGATCCCCATAAGGAACTTTCACCCTATCAACACAGTAATTAAAACTGAGAGGAATAATCCTATTTGTGAAACTCACAACCCTTTATGAAGTCTTAATGTTTACATTTTGAATGTTCTTTCATTTAAAATTTAGATACACTATTCTTTATAAGCCAGTGTCTAGTTTTTTGTCTGAATGTTTAGCATACTGGCTTTCAGCTCAGAGGGCTTCAGATTTGATTCCCTGCCAGACTGGGTTTTTGAACTGTTTATAGTTAATTCCTCTCAGGCTGGGTGTTTGTGTTTGTCTTAATTCTCTTCTCTTCATCTACATAAAACACACCACATTACCAACCACCTCAGACACACACAATAGTAAACACATCCCTTTCCATGGGGTTGGCTTTAGGAAAGACATCTGCCTATAAAACTGGACCAAATCCACACGTGATGACCTCAGTAAATTGGTAAACAAGGCCAGAAAGAATAAAAAGACTCTTTATAGGCCAGACTTCCTTTCTTATATTAAGTTGATATTGATTCATTTTAAGGAACTGGAACTTTGGTAACCTGCTCCTTATTGTTGCATCATTTTGAGGCTAATATCATTATGGTAATCATTTTTTTTTATCATGGCAACTGGTACACATAAAAATTCTGTGATGAAATTGCCTCAAGTGAATGAAAGGGAATTGTTCTATCCAACTTTTTGAATGTCTGTGAAGCCAAATACTCTGTCCTCAGGACAAGTGAGTTAACCAGTGTTTTACCAAACGAGTTGGCCATACGGTTAGGGCCATGTAACTGTAAGCTTGCATGTGGGAGATAGTGGATCATCGGCGGCCCTGAAGATGGTTTTCCGTGGTTTCCCATTTTCACACCAAACAAATGCTGGGGCTGTACCTTATTTAAGGTTATGGTTGTTACCTCCCCAATCATAGCCCTTTCCCATCCTTGCATTGCTGAAAACCTTTGATGTGTTAGTGTAACGTTAATCCAGTAGCAAGAAACACCAACCAAATAAACAAACAAACAAATAAACAAATAAAGATTTTATTGCAGCCAATGGCCATTAATTTTTTTTTACATGACTAGTTACATTAAACAGAATTTCATTAGTCCAATCTGTCTTTTAGTACATGTCACAACATGATATAAGTCACAAGTCTTCTCGCACAGTACACATATACATTCCTTTCTCGGGGTGTGAAAAGTTTTGTTAGCACACACGCAGTGATGGAGACTGTGTGTTACTAATCTAGTCACTATGAAAGTTTAAAAGCAATCTACATGAAAAAGCTATTGTGTTTGTCCAAATTCACTCCTTCAAGACTATGTTATGAGCTGACGAGAGAACTCTTCTATACAGAAGAACTACGACACAAACTAATATTGCCATAAACAGATGCATTCAACCAGTTACAAACAGAGCTGCAAACCAAGAAGGGAGATATATGGGAAACATTTTAACAAATAAAAAAAAACAACCAGTTATAGTTGAATGTACAAGTAAACTTCAGCTTTATGATTATGAATAGATGTGCTTGGAGTGGTCTGTTGGTCAAAGATTCCAGTTTTTGACTCCACTTGTCAGTTACAGTATGACATACCAGTGTGTCAGAAAAATTTTAATACTGAGGGACTGTCATGTCAAAGGATAGAAATTTGTCTGAAGAGATAACCCACAGGACGAATTGTAGAAATATGTCAGATGTACTCTGTGATAGCTGAATAAAGCCAATAGTGAAAAGAACAATATATAAAATCATAGTATGCCCAGCAATGATATATGGTGCTGAAACATGGTCAGTGAAAAAGATCAGGCGAACAAGCTAATATGGCTTACCTGTATTAACCATTTAACTATTTAATAGTTAAATTACTTCTTGAATGATGATAAATAGGTGTTTTAGTCTATTTGGAATTGCCGGTGTGGTATTTATCTCATTCTGTGCTGTAAGAATGAAACTGTACCAAAACTACTGAAAAAACTTACTCTTTAGCTATATTAAAGTTCATTACAGTGTATTTTTCAAAGTTTTCTGGTGTATATTTATGCCTTGTTACAGTCAAGATATTTCTCAGTTGAAAGAATATCCTCTCAATATCACAGGATGTGATCGAGTAATACTTACATGAAGCCATTTCTACTGGTGACAGCCCTAATATAGTGGCTGATGAAGTTCCACTGAAGACATCATTTACTTGTTCCACATTTCCCTAACCTATGTTCCTTTGCAAAATCTATCTACATTTGGTCCTGAAGGCTTTGCCCAATTTAATCCAGGCCAATTCCTGCATTGTACACCATCATCATTACCTTCAGGGGTAAGAGCTCTCTGGACTTTAGCAATAATATGTTTTAGGCGCTTAAATAAGCGTTTTTCACAAAATAGACACTAACAATCAAAATGGGCATTTCTAGGGCATGTGCTTTTTCTTCATCATAATTTGACCCAAAAATATTTTTAACTTTATATGTTTAGCAATTACAAGAACAGTATACATTTTAGGAAATATTCTCATCTTAGTTATAAAACAAAGAGTGTAATCTGTTAAAGTTAAGTGACAAAATAGAAAAAAACCTTATGAAGAGATTTCAGTATATGGATTTGATTAAGAATGGGAAACAGAACATGGACTAGGACATAAAAATGATTTATGAAAGAATGAGTGGTGAAGAAAAATGGAGAGAAATCAAATTGGTCCCTATGAAGTTCCATCTGAGTTGAGCATGATGATGATGATGATGACTATTATTTATGATAATGATTATTATTACTGAAATTTTCCTTCAATTTAATAACACTAAATTGTGAACGGTGTATGATGCATGACGATATTGGGGCTCATGTATCAATTCAGTTATCTTTTCTGAGTAATATGAGGTCATTAAGTAGGTTTGTAACTAATTTTGTTAAAACATTCCCATGTATAGTCCCATAAATAGACTATAACTCCACCCTAGTAATATTAGTATTTTATTTAATTGCATTGAAATCCTAGATCTATAAAATCATAGTATGAGGTATTTAAAATCTTGTACAAAAGAAAATATAGGAGTTATAAAACTGTATTATATTTGTTGTTATCAGTATAAATATTTTATTATTTGAAGCCAAAAGAATTTTCAGTATTTGAAGCAGGAAATCTATTGAACACCTTGAAGCATACAGCTTAGTCGAGCAGCTTGTCTCCATACACCCAGGTCTTCCAAGCCCAATGTTTGCAACATTTTCATAGCTGCTAAGGCGCATATTTTGCTACCTTTAAGGCAGGTCTGATCAATAGCTCTCACCATGGTAAACTATAGTAAGAGCGAATACGATAAGGAGTGGAGTGGACAGCATAAGGTTGAGCTGTTGTATGATCACTTACACTTATCATTGTTTATCGCTGGGTTCTCCTTGCACATACAATAGTATCTCATAGCTTATCTTCATCCCTGTGAAACATACAATAGTGTACCCATAAGAAGAGACAACCAAAACTAGTCACATATGACAAAAACCTCAAAATTGTTGTTTTTGAATTTACTATGGTATATAATTTACCTGTGATCTCCAGAACTGGAGTCTTAGCAGCAGCTTATATGCCCTCTCCCTTACATCCTTACTTCTACCCTTAAATACCCTCATAATCATAAGAGGTCTGTAACTTTTATTCACAACCTCATTAATGATCTTTCCTTATATTAAGATCTAGGTACCTACAGTAATCCTCATGAAGTACTTTCACCCCATCAACACAGTAATTAAAGCTGAGAGGACTTTACCTCTTGGTGAAAATAACCTGATTTTTCACACCATTTACCATAATACCAATGTCTGCTGACATCTCACAACTTTGTAAAGGTCTTTTTACAGTTGCTCTCAATCCTGTAACTTATTTATTACTCTGTACAGAATAACATCATTTGCATAAAGTGTATACATGATTCCAGTCCTTTTCTCATATCATTTATATATTACACTCATGTACATAAAAACTAGAACACCTTGAATGACTAGAGATAGGAAGTTCATATTCACAGGACATGTGCATTTGCATGTTCTGAAGAAATGATTAGCATTAGTGTTTTTGGATGAATCCAGGTTCTGTTTGTTTGAAAACGATGACCGCATTTTGGTTTGCTACAGACAGGGGAAGAGGCAGCGCATTGACTGCACTTGCACAAGACATACAGCGCCAACTCAAGGCCTTATGGTGTAGGGTGTTACTGGGTACAACCACAAATCACAGTTGGTTCGTATCCAGGGCACTGTGTGCAGTTTGAGCTACGTGAATGACATCCTGTGACCAGTAGCCATATCCTTTCTGCATGACACCCCATATGCCAAATTTCTGCAGGACAATGTGCGACCACATGTTGCTGCATGAACATGAGCCTTCTTGTTGTCACAGGATATCAGACTGTTGCCCTGGCCTGCCTAATCACCGGACTTGTTGCCAACCCAATCGAAAATGTGTGGGGCTATGGTGAAACGACGGGTGCAGCGCTGTGACCCAATACCAACCACCAAAGATGAACTGTGGAACCAGGTGAATGCAGCATGGATGGCTATACCCCAGGATGCCATTCGCGCCTTTTACGCGTCGATGCCATCAGGCAGGGAACAAGTTATCAGTGCCCATGGAAGACCCAGTGTCTACTAGGCAGCAGGACACATGCTGAACCTAGGTGACTGAAATGCTAATCGTTTCTGCATAACATACTAATGAACAGGTCCTGTGAATATGATTGACAGATTGAGAGCTCTTTCTTGATTCGGTGGGTGGTGGTGCATGGCCGTTCTTAGTTGGTGGAGCGATTTGTCTGGTTAATTCCGATAACGAACGAGGCTCTAGCCTGCTAAATAGTCGCATCCGGTATCCGTTCGTGCTACCGGCGACAACACATCTTCTTAGAGGGACAGGCGGCTTCTAGCCGCACGAGATTGAGCAATAACAGGTCTGTGATGCCCTTA
Organism: Anabrus simplex; assembly: GCF_040414725.1. Classification (NCBI taxonomy): domain Eukaryota; kingdom Metazoa; phylum Arthropoda; class Insecta; order Orthoptera; family Tettigoniidae; genus Anabrus; species Anabrus simplex. The sequence goes on along the minus strand of NC_090265.1, from coordinate 1,176,508,597 downwards.
GATGTTCTGGGCCGCACGCGTGCTACACTGAAGGAATCAGCATGTCCTCCTAGTCCGAAAGGACCAGGCAACCCGTTGAACCTCCTTCGTGCTAGGGATTGGGGCTTGCAATTGTTCCCCATGAACGAGGAATTCCCAGTAAGCGCGAGTCATAAGCTCGCGTTGATTACGTCCCTGCCCTTTGTACACACCGCCCGTCGCTACTACCGATTGAATGATTTAGTGAGGTCTTCGGACCGGTGCGCGGGATCTGCTTCGCGCAGTTTCCGATGTGTCTGGAAAGATGTCCAAACTTGATTATTTATATTATTATTGCTATTTGCTTTACGTCGCACCGACACAGATAGGTCTTATGGCGACAATGGGACAGGAAGGGCCTAGGAGTGGGAAGGAAGCGGCCATGGCCTTGATTAAGGTACAGCCCCAGCATTTGCCTGGAGTGAAAATGGGAAACCACGGAAAACCATCTTCAGGGCTGCCGACAGTGGGGCTCGAACCCACTATCTCCCGAATACTGGATACTGGCCGCACTTAAGCGACTGCAGCTATCGAGCTCGGTACTTGATTATTTAGAGGAAGTAAAAGTCGTAACAAGGTTTCCGTAGGTGAACCTGCGGAAGGATCATTAGACCTTGCATTGTTGGATGTGCTTGAGAACGGTTGGCTGTTGAGAGAGCTCTTGCATTATTGTAGTGATAAAGTAGTGAAAACCTATTGAAATACCTTAATTTTGTGTATATCTGATTCATTTAGTGCTGTTTATATAGTGGTGTTTAGTGCTTGTTGGTAGAAATTGGGAGTAGTGATATTTATTTAAATTTTGTAACAAGTAATTCAGTTGGTCTTCAGTAAATTACGTTTTCTAGGTTAAGTAGGCTAGCTAGATGTACCTTGTTTCGAATTTAGGTTTAGGAAATACTTTAGGTAATAATATTAACTTAAAAAAAAATATTTGTAAATATCTGTAGGTTTCGTTGGTTGTACTTACAAAGGCAGATTATCATAAGGAATAGTACCGTAACTTCTGCAGCAACTTCTCCGGTATTTCGTATAGATATACGTTCAAACTATCGTGAAGGTAAAAATTTATTACATTAAAAAACACGATACGCCTGTAAACTTCCATTTGAAAAGAAGTTAAAGAGATTACACGGTAATAGTTAACAGTCGTATTGTTATTGATTATTGTCGCTCCTCATATTCAAATATTGCATTGTTGGCTACAGTCGTGAACAATGGGTGTAGTGGTGTAGTCAAGTAAATATAAATAAAAATCAGCTGACCTTGTATTCCATTCATTTGTACTTCTGAGTAGGTAGTTAGTATCCGTAATTTATATTTCGCTCCCTCGATCTTTCATTATTCATGAGCGGTTAGCTAATAATAATAAAGTTCATATATCCCAGTAATTGCAGTTCAAGTCCCTGGAGTAGTAGTAGTTTTGATAGAAATATTTGAAAAATTATTTTAGACAACTTCGTATTTTTCAGTAGGCCTAATTAAGGACACTTTTTTTTTTTCTCCGTCCCGTGGAGTAGGGAAAATAATAGTAATCCACCAGCTGTAATAATCACATAACCACATTTCAGTAGAATTGTAGTGAAGATAAGGTATAATATATTAGATAGTATCTTGCCAGTTATATTTGTGTTTTTCTTCATGTACGGCCATCCTTTTGATACTTAAGCATTTAACCAAACGCAGTGTAGTGTAGTGTAGATACATTGCAGTATAGATACAGTACATTTAGATAGTGTCGTATCTTGCCTGCTATATTCGTGTGCATCTATTAGACTGTAATACTAATAATAATTTGTCTAAGCATTTAGCTTCGTTGGTAATCTTTGAGTACAGTAGTTCTTGCAAATTTCATTTCTATTGTGCTTAGTAGTGACATACGGTACGGTACCGGTATCGTAATTAGGATACGTCTGAAAGTAGTTTAAAAATTACTGTAGTGTACTGTACAGTAGTATACAAGTAATATCCTATTAGAATTTAGTGTGCTTATTTTATTATTGTAAAATATTTGTGTAGTACTGGTGTAGTAGAGGTATCCATAGAAACTCTTACTAAAATACTGTTGTTGTAATTAGGATAGGCTTGATTGCAGTTTGGAATTGTGTAGTTCTTGTGTATTACTTTCGATATGCAGTAATTAACAGCAGTTTTTATCCTGTTAGGGGTTGTAGGATTTAAAAAAATAGAGCACGACTAAGTAGTATTGTAGTGTAGTTGTATATTAATTACCTTATTGTTGTGTACTATCCCAGACAATATATCCCTCTGTTCACTTTTTTTTGCATATAAGTTATTTTATTTTTTAATTTAAAATTTTTTCCCCGTAAAGAATGGCTAAGGAGCGTGAGTGTACTTATTGTGGGTGTGGTGAGGCATTGAGGGGTATGAGGGAGGAGTTGGAAAGTTTGAGGGAGATAATTAGGATTCTCACAGAAGACAGGAAGGAAGATAGGACTCCCTCAAACAATGTACAGGTTACAGTAGGTGTACAAGAGGGAGGGGAAGGAAAGGGAGGAGTTGTAGAAGACAGGTGGTCTAATGTTCTAAGGGGAAGGAGATTGCAGGCTAAGGGCTCTATTCAGGATCAGAATTCAGGACAGGTGTCTGTGCGAAATCGGTACGAGTCACTCCAGGTAGAACAACAGAGGGAAGATGAGGGACAGGGAACTGTTGCTGAGATCCGTGGAAATAGGAGGAAGGGAAAAGGTAGGAAAGGGAAATGTAGAGTAGAGGATAGGAAAAGACAGGTGGAACGGGGCCATGGGAAGGAGAAAAGGGAGGAGGAAGTAGCTTCTGCAGCTATCAGGAAAGATAGGGCTGACCAGGAGGGGAGGGGATCAAATGAGGTGGGTAGGGTTGAGGCTCTGGTCATGGGGGATTCCATCGTTAGACACGTGGGGAAAGTGTGTGGAGGAAAGGGTACCAGGGTAGAATGTTATCCAGGAATTAGGTTGAGGCAGATATTGAGGAAAGTAGAAGAGAGGAAGGAGGGGAAGGAGAAGGTGGTAGTGTTTCAAGTTGGTACCAACAACATAAGGCAAGCTGATATAAGTACCAACATAGTTGGAGATGTGTGGGATCTGGTAAATGCAGCACGGGTGAAGTTTAAGAAAGCGGAGATTGTTATTAGTGGAATACTGTATAGGAGGGATACTGACTGGAGGGTGATTGGGGATTTAAATGAGACTATGGAGTGGGTATGTGGGAAACTGGGAGTGAAATTTCTAGATCCTAATGGGTGGGTAGGAGATAGGGATCTGTGCTTGGATGGCCTTCATTTAAACAGCAGTGGTACGTATAAGTTAGGAAATTTGTTTGGAAGGGTAATAGGGAGGTACATTCAGGGAAACGGGATGGCCTAAGGAGCGGTGATAAGGGAACAGGGAACTGGAAATCAAGTAGGGATGACATAAAATTGTTAGTGTTGAACTGTAGAAGTATTGTAAAGAAAGGAATAGAATTAAATAATTTAATAGATATATATTTACCAGATATTGTATTAGGAGTTGAATTATGGCTGAGAAATGATATAATAGATGCAGAAATTTTCTCACGGCACTGGAGTGTGTATCGTAGAGATAGGATAGGAAAGGTGGGAGGGGGAGTGTTCATTCTGGTGAAAGAAGAATTTGTTAGCTACGAAAAAGTTAAAGATGAGACACATGAAATTCTAGGTGTAAGGCTCATTTCTAAAGATAATAGGCAACTTGATATATTTGGAGTGTACAGATCGGGAAAGGGTAGCACTGACGCGGATTCGGAATTATTTGATAGGATAGTCAGCTATGTGGGAAACGACATGGAAAGAAATGTGATTGTAGCGGGAGACCTGAATTTGCCAGATGTCAATTGGGAAGGAAATGCGAACGACAGGAAGCATGACCAACAAATGGCAAATAAGTTAATATGGGAAGGACAGCTGATTCAGAAAGTGATGGAACCAACCAGAGGGAAAAATATCCTGGATGTCGTGCTGATAAAACCAGATGAGCTCTATAGGGAAACTGAAGTAATAGATGGTATTAGTGATCATGATGCTGTTTTTGTGGTAGTTAAAAATAAATGTGATAGAAAGGAAGGTTTTAAAAGTAGGACTGTTAGGCAGTACCATATGGCTGATAAAGCAGGCATGAGGCAGTTTCTAAAAAGTAACTATGATCGGTGGAAAACGGTAAATAAAAATGTAAACAGAGTCTGGGATGGGTTTAAAGAATTTGTTGAGGAATGCGAAAACAGGTTTGTACCTTTAAGGGTGGTAAGGAATGGTAAAGACCCACCTTATTATAATAGAGAAAAAAAGAGACTAAGAAGGAGGTGCAGACTGGAAAGAAATAGAGTTAGAAATGGCTGTGGAAGTAAGGGGAAATTGAAGGAACTTACTAGAAAATTGAATCTAGCAAAGAAGGCAGCTAAGGATAACATGATGGCAAGCATAATTGGTAGTCATACAAATTTTAGTGAAAAATGGAAGGGTATGTATAGGTATTTTAAGGCAGAAACAGGTTCCAAGAAGGACATTCCAGGAATAATTAATGAACAAGGGGAGTGTGTATGTGAGGATCTTCAAAAGGCAGAAGTATCAGTCAGCAGTATGTAAAGATTGTTGGTTACAAGGATAATGTCGAGATAGAAGAGGAGACTAAGGCCAAAGAAGTAATAAAATTTACATATGATGACAATGACATTTACAATAAGATACAAAAGTTGAAAACTAGAAAAGCGACTGGAATTGATCAGATTTCTGGGGATATACTAAAGACAATGGGTTGGAATATAGTACCATATCTGAAGTACTTATTTGATTATTGTTTGGTTGGAGGAGCTATACCAGATGAATGGAGAGTTGCTATAGTAGCCCCTGTGTATAAAGGAAAGGGTGATAAACATAAAGCTGAAAATTACAGGCCAGTAAGTTTGACATGCATTGTATGTAAGCTTTGGGAAGGCATTCTTTCTGATTATATTAGACATGTTTGTGAAATTAATAACTGGTTCGATAGAAGGCAATTCGGTTTTAGGAATGGTTATTCCACTGAAGCTCAACTTGTAGGATTCCAGCAAGAAATAGCAGATATCTTGGATTCTGGAGGTCAAATGGACTGTGTTGCGATTGACATGTCTAAAGCATTTGATAGGGTGGATCATGGGAGACTACTGGCAAAAATGAGTGCAATTGGACTAGACAAAAGAGTGACTGAATGGTTTGCTATATTTCTAGAAAATAGATCTCAGAGAGTTAGAGTAGGTGAAGCTTTGTCTGACCCTGTAATAGTTGAGAGGGGAGTTCCTCAGGGCAGTGTTATCGGACCTTTATGTTTTCTTATATATATAAATGATATGAGTAAAGGAGTGGAATCGGAGGTAAGGCTTTTTGCGGATGATGTTATTCTCTATAGAGTGATAAATAAGTTACAAGATTGTGAGCAACTGCAACGTGACCTCGAAAATGTTGTGATATGGACAGCAGGCAATGGTACGTTGATAAACGGTGTTAAAAGTCAGGTTGTGAGTTTCACAAATAGGAAAAGTCCTCTCAGTTTTAATTACTGCGTTGATGGGGTGAAAGTTCCTTTTGAGGATCATTGTAAGTATCTAGGTGTTAATATAAGGAAAGATCTTCATTGGGGTAATCACATAAATGGGATTGTAAATAAAGGGTACCGATCTCTGCACATGGTTATGAGGGTGTTTAGGGGTTGTAGTAAAGATGTAAAGGAGAGTGCATATAAGTCTCTGGTAAGACCCCAACTAGAGTATGGTTCCAGTGTATGGGACCCTCACCAGGATTACCTGATTCAAGAACTGGAAAAAATCCAAAGAAAAGCAGTTCGATTTGTTCTGAGTGATTTCCGACAAAAGAGTAGCGTTACAAAAATGTTGCAATGTTTGGGTTGGGAAGAATTGAGAGAAAGAAGAAGAGCTGCTCGACTAAGTGGTATGTTCTGAGCTGTCAGCGGAGAGATGGCATGGAATGACATTGGTAGACGAATAAGTTTGAATGGCGTTTATAAAAGTAGGAAAGATCACAATATGAAGATTAAGTTGGAACTGAAGAGGACAAACTGGGGCAAATATTCATTTATAGGAAGGGGAGTTAGGGATTGGAATAACTTACCAAGGGAGATGTTCAATACATTTCCAATTTCTTTGAAATCATTTCGGAAAAGGCTAGGAAAGCAACAGATAGGGAATCTGCCACCTGGGCGACTGCCCTATATACAGATCAGTATTGATTGTATTGTACATTCATATTATAACTTTCTATCTCTAGTCTTTCAAGGTGTTCTGTTTTTTTAATGTGTGTGTGTGTGTGTGTGTGTGTGTGTGTGCGTGCGTGCGCACGTGCGTGTCTGTATGTGAAAAATATCAAACACTCCTCTTAATCACTATGGGATGATGTAGTGCTTCACCTCTAATTCAACGAGTATAATTTTCTAAAAATCTAACCACCCATTCAATCACTCTTTTATCCATTTCTTTGGCTGGATAGTCAACATTGAGGCCTTCAGTTTAGAGGATCCCAGGTTCAATTCCCGGCCAGATGGGCAATTTTAATTGCATCTGGTTAATTCTTATGACTTGGGGACTGGGTGTTTGTGTTTGTCCCAACACATTCCTCTTCATATCCACACAACACCACATTACGAACCATCGCAGAAATACACAATAGTGAGTGTATCGTTCCAAACAGGATTGACATCAGGAAGGGCATCTGGTCATAAAATAGGACCAAATCTACATGTTCAACACAGCTTTCACCTGTGACCCCACCAGGGTGTGGGAAAAGCTGTTGAAAAAGAAGATGATTCAATCACTCTTTTGTCTCGTCCAATAGTTCTCATTTTTGTCAATGGTCACCCATGATCTACCCAATCAAAAGCCTTGCATCGGTCAATAGTGATAGAGACCATTTAATTTCCTGAATCTAAAATATCTGCTATATCTTGCTGAAATCTTGCAAGTTGAGCCTCACTGGAATATTTTTCCTAAACATGAACTGCCTTCTATCAGACTGGTTAGTAATTTTGTAAATGTGTCTAATACTCATATAATCAGAAAATGCTTTGCCAGAGCTTAAACACAACACATCTCAAGCCAACAGGCCTGTACTTATCCACTTTACGTTTAACACCCTTTCCTTTGTACAAAGGGGCTACTATAGCAACTCTCCATTCATTCCGTACAGCTCCTTCATGCAAACAGTACTTAAACAAGTACTTCAGGTATGGTACTATATCCCAACCCATTGTCTTTAGTATATCTCCAGAAACCTTATCAACTCCAGCTGCTTTTCTAGTTTTCAACTTTATACTTCCACCTTCTGTAGGCTAAATCCTGACATATATATTCCCCTTGTTGATTAATGATTCCTGAAATGTCCTTACTGGAACCTTTTTGTGCCTTGAAATAAATGCTGTTGAAACTGTTTTAATGTTGAAAACAGTGTACAAAAATGACGCTATGGGAAAAACTCAAGTTTACGAATGGTGGGCTCAGTTTAAAAATGGCGACAGGTTGATTGATGACAAATCTCGTTCTGGACATCCATCAACTGCCCGAATTGATGAAAATTTTGAAAAAATTTGAGAGCTTATGCTCACAGACCATTGACAGACAATTGATCAACTGTCAGAGAATAGTGGGTTATCTTGGAACTCGGTTCAGTGAATTTTAACAGAAGATTTGGGAATGAAAAGGGTTGCTGCCAAGTTTGTTCCTCGGGCTCTGACTGACAATCGAAAAGAACGTCAAGTTGAAACATGTCGCATTTTGAAACAACAGCGTGAAACTGATCCAGATTTTCTGTCAGAGGTCATTACTGGTGGTGAGTCATGGTGCTATGGTTACAACCCAGAAACAAAGCAACAATCAAGCCAGTGGAGGACGTCATTGTCACCCCATCAAAAAAAATGTTGTCAAGTAAAATTGTACAACAGTGTTCATAAAAAAAAAAAAAAAAAAAAAAAAAAAATGTAGCAGACAGGAGACTAGTTCTTCCACCACGACAATGCACCTCCACACACAGCCATCTCTGTTAGACAGTTATTGGCTAAATATGGCATGATTCTGCTGCCCCACGCACCTTACTCACCTGACCTGGCTTCATGTGACTTTTTCTTATTTCCATGCATGAAAAGAGGCATGAAAGGACACCAATTTGACAACATTGAAGAGGTCAAGAAAAAAATGAGCGAGGAACTGTCGGCCATTTCTAAAGATGACTACAAAAATATTTCAAGCAGTGGAAGCACCAGTAGGACAAATTTATCAGTTGTAATGGAGAGTACTTTGAATGGGATAAGGTAGTTTTGTAAAATAATTGAAAATATATAGCTTTTAAAAAATAATTTGTTTTTTTGGTACCCCCTCTTATATACTTCCTTTTTTCACGAAAATTCATATTACTAACAATAATGCTTGCCATGCCCACCATCACCTCATTCGGACCTTGGTTGCTAACGCCTTAAGAGAAAGTCTATATAAATTTCACAAGGAAGTACTTGGACTTGTGTTTGATGGATCCTACAAGCAGATATATATGATAGCCATTCCAGCTGGCTGACTCGTGGTTTTATAATTGACCATACAGTTAGAATTGAGGTCTCTGAAACTCAACCAGTGTATATTCATAAGAGAAGTGTGATGCTTACAAACCCACAATTCCATACTATAAAGCAAAATACAAGTTGACATATATAGAAATATTATGATTGAAGCTGGAAGCACAATAACACACATAATGCATAGTTCTGTAAGCTGATATCTACTCATAAACATGGTGGCCTTGTTAGCTGTTAAGGGTTCTGTTGCTATTTCGAGGAAGCATTCGTATAACTTCATGTGACTGACATATGAAATCTCATTTACAGTTAGACTATAAGATTTGAAATGCTTTGTCTACTGGGCAACCTTTTTTTTTTTTTTTGCTAGGAGTTTTACGTCGCACCGACACAGATAGGTCTTATGGTGACGATGGGATAGGAAAGCCTAGGAGTTGGAAGGAAGCGGCCGTGGCCTTAATTAAGGTACAGCCCCAGCATTTGCCTGGTGTGAAAATGGGAAACCACGGAAAACCATTTTCAGGGCTGCCGATAGTTGCATTCGAACCTACTATCTCCCGGATGCAAGCTCACAGCCACGCGCCTCTATGCGCACGGCCAACTCGCCCGGTACTGGGCAACCTTTATCTAGGGAAAGCTCAATATCATATGCTGTTAACAACAAACACAGCCTGTAAAATTAGAAGAGCTGTGACCCAAGGCTTGACAGCTTTGAAATCTCTCTTGGCTCTTTAAATGGTGAATCATGCCCAGTGCATTTTTGTTCTCAGAACTTACACACTGGAAACAACAATTACATTGCACTTTATTTTCTGGAACTGAAATACTCCCAGCTAAGACTTTCTTTTGGAAGGCATACATGTGTATTAAAATGTCATTCAGTAAATTATGAGCAGAAAGGTATAGATCTTGCCCATCCACAGTAAATCAAAGGCTCAGGATGAAATGAAATTACAGATTCTGCAACCCACCTTGTGGACTAACTGGTAAATCAGACCTACTACCAACTTCCTTCCCACTGGCTTATACATCTACTATTTACTGTGAATGGAAGGCCAGCTGCCTCCTGACTTGTCTGGTTGACCAAGATGTCACAGCATGTTATCGCTGTCAGTACAATGTCAGTATGATGTACGAAGGTTAGTACTTTTCAAGAGGCTCAATAAAAATGAATCTTCTGCAAGACATTCCAAAGTTCTCAGGCTTCACAAGACATGCGCTTTCAGTTTTTATTCCTACTAATAAGTATAGAAGTTTGTACTTAACTGTAAAATTATAGCTAATTTGAAAAGATAAAAAGAAGAATGGAATGTACAAATACAGCCTGTAAAATAGAAGAGTTATGAGCCAAGGCTTGACAGTCTTGAAATATCTTTTGGCTCATCAATAACAAATGGGAAGATTAAATTTGTAAACATCACAGGGAACCCACTCAAACATCACACACAATAGATATAAAATCCTATCACCACACCACACACAAATTAGGAGGATTGAACACAATGATACACAGAGCTACAACCATACCAAAGAACAGAACAGATTTTAACAATGAAATACAAATAGTGGTAGAAAACAACCATCCACCTAACACAGTAGACCATCTATTAAGAAAATAATGGAAAAGACTAAACAAATCCCACTCAAAAATGACAAATATGTAGTTCTGAATTTTGTGAACAAAAACATGTATAAAACAGCTAAAGTATTCAAACACCATGGTTTTAAAATAGTATTCAAAATGAACAACAAATTACAAAAACAAATTTGTAAATGTGATCTAAATAGACAGTTTTTTCAAATCAGGAATATACGAGTTCAAATGACAAGAACCAATTGTAATGCCACATATATCAATCAAACAAACCATTATTTTCACACCAAGTACAAAGAACACAAAAATGCAATTAGACACAACAGACACTCCGCTTTCTGTGAATACATACGTGAAAACATCCACCACTTCAGAGACATCAGCACAGATCTTAAAACCTTACACACTGAAAATAATTGAAAATAATAGAAGAAGGTACTAGAAATATACATCATGAAGAAAGTCAATCAGAATAACTGCAATGATCATACACATCTAAAAGATTCCCCACTCTTTAATCTACCAAAATAAATCACATGATATTAAAGCACAACAATTCTAAGTCCATTAATTATATAATTTGGTAAATCACTAAAGCTCATTAAACAACTCCAAACTCACCAAAATAATGTAAAATATGATAATAATAATAATAATAATAATAAAATTCCATGAATGATGATGATGATGATGATGATGATGATGATGATGATGATGATGATGATAATAATAATACAAGTACAGTTCCATGAAAGGTGATGATGTCACCGGAACATGACTTAATGGACAGTTACCAGTAAACTAGCCAGCCTATTTAACACTCATTAAACAAGCCCTAGAAAAAACAAATTTTAATTACAATAATAACAACAATAATAATAATAATAATAATAATAATAATAATAATAATAATAATAATAATAATAATAATAATAATAATAATAATAATAATAATAAGAAGAAGAAGAAGAAGAAGAAGAAGAAGAAGAAGAAGAAGAAGAAGAAGAAGAAGAAGAAGAAGAAGAAGAAGAGAAGCTACAAGTACAGTTCTGTGAAAGCTAATTATGTCACTGGAGCATGGCGTAATGAAAAGTTACTCTCAAACTAACCAGCTGGCCTCATGCCAATGACAAAGCATTGTACCACCTTGCACTTTTTGCTGGACTAGAAAAGAGAGAGAATGCTGGAGCACTTTGTGAAGATAAGTTCTAACTTTCAAGTAGTACCAGGGTATAAGCAGAATGTTTTTTTCTTTTTTGCTATTTTGCTTTACGTCGCACCAACACAGATTAGGTCTTATGGCGACGATGGGACAGGAAAGGCCTAGGAATGGGAAGGAAGTGGCCATGGCCTTAATTAAGGTACAACCCCAACATTTGCCTGGTGTGAAAATGAGAAACCACGGAAAACCATCTTCAGGGCTGCCAACAGTGGGGTTCGAACCCACTATCTCCCAGATGCGAGCTCACAGCTGCGCGCCCCTGACTGCACAGCCGACTCGCCCAGTTAAGCAGAATGTAAACATAAATGTTTTTACATTTCTTAATAATATTCATCAGCTTATAATATGAAAATGAAAACCTACAACTTGTTTTCCAGTCATTGACCAGGTCAGGGATTTAATGAATGAATCATATATAGGCTATTAGTACAATGGGGTCGCCATTCCCAAAGTGATTTATTAATGACTGATAGATGCTATGAAATGAGAATAGAGAGTGTTGCTGGAAAAGGTGACAGGGAAAACCAGAGTACCCGGAGAAAAACCTCTCCTGCTTCCACTTTGTCCAGCACAAATATCACATGGAGTGACCGGGGTTTGAACCATGGTATCTTCCGGTGAGAGGCCGACGTGCTGCCATCTAAGCCACGGAGGCTCTTCTCATCAGCTTATAATATAATTTTAAAAAATAAAAAGGATGTGATTTGATAGAATTCTGTGATGTTTTCTTCAAGAACAAAATATGTTTTTAATTAATGACATCTTTTTCAGTTATAATCTGTTAATAATAAATGTTTTCTTTTGAAGGTATTTTTTAAATTTATGTTATACAGTTTCAACAGACTGAAGAAACTCAAAGTTATTAAAACAGGAAATAATAAGTATAGAATTAGTTTGACATGAATATTTTCTGGGTTCTATTGGCACTATGAGAACATTTTTTTTCTTGAAACATTATAAGGGAGCAGGAAATGATGAACTGTACTCATGTTATTTTTCTTTCAGTAACTTTGTTTTTAATGGCTACAGTATTACTTTTGCACACGTTCACACACAAATTTTCATGGTCATATAAATAAAATCAAAAGAATTTTTCTTACAATCAGTTTTCATTACAACATATTACATTGTTTGAAGTACGTGCGTTTAGAGGAATTTTTCTGTTTCTTTTCTTAAATATTTCCAATAGACTGTACGAGAAACTTTGAAGGGGAAATATTTCAGTAGGCACAAGAGAGCATGGTGTAGCTATTGTATTACACAGTCTTATGGTAGCAAAGGGAACGCATGAAGTAGTAACCATGTTGCTGGGCCAGATGAGTCTACAAATTCATAAAAGCTGGATGTAAAGTAGTCTGGGTCTTTAAAGCACAGTTTAATGAGCTGAACACCTTAGTGCTCTTGACTTGCAACTGTTTTGTACTTCTCTCTATACATAATGATTAAGGTGCAGTTGAACTAAGAAAACATTAGTATTTATGTTAACATGATGCTTTCACGGCCTGTAGTTGTAGACGTGATATGGGCTTTTGGGCTTATGCCATATGTCAGGAAAACAGGCAATTCTCTGCAAAATGTAGAGAGTTTCACCTTGTTTCCTTGACATGGCATAAGCACAAAAGGCCATATCATGTCTGTTAGAATTTATTTTTCCTAAAACCAAGAATCTTAAAATCATTTTCATGATTTTTTAAAAAAGAAAATTATTTATATCTATCATTTATTAACAAAGTTGTCATGTGCCTCAGTTTTCTGCAACAACTCTATAGATATCTTGTAATTATGCCAGGTCTGGATTTAAAGTTGTGGTGCTATGTTACTGTCAACACTAGCATCTTTATGCATGATAATATTATGCATAAGGTTTGGATGACCTCTATGCAACATTGAAATTTATTATTAATCTAATTATAGATTATAGTGCTTCTTGCAGGAATCCAGGGCTAGTTTTCCTTCATTTGTCTTTGTTTCATAAAACACGTTCAAACACTCTTTTCTTTAGCCTACAGAATGTCAAGAGAATCTCATGGTTTTTAATGGTGGGAGGCCAGGGGAATGAATATCACAAAATGTTCACCATGACTACCTACATAATTTTTAACACTTCATGCTTAATATTTCAACTCAACATGGTCTCTACTTCAAAAAATGTACAATGTATTGCATGGCCAGTTTAAGCCTGGGCAGCCATGACTGATGGGGTCTCTAGTTGCAACTAACTGCGATCGATCAATCTTACATTTCACTGATGTGAGGAATTGTCATTTGCAGAAAGAAGTGCAAACGTTGGATTTTGAATTTGAATGCGTCATTTTCCCCATAATACACTGAAACTTCAAGAAATTACTGATGTAAGCTCCTTTCTAACATGTCTAAAGGAAGGTTGCAATGCAGAGATTCCATGAATGAAAATAACTCATTTATAGAAAGGATTTATTATGAAGATGATTCACCTTAATCTTGATGTGCTGTCCTGATTGAGTTGACAGTTTAGTAGCTCTTAAAATATGTTTGTTTGCTTAGACTCCTCTGTGATAGAATGTATTAGTAATTTTGTGATATTAACATTAACAAATTTCAAAATTTAGTTTAGTGTAAAACTTTCTTCAGCTTGTCTCAGTCATTTCTACGGTTGCTGGATTCTCCCAGGCTCGTTTAGGTTTTGGCCGGGGGTTTAACACCAGATGCCCTTCCTGACACCACGTGATTCTTAAGATGAAAATCTTGACTCAGCATTCGAACATCGGCCATCTGGTCGGAAAGCCAGCAGTTAAGTCACTGAGCTAATCATGCCCCCCATTTAATATAGTAAGCAATCATTTTTATATTAAGCACTAATTTTTAATTATATAATCTTTTGTAACCTAATTTTTATTGGAAAACTTACAGTGTACCACTCAACAGAGCATGGTCATTCATATCTGCAAAGAATTAATACTGCCATTTATGAAAGTTCTCAAACTCAACATCAGGACGTACAAAATTAGAGGTATTAAAGAATATATTTGAGAAGGAAAATAATATTGATGTTTATTGTAATAATAATAACAGCAACAACAATAATCGTATGGCCTCAGCTTCCGTACGCAGACATTTCAATTTGATGTCATCTAAATTATAGTTTAGTTACTTAATTATTGATTACAGATACTGGCCTTAATACAAGAAATAATGGATTGTCCATAAAATCTGGGATATAGCTGGGCACCTTATTGATGGAGGTGTGTCATCCATTCATACTCCATATTATTTACTTTCAGCCAATGAAATGTTAATATTTGCAAGTACCATTGAAAGCTGTGTGATCTGATCTGGTCCAACAACAATGATCACCTTCAACTGTAAGAACTCAGAATAATGTTAAATGTTTAACAACATTATTTTCAATAGTTTCCCATCTTTGATTTATCAGACACAATTTTTTGATCATTTAGATTACATTAAACATTTAACATAGAAAACAGCATTTCCACCTCCTGTTTGCTTTAGTTCAACATTTACCTGCTTTGCTGGGTGAAATGTTGATAATTTTATCCATTTGGCTGTATGTCAGTATAACAAGTGAAATACTAACGCTCATTATCATGGGTACCTAAAAGAACACAATACGCTTGCTATTGGTAGCAGATACCATCTGATGTGATAGGAAAGAGCTAGGAAAGGGAAGTAAGAAACAGCTGTAGCCTTAATTAAGGTTCAGCTCTAATGGAAAGGTAGAATTTAACACTCAAATTGCCAAGTACCATTTCTTCCTTAAAGGCACCCATGCTTAATCATCTGTACAATGTTTTCTCTCTTCACTCATTCTTTAACAGATTTTTGGGCCAAAAATATACAAATATTACATTTTAGTTCATAAATTTACATGTAGTGAACAATTATTAAATATCTAGTAATTATTGTACAGTATTAATAAATATACTACAAAATGCACAACATAATTTATGATGTTGGCAACAGGGATTCTCTTTTCCAATAGATTTACCATCCAAATTATTATTGTATTCTAAAAAGAAATATTCTGTCTTGTTACTTAGCAGTCATGATGATGATTTCAGAGGATCCTCTTTTTACCAACAATATCTATTTAAAACATTCACGATCATTGCTTTTGTTTAGGCTATATACTTTATAAACGTCCTTCATCTTATCTCGGTTATTAGGGGCCGATGACCTTCGATGTTAGGCCCCTTAAAACAACAAGCATCATCATCATTATCCCGGTTATTTTCTGGGATTGCTGGAGCCACTCAGGCTCATTTGATTTTGGTCAGGGATTTAAGACCAGATGCCCTTCCTGACGTCGTGTGATTTTTAAGATGAAAATCTTAACCCAGGATCCAGCGGGATTCGAGCCTCAGCCTTCTGGGTGGGAAGCCAGCAGCTTAGCCACTGAGCCAATCATGCCCCCCTCTCCCTCCCAGGCTATATACTGTACTTTATAGATTTCAATGATTAAAAATCTGTCATAAATGGACTTTATATTGTGTCATGTTGTATCCACATAGCAGAATATTCTCTTTTAATAATGCTGGCCATAAGAAAGTTTGAATAATATTATGTATTTACATATTCATCTATTTGCAGCCAAATGTCTGTATCTTCTAATGTCTTAAAGCTCCTATTTGAAAAAATGACATCTTTGGAAACATCTGTAGAACATTTCAGTTCATTTAATATGATGACAATTTTGATCATTCAACACATCAACACACACATCTCCAAATTGTTTACAGGTAACAAGAGAAACAAATGCCAAGCATTTTGTGCCAAACATACACATGAATAATGCTACCCTACCTACTTTAGGGTATTGAAACTTTCATATCTTCCACAAACAAGACCTCTTGATTTGATATGTGGAGAAACATAAATATGGTCGGCAGATGCAGAGTGTGTCTCGGGCCGTAAGTGGCCACGGCTGGTCCGTGTTTCAACAGCTCTGCACTCTAACCGGCCAACTGAGCAGAGCAGGGGTGGCCATGGCTCTATGCCTCTGTATTCGGGAGACGGGAAAGGACTGGACCTCATGGCTGGCCCCAACCGTCGGCTGTCCTGAGAATGGTTTTCCGTGGTTTTCCATTCTCCTGCACTAAGGCGAATGCTGGGACAGTTCCTAGTACAGGCCACGGCCGCCAACCCCCTCACCTTCTCCGAGCATCTCCTTCACCGTCACAAATCTCCCAGCCTGAGAGATGGCGCCACTGTCTAAGAGGCCTGCCTCCCCATTCAGGGGAGGAATGAAAACATTTTAGTAGTGGTATATAAATATCTGGCACGTACCAAAAGGGGGATAAAGTGGGGCACCAGGGATATCATGGCCCCTGCCTAAATTGTCTTGGAGTTGGAATATGTGGACAGCTAACACAGCTTCACTTCTTTTACACAGTATTTACAGTATAGTGCATCGTTCTTTGTCTCTCTGTTTGGGTTGTGCACATTGCTGAATATAACAAACATCCTTTCCAAACAGAAATGACATTGACTTGTGCCTTCAGTGAAATCAAGCTTGTAAAAAAATCTTGGAGAGCCATATCAGAATTCCAACAGAGTTTTCAAGAACTATTGCCCAGCTGGCTGATTCCCTATTAGTTGTTTACCTAGTCCTTTCTTAAGTTATTTCAATCTTCCTGTAAATGAATATTTGCCTCAATTTGTCCTCTTGAATTTCAAATTTTCTACATACTATGACGTTCCCTACCTTTAAAAGCTGCACTCAAGCTTATTCCTTTACTAATGTCACTTCGTACAATTTTTCTACTACAGATCCACAGGTCTTCTGTCATGTTTCAACTTTTATAACATTCCTTGAAGATCTCATCTCAGCACTGAAAGAATCAACTAAGTTTCATAATGATAGATCCATATTGAACTGTGATT
Organism: Anabrus simplex; assembly: GCF_040414725.1. NCBI lineage: Eukaryota > Metazoa > Arthropoda > Insecta > Orthoptera > Tettigoniidae > Anabrus > Anabrus simplex. The sequence continues at coordinate 1,176,491,319 of NC_090265.1, read as the reverse complement.
AGAGTAAATTAATGTATTATTTGGGTCCACCTTTTCAATACGAAATGTAAAGAGTTTAAATTACATAAATGATTAGGGACTAGTTTCGACCTAGTACTAGGTCATCGTCAGCCTAAAGCAAAATTAAAAACAAATATCAAAGAAATTAAACAATGTAAAGACACGTAAGGTCTCGCAAAAGCGAGATATTGTGCAGCACTATGTTAAAAAATAACTCTCTGAAAGAGATTCATAAAAAGTCCAGTGCACATTAAAAAGATGTTATAGATAAGAATTCTTGAGTTGCTGGATAAGGAGATTAGAATATTCTGACTGCTTTAAGATGCAGGTATCCAAACTGAAGAACCACTGAGCCGAAGTTACGTCGTTTATTTATGAATAAAGTCCAGTGCACCGTATAGCATTAGAAAGTCCAGTGCGCACTAAAAAGATGTTATAGAAAAGAATTCTTGAGTTGTTGGATAAGGAGATTAGAATATGCTGGCTCCTTTAAGATGCTGGTATCCAATTGAAGAACCACTGAGCTGAAGTCACATCGTTTATTTACGATTAAAGACCAGTGCACCGTATAACATTAAAAAGTTGATAGGGATGGAAATTTTTCAGTTGTGGGTCAAGGAATTCAACATATGCTGGCTTCTTAAATTAAATTTGCTGCTGTATATTCGAAGAACAACTGAGATGACGTTACGTAATTTTTTATGATATTCATAGACGTAAAAACACATAGATGCTGGAAAAGCTCTTTAGTTTCTTGGAACTTGAAGGAAGGTAATTGTTGCGTGAGGAGGTTTAAGAATCCAGAGATGCACTATATTATGTTAAAAAATAGAATCCATAAAAAGGTCCAGTGCGCTGTATAAAAGTAACAAGTTGTAAAAGTTATCCTTAAGTTGGTCATGGAAATCAAAAAAGGTTGGTTTTCAAGTGATGCTGCTGTTCATTCAGAGATCAATTGAAATTACAGTAACATTGTCTTCTCAAGATGTTTATAAACTTGAAATAAATGTCGATGCGAAGTAAGATGCTAGAAGAAAGTTCTTCTGTCATAAAGGAATTAATGCGTGTTGTAATAAGCTGCAGAGAGAAATTTAAGAAGTCAGCATATGTTGAATTCCTTGACCCACAACTGAAAAATTTCCATCCCTATCAACTTTTTAATGCTAGACGGTGCACTGGTCTTTAATCGTAAATAAACAATGTGACTTCGGCTCAGTGGTTCTTCAATTTGGATACCTGCATCTTAAAGGAGCCAGCATATTCTAATCTCCTTATCCAGCAACTCAAGAATTCTTTTCTATAACATCTTTTTAGTGTGCACTGGACTTTCTAATGCTATATGGCGCACTGGACTTTATTCATAAATAAACGACGTAACTTTGGCTCATTGATTCTTCAATTTGGATACCTGCATCTTAAAGGAGCCAGCATATTCTAATCTCCTTATCCAGCAACTCAAGAATTCTTATCTATAACATCTTTTTAATGTGCACTGGACTTATGAATCTCTTTCAGAAAGTTATTTTTTAACATATTGCTGCACAATATCTCACTTTTACGAGACCTTACGTGTCTTTATATTGTTTAATTTCTTCGGTATTTGTATTTTAATTTTGCTTTAGGCTGACGATGACGTAGTACTAGGTCGAAACTAGTCCCTAATCATTTATGTAATTTAAACAAGTAACAAGTTGTAAAAGTTATCCTTAAGTTGGTCATGGAAATCAAAAAAGGTTGGTTTTCAAGTGATGCTGCTGTTCATTCAGAGATCAATTGAAATTACAGTAACATTGTCTTCTCAAGATGTTTATAAACTTGAAATAAATGTCGATGCGAAGTATTGAAAAGGTGGACAAATAATACATTAATTTACTGAAAGAATTACTTTTAAAGCAGAGTGGGGTTTATGGAGACTGGGGTAACAGTTGCAGTGCAGAACTCCCTGCAACAGCCATGTATGAACTAGCTGCCTGCTCTTCATCACAGTTCCCCAACATTTTTAATTTGCTCCATATCTTGGTCATCACGCCCGGGACCACAGCAAGAGTAGATGGGAGTTTCTCTATGTTGAGATACCATAAAACTTACTTGAGGATCACCACTGGACAGGACAGGGGCACCAGGTTCACACTCTTGTACATACATATATAGAAGCAACCAACTCTGAAATAATCACTTTCTTTACCAAGTCATATGTCTGGTGCCTTCAGTCAAGTTTAGAGGCGAGTTGATTATTTTATGTTAATTTGCACCATAATATTTCCATTCTGTGTTTGCATGAAAGACTGCTATGGAGCTACTAATCACATCTAATAGATCCTACCTTTATATCTCATTTAAGAATGGTTGAATGTTCAGTGTTCCAATGCTGGTATTTTTTTTTTTTTTTTAGTAAGAAGAGAATTTCATTGAAATAAAATCCAGACATTCTGGGCTCTTTGAGAACCATTTAGAGAGCAAGTTGCGGGGTATGTACCTGGCATGTACAGGGGTACTTGGGAGGATATTGGAAAGAGATTGAAAACTGGAGGGGTTTATATGGGTAGCTTTGATTATGAGTTTAAAATAATGTTAAGCCAATGGCACAATAACTGGGGAAATATTCATTCATGGGAAGTGGGGAAAGAGAATGAAACAGCGTACCAAAGGACATCTTCAACCCTTTCCCAAAAGATGTGCATTCATTCAGATGTAGAATGAGGTCATGTCATCTTGGCAGGAGAAAATAAGAACTCGGCAAGAGACAATATTATGAATAGTATGGTATGTGTGTATATGTATTTTTGTATTTCTTATGATTTTTCCAGCAAAGAATATACTATCCCATTTACAAAATAAATGTCCCGAAATTCCACCACCAGGGAAATAACCAATTTTTAAAATAAATGTTCTGTTTTTCTGAAAGGAAGTGAGACATGTGTCATTATTTATTCTTGCTTTCTCATAAAAATAGGGTTGTAACATGAGAGTTGATGCAGAAATAATACTGTAAAATAAGAGGTAAAAATGATGAATTTAAAGACATTTTAAAAAGATATATTTTACTGTAAGCTTAACCTCCTTTTTCCCCCACTCTAAATTTTACTTAGTGATGAGATACATCTAAAATTATGGAGGTCAGTCAAATAGTTTAAAAATAAAATATATGATTACCTGAAGGATGGTGGACATTACAGTAGATCATTTTGATTTCATTTATTAGTCTTCACCATTTAAAAGCTTCACAAGATATCCTATTGACAATAGAAACATAACCATTTAAATCAGAATAGTATAGTTAATATACTCTATATTGGTACATAACTGTTAAAAGTACCAGTACCATACTGAAAATTTAACAATGAAGGTAAGGGGATGAAAATTATGCTTTATTCATTATTTACCCGAAGAGGGTCAAAAGAATATAAATTTAGAGCAGACTTTCCATAGATGTAATTAAGAATGTGATTGTGTGCATCCAATGAAGGTGGAACAAATTACATGTGAGGTAAGTTGAACTGTATTATGGTCAAGATTTGATCTTCTGTTACCCTAAAAACCTGTCAAACATATTCATGATTTTGTTGGGGCCTAAGATGAATATAAATTCAGTTTGAAAATTGTTACATTAAGCAGAGTTGGAACCAGAACCAGCATCCTGGACACTGGCGCCTAAGCTACTTCATCCCCTCTTATCAATTTCTTTGAAGTTAATACATTTTCAGTGAAGTCAATGTCGGTTATGGTGAAAATGAGAGGATTCAATATTTTTATTAGTGATCATGCTAAAAGTTGTCAAAGGAAAATCATGTAATACACATGGACAGTAGGCTATTTAGATTGAGAATATCCGAGTATCATTGTGAAAGTTCTTTAATCACTGAGTTCAGACTGCATGCCAACAAGTGGACAAAATAAAATGGTCATATAATAACATTCTTCTTTACTAGTGAGGTGTTGCAAAAAGAATCAGTGACATTTTCTATTTTCCATCAAATATTTCATTTACCACTCTTTTCTTTTGCCAGTTATGTAAAAGTAATGTCAGATTATTCAGTTATATAGATATTTTAAATGTACATTAAAAAAGACAGCAAGACTTTACAACCACATATGTTAGCACAAAGTGTAGACAGCTCTAGATATAGGGTACTGAAAGAAAACATTATCAATTTTATAATACAGTTAGTTTTCTATTCCTAGACAATTGACTTGTTTTCCCCTAAAGATTACATCTTCTCAGGCCTTTAAATTGGATTCCTGCTTTGACTGTAGTTTAGTTACATGCCTTTCACATAACAGCAAGTGATCAGTTTTTAAAAAGAGCAATAAATTTTGTTAGATGTCTTAGCCTGTGATGCACTCCCAAAGGAATGGAATCTATTTTTCAAGGAAGAACTAAGGAATCTTCACAAACAATAAATTAAATACTAATGCATACATTCTTCTATGTACAATATACAATCATGAAATTCCATTCTCTTTTTATATATTTTAAAACATTGTTGACTAGGTATAGTTTTCTTTCTTTAGTTTATCCTTACTTTTTAAATTCATACAATAATTCTTTTTATTTTCATACACATTCTGAAATGCATTCTGTGGTTGGCTATACAAGGCTACTCATGATGTACCTTTAGTTATCGATGAACAACTTCATATATACTTATACACAATATAATATCTATGCCCCTCTTTACAGTTATTTCAGGTGTGATGTGGTATTTACGCTCCACACTCTCAACTGGATCATTAGTGCAACCTGTAATATTTACACTTTACTTTTTACAAGTTCTTTTATTTTCTTAATGTTGGTCCATTTTGAATTGCATGGTTATTTCTGATATCTAGTGATGGGTTGTGACTGGAATCGCGAAGAGTCGATTCCATACGCCTGGGGAATCGGGTACCCGATTCCGGAATCGATTCCGAGGAACTAGTAGCACCATCTATGATGCAGATGCGTAAACACGTGCAGCACGAATGTTTTATGTAAAACCTGTGAGTTCGTTTTGGTATAACCAGGTCACTTTACAAACCATGCCCTGCTCTCATTGTAGCATCCTGGAGTTATATACTCTAATGCGACTGTAATTTTATCAGAAAATATGATTCTCTGTTTGAAACTAATAAAATCACATGGATTGTAAACAAATCAAAACTTGTATGGGGATTATGACATATCAACACTACTATTTAAAATTAAAAAAAACAATTGTACTAAAGAGACAACCTTAATTAATGTTAAGCTGTGATGAAAAAATTTAAAAAATATTGGACCGATGACCTTCGATGTTAGGTCCCTTAAAACAATAAGCAAGCAAAACAAAAATAGTAATTCTAACAGTTTCTCATAATAATATTTAGCAGTAGTATGAAATTTCTTCTTATTCCCCTTCGTTTTCTACCAGTTTTCCCACATCTGTGGGATCGTGGGTGCGAACTGAATAGCACATGTTGATTTGGCCCGGTTTTACAACCGGATGCCCTTCCTGACACCAACCCTCTATGGAGGGATGTAATCACTGTTGCGTGATCCTGGGTTGTTTGGAGTATAGAGTGTTGTCTGAATATGAAGAGGAAAATGTTGGGACAAACATAAACACCCAGTCCTCGGGCCAAAATAACTAATCAGAGGCGATTAAAATCCCCCACCCTGCTGGGAATCGAACTCGGTACCCTCTGAACCGAAGACCTCAACGCTGACCATCCAGCCAATGAGTCGGACAGTAGCACGAAATGTTCATTGCAAATTAAATGTAGCGGAATACAGGTATGCTACGAAACATGTTGTGTACTTATTAAAATGTGACTTAATTCCACAGACTTTATACGTTTATACTAGCAATGTTTGAAAACCCCATTAGAAAAATACAGTATAAGCATAAATAACTATGTCGATTGCTACACCCGGTGTCGAAATGTGTAATGTGATTTCCAGACCATCAGCGTAAATGGTTATTTCATTATTATGTGGCATGATTCAATCGTGACAACCAATAAGACATTTCACTGTATACAAAATAAATAGTAAATGTTGCACGTTCGAATTTGCCCCACTTATATATGGAAGACACCCAGCACACTCTGGTGACGTCATCGGGAACCGATTTCTCGCATGCGACAGTGAGTGCGATCGCGGAGTCGTAGGAACCGATTCTCGCGATTCCAGGAGTCATTCGCGCACATCACTACTGACATCTAATTAGAAGATTCTGGACACATGAAAGGAAAGTCTTTTTCTGTAGTAAATGTTGCCTTGGTTATATGTGAACTGTACCACAATAAATCATAAGCCATCCATAAAAAAGTAATATTCTTTCTGTTTTTACCAGGGTTTTTTTAATTATCCTGTGGGAAATTTGTCAAGGATGGTTAGGGAGTGTTTGAAATGAGACTATGATTTGTGCTTTGTATTTATTTTTTTCATTTGAATTGTCACTTTTAATATGAAGATGTGCCTAATTGACATATTCTATATACAATACCTGAAGGTTTTACTTGCAAAAATGTTATATTTGTAAAAAAATATACAACAATAATGGTGCAGTATGTTTGATTAATTTTAGGAAAATGTTCATAGAGAAATGTGCACATTAGAGACATTGCATTTTGAGTTGGAAAAAAGAATGATTCTCCTGTGTAGGCCTAATAGTTCAAATAGTCTTACTGTAAGTTGTAAATCTTAAAAATGCATAACAGAGTGTACTACCAGTATTTCATATTATGAGGATGCTTTAGAATGATTTCCATCATTATACATTTCCCTATCCAATTATTTTCATGTATTACCGGTAAGTCAGATAAAGAACAGTGGAATACACATTTACTTATAATGGTTATGAATTATTTACAGATTATTTCCTGCTTAAATGCTTCATTTTATAAAATAGTACCTCTCACTTCTTTCTATTATTTACAGTAAGAAACATGTTCATGTTCGAATGCTTTCCCCATCTTTGTAATACGTACCAATAAATAGCTTTTAAATTTTCTAGAACATAAAATCACAGGTGTTATTGTCATAATAAAGAATGTCTTTTACCCTGACTGTAATATTAAAGCATTAAAAACCTTATTGTAAACTAATTTTGAAACATAAAAAAACTGTATATGAAGTTGGATACTAGAAAGTGAAACTTCAATGACTTTGCTCTAAAAATGATGAAGAAAAATGTACTCCAAATTTTGTAAGATTTTCTGTATTGTAGGCCTAATAGTATTCTTCAGGTTGGATAATACAGGCTTAAGTTCAAGACATTTTCATATTAGAGAGGTAATTTAAAATCCCCTAAATGGTCCAAAGGCTTTATGGAAAAAGCTGTTGAATGAATTGCAATCGGATATTTATAGATTCTATGTAACAAATAGACTTTAACATCTGTGGCATAGCATTTTGTCATTATGACTACATTTTCAAGTAAGTAGGGCCTACTTGATATTTGTACAGCAAGTGTCAGCAAGTGTGCTAGAATAGTATATGGTATTGTATTATAACTTCACATTTGATACTGAATACATTAAGCAAATCTCACTGAAATTTAATTGGAAGTTACTATAAATGCTTATTATTCTTTGAAGGATAAAGCCGCAATGAATGTTAATTGTATTGCTACAAAAATGATCTTGATATGAAATACAATTTAATATTAGAGTTCATACATTTCTAATTTTTTATCATGTAAAGACCCAATTCCCCTCGTATACACTATCTTCATAGCAGTTTTTTATTGTTCTTGTTATTAGTAATGAAATTCATTTTCAACATGTATTATAGGCTACAGTTCCACATGTGACATATTACATTTGATGTACAACAGATTTTGACATTCTACTCTTGGCAATTTCTGTTAAGACAACATAAGCATACCAGTATTCAGTAAGATGTAGGGAACAGTTCTCATATCCAAGGTACAATACTACCCTAAAATGATTCAGTCCTCAACAGATGTTCAAAATAGCTTCATCAGTCAAACAATGAAAGTTATTATGAGGTCTGTTTTACCAAGAAAACTTGTTGATCTGTGATCAAAATTTCTAGTTCCAAGAATATTCTCCGAACATTTCAAAATGATGAATGAAAGTTCAAAATGCCAGTTATTAACATTTTCTTATGGATGCAGGGAATATAATTTTATATTACTACAGAGAGCAGGAACCAACAAAATTATGGTGTGCCAAATAAATTAGTCATGATATACATGGCTACTTATTTCTCTGCATGGTTCTAAAGTTCATTTGGAGAAACATATTAATCCTTCCTATAACAAATTACATCTGAATAAAATTAAACATAGATCTGTGAGAGATTTATGGAGCAAGTTCCAATTTGATATATTTAGCAACAATAAACATACCTCTCTCTATATCATTGTTACTCTTTACAGTAAGGCAGTCTGCCAGAAACAATTGTAGATAAGACCCAGCAGAAGATTGTATTTTGAAATGGTTTTGGATAGACAACTTACCTACAGTACAATTTGTATTGCACTTCAGCCAAAACACAAACTATCAATGGATCATGAGATCACAAGTTCTGTCCTCAGACACAATCAGCTGTTAACCTATTTAAAAATGAGTACCACTTATTGAACTTTCCTTTCTTTCCAGTTGTTACATGTATTTTTTAATAATTTGAATTCTTTGTGGGAATTTTTTGTTTGCCGTTCCATTTAGTAGTACTTTAGAGTTAGGAGGGTGGGCTGGCAGAAGAAGGGAGGTTAGCAGTTGCAACTTCCATTCTGCGGACCAGTGGGCTGCTCTGTCAGTCGCGTTCCCTTGGACCCAGCATTCATGAGGTTTGGGTCAGAGTCCAAGCTCTCCGACATCTTATCGCAGATGATATCTACTAACCGTTCAAACACCGCCTGCAAATAAATAATAAATTAAATTAAAAACCAAGGCATTATTTGAGAATTAAGTGAAAGAATCTATAAATTAAAAAAGAAAGAAAAATATTAAATAAGAAAAAGTTAATGCAATTAATTTCATGAAACATATGATGAAGCTACATTTAAGGCAGAATAACTGGTGCATACTACTGAGTCTGAACATTTTCTAAAAATATATGTCGTGAATACTGTTAATTTAATAATTTAATGGAGGTATTGATTAGTGGCAGACCAGAAGGGGGTTATGACCTCAATTTAAGAAGACAAAAACAAAAAAGTATGGTGCAACAGCCCATTAGGGCCTTGCCATACCTAGAAGACTGTTGCCCAGTCAGATGACCTGCAGACACTGGAGTGGCTTTTGGTGAACACGATAAAATCGTGAGCCATATTACTTGGTTTTCTTGACAGGGTGCATGCACCCTCTCATATCGGACAGATGTTCTGTTGGTTTAACGAGACAAAATGGACTCCATTCCAACCCTCAGTTCAGAATTAAAAAATCTGGACTGGGCAGAAATCAAACCTGGAGCTCACCAATCTCAGTTAAGCAACTCTCAATAAACAGACTGTATATAAGAAGTATGCATTTGTTTTTATACATCAATGTAATAAACATAGGAGAAAGGCATACCACTGCTAATGACAGTTGGTCCAATCAATGGCCAGGTTGTGTTATATTTTTGAAAGGGTTTATTATTAGAAAACTGTCTTCAGTCTAACATGTGGATCAGTTGGGTAAGTGGTGTAGTTCAGACCTTTCTGCTGGTAATACTTCATGAAACAGAAATATAGGTTTCGCTAGCTGAAGGTCCGCATACATTAGAGGCATTTCAAATCAAATAGGGCTTGAAGTTATGAATAGTAAGGGTGACCTGGGGCTTATAGTATAATTCTTTTACCCCTCAAAAACTCAAATACCTCCACTACTGGAAAGAGTGTTTGAATGGCTAAGTGTTCAATTGTCCCATGACAGAATATAGACATTAACTGAACTAAATAAGAAAAATTATAAATAGAAGGAAAGACAGATTTATCAAGACAAGATTGTTAAAAATGTCATATTTCACAAAAATAATGTTCTTCCTATTAAAGGATATAGCAGTTATTCAACCAAAGAAACACAGTTGTCAAAAAAACTTTAGAACAACACACTGTATTTTATAGAGAACTTGCTACTAAGCAAGTTTTCGTTGACTGCTGATATCATAGCCAAAGCCATGGACCTCTAGCTTTATGTGGAATTGGAACTGCCATGATATGACTTTGGACTCCTAAACTCCACATTCGTTAGCAGGGTTTCAAACTGTTGTTGACCTCATGAGATGCCAGTGGTAAAGTCACTTAAGTATCATGCCTCTCCCCTGAACTCTTTCTACATCTCTTTCCACACAGATGAACAATTACAGAAGTACAAGAAGATAATATAACAGCTGCTTCACCATTACTGTGCATCTCTGCTCCTATAATCCTTTCTCTGATGAATATCACTGTTTAATGTATTACTGAATTACATACTTCTGCACTGAAAGGCAAAATGTTTGCACATCAGTTTGTAGCAGAACATTTGAGGGACCTATATTGGTTATCTTTCTGTCCATTGTCAAACTCTCATCTCTTTGCTTTTTGCACCATTTGAACTACCTGTGGAATATTATTGGTCTAGACTATAGTTATTTTGTTAAAATTATTGTAAATGGCATCAAACTCCAATGATCTACATCAGGGCCTCTCAGGGTGCATGCGCGTGGTGCATGCACTGTGCACGGTGCAAAAGACGATTTGGCTTGGTTGACCAGAGTGCAGATCCCCCACTCCTCGATTTGGAGCAATAGCGCTTACTCTCTCTTTCCTCACGCCTCTCTCGCTCGCTCCGCCTGTCTCCCGCTGCCCCACTTGCGCCGTAGCGCTCCAAATCCGGGCTGAGTTGAGCCGAGTAGAGCCGAGCTTAGCCGAGTAGCCCAGAGACGAAGTGTTTATCCGAGCCATACCGAGCGGCACCGATGCACAGTGCACGGAGTTCTTGCGCCTCGCTCTGCACGCGTGAGATTTTGGGCGTTTGAGAGGCCCTGATCTACATTGACATTTTGCATCTTCTGTCCAGACCCTCATCCAGTTAGGATCATTGTTCGATTGTCAGGTTCATGAAGGTTATAATTTTTCAAAAATATTGCTCTTACCCAAGTTATTTATCATATATCTAGTTCCCACTCACTTGTCCCTCTGTTTAAATAAATAAGTTATGGGCCTAGAATCTTGGAAAGGAGAATATTTATTTCCTTTTTTTATTATTCTCGACTTTCATTCTTTTGAAGTTAGGGCTCACAGCCCTCTCTTACACTTATTTACTTTTAATAAAAATACTGGACTGGAGAACAGATAACAATGAAAATTAAAATTTTAAAAATTATCAAAGCAAGACAGTCTTTCTTCAGCTTATCCCAATTATTTCTCGGGCTGCTGGAGCTACCCAGGCTCAGTTTGGTACTGGCTGGGTGTTTAAGGCCTGATGTCCTTCCTGACTCCATGTGGTTCTCAAGATGAAAATCTTGATCCAGGATTCCAGCCTCAGCCTTTTGGGTGGGAAGCCAGCAACTAAGCCACTGAGCTAATCACCCCACCCCCAACCAAAAAGCAAGATATAGTAATTCTAGAAAAATTAAATACCTGGGAGAGATACACAATGCTGTTGATACATTAAAATTAAATGCTTAATACACAATGTCATCTAAATAATTGCATCAAATAGTCAATAGGCAATAGAAATTAATGTATAAAATTTTCAACAATACCCCATCGGTACACAGTGTGTCCATGACAGATTGTTATAAATAAAAAAGGAATTCACAAGAGAGAAAATATCTTCACCTGTAGTCCTCTCTTCCAGAGCTTTACAAAATAGAAAGTCCTTATGCATTTCATTTTCATGACAGTAGCATACAAAAACAAGAAGCTGGGGCACTATTTATGATATCAATACTGTCATCAAGTTGCAGGGCAAATTTTGGCCTATCATGAAGATGTGGTAGGAATTGATTATTTATGTCGGGGACCATTGTATCAATATGAGGAGCCACTGTATCATCTGAGAGCAGTTTCAACTTCAGATACTCGCCAAACTTTTCTCCATGCATGATCACATACATTTTCACAGCTGCAGGAAGAAGTAATTTCTCACCAATGATATGTAGTGATTTGGATTCGGTAGTTAAACAGGATACTGCTCTTAGCACTTTATTAGTAACTGTTACCTGTTTTCCAAGGAATCTGACATTTCCTTTTAGTTGTTGCTTGTGACACTTAAAAATTCTCTGGGATTAATCATATGGTCTGGATGTTTTGTCTGCAAGTGTCTCTTAAATTCCATAGACCTGTGAAAATTTTCAAGAGACTTAGATTTAAATTAATTTCAAAGTTATTCTGTCACTTGAGAGTTCTGCTAGCTCCTCCAGTTGTACCGTTTAGCATGGAAAAGCACTGGGCCAAGTCATACAGCCAGTGGCGTATCCTGGAATCTCCACTGAGGCATGCAACTAGTAACCATGCAGTTAACACAATGTATTAAGTAAATTTCAATTCTACTCACCCTAATTACATGTAAGTGAACTCGAGCCAAACAGTTTTACTGTAAGTTCCTGGATTGAACGTGCGTATACAACTCTTGTTTTCTATTTTTAAATTTACGAGAGTCCGTCTCTGTGGTGTAGTGGTTAGTGTGATTAGCTGCCACCCCCGGAGGTCCGGGTTCGATTCCCGGCTCTGCCACGAAATTTGAAAAGTAAGTGTTACGAGGGCTGGAACGGGGTTCACTCAGCCTCGGGAGGTCAACTGAGTAGAGGTGGGTTCGATTCACACCTCAGCCATTCTGAAAGTGGTTTTCTGTGGTTTCCCACTTCTCCAGGCAAATGCCGGGATGGTACCTAACTTCAGGCCACGGCCGCTTCCTTCCCTCTTCCTTGTCTATCCCTTCCAATATTCCCATCCCCCGCAAGGCATAGCAGGTGAGGCCGCCTGGGTGAGGTACTGGTCATCCTCCCCAGTTTTGTCCCCGACGCAGAGTCTGAAGCTCCAGGACACTGCCCTTGAGGCGGTACAGGTGGGATCCCTCGCTGAGTCCGAAAAGCCGAGGGAAAAACCAACCCTGTAGTGTAAGCAGATTAAGAAGAAGGAGAAGAATTTTTTTGCTACGGGCTTTACGTCGCACCGACACAGATAGGTTTTATGGCGACGATGGGATAGGAAAGGCCTAGGAGTTGGAAGGAAGCGGCCGTGGCCTTAATTAAGGTACAGCCCCAGCATTTGCCTGGTGTGAAAATGAGAAACCACGGAAAACCATCTTCAGGGCTGCCGATAGTGGGATTCGAACCTACTATCTCCCGGATGCAAGCTCACAGCCGCGCGCCTCTACACGCACGGCCAACTCGCCCGGTAAAGAAGAAATATACGAGGGAAGGTAGAGGTCTCCCGGCTTGAACTATTTGAATCTTTTCATCAAACGAACGGCCAGTAAACTGATTTACAATTATATCCGTTTTAGACTCATCCATCTTTAATACCACAATAAGCGCAAAATATAATAAAAGACCGAAAACGACGAATAGCACAGGAACAGCACACACAGAATGAACTCACTAATCGGCAAAACACACAATGAATTAACTCACTAGTTAGCCACAACTGAAGCACTGGAGGAAAGTCACCTCAGTGGCATTGGTCAGTTTCGTCACGTTGGGTTCTCGCTGGGGGATAATCTGTGGGTCCCGTTTGCTGTAAACATGTCGACTTTCTCCAAGTTGCTAACAGATGGCAGAGGGTAGCACGGGTATGGGGTGACAAATTCTGAAGTTTCAATTGCAGCAACATCGTTCGTAGGGTTTCAGAACTACGTCTGCCACCGAATGCAATTTTAAGATTGAATGCCTTGCATCCTTAACTCCGCCATGCTGTCCCTTTCTTCCTAGAGAGGAGTAGACGGTGAGACTACACCAGCACCACACGTAATCAAGCAACGGAACTAGTACAGTTGCGCGGACCTTTTGAACTTCTGAGAGATGAAATCGTTAATATTTGACTTAAAACAACCTAAAATCGTACATCAGACAGTTCTTTGTGTTATCATAACGCATGCAGTGAATGCCTTGCATTCAAGGAGAATACGCCCCTGCATACAGCCTAGGATCCTTTTTTCAACGGAAGAGATTAAATGCCAAATGGAAAGAAAGGGAGAGCACCAATCTCTTGTTGGCTAAAATCAACAAACAAAAAAAACACATTGAGGTCGTTCCTGATTATTCAAAAGAATTCTGGTAAAGCTTAGTGTCAGGTCATCATGTTGATATTTACACACTTTGGTTTTGGGCATAGAATTAATATTGCTAGTGGGAGCTAGACACATATGAAAAATGTACTTTGATTAAATTAGAATCTTATTCCTTATTAAGACAATATTTTTGAAGGAAGACAAGCACTCAATAAATTTGGATCTCTTTTTATCACTGCTAATCAATTACTTATCCATGGGTATGGCGATACTTGTATCAGTTTATTCTAAATTGGTTTAACTACTTCCACTGAATAGATGGGACTTATTTGGAACATCAGTTTCATCAAGATTTTCCTCATTTTGAATATGGTAACAGTAATTTATATGAACAATTTTAAAAAGATAATTATCAAATGAACAATAATTCAAAATTCATAATTAATTTAGGTTAAAATATAACCAACTTTATTTGTTAAAATACTTATGTTATTTTTATTTTCTTTCAACCGAGTGAGTTAGCAGAATGATTCAGGTCACGTAGGTAGCTGTTAGCTTGCATTCCGGAGATGGTGGGTTTGATCCTCACTATTGGCTGCCATGAAGATGGTATTTTGTGGTTTCCCACTTTTACTCCTGGCATCTTAATTAATGCTAGGTCACTTTTTATCAAGTTGTACCCTTTCCTATCCCATCATTGCTAAAAAAATTCTGTCGGTGTGAAGTCAAACTCCTTGCAAGAAAGAAAATTGTACTAGTCTTTAGTACTTTTTCCCTATTCCTTTCCAGATAGGAAAGCTTAAGAAAAAGAGGGCCTTTTGGGCTGATGAACAATATCACCAGGCAATGGAGGCTATAACTCAAGGAATTTCTGTAAGAACAGCAGCAGTGCAGTTTCAGATCCCACAGTGGACATTACAAAATCACCCAATTAGTGGAAAGATTACAAAAACGTTAGGGGGACCATCATATTTGTCTTCCGCTGAAGAACACCATCTTTGCAACAGGATATTTAGACTAGCAGAGATAGGTATACCAATAAATAGCACAATACTTCATCACTCGGTTTAAACATTTTGTAAACAAAATAATATTGAAAAACCTTTCAACAAATTAAATAGACTTACTGGACAAAAATTGTTCAAAGGCTCAAAGCATGAAATCCTGGTAGGGCTGTAAAGCTCAATAAAGTTATTGCTGGGGACTATTTTGACAAACTGAAAGGTGATATAGATGTTGATTCCCATAGGGAACCTGAAATATTTGTCCCGAATGAGTAAATTTATAATACCAGTATAAATGGTCCATTATTGGACATTATAAATTTCCCAGCTAACTCATTCTTGGTTGCCAGCGTTTCACCCCAGTGTGCTTAGTTGGACTCATCAGTTGTTAAACAGCACACCCACCAAGACACATGGCTAGTGCATACCATGGAGGCTATCTATATATCTATCAATCAAATGTTTTCATTCCCCACCCTGAAAGGTGGGATAGGCCACCTAGAGGGCAACACCCTCTCTCTGGCCATAAGAGATGGTGTGGTATGGAAGGAGTGATGGATAGGTGGGGTGGAGGGTATGGTATTGTAATTTCTGGGGTAGTGAAAGTGGGATAACTTTATTAGAATATAGTATATGGGGGAGGGCATCCTTTTTTTTTTTTTCATGTACATTGATATATAAATACGGTCTACAGTTTGACAGTATGTGGGATTTTAACATAACTTAATGAGTTTTATCTTTACAGTCATGTATGAAGGTCTAAAGTATAACACAGTACTGATTAGAAATTTTTCCATTGGTTCCTTCGCCATGGTGATCTCTTCTGGAGACAGAGGGGCCAATGTGTCCATTCAGTGATTAGAAATAGTGGAGAGGATGCAATGCTATGATGGGGTTGCATGAGCTGAGGGGGCTGGGAATGTGTTCAGACAAGGGTTTCTAAGGGTAAAGTTGAAGTGTGAATTTAGGCCCAAATGGGTGGTGAGAAAATGAAGATTGAATGTTTGGTTTGCTGTGGCTTGTAAGTGATTGAGAACTAAGAGACAGTTGTAGGGATGGATATTTAGTAATGAAATGGTGACAAAACGAATGAGATCCTCTACTGTAGGTATTTGAAAAGGGGAACGGCTAGGTGACGTAGGTGGATCAATGGTTCTGATAGGGGCTGTGAGTTCTGGTTGATTTCGAGGTGGTGGAGGGCGGTGACGGCATCGGCGAGAATACACTGCGTGATTACCTCCACAGGTCTTGGTGGTACACTGAATGGTGGTATGATTATTGTAGATGAGACAGTGCTCACACCGGATGGCTTGTGGTGGTGGGGCACGAAATGATTCCATTTTATGGTAGTGTCTATGTATAGAGACCCCACTGGCCAAAACACAGTCGACATCTTCGGGCGATGGCAGAAGAATTCTCACCATATAGGTGGGACCCATGGAGTTCTTGATTCTGAATGCCTTCTTGACAGGGATGCCTTCCGCGTGAAGTTCAGAGATTATTGTTTCTTCTGTAATAGGGGGATCAACACCTTGTATTACACAGCTGAGAAGGCAGTAGCGTGGTGGGGTCGGGGGAGTTTTGATTGGTTGAGGAGGGAGGAGTTGAAAAGGGGTATTTGATCCAAGTTGGTGAGCTCCTACGGCAGTGGTGAGTTGAGTGGCTGCGGTGTCCCCAGTAACTTGAATGATGACTCCAGTTGTTGTTTGTCGGATGTCCGCTATATCTTCACGGCACATATTAAATCTGAGCATGGTGGAGAAAACAGCGTTGGGAGACTAGAACTCGGGGGGCAGGGTTGGAGAGTAGAAATGAATGCGTTCCTGAGGGGGTAGGTTGGAGCAAACGGGAATAAATGATGAGACTACTTGTGCCGGATTTGGATGAAAGTCCAAGTGGAGAGCGGATAGTGGTGGTGGGTGGAGAATTGGCAGAAATGGGCTGATTGATGGCGTGTGTGGACTGTGGAGGTGCACTTGTAATGTCTGTCGATGGTGTAGGTTTCAGGTCCAGAGCAAGGTGTCGTGGGGCTTGTTCTTCCTCCGGAGCAGACCGTGGAGAAAACCTCTTGAACTGGAAGTTAACTATAGTATTGTCCCCCAGCGAAGCTGATGTCTTGGGAAGAAATCTGGCCTGGTAGTCAGGAGCAGCAAAACTAGACATTATGGCTGAGTGATAAGCTGCTGTGGCTGTTTGACTGAAGTCAGTGGCGGTGGTGGTAGTGGTGGTAGCTGTCGTGGTCGTTGCTGTAGAGGTAACTGGACGATAAGATGAATAGCAATGCATCACAAAGAATGATGTTATGGTCGTCTGAAGAAGTAGAGTACAACTGACGATGAGCTGGCCCTGAGGTGATACCTCTTGGAATTTCTTCTGTCCACCTAGAACACTTTTTTAATAGGGAATGCCCTGCGTGCCTGAGTTACGGTGTAGAAAAACCATTGGACGGCAAAGGATGTGCATCCATGGAGGCTACTGCGTAGGTTACTTGGAGCCACCAGCAGTGCCAATGCACTATCAAAGATTTTGCCACATTACCAAAAATTGATGCCTGCCTGGCCATCAGATGATATAGATGTTGATTCTCATAGGAAACCTGAAATATTTGTCCTGAATGAGTAAATTTATAATACCAATATAAATGGTCCGTTATTGGACATTATAAATTTCCCAGCTACCTCATTCCTGGTTGCCAGCGTTTCATCCCAGTGTGCTAAGTTGGGCTCATCAGTTGGTAAATAGCACACCCACCAAGACGCATGGCTAGTGCATACCGTGGAGGTCACTGCGTAGGCTACTTGGAGCCACCAGCAGTGCCAATGCCAACACAGTGGGTTGTATAAAAGTAGATCACAAGGGGCAGGTGAACCATCTGGTATAAACAATGTATAATGATGGGATTTGGAGAAACAATGTTTTAAATTTGATGCATGGTTGAAGCATGCTTAAAAATGGGCACTTCTCTGTTCCATCAGCAATAAAAAAAAATTAAAATATTAATTCAAAATTCAAAACTTACAGTACATGTTGTAAGGTGAAATGAAAGTAGGAAAAT
The DNA here is from genome assembly GCF_040414725.1 of Anabrus simplex. Lineage (NCBI taxonomy): Eukaryota > Metazoa > Arthropoda > Insecta > Orthoptera > Tettigoniidae > Anabrus > Anabrus simplex. The sequence goes on along the minus strand of NC_090265.1, from coordinate 1,176,473,130 downwards.
GATGGTATAATTGGTTTTTATGTAGGCTTATTTCTTATTTCGTGAACAATCTCCAAACTTGAGTACACATAATATTTTGGTCAACAGTAGTCATTAGATCATCGTGTTGACGGAAATAGGTTGCTGATTCGATCTGATTTGCTAGTCGGGGCTAAGATATTTGTGTTAAAGTCACTAAGGTCTATTGTATGTTCATAGATTGGTACTTGTTTGAGAAGTCAGATTCAAGGTCAGAAAGGTTAATAATATTCATTGGTTTATAGACAACTCCTATCAGTTCCTTTTGATAGCTAATTATGGTTTCAGCAAACATATACTCTAGGCCATATAGTGTGATGCCAGATGATAATTTACAAATTATTTTACATGTAATATTATATCTACAATATACTGCTACACCACCACCAGTGTGACAATATCAATATAGAGTATATCCTTCTAGTTTTACAAAGGTAGAGCTAATTTTGTCAAATATTCAGTTTTCAGTAATGCACATTATGCATGTTACTGGGTGACATTATCGAACAAACTTCCTCTATGTGACTGAGGAGTAAGAGTGAAGTGATACTAATATGAGTATGATTAAGATGAAGTTAGAATTCAAGACGACAAAAATAAATTAGGGATTGGAATAATTTATCAAGGGAGATGTTTGATAAATTTCCAACTAGGCCTACTTTGAAATCATTTTAGAAAAGACTAGGTTGCCACCTGGGCAACAACCTTAAATGCAGATCAGTGTTGATTGATTGATTGATTGACTGATTGATAGATTGATTTAGAAACCACCAGTCATATGAGCATGTGTTGCCAGATGAATGCATCCGATGATAAAAGATAACGGTACCTATTCAAGTAAACTCGTGTCCTCATCCCGAGGTTGTGCAGCTCTTTTTTGGGCACACCTGATGCAACTAAACTCAGACATAGGATGATTAAAAATAATTTATAACTGAAGAATTAGGAATGAGTTTAAATCCAGTAAAATAAACCTAATTAAGACTAATTAAAAGTCAAGGACTATGATGAAGTGATTTATAATGTTACTGAACAAATGAAGGAATTTCACGGTGTGAAATGGTAAGGTAAATACTGAAATGAATTCATATTTATAAAAAAAAATAATTGGAGCTAATGAAATGAAATGGCATATGGCTTTTAGTGTCAGGAGTGTCCGAGGACATGTTTGGTTCGCCAGGTGCAGCAGATCTTTTCATTTGACACCTGTAGGCGACCTGCGCACAATGATGAGGATGAAATGATGAAGACGATACATACACCCAGTCCCCGTGCGAGCGAAATTAACCAGTGTTTGTTAAAATTCCTGACCCTGCCGGGAATTGAACCCGGGACCTCTGTAATCAAAGGCCAGCACGCTAACCATTTAGCCAGGGAGCCGAATATTGGAGCTAATAGTAATAATGGAAAGTATAAATATTGTAAGAAATGGTTAACATTCTAATTGAAAGTAAAAATAATAGTAGAATTACAGTACGGTAGTTTACTTAAAATGATGACTACGGATAATTAAATAATTAAAGTCTGAGGAATGTAGACTTGACCGCATGTCAGATTAATTTCCATCCAAGCTATTTAGAAGATTTATTTTTCAACTGAATGCTAATTTGATTGGTTGGGCATGCAGAAAACAACATGCATTTTGCTTTCATCTACTGAAGCTAAATATGAGGTCCTCACCGAAGCCTGTCAAGAAGCATTATGAATCACAAGATTGCTGAATGACTGGTAAAACAAACGATTCCAGTTCAAATGTTCGAAGGCAATCACATCCCTTTTAAACCTAATTACTTCCCAATCGTTTCAACAATCGTACAAAACATAGGTAGCTTACTAATACCAAATATCATTATGTAAAATACTAAGTGCTGTGTTATAGAATTTTTGTGTTGCTGTACTTCAGGCATTTTGGCACATACATTAATGAAGTCTCTTCTGAAAACAAGATTTTTAAAAAACAGTAAGAGCTTCTGGGCTCGGAGAATTTGAAATATAATGTGGTCTGTGAGGAGGATCATAAGGGTTGTTGTAGATGGTGCCAAACACCAATGAGTTACATCGCCATCTGGCAAGCGGCACATCTAAATCTTCCGTTCAGACCCTCGTCTATCAGGTGTACGAATAAGTTTTTGCCGGTTTTGTGGTAAATAAAACACGTAATTTTCAAGGGAAATCCAATTTTTGTTTATTCAAAATATTGGCCATCGGCTTTTACATACTTCGCCCATCTTTCAGGTAAATTATGAATAGCATGCCAGAAAAATAGCTTGTCTTTTGTGGCAAACCATTCGTCGAGTCATTTTCCAACTTCCTCAAAATTGCTGAAGCCCTGCTCTGCGAGCGTGTGCCCCATTGACGCGAAGAGGTGGTAGATGGTGCCAGGTCGGGAGAGTACGGCAGGTGCGGAAGGATGTCTCATCCAAGCGATTTCAAGGCGTCTTGCACCGGTTTTTCTGTGTGAGACGGCGCATTGTCATGTAACAAAATCACTTTGCCATGTCTTCTGGCCCATTCTGATCATCTTTCGGTCAATGCGTGATTTAAATTAATCGTTTATTGGCGATAGCGTTGTGCATTAACGGTTTCCCCGGGCTTCGAGTGTTCATAATACACAATACCGCTCTGGTGCCACCAAGCACAAAGCATGGTCTAAAATTGTCGAAATCATGTCTCGCATATTCTAATCGATGGAGCGTGTTCACCATATGTTTGTAGCAGCAAACGATGCCTTTCCACAGCCTTTTTCTAATAATAAGAAAAGCAATGCGTGCCGCAAATGTTATTTTTCAGGCACAAACGTCGACATGATCACTGTACGATACAACACAGACGCTAGTGTTTGGCTGACTCAACTTGTGTATGTTGGCAGATTAATGTCAGACGAACAAACGGACATATGTGACAAATTCATACGCTGCGTACTGTTAGCTGGTGCCATCTCTTAGTGAAACCGAAAAAGACTTATGCATACACCTGGTAGGGCCTATATAGTTAGGATCGTTGTGTGATTGTCACGTTTATAAAAATTGCGAGTTGGCAGTGCGATTAGAGTCGCGCAGCTGTGAGCTTGCATCTGGGAGATAGTAGGTTCGAATCCCACTGTCGGCAGCCCTGATGATGGTTTTCCGTGGTTTCCCATTTTCACACCAGGCAAATGCTGGGGCTGTACCTTAATTAAGGCCACGGCCGCTTCCTTCCCAGTCCTAGCCCTTTCCTGTCCCATCGTTGCCATAAGACGTATCTGTGGCCGCGCGACGTAAAGCTAATAACAAAAAAAAAAAAAACATAGTAATTAAGCATCTGCAGCCTTCTTGGCTACAGATACATCATGTGATGCCCTGTGTTAGTAGAAGAAAGTAACTAAATGAAGGAATAGCAATGTATTGACAGGGTTTAAATACATTTTTCTTCCGAAATCTTGCAAACCTAAAACTAAGCAGTCTTTCCTTTTCCATACAAGATCACCATAGGGGTATATTTGCTTAGTATGTGCATAATTTCATGTCCTGGACACGAAAAATGAATGAATGAAAATTAATTAATTCATTAAGAAAATTTAAGTTTCTCCACAGCGTAGTAAAGAGTAAGGAGTCATGGGGAAATCTGCCTGTTGCCAGTCCTTCTGATGCTTACTAACGTCTATAGGTATATGAGATACTAGCAGTTAGCTGCAGCTTCGCTTGCGTGGATTTCGTAATTTGATAAAAATAATCGTTCCTCGGAACTATACCAAGATTTTACCTGAAAATCCCTGAGGTACAAAAACTCACCGAAAATTGAGTTTCTTTTACCCACTGAAACTCTTTGTAAACCACGTTTGTGGTATTGCCTTTTGGGGCTAAGATGACCATGCGACATAGAACTATACATATAAGAAACAGTCTTCTCTCAAGTCGAGAAATTAATTTTCTTTTTAAGGAGATTCCAAATACCTATTTCCACGTCTGTAACATCTTAAGTTTCTGAGGGTGTAAGTATCCTTATACACAGAATTCAACTCCTCCTTTACTTATTTTCACTCCCCTCCCCCAAGTCGATTTTCCAGAAAAAACAAACAAAAAACATTTCAATATTTTTAAAGGAGAGTCCCTGCCACTATGGGAGTTCAGAATATCACAGTCACAAGAAAAACTTCACAAGTTATGAGCAGCCATGCACTATTTTTCATTCTTAATATAAATGAGTGTCAAATGTACGCACGTACGTAAAAAATGCGGTCGACTGTAGAACGTTTGAAGCCTTGGTGATACATACTGTGTAGAGATGAGAAGAATGCAAGAATGGGGAATGTGGCCTGCAAGCACGAACTGCCTGTTCTGCCCAGACAGATCGGCTCTTATCTGTTCTTATCTGCTACACGAAAACATTGACTCACACTTTGCAGTTTGGTGGATTACAACTGTCAAGGACGAAGAGCTGCCAGTAGAAGATAATATAAAGTCGCCTGGGTAGTAGCGGGGTTGCTATGGTAACCATTGCGTTACTGGGTCTCCTGTTGTAAACCCCTTCGCCTCGTGCCTCACCGGGCATGTGCATTCTTCTGATCTCCCAACAATACATACATACATACATACATACATACATCCATACATTACATACATACATACATACATACATACATACATACATACATACATACATACATACATACATACATACATACATACATACATACATACATACATACATACATACATACATACATACTGTAATGTACCGAAACACCGCTACGAGAAGGCAAGTTCGAAGAATGAAAGTTAAACTTCGCGCGAGGTGAAGGATAGGCAAGCCTGCCGAACTCGGCTGACGTACGCAGCAGTGACGTGTCCGCTTCGGGCTGGCCTCGCTCGAGCGAGCATGACCATATATGGTCATGTTCCCATCTGTAAAACGTCTATTTAGAGTTAAGATACAATTATTTTTTCTCCGCGAACGTTGAGACCATAATATCAGCTGCAAATTATCAAATTCTTAAGCAAATATATCAAGTACCTTAGGAGCTACAGAGGTGGATAATATCCGCGTTTCGAGATGCTTCATCGGCTCGAGATATAAAAGCAAGGCGATCTAGGCTACAGACACACACGAACACACATCGACCTCGCTAAAGCGGACATCCTCGATTTTCACATCAGCTTCTCCAATTCTTTTGATCGGCCGGGTGGCTCCACATCTCTAATACCAGCGCCCGCCGACCTGAATCAAGCATATAGGCCGACTCCTCGTTGGATGTCAGCTTCCCTACGATCAACCACCATGACGACCACCACCATCACCACTACATTTGCGACCCCTGCTCACACCTTCTCCTCCCTTTGCATCACAACTGCTACGTCGTCCTATCCATCACCGATTCTATCCACCTCCCTTCCCCCCACACTTCCTGTTGATCCACCTCGACTATTATGTATTCCTCCCCGCTTTTTCACCCGCCCTTCTACGCCGTCTACATCTGCCTTGCCAACCACTACGTCACCACCGCCGTCTGTCGTATCAGCAGCAGCCTCTCATCAACTTTCATAACCGTCAGTAACATCAGCCACAAACGAAGTCTTCAGTTGCGTCGTCCGCGGCTTAAGCCCACTCATCCCGGCAACCGCATTCAAGACCTCCGCCTTCAAGCCATACCCGTCAAGAGGGCGTTCCGTATCTACAACTCCATCGGCCCGACGTACTTAATCAGACTTCAGCTTCGCAACGCAGCAGCCGTCGCCCACCTGATCTCCAACTGCACTTCTCTACGACCGTCATCATACCGTCGAACCCTCTCACTCACCTCCCCGCCTTAGCCATCCCCCTTGCACAAATCGTCGCCATACCCGGCCTGATCATCCCCGCTTCCAGCGTTCTTTCCATTCCCGTCCACCTCCTTCCTCTTCTAATCTCTATATTCCACCCCCACCTACTCTTGCACATCTCCAACTGTCCTTTACCATATAGCTTCAACACTTCACCGCCTTACCTTTCCACGCAACTTCCTTCTCGACACTCCGGTGTAAATCTCCATCTAAAGTCACTTCCCCAAGCCAAGTGGCTGCTCCATAATATTCACATCGCTTACTCATTTCCTACATCTACAAGCATCACATTGTTCTCTTCACTGCTCCTGGCCCGAGAGATCGCGTTACGATCTAGGGGGCCCGCCCCGCCCTTTGGGTGGGGAATGAAAACATTTGAAGAAGACAGGCAGACAGACAGACAGACAGACAGACAGACAGACAGACAGACAGACAGACAGACAGACAGACAGACAGACAGACAGACAGACAGTAATACTCCACTGTCTATACGATACGGGTGACGAGTGGAGCTCTACAAGTGCGGCAGACCGAAGCTATGTCCAGCCGGGACTCGGTATTTCGGTGAGACGATACTCTGACTCTCTAGTGCTCGGTTCCAGTGGAACATAGTATTTCTGTTCAAGTGCCATATTAGGACTTGTGTTTTCTTTACTAACAGTGGTGTTCCAAAGGAACATAGTATTTTTCCAAGTGTTACAATTTCTCCAAGTGTTGTAATTTTTCCAAGTGTCATATTGAACTTGTGTTGTCATAACAGATTGTGGGAACATATAATATTTCCGAGTGACACATTTGAACTTGTGTTTTCGAAACAAACTGTGGGAACATAGAATATGAATGTCATATTTGAACTTGTGTTTTCTTCTCGTGAAGTTCCGAGAGAACACAGAATTTTTCAGTCCCGCATTTAAACTAATAGTTTATACTTCGTAATAATTATTCCCAGACAGTGTTAAACATTCTTCAAGTGCAGTTAAACTTTCTTCTTCTCTTCTTTATCTGTTTACCCTCCAGAGTCGATTTTTTCCTCGGACTCAGTGAGGGATCCCACCTCTACCGCCTCAAGGGTAGTGTCGTGGAGCTTCAGACTCTGGGTCGGGATACAACTGAGGAGGATGACCAGTACCTCGCCCAGGCGGCCTCACCTGCTATGCTGAACAGGGGCCTTGCGGGGGAATGGGAAGATTGGAAGGGATAGACAAGGGAGAGGGAAGGAAGCGGCCGTGGTCTGAAGTTAGGTACCATCCCGGCATCTGCCTGGAGGAGAAGTGGGAAACCACGGAAAACCACTTCCAGGATGGCTGAGGTGGGAATCGAACCCACCTCTACTCAGTTGACCTCCCGAGGCTGAGTGGACCCCGTTCCAGCCCTTGTACCACTTTTCAAATTTCGTGCCAGAGCCGGGAATCGAACCCAGGCCTCCGGGGGTGGCAGCTAATCACACTAACCAGTACACCACAGAGGCGGACGCAGTTCAACTTTAATCATTTATAGACAGTGTTGAACAGTTCTCGAATGCACGTAATTTTAATAATTATTTACAGACAGTGTAGAACATTCTTCGAGTGCCATTATAACAAACATTTTAAAATGTCCTGAACTTGCACGAAATGTAAATATTACGTTCAGAGTTGTATTCCAATCATAAAAATGACGAAGCCAGTCAGTTAGGAACAGTGCTAATACAAGTTAGTGATCTAACAGAATATTTCAAACTGTTGTGCCAATATCAGCGGACTTACGTCGCGAACCTGACATTGTAAATTTGTACATAATTTTTCCAAGTATCAATTCGGCTAACATGCAACGTGTTACTCAGTTCAATTGTTTTCTTTTCAAGTGTCAATTCCAAGAAACTTTGACATGTGTGTTTTAACGAGGTGTTTAAGTCAAAGATTAAAGTGTCAGTTTCATTAATATTTGACGTATCTCACTTATAATGTATCAATGCAGTATTTAAAGCAAAAATTAATTTATTCGACAGTGATTCAATTGAGTTGAATACCATACGGGGAACTTGTGTGCCCGTCACGCCTCACCTCTCAGTATTCTCGTGCGGGATCGGACCCCACAATGTGTGTACCTGGACATTCGAGAACTTCCAGATTCTCTAAATTTTCGAGAACTTCCAGATCCTCCAGAAATTCGATTAATTCTAGAACGTCGAGAACTTTGCATCAAGGACGGGCGTGGTTCCCGTCCAGACCGAGCCCGGTAATCATCCCGGAGTCCCGAGGTTCCAGCCTGCCACAACGCATCAACTCAACTTGTGTAAAGGGTGATATGAATTTGTTTCAAATGAACAATAAAACCAGATTTTCAAAAGAATATAAATTCAATGTACGAACTCCACGCACAGCCCCTTAGAAATATCCCATGCTCTTTAAGCTAGTATCTGCGGCTGAAGACATCTTCCTGGTACAATACATGCATACAGTCATACATACATACATTAGCCTACATTACATAACACACATATAAATACGGTATATGTAAAATATTTAAACAACACTAGATGGTCACAGGATAAAACTTTTGTGTGTTGGTCCACATCAGAAGATGCAAGCTCTCCACTACTTTTGTACTGTACTCTGTACTTCTATACTTTGAGGTAAAGGGAAGTTGTTTAACATGGGTATACATTCTAATTCATGGGCAAGTCAGAACTCACTGCGGGAATACGTATGTATCCCTATCCCACATAGATCAAATTGTTAATATTAACACGAAGAGCCGAACACACGAGTCTCTGCTGAGATGCATTTTAATCTGTATCCCATCTTTTCGGATACACAATCCTGTGGCGTCTTCTCACATTTCCTATAGTGCCACTGACCTTTCTTGGGGGTGGGGAAGCAGGGTTGTGAGAACAAAGATGAGATGGCTCACTTTCTCTCGTAATACAATTTGAAATAACGACGTACTATGATATGATATGTGCTGTCCACTTTAGGTCTGGGAAAACTTCTTGTGGAAATGCAGTCTGGTGGCAGTGATTATTGCTTTAATGGGAAATATGAAAAGATAACTGTCCCCTTACAATGTTCCCACATTTTATCATTAATCATCTAGTCATGCCTTCTCAGTCGTAATGTGGCAGAGACTCGTGCCTTAGACTACACATTTGGTGAAAATTACTAATAATAATTAAAGTAGTCACCTTGACATTAATATTTTCCTTGGCAGATGTCTCGAAGAATTCAATTCCCAATTGTTCTGCCAGCTGTTTCCCTCGTTCAAAGCTGATGACACGTTCATCCTCCATGTCACACTTGTTGCCTACCAGGATGACTTGTGCATTGTCCCATGAGTATGTTTTGATCTGGGTAACCCTATACAAAACAGAGTACATTTTGCATTGTATTACTCGCAATTTTAACAAGTTATACATAGTACAGTGCTCTATACTTTAGGGGTTAAAAGTAACAAGGGCATAGGTAAGTAAGTTTTCCACATAAATGACTTATGCTATGAAGGAACTTTGTCTTAATAATGTTCAACACTATCGTATGTCATATTTCTAACAGAAACCGCTAGGCTGTAGCTGTTTACTGAGGCACTAACTCATATCCCAATTTGCGTCAAAGCAGCACTAGCGTGTGTCAGCATTTGGAAATGAATATAAACAAAAGGCCCGTCACTACTCAGAAAAAGGTGGTTAGCTCTTTTGAAGTTCATACCACCCATTCACCTGGGAACAAATTGTGAGGAAGAGAACCATATTCTGGTAAGTGAAATGGCGTATGGCTTTTAGTGCTGGGAGTGTCCGAGGACATGTTAGGCACGCCAGAAGTAGGTCTTTCGATTTGACTCCCTTAGGCGACCTACGCGTCATGATGAGGATGAAATGATGATGAAGACGACACATACACCCAGCTCCCGTGCCAGAGAAATTAACCAATGATGGTTAAAATTCCGGACCTTGCCGGTAATCGAACCCAGAACCCCTGTGACCAAAGGCCAGCACGCTAACCATTTAGCCATGGAGCCGGACACCATATTCTGGTGAAGAGAATGAGTTACAGCGGACGTTTTTCAGGCATTCGGTTTACACCTTATAAACTTACGCGTTAAATTACCACCATCATCATTATCATCATCGTCATCATCTCACACCCAGACGCACAGGTCGCCCATGGGAATCAAATCGATAGACCTATACTAAACGAGTCAAACCTATCCTCAGACACTGCCGGAACTAAAAGGCATACGCAAAAAGAAAAAAAAATACACTCATGCCCATAAACAAGCAGAATACCTTGACAGACTAGAGATAGGAAGTTCATATTCACAGGACCTATTCATTAGTATGTTCTGCAGAAACGATTAGCATTTCAGTCACCTAGGTTCAGCATGAGTCCTGTTGCCTAGCAGGCACTGGGTCCTCCATGGGCACTGATAAATTGTTCCATGCATGATAGCACCGACGCGTATAAGGCGCAAATGGTATAGCCATCCATGCTGCAGTCACCTGGTTCCACAGTTCATCTTTGGTGGTTAGCACCATATCCCACACATTTTTTGATTGGCGACAAGTCCGGTGAACAGGCGGGCCAGGGTAACAATCTTACATCCTGTGACAACAAGATGGCGCGTGTTCGTGCAGCAACATGTGGTCGCGCATTGTCCTGCTGAAATATGGCGTTTGGAGTGTCGTGCAGAAAGGGTGTGGCTACGGGTAGCAGGATGTCATTCACGTAGGTCAGACTGGTCACAGTGCCTTGGACACGCACCAACTGTGATTTGTAGTTGTACCCAATAGCACCCTACACCATAAGGCCTTGAGTTGGTGCTGTATGTCTTGTGTGAATGCAGTCAATATGATGCCTCTCCCCCTGTCTGTGGCGAACCAAAATGCGGACATCATTTTGGTACAAGCAGAACCCGGATTCGTCCGGAAAAACTATTCCCGGCCCCAGTGCTGTCGTTCATACACCATTTCAATCTAGCATGTTTATGCACATTAGTCAAAGGTAGGCGGAGCAGTGGACGACGCGCCGGTAACCCAGACCGTAATAAACGGCGACGGACTGTCACTCCTGATAGTGTATCATATGTTACACTGTTCCACTGTTGCGCCAGAGCCGAGGAGGACGCAGATCTGTCCTGCAACGCCATTCGGTTGAGGTGTTGATCTTCTCAGAAGGTTGGTCTGGATGGTGGGACCAGACCCATTTCGTCGTGTTCTACGGCCTTCTGTGCACCATTCTCTACACACCCGTTGCACTGCCGACACACATCGTCCCACACGAACAGCAATTTCCCGGATGTATGCATCACGTTCTCTCATGCCAATAATGCGCCCGCTTTCAAACTCACTCATTTGACGGTACGGTTTCCGCATACGTATGCGAGGCATTCTGCGCATCTGCTCAAGTCACACTGATCCTTTACCTTTGATTTATAGCGACGACGAGAGCCGCAGGCACATTTTACCAGCCGGTGGTGTTGCGCCGAGATATCGATATGAACCTTGAACCAGAGGGCCGACATGGTTCAAATGCTAACCATTTCTTCAGAACATACTAATGCACATGTCCTTCCTATCTCTAGTCCTTCAAGGTGTTCTGGTTTTTATGAACATGAGTGTACCAAACGAACCAAACCTGTCCTCGGTCACTGCTGGCACTAAAAGTCATGCGATAAATTAAAAAACCACAAACAGACCTGTATCAGATCAGTCAAACCTGTCCTCGGATACTGTGCCGGCACTAAAAGTCATACCCTAAATAAAAATACAAATAAAGACGATTAATTTTGATGGTGTTACTGCATTAACGTTGTTTCTTTTAAGGGAATGCCTAGTCCAGGGGGTAAAGGAGTGCCAGGTTCACCCGGAAGGACGAGGGTTCAATTCCCAGCCAGGAAATTGAAAAATGTAAGAAATGAGGTTTCCACTTCTGGGATGGCACAGGCACATGGCCCTGAGGTTCACTCAGCCAACACCAAAATTGAATACCTGCCTAAGTGCGGCCAATATCCAGTATTCGGGAGATAGTGGGTTCGAGCCCCACTGTCGGCAGCCCTGAAGATGGTTTTCCGTGGTTTCCCATTTTCACGCCAGGCAAATGCTGGGGTTGTACTTTAAATTAGGCCACGGCCACTTCCTTCCTACTTCTAGCCCTTTCCTGTCCCATCGTCGCCATGAGACCTAACTGTGTCGGTGCGACGTAAAGCAACTTGCAAAAAATAAAAAAATAAAATAAAAAACCTACCGGCAAAAACGTTGTAACCCTTAAAATGCAAATTTCTCAGGAAAGAAGAAAAACAAATAAACAAGCGAATTGTTTGTGAATGCTTATTCCGCCATTGACAATTAATTTAAATGAGTTCACTAGTTATCAATGCATAATAATTTTGACAGTGTGCGACTTTAAAATAAAGATATAAGAGATGATCGTTGGACGTCCGTGCAAAAAGGTTGTAACTGTAACAGAAGTAGCACATTTTTGCGGGTTACAACGTTTATACTATTGAAAATATTTATAGCTTTTAATATTATTTATTGTTTTTATTCTGTATAAAAATAATAATACATAAACCACGCTTCTAATTTGCAGTACCCATTGTCAGAGCTTCCCATTGTTTAACATAATTCACTGAACACCAGCAATATTGTTGCGAGAATGTTTTGCAATAATGTATAAACATTACATTGTCACTTCACTTTGTCTTTAGGTTCTCATAAAAACTTCAATATTTTTCACGAATGCACATGTCTAGCAGACTAGCAGATTAGCTTTCTTTTCCGCAGATACAGGCAATACCTCGTTTAATTAATATAATGAGCAGTCTGTAAAGAGAGCAAGACATATTTATAGGCTATGCATATGCAGTATATATAATACATTATATGCGTATATAATACAGTCGAGAATAAAAACTCTGATTACGCATTAAAATATGAATCTCCCATTAAACACGTTGACTTTCTTACATTGGCTTGCAACGTTTTTGCACCCGCCTGTTCAGCAAGGATTTTCCCAGGCACTGATTTGTTATTGTGGGCCAAATATGGTTGCCCCGAATTCTTTTCATTCCTCTTCCATTTACTATATTTAATTTTGCGTTTTCGTCCCCTATTTATATCTTTGCACACAGTCGGACTTAGCGACACACGACTTTCCTCCTCCATTGATACAACGTTTCTGCATCCGCACGACCCGTGGCGAAATTTAAACAAAAGAAAAAAGGCGCTTAGCGTACATGTTTGCCAACATACCTGACTTCCTACATGCCTCACTCTGACCGCATACATCGTTTATGTACGGAAACCCAGCATTCTAGAAAAGTGAGGGTTACAACGTTTTTGCCGGCAGGTATTCAATTTAGCACCAGGTTAATTACCGGAAGCACAGGGGGCCGAGCATAGAGCTAACCACCCTATCCCACGTAGTGTCAAGGTGTCGGAAAATAGAAGCCTTTAGCTCCACGATTCCAAGGGCCTTCATGGCCTGTACGGAGACGACTTTGCCTTTTCTTTATGTTTCCTTCATTATTATTTTCACTGACCACATTAGTCCACTTGATGGAAAGGCGTCAGTTCTATATGATCTTACCCAGTGGTTAGCCGGTTCGAGTTCCGTAGGTGGAAAAAAATTCACCATCAGAATGTTGGCCGGCAGGGTAGGAGAGGTGGTGGTATACAATTTATAATCACTGGACTGCGTGCCAAAAGCCTGGGTTCAATTAAAAACCTCTTCACAGGGTTCATATGAAGTGAGGGAATATGAGAATGTTGGTGATTCGTCACTCGGATAGAGGCGTTAAGCCTTGAGCAGACTCCTTGGTGTTATTCGATAGGAGTGGGCTATATACAGACACCGGGTTTCAACCTCTTCCTATCTCATTATCGTCATCTGGCACCCAGATTTGCAGGTCGACCATGGGCGTCAAATAGAGTAGAAATACCTGTAGCAGGCAAACCGAACTTGTCCTCAGATACTCGTAGCACAAAAAGGCATATGCAAAATAAAAATAAAACTGATCACATTGCTTAATTTTATTCATTTTAAGCTTTGGAATATGTACCTACAGTATTAAGTCTTCCAAGTCTAACGATACCTTTCAAATTTTTTGTTACCATGATTATTAGTGTTATTACTTTTATTAAACATACTGTGGTGATTATTGTTTATAAGTCCTAAAATGAAAATTAGGGTAAAATTTTAAAATATTTCTAACATGATAGTTCACGAATGATGTAATTCATTATAAAGTGAAATATACTATATCACTGAAAACTTTAAATTCAAACAATGCAATTATTGCCATATGAAAATGTATTCCTTTCTTAACCTAATAATACGGCACCTTACGTTTTAACATGTAACCTGAAGTTTCAGCATTAGTAAACTCTACACCTTAAATATCTCAAATGTTACCATTGATGGATTACATTATTTATTAGGCCTTCCACACAAGGAGTGACGGAGAAGACACAAAATGCTTCAGCAGTGAACATGTTGAATGTCATTACGAGACAAGCATGCCACACACTAAGCTAACCTCAAGAGATGTCAACGCCAGTCACCCCGTGTTTTCGAGGGGACAGCGTGGTAGACTTCTACGTTATTTCTCTGGATCCGTGTTTTTTTAACGTTTTCGTAATGACGTCAAAGAGTGATTACTATATTATCGGTTACGATTAAGCAGAACGGAAGAAGGGTGCTTTTGGGTCGATCGATACATAGACTACAGTATATTCCTTGCATACCTAGCTAGATTGAAATTATAGAGAATGGGGTGTTTCACGACCTCCCTTACAAATTTCATGGTTAGATCTTGCTAATTCATTATTAAAAAGCGCTGCAATGGGAAACATTGAAGCACTGAGTTAGCTCTGTGTACAGAAGGCCTTAATGACGATGATCATCATGATGATTGATGTTTAAAGCGGCCTAGTGGTACGAAATGAAAAGAAATGTAATAATTATAATTTTAAATTGTATCCAATGACTAAGTCCGCCGCTGTGGTGGAGTGGTTAGCGTGATTAGCTGCCAGCCCCGGATGCCCGGGTTCGATTCCAGGCTCTGTCACGAAATTTGAAAAGCGGTACGAGGGCTGGAAAAGGGGTCCACTCAGCCTTGGGAGGTCAACTGAGTAGAGGTGGGTTCGATTCCCACCTCAGCCATCTTGAAAGTTGTTCTCCGTGGTTTCCCATTTCTTCTCCAGGCAAATGCCGGGATGGTACCTAACTTAAGGCCACGGCCGCTTCATTCCCTCTTCCTTGTCTGTCCGTTCCAACCTTTCTCCCTCCTACACGGCCCCTGTTCAGCAAGGCAGGTAAGGCAGCCTGGGCGAGGTACTAGTTCTCCTCCCCAGCTGTATCCCCCGACCCAACGTCTCACGCTCCAGGACACTGCTCTTGAGGGGTAGAGGTGGGAACCCTCGCTAAGTCTGAGGAATAAACCAACCCTGGAGGGTAAGAAAGAAAGATCCAATGACTAGAATTAAAAAAAAAAAAAAAACATGATGAAGAAATGATTATGAATTCAAAATAATCAGTGGATCTAATTCGCAATGGTTTATTTTCTCATAAAATGATATAAAATAGAATAAGGCATTGCCTTGAAGTGAAATCATAGACTATGTATCATTCAAATTAAAAGTTGAAAAACACATTTAAAACACAAAAATGAACTAAAACAAAGTCAATAGATAAAAGTATTTAACAATAAAAAATTAAAAGCAGATAGAAAACTCATTTTTATACACGGAAGGCCTTAGTGACACTCTAATTTTGAGATTGTTCTACAAGCCTGCCTTGCATTGTATAACCCAAAGGAGACGAAAGTGATTTTTGTAATGTTCCTTTAACTACATATACAGTAACTTGTATACAACTTTATCTTCGAAACTGCCACTAAGTTCTGTATCTAAGACCATTCATTTTGTAGTGAAAACGGATTCTTAAATAGATACTTAAAATCAGGAGTTGAAATATTTCACGAAGTAGAATGGTTATTCCCTCATTGTATTTGAAGAAACAAGCAGCGTTATGCAATTTATTGTAGGTACTTGTATAAGATAATGGGAGGATTCTCAACTGTAGGTTCTCACATTCGAGATTGATTTCTCTGACCCAGGTTCTAGGAGTTAGTCTCATAAGAGCCTGTATATAGCCACCATCTTGCGCAAGCGCCCCTAGGCCGTCTCCTTAAGTCCTATGTCTCCCCTGACCCATCTTTCTTCATAAGAGTCTATGTATAGCCACCATCTTACGCAGTAGCCCCTGGGCCAGCTTTCTTCATAAGAGTATGTGTATAGCCGCCATCTTGCTCAAGCTTCCCTAGGCCGTCTAATAAGAGCCTATGTATAGCCGCCATCTTCCACAGTAACCTCTGACCCAGGTTCTAGGAGTTAGTCTCATAAGAGCCTGTGTATAGCCGCCATCTTGTGCAATTCACGCCGGGAAGGGCATCTGGCCGAAAAACTAGGGCCCTATGTAGGTAGGCTCCTCCATGTAGTTAGGTGTGCTCTCTTATGCGAATCCCCATTGCCCTACTACCTAAGATGGCGTCGCGAGAATCCACATTAGCCTACTACTCAAGATGGCGTCGGCAAGGGCATCAAGCCGTTAAAGTGAGGTTTGGTCCCTCCAAGATAGCGACTGTCTGCGTCGGGAAGGGCATCTTCCTGTAAACCTAAGGTAATGCCCTTCGAAGATAGAGACTGTCCGCGTCGGGAAGGGCATCTGACCGTAAAATTGAGGTTAGCCTCCTCCAAGATAGTGGCGTCCACGTCGGCAAGGGCATCTCTCCGTAAAACTGAGGTTAGGCCACTCCAAGATAGCGGCTGTGAGGTTAGGCTCCCTCTCTTAGGCGTCGGGAAGGGCATCTAATCGTAAAACTGAGGTTAGGCCCCTCAAGATTGTGTCTGTAAGGTTAGGCTTGCTCTTATGCAAATCAGCAACATCGGCATCGTACAACTACTAGGCTATACAGGGGTCAATAACCTCGGTCAGAACCTGCATAGCTACACTACTAGAGGTGGCAGTGGCGTAGATAAAATTGTGTTTGAACGCACCTAGCTCCTCTACTAATACCCGACCGGGTCGGAGATTTTAATCGCACGTGATTAACTCTTTTGACGTCCGCCTCCGTAGCGTAACGGTTAGTGTTATTAGCTGCTGTCCTCGGGGGCCCGGGTTCGATTCCCGGTACTGCCAGAAATTTAAGAATGGCAGGAGGGCTGGTATGTGGTTCAAATGGTACACGCAGCTCACCTCCAATGGGGGTGTGCCTGAAAAGAGCTGCACCACCTCGGGATGAGGACACAAGTTTACTTTAACTCTTCTGGCTGTCGCGACCCCCACAGATATCGGGAAAAGCGGTACAAGAAAAAGAAGAGAGGTCCATGCTGATTGGTCCATGGATAAAAAAGTGTATAGTTTATTTATTTAATACAAGCATAAGTATTTGGTGTATAATTTATTTTAAAATGTTAAGTTTTACAAATGACACGAATATTTTATTTCCAAATTTTATAACGTGGACCTCATTAAAAGGATTAAATAGCGTGGACATTGCTGAAACGTATTGACGGTTTCTCTTACTTCGCCAGCAATACTAGTATTGTGCTGAAGATTGTTTGTCCCACAGATTAGAACTGTAATGCTATTTAAATTTTATAGTACATTGGGTTCTGCACATACTGTACTTTTCTCTTCACAGCGCCAATGTGTTTTACTCCCGTCCGTGTTAAAGGAGTGAAAATGGTAACAATTTCCTGTAAAATGAAGCATTAACTCATCTTTCTGTGAGCACTGTAATTCTGCCTGGCCGAGGCGGTAAAGGCGTGCTCGGTTCGTCTAGAAGGACCTGGGTTCGAATCCCCGCCAGGAAGTCGTAAAATTTAAGAAACGAAATTTCCACTTCCGGAGGTGCATATGAGGCTGAGGTTCACTCAGCCTACACCAAAAATGAGTACCAGGTTAATTCCTGGGGGCAAAAGCAACCGGGCGTAAAGCTAACCACTCTACCCCATCACGTGCCGAGGTTGACCTTTCACTCCTCCAAGGGCCTTCATGGCCTGTAAAGTGGTGACTTTGGTTTTACTTTGCTTTGCGTATTTATAAATTAAACGTCATACTGACACATTGTAACTACAATACACACTATATGGATGCTTATAAATTTCATGCCACGAAGGGAAATATATTAACACTGCTGGGAAAAGAACATTATTTTTTATAAAAATTATATCGTAGCTGTTCAGTATTACCAAGATTAAAATGTAGACATGATACTGTATAGGCTTTTGGGCTTATGCCGTGTCAAGAAAATAAGGTGAAATTCTTTATGTTTCGCAGAGAACTATGCTCTGCGTCATCAGAAGAAAATCTCGACTGTCCACGAGAAAGGCTTCACCTTATTTTCTTGAGACGGCATAAGCCCAAAAGCCTATACAGTATAATGTCTATAAATACGGGCCGTGAAAGCATCAACAGCGATTAAAATGTCTGTTGAAAATGAAAACCTACAACCTATTTTCCAGTTATTGACCGGGTCAGGGATGTAATGAATGAATCATATATAGGCTATTAGTACGATGGGGTCGCCATTCCCAAAGTGATTTATTAATGACTGATAGATGCTATGAAATGAGAATGGAGAGTGTTGCTGGAATGAAAGATGACAGGGAAAACCGGAGTACCCGGAGAAAAACCTGTCCTACCTCCGTTTTGTCCAGCACAAATCTCACATGGAGTGACCGGGATTTGAACCACGGTATCCAGCGGTGAGAGGCCGACGCGCTGCCGTCTGAGCCACGGAGGCTCTAAAATGTCGTTAAAAAGGATAAATAGCAGGGACGTTATTAAGATTACCATTTAGAAGTGTGGATATTTTTCACGTGTGGACCTATACATAGACATAACTAAAAGGACTAAATTCCATAGACATTTGGAGTGTACCGAATCTATGAATGGACGTTTCTTAGTGAATGAATTGTCCGCTAAACCTAAACATTTCTCCATCAAGTGTCTTAGTCTGACAAGGTGACTGCTGCCCAGCCAGGAGGCCTGCAGATATTGGAGTGTAACATGGTCAGTGAGACGATTTCCTCAGCAGTATTGCTCGACTTCCTTGATCAGGTCAGCAGCAAGATCTAGTTTTTAGAGTGCACTATGTCTTCTGGTTTGGAATCAAATTTGTTACTTTAAATGTCCTGTCTCAGTCTTATCCTTGGCTTTGACAACATGAAAGTGACCTGGTATTTTGATGCTAGTAATGTCATTCCTTATGCAGCCAGTCCCTGTTATAAATTGTGTGAAAATGTCGCTCATAGGGTCGGTTGGTGTGTGCATTTCAGTGGGCTTGGCAGACTGAGATGTAATAGCAACTTCTGGCTCAGTGAGGAAAGAAACGGTAAACTACGTCACTCCTCATTTCCCTTGTACGCCTCTTCAGTGACGCCTAGGCCACCTATGGTGTCCGATAGCGGAGCTTTTGAGGTTCAGACCAGCCTCCGAGCTGAGCACTCAACAACATACTCACATGGTTGACTGAACCCCGTTCCAGCTCTCTGTACCAGATGAACATCTTTGAACTAGCCAAGCATCTTGCACATACGTTTATTATGAATCATGCAGTCGTATTACAAACACTCACTGAAGAATTTAGGTGTGTTGCACAGCAACTAGTTCTACAAATACATTTCAACACTGTCTGCGGCATAACGGCATTTTTTCAAAGTGCCCAATAGTTAAGCTACTTTCGTCCTCACGGCATTTGCAACTGTAAATTCAATGGTGCCCAGAACATAGTATATCGAGAAACAATTAGCTTTAATTCATCTTTTCTGACGAATACCTCTTCTACCTACAGCACCATACTGGTTGTCTCCACTCTGGTGGTACTGCATAGACAAACTGGGCAAGCCTTGCATGAAATTGCATTATGCATCACCACATCACTAAGTAAGTGGTGCTATTGGATTCCAGTTCGTCTAACACTTAGTACCCATTACCAGTACGTTAAACAGTGACCATAATATCACAGCTCCTATCATAGTCCTCTAAGATTTGCTTCAAGCTATTTACCATCATGGCAATGGATGTAGTATGGGACATCTCACATTTAGTAGATGGCCATCAAGTTCCACTTCTTCCTTGCCCTGTGTGTTGACCAGAACTGTTGCTTCGGGAGATAGTGTGTTCGAACCCAATTGTCGGCAGCCCTGATGATGGTTTTCTGTGGTTTCCCATGTTCACACCAGGCGAATGCTGGGGCTGTACCTTAATTAAGACCACAGCCGTTTCCTTCTCACTCCTAGGCTATTCCTGACCCATCGTCACCATAAGACCTATCTGTGCCTGTGAGACGTAAAGTGGCTTTTAAAAAACTGTTGCTTATAATTAGTGAACCACAGACCATCCTCAGTTACAGGAGGTAAACTTTGGCATGTATTGAAAATACACTGACACCCTGGGCAACAGGGCCTAATTCCTCATAGGCCTTAAAAACACGTGTGTGTGGGCAGGGGGTGGGGGACTCGCCTATAAAATTATACTTGCCACTGGAACAAAACAGTAAAAAAGTCACAAAGTCATACGTTTAACTACGAACAATGTTAGTAGAGCCATGAAACAATGTTTTCCGTGGAAGAAAGCAATTTCCTTCCGAAAAAAGTTGGGAGGGAGGTGTGGGGGACGGCATCTACCCGCTCTCCTTCTGCACTAAGGCCCTGGTAGACACAAATCCAAGAACTTACCTTTCTGTGCTGAATTATGTAACAACAGTTGTCGTCGCCTATGGCGGCTCCACAAGGTGCTAAATTCTGTACGCTTCAAAGGTCAAATCGAATCAGAAGTGTAACCATTTCACTCTTGTACCACATGGCCTTTGCAGTAAAAAATTCCTTCGTAAAGTTAATCAACAAGCAAGGTGACTATTACGTCTTCTTATACAAATGGATGAGACTCTTCCATCTACTAGATTTTATGATTGGCTCCCCTTGATAATAAAGAACACACTTTTGTAGACATGTACAGAATGTGAGATAAAATGTGATCTTACCAATCTTGCACACTGTTGAAAGATTCTTCATTGGTAATGTCATACATGAGGATGAAACCCATAGCTCCCCGGTAGTACGCTGTCGTGATGGTACGGTATCTCTCCTGTCCAGCTGTGTCCTGTTAACACACGGTTAACTGTTAGTAAATGTTTAAAAAAAACACATTAGAATTTCTCACGTCCTAAAAGAGTGCACAATGGTTATATACAGCGAGAATGGACATATCAGTGTTTCATATCAAACTGTTTTAGTGAAGTGC